>NC_143561.1:37544285-38203214 GCF_054136105.1 Typopeltis vanoorti | reverse complement strand
TAAATCATTTTTTTTGTATATTGTATCTCTCTCTCACACACACACACACAGATAAGAGACAAATCAGCTTTTACCTGTCCATCACATGTAAATGGGGAAACAAGAACCAGAGAACTTGTTGTAGTAGCTAGAATACATCCTAAGGGCTGCAATATAAAACAAATTTTTACATGAAGAAAGAAATTCAACAAAAGTATGTTGTTGTTTTTTTTAAATATTTGCTAAATAAATCACTTCATTGCACTCTACATGAGTATAAAGTGATAGGAATATGAATAAAAGCAATTATGGCTATAAGCCATCACAGAAAAATGCCCTGTTATAATATACAAAAATAATCTTAATCTTCAACATAAGCTTTGAAATATATGAATAATTTGAAATTAACTCCAACCTCACAATTTCTAAATGTATTCTAATTTTGTGCTTTAAGAATATTTTTCTCCAGAATACCTGAATATTAGTCAAAGAAAAGCACTCTTGTCCTTGTAGATCAGCAGCAGATTCTATAGATGACCCTTCGTGAGCAATGTTAGGCCAATATCGAACAATACCTTCTGGAGATACTGCCAAAGCAGCTGGCATTTGTGGGTCCTTATTTGGAAGCACACAGACTAATTCTGCTTTGTGAGCTAAATCACTTGGAGGAAGAGTTAATTCTCTACAGTAAGCCACCTAAAGAAAATAAAATCAATTTACAAATTGAAAATTCCATGTACAGTTTTAAAAAGGGAAAGGCAGCTATTTCTCATCATTAGCAAATATGTAAGGATTAAAGGAATATATTATAGCAGATAGTTTGCTATAGTGAATTTTGTTTTTAGAATAATACTATTTCTGGGAATTGATCAGGACTTTGACAGTTTGATATAATGAGTGATAATGGCATTTGCTGTGCACTATTCAGAATTCACTAAAGTTTGGGTCAAACAGGAAATTATTAGGAATATATTTTTCCTTCATCACAACATAATGGAATCAAGTTAATTTAAATGTCTTAATATGTAAAATTTTCACCTAAGTTTCAAAGCCATTGTCAATACAATTACAGGAACACACACACACACACACACACACACACACACACACACACACACACACACACACACACACACACAAAGTACAACAATTCAACTGAAAGCATATGATATTATGTGCACTATTGGCTGCAGGAGAATAGCTCCATTTGCATTAATAGATATACAAAATAAATTACAATAAAATAATTTAGTTTATAAATTATTTTTAAATATAAACAATAAATTAATTACAAATTAAGGAACACATAAATGGTCAGCATCACTTCCCAAAATTGAGAAAGTTTTAAACAATTGTAAAGCACACATTATGAATGTGTGCTTTATGGTTTTCTTTGTACAGTCTTTCTGG
Organism: Typopeltis vanoorti; assembly: GCF_054136105.1. NCBI lineage: Eukaryota > Metazoa > Arthropoda > Arachnida > Uropygi > Thelyphonidae > Typopeltis > Typopeltis vanoorti. Next base: position 38,201,825 of record NC_143561.1, on the reverse strand, counting down.
AAGAAAATAACTCTAAAAATAACACTTAGATTTTGTTCTGCTGAAACCTGTGTTTTGTAGATAACGAATGGCTTGCTAAACGATTTTTTGGGGTATTTTAAGTGAAATGTATTCCTGATTTTCTTCAAGATAAATTTGTGCAAAATGACCAATCTGTCCATAATAACATAAGCTGCAAGAGCAGGAGATTCTGTAAACTCCATGATAAAAAGGAGGAGGATCTTTATCTTTAGGAGATATAAGGAAGGTATTAATTTTGCAAACTGGATGGAAAGAGACTTATAAGTCAATCTGCCAAAGTAGTCTTGCTATTTTTTGTGAAAGTCCTTTAATATATGGAATATAAATTCTGGTAATTTCTTCTTGAAGAGAGTTAAGATGACAGCTTAATTATTGTTATTTAGATAATGATAACCATTAGAGATAAAGGTAGTTTTCATAATAAACAATTCTTTGTTTAGAGGAGAGTTTGTAGAACAATTTTATAAGCTCTGCCAACTAAAGATTTGATTACAACATATTCCTGACAAGGGTGATAATATGAGTTAAAATCAACATATTTAACCAGTATGAGCTGGTTTTCTATATACTGAGACCTGTAGACTACAGTTTGGTTGATGTAGAATGGGAACTTCTAGGAAAGGAAGGCAATTGTTATCTTCTACTTCCAGAGTAAATTTGATTCTTGGTTTTAATGAATTAATTTGTTCAGGAAATTCATGAAGATTAGACAAGGAGGAGTTACATATAGCAAAAACATCAACATATCTATACTAAATTAGGTGAAAAGATGACCAGAATATGTTGTTCAAAATGTTCTGTAAAGCTAGAGTTAGGGAAAAGAGAGAGAGAACAAACAGTTTGTTCTGGCAGCTAAAGTATCCTAAATTAATGACAAAGTCAAATAATTACCGGCCTGGTTGGCTAAGTGGTTAGCGTATCCGCTCTCCAGCCAAAAGGCTAAGGGTTCAAATCCTGCTATGGACATGGATGTATGTGATTATCTGTGAAAAATACTAGTAGTGGGCGGTAGATGGCGTTGGTGGACTGAGTGGTGGAGACAGAGAACTGTAGAGTAGGTGCCCTCCCTCGATGAATCTGGACTCCCTGGAGGCGTCAGTAATAATATTAATAATTTTATATTATCAGGAGGAAAGTCATTATGAAGTAATTCAATTGTATGTATCAGAGGGATATTTGTAAAGAGTGAAATATCAAAACTTACTATAAGATCTGTGGGATGTAAGGATAATCCTGAAATTTGATTCTTAAAATCTATTTATTTATTTTTTTTTTTTAAAAGAAGCAGTTTCCTGTAAATACAAAAAGAAGATTAGATAGGTATTTTGACAGTTGATAAGTCGAACATCCTATGCTGTTTACAACAGGTCTTAATGGCACTTTGCTTTATGTAATTTAGGAAGGTCATACAGTATTGATGCTTTTACTCCAAGATGAACTTTTAGCCTTTTTATTGCTTTTTCATTCCAGAACTTCATCCAAGAGGCTGTTAAGTTTATTGATTTGCAATTGAGTTGGGTCTCTATCATTGCTTCTGTACATAAATGATCTCAAAGTAGAAGATTAAGTTTTCTAAAATAACTGTCCTTTTCATGAACTATAACTGCACTTCATCAGCCTTAATAATAACAATGTCCTTATTATATTTCAGAGAAAATAAGGCTTGAGATTCTTTTTTAGAGAGAGATTTTTTTCAAGAGATATTGATTTAAATAAAATACACTGCTTGAAATCTGATTTTACTTGCTAAATTATATGATCTCTTATGAAGGTCTTTATTTATATTATACATTAAGTCCATGATCGGAATGGGTTTGGAGCTACTGTATAGTCCAATCCTTTGGATAATACTGATATTTTGCCATTAGACAGAGGATAGCCTGAAATATCAATGACAGTTTTTGATGAGTCAAAGAGGTTATTAAGACACACATTTTTCACATTCAGTAGACTTTGAAACTTCTGAATATGACACTATTCAGATGACAGGAAAATTATTAGCTTAGTCCGAAGAAATCTTGTAAACAGTATCAAATTCTTTAATAAATAATAATAATAATTATTATTATATGACACCTCCAGGAAGTCCAAAGACTCCTCGAGGAAGGGCACCTACTCTACAACTCTGTCTCCACCAACCACAACCACCATCATCTACATCAATGCCATCTATTGTCCATCACAACCACCAGATTTTCACAGACAATCATAAACATCCATGCCCAAGGCAGGATTCAAACCCAGAGACTTTTGGCTGAAGAGCGGATACGCTACCCACTGGGCCAACCAGGCCAGCATATAATTAAGTCATAATAAATTATGGTAATGAAATATTAGTATAATCCAAAAGATTAGACTACACAGTAGCTACAAACTCCAATCATCTTCTTCACATATAGTATAAATAAAAAACTTCATAACTGATCATATAATGTAGCAAATAAAATCAAACTTCAAGAAGCATACATTTTATTTAAATCAATATCTCCTGAAAAAAAAAACCTCTCTAAAAATAATCTCAAGCCTTATTTTCTCTGAAAAGCTGTAAGAACATAGTTATTACTAAGGCCAACAGAGTTTGTGCAGTTGGGTCTCTATTTGTGCAAAATAGAGACCCAACTGTACAAAAGGCTAAAAAAGGTTCATCATGCTTTTGCTCCAAGACTGTATATCCTGGAGACAAGATATCTCCAAAATATACAATTATTATCCAAAATGTTATCCAATTTGTGACTAGAATTTGTCTTTGTTCATATTATTTTGGAAGGGTTTAACTTTTATATATATATATATATATATTCTATGTAGACAGATTATTCAGGAAAATGGTAATAAATCCCAATGTCAAATTACAGATGAATGAAATCAGTACACAGATAACGTCATTATCTTTAACATGGACATGCTAAGCTGTCTCACGGCTCACTTCACACTTGTCAACATCAGACATATCCTGGACTGAATGAGTTAACTTCATCTGCTACAATTTTTAAAACTCCAAAAACCCAAATAAATAACTGTTGTAACAAATCATCTAATAAAAAAACCCCAAACTATTAAAATCTAGGAAATCGTCAGATTTGCACAATCAAAATGCACAAAACAACTGATAGAAAAATTAAAACATCTAAAGCACAGCTTTTAGTAAAGAAAAGATTTTAAATAAATTTATATGGAAATAAGAAAGAGACAAACAAAAACAGTACAAGTATAAAATACAGTGTTCAAACTAATTTCAGTACATGGATCCCAGAGTTGAATCAGAAATAAAACAATTGATTGATGACTATTACACTGATAATATAATTCTGTATTTTGTCACTGACTTGAAGTATCCCACTGATAATACATCACTGATGGTAACATCAGTGCTCAGATTCCTCAAAAGGTCATTATGGAAAGCATTTGGAAAACACCGTTAAGTATTCAAAGGAAACATCCCAATCTGCCTTAAAAGAAAAATATTCAACAGTTGTATACTTCTGGTCATGACATATGGAAGTGAAACATGGACTTTGACCATCAAAAAGGAGAAACAAGTTGAGGATTACCCAGAGGAAAATGGAAAAATTGTTATTCAGTACTACCATTCTAGGTAGAAAGCACAATACTTAGATCAGAGCTCAGACTAGGGTGGGAGACATTATAACAACCATTAAAAGATCCAAATGGCAATGGGCAGGTCATATTGCAAGAAGTAACATTCAAAAAATGAACCAAGTTAATATCAGAATGGTATCCCAGATGGAAGAGTTATAGGAAAACCATAGAGATGGTGGAAGGATGAGAACTAGGGCAAACCTGTTCACCCTAGTCTTCTTCTTTTTCCCTCTTTTACATTGCGGTGTTGAGGGTTTCCTATTCATTTAACCACAACTGTATACAAGGATAAGGTGGTTAGCCCTATGCCTCCCAGTGTATCCTATGTCTGTAGAAGTGTTGAGCTCTCAAGGCCAGTTTGCCTGCTTGCAGGATGAAAACCGTGCAGTCCAAGCGCAAGACTGGCTAACTTGGCTATGTCTGAGAAAGATCCTAAGCTCCTCAACGTCAGTGACGGGAATCAAACCCAGGACACTCCTTTCCCAGGGATATGGGTAAAAAATGCATAGCCACTTGGCTAACTAAGTGGATGTTTGCACTGGTTCCCTGGGGAAAACAATGGGGGCCTTGTTTAACATGGGATATGCCACAACCAGCATGAAATTCTATCATGTTGTACCATCATTTTGATCTCAGTAAATCATTATTCTGGTATACTGAGGTTTGATTGTATTTTCAAATAATCAATACACCAAGATGTAATATAGAGTATGTGAAAATGCAACAATGCTGTACATGTTCACATAAGCATTTAAATACTTAGCAAAAAACTTATAAAACACCTACCATATTTCTTGCTCCTGTATCATGTTTATATTTCCATACAAAAAGCATACGTCCACAAACTAGCCAAGCCCATCCATTACTAGAAATTTTAGCAGATATTTCAGTTCCTCCTGTAATGTTATTTTAAAATAGTAAAAATATCTAGATTAAACTGTAGAAATTTTCAAACACAAAAATATTTTACACATACATTGCACTAATAAACTTAGCTCTCCCAAAAACCTATCCATCATGCTTTAAATACAAACCATAGGCTAGACTACACACTACACAAAACAAAATACTGGCTAGAGAGAGGATTCAAGGAGCAACTAGAGTAGCATAAACCAACCTTACACCAATATGATTATTCAAACCCATCTAATACTGGGACAGTATCCCTTGGCATTTTACTACCTGAAATCAGCAGAGTGATTACTACCAGGACCTACATTATGCATGAAGAAATTATATTCTTGTTTAATCCTTTATCTAAGTGTAAGCAAACAAAATATCTTCACAACAAGGGTACTTGTATATAGAGGTTGTTGACTTTGCATCAATTGCCTTGATATCCCATAATGTACAGCATACATCCATTCAGACATATACCAGGACCTAAGCTTATCTAACAAACTGAATATGAAGAAACACTGGAAACCTGAACAACTAGTAGGGCTGTAGAATTCCTCCACATTCTGTGATTGGAACTTCTGACTAAATCTCAATAGAGTAAAATCCACTTTTATAAAAGGACTAGAGGCATCCATTTATTTATAGCTGACTTCATCACAGTTTCAATCAAGTCAGCTATAAATAACTAGCAATTTCAAGTACCTTGGGAAATAAACAGACTAAATTCTGTCAAGGTAACGGTTATAAAACAATCCTGGTCATATTTCTATATAAATGTTATTCTAGATATCACATTACTGTAAAAATTCCAAGTATGAAGTTTTTTGGCATGAAAACAAGTGGTTTAGGTTAAACAACTGACTTTGAAATACCCAACAGTTGTCCTACCAACAGTTTTGGTAGGACAACATACATAAAAACATACATGCATACAGTGCAGCACTCAAGATTTAATCTTAAGAGAGGGGGTGGGGTGGGGGGTTGAATAGATGATTTGAGAATAGACACTATGCATTGCATATGACCGAGCATCTGCAGTGATCTCCTCTGGCTCAGCTCGGGCAAGCAAACCAGCAGTCAGTCCACCCGAACACTTCCTCGTTCTCCTTGTGTTCACAGCAGCAGTGATTCCTGAGAGCTATAGGGTATTCTTACTTCATGTGACTGCTAATTCATATAGTATAGAAATAGAAGACATGAAACAACATAAATAATAAAAAAAAAAAACTTATTTTAATTAGGAAAAGATTTCAGGAAAATTTTCTAGTGTTTTTTTTCATTTTTCTTCATCATTATCATCAAATTCCTGCCATGTACTCTCAAGGGGTGTACAGGATAAGATAGTACTAAATGAAAAATTTACATCATTACTAACTTCCTATCTACAATTTTCCTCCAAATCAGTCTGTTGCTTGTCAAGACTCCATTATCAGACCTTATATTTCTATCGTCTAAGGCACTTTTTACCGTATCAATCCACCTATATCTTGGTTTTCCTCTAAGTCATTTTCCTGATGACCTGGCACAGAACATTTGTTTTGCTAATCTTTCCTCACCCATTCTGTTTAAGTGACCATACCACTTGAGATTAGCCCTGCTAATGCATTCCTGGATGCTGACAATATCAAGTTCTTTCCTAATATCCTCGTTTTTAATATGATATTGCTATTGATGCCATCTGTTCGTGTGCCTAATCTTTCTCAGGACTCTCATATCTGCAATTTCTAGTCTTTGGTCAAGTGTTTGACTTCTGACCCAGCTCTCAGATCTATAAGTTAAAATTAGTTTGAACACTGTCTTGTATATAGCTAATTTAGTGTTCCGACTAATTTCTCTCTTATTCCATATGAATTTATTCAACTGACTTCCTACCATACCAGCTTTGTTGATTCCGTTGTCTATTTCAATATTTAATTTACCATCTTCACTAAAAATCATGCCTAAGTAGCTGAAATGTTTTCCTTTTCCACAGGTTCTCCATTCATAACGCAGTTGACATTTTCAATGCTTCTGCCTATTTTCATCGTCTTGTTATTGCTGATCTTATTTCCATATCTATTACAACAGTTATTCAATTTAGTCGGGGATTTTGCAGACTTGTAGCGGATTTATTTAGAAGTATAACATCATCTGCATAAAGCAAAGAGATGACATTAACATCTCCTCCAATTTTGATATCATGTTTAATATCACTTTCCTTCATAATGTGATCCATATAGATTATGAATAACAGAGGGGATAATGTACATCCTTGTCTCACACCAGTTTTAACATTAAACCATCTTCCTGTACTTCCTTCAATTCTAACTGCTGACTTACAACTCAAATAAAGACTAAGTATTGCTTGATATAATGCCCCATTGACACCATATAACTGCAGCGCATTGAATAGCTTCTCTCTTGGCACCTTATCATATGCCTTTTTCCAAATCGACAAAACTTAAATACAGATCTTTGTTATATTCCCATGCTTTCTCGACTATCTGTCGTAAGGTGAAGATCTGATCTTGACAGCCTCTATTTGGCCTGAACCCAGCTTGTTCCTCACCAAGCTTTCCTTCAACAATTCTTCTCAACCATTTCTCAAGTATACTTGCATAAATCTTATCAGGAACACTCAGTAGGGAAATACCTCTAATTCTCACATTCAGTTTTATTTCCCTTTTTTTATATATGGGTACTATGAGAGCTCTACTCAAATCATCTGGAATTCATCCCTCTGTCCAGGCCTTTTGAGCTATGCAGTGCAGCCACTGTAAGACATTTATACTTCCATACTTCGCATTTCTGGTCGAATATCATCTACTCCTGTTACCTTTCACATTTCAGGATTTTGATGGATTTTTCTACTTCAAGTATGGATATGTATTCCTGACTGCATCCCTGTTGAGTGTTTTTTACCACTGTGCAATCACTGCTTGTTTCATTTAGCAATTTTTCAAAGTAGTTACTCCATACTTCAAGAATATCTTTTTCTCCAGTTTTCATGTCACCTTTATCATCTCTAATTCCTTTTACAACACTCTTTCCTCCATTTCTGAGCTTCTTCAACAACCTCTAGAATATCTTGCCAACTTCTTGATATTACTTTCAATGTTCTTACCAAAGTCTTACCATGGCTTTTGTTTAACTAGTTTTACACAGTGTTTAGGTTTCTTACATTTTTATCTCTGTATTCTCTAAGAGCACAAGCTGACTTATTTGCCAGTAGCTTTTGATATGTTTTTTTTTTCTTCACTGCCTCTTTAACTTCCTGTGTCCACCATGGAGTTCTGATTTTTCTAACCTTGAAGATAACCTCACCACATGCTTCTCTGCTGAATCAATCAGGGTTTTCAAGGCTTACCATTGAATCTCCAAGGTTTGGTTCCTGTTCTCAAACTCTTTCATTTTTTCTTCAATCATGTAAATGGACAGTTTGATATTGATACCTTGTCTTTTAACTAGTATGTCCAAGAAGTGTAGCTGTTCGTTGTTTTCTACTTTTAGAGTAAATTTCATTTTATTGTGGAGTGCATTGATTCTATTGACAAACATGTGTAGGTTTTCTTGCCATATGATGAAGATATCGTCTAAATATCTCCACGATATTGAAAGTTTAGGAGTAATGCTGGTGAAGATTTTATTTTCAAATTTCTTCATGAAAAGGTCTGCACATGGAGGTGACAGAGGGCTGCCCATGGCTAGGCCTTCTAATTGTTTGTATACCTTGTTGTTAACTTTGAAGAAATTTGATTAAGCAATGCTTGAACATCTTTGTAATATCAGCAGGAAAGAGATCTTTGATAATGTTCATGACTTCTTCTACTGGTACATTCATGAACAAGGACAGAAAGAACATGTTGGCGATGTAAATCACAACAGAATGATCACTTCCGGGTTAGCACATCACTTTTCAACTTCGAACCACACTATAGACTGGAATAACAGCTCTATGCCCTACATAGACGAAGATTACAGACATCGATTATTTAAAGAAGCAGCAGTAGTGCTAAGTACAGGCAGCAACCTAAACAGAAATCAAGGGGCCATAGTGAACGATACTTGGAAAAATCTAATTAATTCCCTCAGTTCAACAGAACTACAGTACGCGAATAATCATATTACATTTGCATGTAACACGTGTTCATGATACTGAGTAGAAATGTCACACGAACGTGTTACCTTAGCTACCTATAACATTTTTTTTTTCTTAAACTTTTTTTGCATTTATCATTTTTTTGTACTGTGCAAGCCTTGAAAAAGATAGTCAATTACTAGCGAAACTGGTAGGCAATGTTGTACGAACATAGGTACGAATTAAAAATCTATGATCAGTTTAACAATAAGTCTTATATTTTGGTCGTAAAATTTACATTTTACGACCAAAAACATGTATAATTTTCATTAAGAGAATATCATTGGAATATTGCAACGACAAGCACAGAGACATGACTCAAAATCAAAAATCATAAAATGAAATAGAACACAGAATTAACCACCCAACCAGCCATATGGATACAATACATCATGCCACATACACTTCATATCCATCATATATATTTTAATGTAATATCAAATGGTATTACAATTTTAATATGCACTTCACGTCCAAGGTAGCCTTGACGTCTATAGACGTTATGACAGGTTGGGTGATTAAGGCATGATAAGAAGATAACCTGCTTCATTTGTGAAGCTTGCTAATGCTTTCAAGGAAAAGTGCGCGCACACACACACACACACACAATCCTGCCAAAAGTCACGAAACATGTTCGTATATGTCTTTATGCAGAAATTACTTGTTAATTTTTTTGCGAAAATCATTATTCTCTGTATAGAATACTGCATGTTGGGAATATAGACAAGCTGAAGACAAATTTTCCTCTCATTCATTTGTGGATGCTTCCATTTTACACTTAAATACTTTTATGCAGTTTCCAAATTGTAATATAACACCTTATTAAACAGTGGTTAGAAAATTAGAAAATTTCCTAAGACATGTATATGTGACAAGAAAAGTTAAAGTAAAATATTATGTAATTTTAAGAATATAGTTAATCAAAAACAACCATAATTTTAGCTTTATCTTCAGGTCTTAAATTAAAGTGAAAGAAACTTAAATTTCAATAAACAAAATTCTTACTTTCTGCCAAAGTAATAACTTCGGTGACCAAAACAGGTAGTGGAATACCACAACTCTCCACAACATGACTGGTTGTTTCTTCTATAACAGATGTCTGAAAGGAGCAACTAAGAGATGGACTGCGAGGTGTTCCTAATCTACAGAAAATAAAATATTGATTTATGAAGTTTTCTTTCTGACATAATACTTTAGATTCTTCATTAAGAGATTAAGAAAAGAAATAATTTCTACTAACAATCTGTTTGGCCAAGCAGACAGCTTCTCCACCCCCCTAACCAAAAGACTGAGTTGGAGTGCAGTGACGGTCTAACACACACACACACACACACCTGAGGGAACAAACCCGTTTTGTACCTCTTATCTCTAGCGCCCTCTTTCACCCAAAACTTTCTGCCTGACACTTTCTTTTTTGTGCCCGGCTCCTATTTTCATTCCTATTTCCTGGAATACTACATACACATGCCGCGTCTTCCCGGAAAAACACTGTGTGCGTGCCGTCTACACGTAAGCAATTTGCCGTCGGCTATACAATTTATACGAAGTTGTCGTTAATGGACTTTGCTCCTTCGTTATTATGCTCTAACATATATCTTATAGAGAAACTTACATTATAATCTTTTTACAAAAAAATGACATCTTTCACCTTTAATTAATATTACAAAGTTTGTATTAGTATAATTCTTTAAACAAAATTGGTATCTTCACTTATTTACAAGCATTTCCCCCTTTTAGTTTTTTTTTCTTGTTAAATTCTGAATGAGATATTTCTTAGTAAAAATATTTTCATTCAAAATTCAACAGCACCCTGTCAAATGCCTTTGCAAAATCCTAAAAAAAAAAAAAATGGCAGTATATGCCTTTCCCTTATCAACTGCTCTTGTCACTTTATTATAAAAGGCAGGCCTAGTTGGCGTATCTGCTCTCCAGCCAAAAGGCTGTGGGTTCGAATCCCACCATGGGCATGGATGTTTGTGATTATCTGTAAAAATGCTAGTGATGCTGGGTGATAGATGGTATTGGTGTAGATGATGGTACTTGGTGGATTGAATGTTGGGGACAGAGAGAGAGGTACAGTAGGTGCCCTCCCTCGATGAATCTTTGGACTCCCTGGAGGTGTCACATAATAAAATAATAATATTACTAAAGCAAGAGTGTCCCTTAACAAATCCATGTTGATTCTCACAGATAACATTACACTCATCTGCCCAATGCTGTATATGATCCCTCACTAATTTCTCCAAGACCTTAACAACTACTAATGATGCACAAACTGGCCTATAATTAGACACTTTCAGTCTGCTATCGCCCTTATGCAATGGCACTATCTTATCTTCCTTCCATTCCCTGGGTACCTTTCCTGTAGCCAGACTTTCATTAAAAAGCCAGGTCAACAGAGCTGTCAGTTCTTTAGCACATTCTCTCAAAACCTGTGGTGAAATACCATCCAGTCCGTCCCACAGCTTTACTGACATCCAAAGTACTCAGTATTTGGAACACACTCTCCTTTTGCACCTCTAAACCTTGAACCTGCCCTATCCCTATAGTATTAAAACCTATTTCTCCAGGATGAAATACTTCAATAAAATGTTCATTGAACAACTCCACTATGTATGTCCTCTGCCTCAGTCACTCTATTCCCGTTTTTATCACACAATGTCATTCTTCCACAATCATTTCTCCTCCTACTGGCCACATTGCTAAAAAATTCCCTAGGATTTTCTTGGGATCTTAATGCCAATCTCTTCTCATATTCCAGTTTTTGTGTTCCTCACCATACCAGTCACTCTCTTGGCCTGAGTCTTACATTCTTCATGCATCTGCTCTCCACCCCACTCCCTATATCTCTTCCATAATCTCCTTTTCACCTGCAGTTCCTGTTTGATATTGTTTGTCATCCACTTTACACCAAATCATGTTCTCTTCTTCACTCATGGAATACAGCTTACTATTGCAGTCTCCCGCATACAGTTCCTTTCTGTCCTCAAATGCCCTCCAAGCATCCACATATTCCAATCCTCTCTTCTGACACATTCTGGCTATTATGCTATTATTATTACTGCTCTTCTGCTCAGCTTGTCGCTATCATACCTGGGCAACACACACACAATCTTTCCTCTCTGCGTTTTCTTTTGTACAACCTCAAGCAAGAATCTCAGATCTCTCGCCACCCGATTTACATTGCCTCTCAAGTCATTCATGCCCACCATCAAAATCATCTCATTCACCCTGCTTAATTACCATCTCTCTCTCTATCATTCCTCCAGACAAACACTCCTCTGGCATTCTATCTTGCACACCATGGATCATTGAGTCTCCATACATCACAGCTCTTACCACTCTGTTCCTTGATTGCTCATCTGCAACCCTCACTCTCTCTCCTCTAACTCTTTCACTCTGTGTTCCCATACTTACTTGCTGTTCTGGCATCACTCTATCCCTGGTTCTAGTACTCCCTTGCATTCTTCTCATTCTCTCTAAGATTGTTTCCACTCTCTTCTGTTCCAACATTCCCATAGCTCTCTCTCTTCTACTGTTCCTATTCTCTCCTCTTCTATCATTCCCATACCTCTCTCTCTCTCTCTCTCTCATTCCCTCTTTTCTACTGTTTCTATTCTCTCCTCTTCTATCATTCCCACAATTATCTCTCACTCATACTCTGATTCGCCTTGCATCCATCTCTTCCATTTGCCTAATCTCATCTTTCATCTTCTCATCTCATTCCACCAGCTCTTAATTCATCCTCACAATCATGACCATCTCCAAAAACTTCAATCGTTCAAACCTTCCACACTCTCCGCTATTATTTTTTGAGGTCTCCTCAGTATTTAGGGTCTAGCTACTCACTGAGGAGACCTAAAAAAAGGTTGAAACCGGTCTGGGTAGTGACCCCATCCATAATGTATTGCAGTATACATCTCTTAGTGAGATGTGCTTAACATTATGGAAAATACTAAGAATAGTGATCAGAGCTTTACCCACCTTTACAATGAGTTGCCCTGGTGGTGCACCACCTTTAGACTTGAGCTACGTTCAGGTGCAAACTTAACTGTTTGCTTACTTGGGATTAGGAGTAAAATAACCAAGTTTATAAAATTACTTGGTAACCCTAATATACATTATTCCCAAGGTAAAAAAAAAAAAACTTATTTACACACACACACACACACACACACACACACACACATATATATATATATATATATATATAGGGTTCGGTACTATCTGTGGTTTCAGGTATCCACAAGAGGTCTTGGAACATATCCCCCTGCAGATAAGGGAACTACTGTACCAAATTCAGAAACACTGCATGATACTCAATTAGGAATTGAACCTTTTGGACCTGAGGCTATTGGGCACAACTTCTGCCTATGCTTCCACCTCTCTCACATCCAGATTGCATTACGGTATCATCCAAAATTATGGTTGATCTGTTGGGCATCAGTATTCTTCTCCAACTCTTATACAGATGACCAAAAAAACATCGCATCCCACTATACTGCCATGAACAGTTCAATATATGTCTCCTGATTTTTTTTCAGATAGACATCAGAAAAAATCTTATACTAATAAGTCTACTGGTCCAGATAGTATCTCATCCACCCCCCCAACACACACATATCTAATTGTGCTCAAAATTTGCACTCTAGAATTAAAATGTCATTCAGGCACTCATACTTTCTGATATCTACCCAATAGCAGAAGAATCCTTAAAAGGGAAATAAAAGTCAGCCCTCAACCTATTATACCACTGTCTTCACATCAATCCTTCCAAAAATCAAACAGAAGGTAATTGAGAGCCAACTCCTTCCCAACTTAGAAGCATGCCATTTAATTAGCAATCACCAGAATGGATTTGCCATTTTTTTCACACAACAGATTTCCTACCCAACTTTATTCACCTTTGGATGCAAGGCATTGATAAGTTTAGATAAAACTCACGTGGTTACTCTTCACATTTTCAGAGAATTTTAACTGGGTACAACATACAGGCATCCTTTTCAAGAGTCATCTTAAGGTGTGCCTTTAATCCTTGGTGAGAATGACAAGAAAGAAAGAAAGTTGGCAACTGCTGTATATGAATGGTTTTTTCTCTTGAGATTTCCATATCAATGTTGAAATCTCCCAATGCACAAATTCTGTGCTTCACCTATATTCTTCCATCAGCACATTAAGAACCTTCTCTTACCAACCTGAAACACAATCCATGGTTTTGCTTATAGCAGTACAGCCTATTCATTTTCGTTTTGCAAAGCTTGCAGTACTCAAATGAGTCAAACCTGAACTTCCCACTCCAAAGTCCTGAACACTAATTTACTTATATCCACTGAAGTGAAAATCTAGCAAATTTCACTTAATATCAAAATAGTCCTGTCTTATTTCTCATAGGAAAGACTTCACATCTCTCTCCTACTTTTTATAATATTCAGATATTCAAGATCAGATTTTTCTTCTTCCACTGACTTACACTTCTAGTAGTATTAGTATACAATGGCTACTTCCTTCTATTATCAAGATATTAACAAATCCATTACTAATGTCACACTATGCGTATAACAACAGACGCTTCAAAGAAAAAAATTACCTATGCTGTACCAGATATTGCCAATAGTACTACATTCATGTACAAAAGAAAGGAACAAAAAACTAAGAGCCAACATTAATACATTTCAGTTATAAAACTAATTACATAGGAAGAACATATTAATGAAACCTGACAAAAAAATGACACAAAACACCTATGTTGGTTACAAAAACTACCAACATCTTACCAAACAGCTTTTGGTAAACGAATGCCAAAAAGGTGTGCCACTATATTATATTATAACATATTATAACTAAGATGAAAAGCCAAACGGCTATTTTTTCTGGCGAGGTTGATAAGTAAAAGGGATAAAAATCCCTTATTGTTTTTCAGCCAGTATGCGAAACTAAGATCGAAAACTGTGATCTAAATGTTTCATGCCGACGAACTGTTGGCAGATCCAAGCTAGTGACACACCTTTCTGGCATTCGTATAGCAAAGGTATGCAAGTTCTTTTCGCTTAAACTTTGATATTATCTAGGTCTAGCTACTCACTGATGAGACCTCAAAAAAGGTTGAAACCAGTCTGGGTAGCGACTTCTCCTCATAATGTAAAGCAGTTCTACAACTCCTAGGAGCTGTGTGTTTTTACATTATGAGAAAATATCAAGGATAATGAGGGAGCTTGCTCCACCTTTGCATCGAGTTGCCTTGGTGTGGCACTACCAAGTGGTCACTTACGCTTCGATCCGCTGAAAGTTCGTCGGCATGAAACGTTTAGATCGTAGTTTTCGATCTTAGTTTCGCATACTGGCTGAAAAACAATAAGGGATTTTTATTCCCTTTATTTATCAACCTCGCCAGAAAAAATAGCCGTTTGGCTTTTCATCTTAGTTATGATATGTTATAATATAATATAGTGGCACACCTTACTGGCATTCGTATAGCGAAGGTATGCAAGTTCTTTTCACTTAAACTTTGATATTATCTAGGTCTAGCTACTCACTGATGAGACCTCAAAAAAGGTTGAAACCGGTCTGGGTAGTGACTCTCCTCATAATGTAAAGCAGTTCTACAACTCCTAGGAGCTGTGTGTTTTTACATTATGAGAAAATATCAAGGATAGTGAGGGATCTTGCTCCACCTTTGCATCGAGTTGCCTTGGTGTTGCACTACCAAGTGGTCACTTACGCTTGGATCCGTCGACAATTCGTCGGCGTGAAACGGATCGTAATTTTCGATCTTAGTTTCGCATACTGGCTGAAAAACAATAAGGGATTTTTATCCCATTTACTTAATGCCGCACCACATTGTACACGAGGAGTGGAGATTTCTGGAAACCGAGGATATTAATCAAATCGAGAGGCCAACACGCTCCCCAGATATTCACCCCCATAGAATATGTTTGGACAATAGGCAGAAGTTAATGCTGCTCAAAATCCCCCTCCAGAAAATAAACAAGGCTCTACCCTTGCTATGAAAGAGGAGTGAACCAGTTTGCCTCGAACTCCCGAATCCCTTGGTGATAAGCAAAGTACAACATTGTGAAAATTGCATCACAGTGCTGGGGTGGACATATTCCATACTGAAATGTCTCTCCACATAGTTTTCTGTAAGCACTATACATTAAGTACTTAACTACGTCCTTAGGAAATTTATAACTTTTTTTTGTGTGATATAATTTATTACTATGCTGACAATAAATTTATGTCCCCATTTGGCTATGGTCACTAAAATGTTTTCATATATTGGTAAAAAAAATCATTCGTCCTTAGCTTTTGGACACCAGAGTATTACTTATAACATACTTTACCAACCTCTGCAAAATGCAACTGCTTATGGTAAGTCTCCCAACCACATACCTGCTTCATGTGCAAACAAATGAACACCTTCCTTCAAAACATGGATTGCATCAGACAAACATTTAAATCGCTGCATTAAGCATCCTCTTAGAGCTACCCAAAAAGTTCAAGAAAAATGTTTTTAGCTTTCATACTATCTCAAAAATTTCATGAATACATCTCTACAGATAACAGAAAATAAAAACAGATAATATAACAATCTATTAGACAGAGCAATACAATGTCACACAATGAAACTGTGTGAATCAGTAACTAGCTCTTAATACAATGCTAGCATTTATCTTGAATGTGTAAATGTAGTATGTTGATTAAGATATAGCCTATTTCTGGAAATATTCTCAGTTCTCTATGGATTCAGACAATACACAATCTGCAGAGACAAAAATGTGACTTCGATATGTAAAGTGAAACAAATGCTAAATCAAAATTCTTTAATGAGAAAAAAAAAAATCCAAATGATGAACAAAGAATTCATAGTGAAGAAATGAGAATTCCACAGAAACACAGCTATATACACATGTGGGGTTGCAAAACAAATAAAATTTTACCATCTCTGAATAATACTATTATTATTATTATTATTGAAAGAGACCTCCAGGGAATCAGGGCCTAATCAAAGGATGCTACATATTACACACCACACCTCTTAAATTCATTCACACTACCTGCATTCACTACCTCCAAATACAAGCCATTCCAGTCATGCGTCATTCTATGAGAGAAAACTCTAGCTCTCATTCCTTTCTCGACTGCATTCAGTTTCAACTTTCATGGATGCCTGCTGGTCTTCTATCTAAATAATATTATTATTATTATTGCAAGAGACCTCCAGGGGGTCAGGCCTTATCAAAAGAGGCTACAAAGTTCTCTCCATCCTCTATAAATGAAAAATTCCATCTACTGGTATATGACCCTTTCAAAGGTTTGTATCATATTATCCCTATTTCTTCTGTCTGCAGCCAACAAATTCTCCTCTCCTCATAATCTACATTACAGTTCTTATATCATCTTTAACTTTCTCCACTCCTCTCCACTGTATCTACATCACTTTGGAAACTAGACCAGATCTGCACAAAATGATCCAAATGAGGTCATATCACAGTCTTGCAAAGAGGCAAAATGCCTTCCTTATTTTCACGTATCAGTGTTCATTTAGACATTGCAATTATGAGTTGTATTTGAAATTCTTCTATATGATCCCTGAACTTCAAATTCCATCTATTAAAACTCCAAGATCCCCAGGCAGGTCAGTTTCTTCTAGCATAATCCTGTCAAAAAAATGTGCCATTGGATATCTGATTATACCAAAGTGCATAAATTTACATTTACTAACATTGAAATGGCATCTATTTTCACATGACTGCATTTCAATAATATTAAATTAATAAATCATGGAAAAAGGACTAAGGGACTTTTATTTTAATGTTGATCATTTAGTAATGTTAAAGGCAAAGTTTCACGATATATTTCGAGTGAATTAATTGAGCTGAAGACAATATTGTAGTTCTAGTGCATTTACACTGGATTCAACACACAGCGTCCCGGACCGAGACATACGAGCTGGTGGGGAGTTGTACCAGATTAATGTGGAGAAGATATTTCACAGAATAGGGGGAAGCAGGGATATAACTTGAGGCCATCCATGAAATATATAAGGAGGGTGTGTGAGCAGGTTCTTTGGGATGGAGAGTGACTGGTGAATGGAATACATTGCCTGAGCAGAAACTGAATGGGTTCAAGGGACGGCTCGATGAACTTCTGGCATGAGAGAGCATAATAAAACTCCCGCGATGAGTAGTTTGACTCCATTGAGTTCGGATGTTAATAATACATTTTGGAGGAAGGGATAATTTTTTTTATTAGAATAAAAAAAATCTTAATTTCTAAAATCTTTCTGAAAGCAATCTGGCCATTTTTGTTATTTCAATATTTACCAAAAACTTACCCAGGTGTAAAAGGAGACCTTAAACTAGGACTAAAAAACGAATTGTTCCGTCTGCTAGGAGTAAACGACCTCTGCATCTTAATGGTTGTAGGAGTACGTGCTAATGATAATCGAGGCGTAAACATTTTAATCTGTGTTGTTGATAACAAACTACGAAAAATATAAACAAATCATTCAGCCTTTTTAAGATAAAAACAAATCCCCTTTATTGTAACAAGGAATATATAACACAATACAGCACACGTGCTTAACCGCAACTTTTTAATACTAAGAGCGCGTCTTTTAAAATTTAGCGAATATAACTCCACCTGTGTATTTCAAAACTATAATCTTACAGAAATTTAAAAATTGCAACAAATGATTTATTTAAAAAAAAAAAAAAAAAAAAATCAGCTAACGACCGACAGGCTTCAACATTGGAGATTGTTATACAAACTCAAAGGGATGGATATGGAAAATAGGATTGTGCTACAGAGAGAAGAACAGCTGAAAGTCTCAGGAGATAATGTATGGAAATGCTGAGTCTAAGAGAAGGAGGGTAGCCACTGGAGCAAGTATTACAGAGATCTGTATTCTAATGTGAATGAACCATTGTTTAATTTGTACAAGTTACAAATTATACAGGTTATAGTGAATAGAGAGCTAAAGCCAACACCATATTACTTGGGTGGTTATGCCATCAGCTCAGAAAAATGTTGATGAAAACACTAACTTGTAGGAATACAAAAGGTGTTTTTATTTGAAAATAATAATAACAATTTGCAGTTACTGAGGTGACAGAGACTGATGTGAGAATTGAGGTAGATAACGGATTTATTCAGTATATCGAAAAATATCAATGTGAATACAACAGTAGCCTGGACGGTATATCTGCTCGTGTGCTACGAGAATGTGCAAGTAAACTGGCAGTGTCTCTGAATAAGTTGTTTAAATTGTCTCACCTCTGGCAGGGTTACAAGGGAGTAGAAAGAGGGTAAGATAGTTCCATTACATTAAGTTGGCTCCAAGACATAAGTAGCAAATTACACACCAATTAGTATCTCTGGAGTGGTGGTTCAAATATTGGAAAAGTTGTTAAAAGTAAAATTCAGGAACGAGTAGAAAGAAATGTGATACTTTATAGGGGGAAGCATTTCTAAAAGGTATGTCCAACCACAGTAATTCATTCGCATTTTATAATAAGGTGATGGCAGAATTGGATAAAGGAAATAGCTACACCATGATACTGCTAAACTTTGCAAAAGCATTTGACAGAATACAGCATAAAAACTACTACATAAGTTGAAGCAAATGGGATTCGATATGAGGTTAGTGGCATGGATGGGGAAGGAGGGGCCTAAGACATCAGAGGGTGGTGCATGATGGAGTGAAATCAAGGTGAATGAAGGTGACTAGTGGAGTGCACCAGGGCTCTGTAGTAGGACCACTATTCTTTAATTTGTATATTAATGATATAGCAGAAGATTTGAAGGGAGAGACATTCAATTATTTGCTGATTATGCAAAACTAGGAAGGGCAACAGTTGATAAAGGTGATGTAGATATCTTACAAAATGATTTTAATAAATTGGCAGTGTGGGCAAAGGACAATGGTTGTCGATTCAATGTAAAGTGTATGATAATGCACTTCGGGATGGAAAGATTACACACTTTGTATCATATTGATGGTACTAATTTACAGCAAATTATTATAATTGTTATTATTATTATTATTATGTGACACCTCCAGAGAGTCCAAAGACTCATCGGGGGAAAGTGTGCCAACATCATCGAACGTTTGATCCACTTCTATTTTCTCTAGGTAAGAGAGGAGGCCGTTTGGCAGGAAATTTTGTAAATGATCATGCTTAGCCTAATTTGGGAGAGTGTTATTATTTACTGTTTTCTAGTGGAATGGGAATTGGTAGTCTTAGAATCGCATTGTTGATGGTCAGTATTGTTTTGGGAATGAAGCATTTTATGGTTTTCTTGAGGATTTCATATGGGACTGGTGCTTTCCTGTTACTTAGTTATTAAGAGAGCCATCCGGGGAGTCAGGGACTCATCGAGGGAGGCCACATACTACACGCACCAGCAATCGTATTAATTCTTGAATTCATTCACAATGTTTGCACTTACAAAATCCAATGGTAATCCATTCCAATCACGCACTACACTATAAGAGAAAAATCTACTCCCCGTCCCATCTGAAATCCTGCATGACCCTATCAGAAGTTTGTAAGTCTCAATAATATATTCCCTCTTTCTCCTGTTTGCTAGTGTCTCTACTATACAAATTCTCAATCTGTCTTCATAATCAGTATATCATTTTCAACTCTCTCCTTTGCACTCTCTCTCTCTCTCTCCACTATATCGGAATCACCATGGAAACCAGGAGACCAGACCTGTGCACAATAGTCGTCCAAGTGAGATCTTATGAAGGCCTTGTAAAGAGGAAATATGACATCCTTATCTTTACATGTTAAAGTTCGTTTCAGTATTGCAATTATCTTTCGAGTTGTATTTGCAATCTTTGCCACATGACCTTAGAACTTCAACTTCCTATATACTAACATTCCAAGATTCATAGCCTCATCAGTATCTTCTAGCATAATTCCACCAATATAATACAACATTGGATATCTAATCGAGCCAAAGTGAATGACTTTACATTTACTGACATTGAACATACATCCATTTTTTCCATGCCCACAATTCCAGCGTATTCGAATCATTCTACAAACACACTGCATATCAGCAGCATTCTTGATTACCTACCTAACTGTGCACACACACACACACACACACACACACATATATATATATATATATATATATATATATATAAAACAGCCATTCTTTTGTCGGCATCATTGAAGGCAATACCTTGTTCCCCGTGTATTTTGGGGAAGAGGATTTCGATCGTTGCGGACACTCGAAAAGTTTTCGATGTGACTAATCTGCTCGTATTGTTTGTATTATTAAAATAATACAAATATATGCCTTTTGATTCTTCACATTAAGAAGAATACTATATCTATTTCTATCAACAATTACAAGAGGAAATTGACAGAACATAAAAAAAGATTTGTTAATAATTATGGGTGATTTTAGTGCCAAAGTTGGACAATATTCTGACAACATGCATCATGCAATGACATGTCCGCGCGGTTAGCCTAATGGCTATGCGCTTCGAAACCACATGCCTGGGGAAGGAGTGTTCTAGCCGAGGACATCCCTTCCCCAGGCATACGGGAATCTAACCTAGGACTCCTAGGTTAGATTCTCGCCGACGACGTGAGGAGCTTAAGGTTCTTCCTCATCTATAGCCAAGTTAGCCGATCCTGGGCATGGACAGCAGGGTTTTTTCTCCCAGTTTATCTGGGGGGGGGGGTTGATCCCGCAAGCAGGCAACTGGCCCCGTGAACACACACGGACACAGTCAAGAATACTTAACACAATCCCTCCAGCCATAGGTCTGAATTCTCAGCTATGCAGGTACCAAGCACGAATAAAAATAGGGAGTATATACGAAATGAATGAATGAATGAATGTAATGACATGGAATAGACACAAGAAATGAGAGAGAGAGAGAGAGAGAGAGAGAGAGAGAGAGAGAGGGAGGGAGGAGTATCTCCTTGACTTTTGTAGAGAAAATAATGTCATAGTTGCAAACACTATGTTCTACGAAGTCATGCCAACAGATACACTTGGACTTCAGCAAATTCAAATACTAAAAACTGCATTGATTACTTCCTAATACTGAAAGTTACAATCCACCGTTTGGTATTGAAAACACCAAATTAATACCAATTAATATCAAAGGGTATAGCGAAAAGGACTTATTTACTCTGCTATACGAGTTGTCCAGAAAACCAGAAAACACCTAAAAGTAAGGACAAGGCTTTTTAGGATAATAATTGATCTAGCTACTCACTGATGAAGCCTCAATAAATGCTGAAACCGGTCAGGGTAGTGACCTCCCACCATAATGTAATAAAAGCATACATTTCCTAGGAAATGTGATTTTACATTATGGTAAATACCAAAGAATAGTGATCAGAACTTTCCCCAGCTTTGCAACGAGTTGCCCGTGTTTGTACTACGCTCTAGGACTACTTGCATTCAGCTCACGCTAGTATTCGCCGATACTTTTATAGTTTTTTATACTATATTCGGCATGAAACTCTCTGATTCTTGAGTTTCTTATTCGGTTTTAAAACAATGTGGGATCTAATATTCCCTTAATTTAATTAATGTTTATATCGCAGAAATGAAGCCTGTTGGCTCTTTATATTTAAGTAACAGCTTAGATAATTCAGATTATGGGAGCAGAAATGAAAAACTAAAGAGCATCTGAATAAATTATATAATGGCCAAAATAGAACATAAGCCTACAAAACCAACTAGACAGGATGTGCCAAAAGTCAAAAAGATTGTCTGAAAGATAAAGCAGACAAATGTACAGAAGCCTATTTACGTTACGACTCCAAATTTCTCTACTCTACACTTAAGATATTACCACCGACTACATTCTCTCACCTCTCACCATGAATTCGCAAGACAAGGTAACTGGAAATATTAGAGAAACGGAAAACATCTGGTATACAATTACTTCTCTAATATTTTTAAAGTAGAAAGTTTTCACCTAAATATACTGACCAGTGAGAAAGATACGACGCTCTTAATCCTAGAGGTGGGAGTTATCCTTTCACTGAATCAAATGAAATTTTCAAAAGCACCTGGAATTGATGAAATACCCCCACAACTCTGTATCAATGGTACAGAGTTGTGGGGGTATTTCATCAATTAGATCTGAATCTTACTGATCTAATTGCATAAACAAATAAACAAACTTTTCAATAATATTCTTTGCGCTGGAATTTTTCAAAATTCTTGGAAAAAAGAAAAAAAACCTTGGAAATACACGTTGTTGTTGTAGTTGTCAAGTCCGTTGAAGAACTTCTAGATATGACCGTGGGCCTGTTGAACTGCTTTGGCAATCTGTTGAACTTTGAAGGAGTAGAGCTTTTCTATAGGATTATTGACAATTTCTGTAGAGCAGCGGCAATTACTGGAAAAGAATAGATATGGGCAGATGTTAGTTATCGACTCCTGGACAGTTCTAGCATATTTCACAGCTTCTAGTACCGTTCAGATGAATTTCAAACTGGCTTTAATAAAGACGGGTCAACAATTGATCATAGCTGTACTCTTCATAGTCTGGCTGGGAGTGCGTGGGACAAGGGGAGAATCCTTTATTACTGATTTTTAGATTTTAGAGAAGCATTTGATTGGGAATAGAGGAAAACTTATTCCAATATTAACAAAGAAAACATAGACAGAAATATTGAAACTTTTTTCAAGCTACTAGAGCCCCCGTAGTTTAGTCAGTCACTATAGATGAAACCCTTTGTTAGGAAAGACTTGAGTTCGATTCCCGTCAGTGACTTGAAGAACCTTTATCTGGTCTCTTTCGACTAAAGCTGAGTTAGCGGGTCTCATATGGAGGTAGAGGTTTTTCACCCGGAAACTAGGGTGTTTTTTGTCCCTAGAACAGGCAAATTTGCCCGTTGAACACACACACACACACACACACACACACACACACACACACACACACACACACACACACACACACACACACACACACACACACACACACACACACACACACACGGATTACAGTCATGAATACATCCCAGCCATATGCCGGTCCCGAGGCCGGATAAAATTAAGATAAAATCTCAGCAGAAATACTTTGTCGGCAATGCCTACAAAATTATCTATGGTCTGAAAAGTGAAAATCAGATCAGACCAAGCTACTATCAAAATACAAGTACAGTAGTTCAATATGAAAATACACAACTAAAAAACTTCAAATCAAACGAGAAGTTGTTTAAGGATGCCTACTCTCCTCGTACCTTTTTCACATTTTCATTCAAGAACTCATTAAAGAAACATTGTTTTCAACAAAAGGAGTAAAAACAATAGAAGACCAATCAGCATTATTCATATAGGCAGATGATCTAAAAAACAAGCAACAAAGCAATTTTCTAAAACCTGCTTGCAAAATTACAGGGACCCTTCAAAGATTGTTACACTATCTACCAATAGTTGTTTGGACACCTCTCTTATTTGAAGTAATGGAATATTCCAGGTTTTTCAATAATATAAAAACCGGCTACAGATAGTAGGAAGCAGTATTTCTTCATAGCAGCTGAACAGAGGGGGGGGGGGGTATGGCAACACGAAGTGAAGTCAGTGACTTCGAGAGCACTGTCATCGTGGGCTGTCACATTGATGACATGTCCATACGTGTCATTGCTGCTCAACTGCAGAATCCAAAATTAACGGTTGGCGATGTGATCAACTAATAGAGACGTTCTGGCAGAGAAACATCCAGATATACACCTAGGTGGCTGCCAAAAATGACTGCAGGAACAGGAGGATGTTAAAACGGGTGGCACAAAAAAGGGCTACAATCGCGCAGACGATCCGTGATGAGTTACAGGGCACCAGTATCACCATTTTGAGCAATACTAGAGTACGGAAAAAACTCCATTTACTGCGTTTCCAAGGAACAGCAGCGGTTCATGCCATCTATTAGGTTTGGCTAGGGCAGCTCTTAGCATGGCGGCGGGCGTATTCCCGTAAGCTCTCTGGCCATATTTTATACGAAATTTCTATAGTTTCAGTAGTCGGCTTTGAAATGATGTTGGATTTATTTATTTGGTTATTTATCTGATATTTGATAATCTTTGTTTATTCCTCAAAAAAAAAATGGCGGTTGCCAAGTGTTTATATATATGATCCGTGATTTTGACATTTGATATCATGGATGAAATTTGATTGATATATAGAGGTAAGACTTTGATTTAGTTGCAATTTAGGAATTGTAGTGATTTCTGAAAATATCGAAATCTCTGTTATCGATATCTATATCGCTTTCTGCGATAGCTACCGTTAAAATCCAATGATTTTAACGGTAGCTATCGCAGAAAGCTAACTTGTGGAAAACTTTTCCAGTTGCATTCGATACAAAGGAGTGCATTTTTGTTTGAGATTCACTCAGCGAAAAGTAAGGTTTCGCTATTAATTATCAGTTTTAGTAATTGATCAACGCCGAATCAAAACCTACTAGACGTAATTATGACTGACATAGACACCGACGCCCTGATAGAAACACTAGAAAAGGTCTGGCGCTAAGCCTACTCAAAAAAATTACTAAAAAAATTTGAAGTGGAATGGCCAGACTATTTGAACCTGTACTCCACAACGAGAGATGATGAGGAAAGCGAAGATACTGCTAATACTGAGCAAAAATTGGATTTAGTGGTCTCCAATCCCCCAACCCACGGTCAAGGAGAGACCCACCCACGGAAAAAACGCAAAACACAGTCGATAGAACCACCCACAGATGAAGGTATGGAGGAAGACGGAGATAACTCTGACCCTCCTGCCTCCACTAAAGAGAAATTTCCTCCAATTATCTTAAGAGAAAAGAATAGGTGGACAGAACTAAGGCCCACTATGACTAGTCTACAGATAGCATACACTACAGCAAAGAATTTAGATTACCAAAATCCAACCCGCCACTATAATGGACTACCGCAGACTCACAAAGGAGCTAGACAATAAAGGTGTACAATACCACACCTTCACCCTCGACTCCGAGAGGAGCCTGAAGGTGGTTCTCCGTAGAGTATCAGAGCAAATACATACAGAAGACATAGCCGCCGATCTCTGCTACCAAGACCTACCACCCATCAAGGTCAGCAGAATGACCAGAGCAGACAAAAGTCCAATGCCACTCGTCTTAGTAGAGATCCACCAGGCATATA
Organism: Typopeltis vanoorti; assembly: GCF_054136105.1. NCBI lineage: Eukaryota > Metazoa > Arthropoda > Arachnida > Uropygi > Thelyphonidae > Typopeltis > Typopeltis vanoorti. The sequence goes on along the minus strand of NC_143561.1, from coordinate 38,176,031 downwards.
AAAACATATATGACCTAACTTTAATTTGTGGACTAAAAATCCCTGAACCATTAAGAAAAAGAACCTCATCAGAATAGTGCCACAGGTGCCAAAAGTATGGTCATGCCCAGAGATTATGTAAAGCAGAATACAAGTGCTTAAAATGCGGGGAGAGCCACCCCACCTTTACCTGCACCAAGCCAAAATCCACCCCGGCTAAATGTGCAAACTGCGGGGGCCCGCATCCAGCAAACTACAAAGGATGTATACAACACCGAAAAAACAGACTATCTGCTCCCTCTACTAATCTACAAAAAGCAGCAGCAGTAGCTCCAACTCCTCAACCCTCCAGAGATCGACAAAACACGATACAAAACTAGCCGCCGCAACCAGAAGCCCCGATCGAAGCAAACCACAAACGGCAGACGAAGACCTATGCAGATGTAGTCCGCTCAACAAAGGCCACTCAGGAGCAATACAACCCAAATTTAACAGCCGTCATCACAAACTCCCTTGCAAATATGCTGCAAGACTTCAACAAATCTAACCCCACATCGGACTCCAGAAAAAGATTTCTACAAGAAACCCAATCCATCCTAGCAGCTCTCATAAATGCATAAAAATAAAAGCACTCCATTTTCCCTACAGATCATCGCATGGAACGCGAACGGACTTAGAAACAAGATTCTGGAACTCCAAGAATTCGCAGTGAGATACAACCCAGACATCATCTTAATGAACGAATCCCACTTAAGACCAGCAGACAACCCCAAAGTTAGAAGATACCTCCTCCACAGAAACGACAGAATAAACTACAGAGGAGGTGGCACCGCCATTTTCATAAAAAACCACATCGATCACCACTCTGTAACCAGTCACTCAACCAAAAATCTAGAGCTCACAGGAATGGTAGTACCCCACAACCTCAGCTGGGAAACTAACATTTTATGCAGCTTACAACCCTCCATCAAAGAATCTACTACATTCAGATCTAGTTGCCGTCCTGGACAATAAAGATCAAGTCATCATTGCTGGCGACCTAAACGCGAAACACCCGGCATGGAACAGTAAAACCACCAACAGAAACGGCTACACACGCTTCAGCTACTCCAGTTCAAATTATGCAGTGGTGGCAGGCCCTGAAGAACCATTACATCATAGTACGTATGGCACAGCCGACATACTTGACATTGCTATATTACAAAATATTAAGCTACAGTATAGCCTAGACTCTTTAAACGAGCTGACATCCGATCACAATCCAATCTTGCTCCAGCTGCGAAAGCAAGAACAACTGCTGCCTCCTCCCCACTCCTTCATCTCATGGAAAAAACTAACAGAAGTACTATCAGAACGCATTGGACCTGTCCCTCACATCAGATCCATAAAAGAGATTGAAAATGCTGTCAGAAGCCTGACCCAGCGGCTCAACACAGCAATAAAAGTTGTCACCTCTACCAAAGCCACTCTTTAGCCAAACCGACTACTCGGAGACATCATGGATTTAATTAGGGACAAAAACAAAGCTAGGAAAAGGTACCCCAACACCCGTGCACATCATAACAAAAAAAGATCCTCAATAAACTGTACAATGAAGTTAGAGAAGCACTTAAAGCTCACAGGAACGAAACATGGGAAGCCAAACTAGCCTCTGTATCACCCGGCGAACACTCCTTCTGGAACATATTAAGAAGTCTCAAAAACGAAAACAAATCTCTTCCCCCCACTCAAGTCAGACATGGGACTAGTACACACACGCAGAAAAAGCTGAAGAAATAGCAAAGGACCTAGAAAAACAGTGTAGCCCTACATACGACAACTTGGACATCAAGCATGTCTATAAAATCCACCTCCATGTCAGACATGCACTGAAAGTCACCGATACCTGCAACAACTTACTTCCAAACACCTCACCAGCGGAAATCTATGAAGTTCTAAAGAAGCTAAAGAATAAAAAAGCCCCTGGCCCAGATGGCATATCAAATAGAATAATTAAACTGCTGCCGCGAAGAGCTGTCGTACATCTCACCACCATAATCATGTTCCGATTTAACTATTTCCCCAGCTATTGGAAAGTCGCAGATGTGGTCCCAGTGCATAAACCAGGTAAAGATCCACACCTGCCTGAAAGCTATGGACCCATCAGCCTAATCTCAAACTTATGCAAAATTGCCGAAAAAATTATCCTCTCTAAACTCCAAGCCTCAGTAAATGAGTTAAATATCCTCTCTAAGGAACAATTTGGCTTTAGACAACATCACAGTACTACTCAACAGATTCATAGGATAATTGAGTTCATCACCACCGGCTACAGTTGGCACCAGCACACTGAACACGGCACTTGGGACTACTACACAACTCATTTCAGCAGGCATACCATCAAGAATCGTCCACCTAATTAAATCTTACCTCCAGGACAGACACATACAAGTCAAAATAAATGGTACAGTTTCAGGTAAGCGACGGATCTCTGTGGGAGTTTCCCCGAGATTCCTTACTGGCACCGATCTTATTCTCGATATATATGGCAGACATCCCACCCAACCCAATGTCATCCATCTTAGCATTTTATGCGGATGACACAGCAGTACTTGCCAGATCTCTACAACCACATCTTGTCACTAAGAAACTGCAAGAAAATCTACTAAAACTAGAACAATGGTTCTCCAAATGGAGATTACAAGTGAATCCCCAAAAGAGTATAGCGATACTGTTCACCAGAAGATTGGCAACTCCCAAGGGGTAATTCTAGACAAAAGATTAACGTTCGACCCACACATCAAAGCCTTATGTGCGAAAGCATCTAAAACCATCGCACAACTTTACCCTCTAATAAATAGAAGCAAACTAAATACTAGAATCAAAGTACTCCTCTACCTGCTTACGATCCGCCCCATAGTGGCATATGCATCTCCACCCTGGAGCCACATATCCAACACCAACATCCTCAGGCTACAGAGAGTGAAAATAAGTGCTTGCGCATGATATTGGATGCACCGTGGTTTGTAAGGAACGTCCAACTGCATAGAGACACAAACATCCCGTACATCTACTCCTTCCTACTAACTACAGCGGAAAAATTCTTCTCAAAAATCTCTAACCACCACAACGATCTAGTTAAACAGGCAGCAAACTATGACGATACTGACATCTTCAAATACAAGAGGCCAAAAGCCATCCTGAATACTTGCAACAATGACTAATCTCCGTACCCCACCCCCAGGGCGAGCTCACAGCTCATAAAACTTTCCTTCAATTCATCCTTCCTATCAGACAACGGGGAATAAAAGCATATTGCTTCACCCTTCTGGCCAATGATGTTATGTTCCTTAGTACTGATTAGGCGCGTTTGAAAAACTGGCTCGCTTGTTAGTGTTGTGATTATGATAAAACGATTTCAATTTTGATTCCAGGTAGCTATCGCGGATTAGGAGTTAAGATTAGGATTAGCTGAGTCGTATAAAGCCTAGTGAATGTAATATCGTTTACTTTGACGAATAATGTCTTGAGTTTTCGTTAAGATTCGGTAAGTAATTTTGTTCAGATAACTTTTAAAAATTTTGCAAAATTTTCAAAAGTTTTCAAACGTTTTTTTGAAAATTTTGCTACCTATGCAGGTAGATCGATTTAATCTACGGGATATTTACACTGGGCTCTAGGACCCATTTATCAAACTTTATTCTAACAGAGTTATTACCTCAAATCAGACATGTTAAAACCCCCCAATGAAAGCATATTCAAAGAAGTTTACAGAGAATTTATAAGATTAGGAAAAACTATTGAGCGACAACTAGCGAGGGAAAGTAAAGCTGTTAGATATATTCCCCCACTAGAGCAGTCATAGAGGATAGGACGGATGATTTAAATGATGGAAGTATGTTGACTGAACCAGAATTAAGACACTCCACGAATATAGAGTATGCTGCATCGCTAGATAATACTCCGCAGTTTTTGGAAACCAACACAGAATTCAAAACAGTCAAAAAGAAAAGGGAAATCTCCTCTACTGCAGATACACTCAAGACAGCGGAGATCGAACCAGTTAATGAATTTAAAGAAAAGGGTACCCCCAGTCATTCTAAGGGCCAAGGAGCACTGGACGTTCATTGCATACGCACTGAAATCTTTAGATATCACCTTCATGAAAGCCACCAACACAGAAGAAGGGATACGCATACAAACTAAAACGTCATCAGACTACAGAAAAATTACCAAACTTCTAGAAAACAACAACCTGCCATACCACACTTTTGCACTCAACAGTGAGAAAAATTTAAAAGTAGTATTAACGGGAGTTACTGAAACATTACAAATAGAAGACCTCACAGCAGACTTCCAATTTAAGGAATTTAGCCAGATTAAATTCAGCCGAATGTGGGGAGCTGATAAAACACCCTATTCCCTAATTCTGGTGGAAATAAGCAAAGACCAAAAACATATATATAATCTCCAAACCATCTGTGATCTAGTCATAAAAGTTGAGGCATTCAAACATAAATCAACTACAACCCACTGTCATAGATGGCAGAAGATTGGGCATGCACAACGATGCTGCAGGGCTGAATTTCGTTGCGTGAAATGTGGTGGCAAACATGCATAAATGAATGCCATAAACCCCGCACACATCGAGCAAAGTGTGCAAACTGTGGAGGACCACACCCTGCAAACTATAGGGGCAGTATAGCATTTCCCCAAAACCAAAAGATACAACTCAAAACCAGTAAAGCTCTTCAAGAACGCACGTCCACCCTTCAAACCATAGTCTCCACAACAGATTATGCTGAAGTAACAAGATCAACCTTTCAAAAAGACCCAAAACCAAATCATTCACAGCAAACCAATAAACCTATCCTACTGAACATAACAAGCCACTTAGGTGAAATGCTTGCTGAACTCTGACAGACCAACCCAACTCAGGAAGACAAGGATATCATCTTAAGGCACACACAATCACTCTTTATGGAAATTCTTAATGGATACGTCTAAAAGAAAATCGAAATCGTTACAAATTGTTTCATGGAATGCAAATGGTTTATTTATCAAATTACAGCAGCTGCAGGAGTTTGCAGCAGAAACCCAAGCAGACATCATCCTCATAAATGAAACACATCTTCGTCCAAGTGACAAAATCGGAATCAACGTTTATAGCACTTACCGTACAGACAGATGCTTTGCTAGAGGTGGAGGAACTGCCATCTTTGTGAAAAGAAACATAAAACATAATTCAATTGCCGAATCCCAAACAGAACACATGGAAACTATGGAATAGAAATACATATGGAAAACAGAAGCAGCATTACGATATATGCAGCCTACAACCCCCAAAATAAAAAAAAAACTCCTTGATTCTGACTTAGATGTGATACTAAATACAGGCAGAGCAGTGATTATAGCCGGAGATTTTAATGCCAAACATTCAGTCTGAAACAGCAGAAACTCAAATATTAACGGAAGAATGCTCAACTCTTACACCACTTCAAGAAATATAACAGTAATAGGACCCACTGAATCCACACATTACGGAGCAACCGGACGTCCTGATATACTAGATATAGCTATATTAAAAAACATAGCGTACAACTATCAGATACATGCAATCAACGACTTAAGTTCTGATCATAACCCCATCATATTACAACTAGGCACCATACAAGATTTAACGCAAAACACCACCACATTTATAAATTGGAAACAACTTCCCTCAGCCTTCCAGGAAAACCTTGGTCCAATACCGCATATAACATCTGCCGAAGATATAGAAAAAGCAATGAAAACTCTTGAGAAACAACTACTGACAGACACAGGTAATAAATATAACCAAATGTGCACCATCAAATAAACCCCCAGAGGTTATAAAACGTCTTATCCAAGAGAAAAACAGATTAAGAAGAAAATATCAGAGAGCAGTGGACCCAGCGGATAAACAAGCAGTCAATAGAGCAACAAACCAGGTTCAATATGCCCTAAAGGACCACCGTAACCAACTCTGGAATAACAAAATTCACCAATTAAACACAGAGGATCAATCAATATGGAAAATGATGAAATCATTTTCCATATTAATTCAAAGCGTTTTACATTTCCTCCAATCCAAGGTGAATCTAATGTTGTCTACAAGGAAAAAGCTGAAGCATTTGCTGACAGTTTAGAAAAACAATACAGCCCCAATTATATATAAATACAGTTATAAATTTCAGTGCGTAAAATAAATAAAAATGCCTCACTCCAGTCGAATAACAAATCCGTGTCACCAACAGAAATATATGAGATTTTAAGAAAATTAATAACAAAAAGGCTCCGGGTCCAGATGGAATAACAAACAAGGTACTCAAGTTATTTCCCCGCATAGGGGTTATACATCTAGTAGCTATCATTAATGCCATCCTCCGGCTAAATTATTTCCCAGAGCGATGGAAAATTGCCGACGTTTTCCTAATTCCCAAACCTGGAAAAAATACACAGTTTCCTGAAAATTACAGACCAATCAGCCTTCTTTCATGCATAGGTAAAATAGCCGAACGTGCTATTCTTACACTGGTTCAAGAGGCAACAGATATCAACCATGTCATTCAAGATGAACAATTCGGCTTTAGGAAATGTCACTCCACAAAGCTACAAATTTATAGAATTATCGAACATATAACCCAAGGGTATGAATGGCACCAACACTCTGGCGCAGTTTTCCTGGACATCACTCAGGCATTTGAGAGAATGTGGCATCACGGACTAATTTTTAAACTACACGAAGTTTGTATTCCATTACCACTAGTTCTACTTATCAAATCATATCTAAATGCCCCATGGTTCGTCAGAAACATCCAGTTACATCACGAAGCCAACCTTCCAGATATTAAGACCTACATGACAGGCATTGCGGAGATATTCTTCACAATCACGGATAATCACCCAAATCAGCTAGTTCGACAGGCAGCGGACTACAAGCCCCCCAGATCATTTCAAACATAAAAAAACCGAAATTCTCCATCGCAAGAGAAAGCTGATACAGCCTCAGTGCTCACAATGAGCGGGTAAATTACCCACAATAATCTCATCACCCACAATCTAAAATCCAGATGAAGGGATAAAGAGTCAAGGAGTCAGTCAATCAGCCAATTAAGTTCAAAGTTTCTTAGTACTGAAGGATATCGAGGAAGATGGCGGCTCCCGTGTTAGTTTCATGTATTATTGATAGTGAATTGCGAATTTGATTGATAATGTTTTTAGCGATTTATGCTTTAGTGACGAGTATTAAGATCACATGTGTTGATCAAGCATTTTGATTACGAAAATTTTTGTATGTTGCAGGTGAGTAAATACTTTAATTTCAAAACCTTTAGTCCCATCGGAAACCATATTCTAAGCCTAATCACAGGGCATACTAAATTATATATCGTACTGCTGGTAGATACTAGACTGTTTCTATGGGATTTGCTAGTGGATCCAATCCACAGGATTATTGTAATTTGCTCGAATGCTTCATTACCATGGCAAAACCTCTAAACCAGCCATTTTCGAGTAGGTTTACAATGAATTCCTCAGAGTAGGAAAACTGCTCAGTGATAGCTTGCCGGGAAAAGTTAAGCTTTTTGATTCATTCCCACCCTTCGCAATCACAGAAGATAACTCAGACTATACAAGTGAGGAGCTCATTACTCAGTTGCAGTCTCCCCCAAGACTTTGAAGACGTACGTATGCGCAAGAAGCGCAAAACCGCTCACACAAAACCTCTCATAGATTTTGGTATGGAAGAGGATAAACCCAGTTCCAGTCCCTCGACCGCCACGAAAGAGAGGGTTCCACCGATAGTCCTCCGGGAAAAGAAGAGATATATACACTTAAGGTCCACTGTGATTAACTCACAGATACAATATCTCTCGGCCAAGAACACGGATGATGGTATAAAAATTCAGTCGGCTACTGTGACAGACTACAGTAGCCGACCTTTTCTCTTGGTTCGGAGAAAAATCTGAAGGTGGTACTGTGGGGTGTCCGAAGGATATAACTACAGATGAAATTGAGGCTGACCTCCACCACCAGGACCTACCACTTATTAAGATCAGCAGAATGACTAAAGCGGACAAAACCCCTATGCATCTGGTCTTAGTGGAAATCCACAAAGCCTATAAGAATATCTATGATTTAACATCAGTCTGTGGACTCCGTATCACCCCAGAGCCACTCCGTAAAAGGGGCATCTACTAGTCAATGCCATAGGTGCCAAAATTTGACCATGCTCAAAGACTCTGCAAGGCAGAGTACAAATGCCGGAAATGTGCTAAGAACCACCCCCCCACGAACACCTGCACAATGCCAAAAACTACATGGTGGCCCTCATCCAGCGAACTACAAGGGATATATTCAGCACCCAAAGAACAGATGGATGGAGATAGCTAAACCGCCCTCTTCCTCTAGTAAAAAGAACACCTGAGGCCCCCGCTCCACAGCCTGAGACTCGGCAGCAACAGTCTGTGACCTTCAAAGACAGTGGAAGCCAAAGGAAAACGAGAAGTTATGCTGATGTGGCCCGCACAAACAAACCAACATCAGAACAAAATCAGCCAACAGCACCTACTAATCCGATAGCAGTTATTACGGCCTCTCTAGCTAACAGGCTACAAGATTTCAGCCCGTCTACAGCAACCTCCATTAAAAGATTTTAATGGAGGTTGCTGAACCATTCCTACGTGAAACACAGGCCATCCTCACAGCAATCATAAATGAATAAAAACAGACTCATTCCAGCCTCTCTTCAGATCATTGCATGGAAAGCAAACGGCCTAAGGGACAAAATTCTGAAGCTACAAGATTTCACCTGGAGATACCAACCAGATATTATACTAATCAGTGAAACACATCTTAGACCCTCAGAAAGCCCGAAAATACGGGGTTATCTCATGCACAGAAATAACAGATCAAACTACAGAGGCTGCGGCACTGCCATCTTCATTAAAAATTATATTAAGTACCATTCTGTGAACAACCCACCAACCATTAACCTTGAAATTACATGCGTGGAAGTTTTCACCAGCTCTGCCGGCATATTAAAAATCTACTTACCTTACAATCCACCCTTAAAAACTCTACTGAACACTCATCTAAATGCCATTTAGATCAGTGTGTAGTACCCATCATTATTGCTGGGGATTTAAACTCCAAACACTCTGCTTGGAATTTTAGAACCACCAACAAGAATGGCTGCATCCTTTCCAACTACATAGGATCAAATTATGCTGTTGTGGCTGGACCTACCGAACCAACTGATCTCAGTACGTCTAGCACTGCTGACATCCTGGATATAGTAGCTATCCTGCAAGACATTAAACTTCAGTACCGAATTAAATCACTAAACGAGCTCTAATCGGATCACAACCCAATTCTACTACAACTGGGAGAACAAGAATACCTGTCTCCTCCCTCTCACTCATGCATATCGTGGTACAGATTGTCTAAAGCACTTAGGGATCAAATTGAACCTGTCCCTCACATATGCACAGAAGATGTGGAATCTGGAGTTACTAGTCTCACCCAAGAGATTAAGTCCGTTATAACGGTTGCCATGTTCTACAAATCTGTCCCCAAGCCTGCTCGTTTGACCGAGGATATTATGGACCTGATCAGAGAGAAGAACAAAGCTAGGAAGAGATTTTGTAACATTCTCCCACCTCTGGACAAAACAGTTCTTAATAGATTGAACAGGACAGTGAGAGATGCACTTAAAACTTATAGAAACCAAGTTTCTATAAGTTTCACCAAGGCCTAGTTCACACAGATGTAAGCAAGAAGAAGCCACAGTAAAGAATCTAGAGGAGCAGTGCAAACCTTCATATGACAACTTAGATTTCAATAACTTATATAAAATCCACAGATAAGACACGTATTAAAACTGCCAGATACTAGTGCTGACCATATTGCACCCACATCACCTGCTAAATTATATGATATTATTAAAATACTAAAGTACAATAAAGCTCCTGAACCAGATGGTATCTCAAATAGGGTGATCAAACTACTGCCCCATAAAGCTATAGTGCCCTTGACTATAATCATTAATGCCATCTTAAGATTTCACTATTTTCCTACCAGCTGGAAACAGGCTGATGTAATCCCAATTCATAAACCAGGTAAGGACCTGGTTTATGAATTGGGATACAATTGTTATGCACAATTGTGTCATGTAATGTAATATAAATATTATATATAAATAAAAAAGTTTGATTGAAAAAATTATTATTATTATTATTATTAAGAGAGACCTCCAAGGAGTCAGAGACTCATCGAGGGAGGTCACACACACACACCAGCTATTATACTTATTCTTAATGCTTGCACTCACAACATCCAATGGCAATCCATTCCAATCACGCACCATCCTCTGAGAACAAAATCTAGCCCTCATCCCTCCTTGGCGGACTTAATTCTCAGCTTTCAAGGATGCCCTCTTGTCCTTTCCCCCACCCTCCATAAATTTAAAAATTTCATCAATTGAAATCCTGTATGTCCCTTTCAGACGTTTGTTAGTCTCAATCATATCCCCTTTCTCCTGTTTACAAGTGTTTGCAGTCTACAAATTCTCAATCTGTCTTCATTATCAGTATTCCACAATTCTGATATAATTTTTAACACTCTCTTTTGTGCTCTCTGCAATATCACAATCGCAACGGAAACCAGACCTGCGCACAATGGTCCAAGTGAGGTCTTATCAAGGCCTTGAAAAGATGCAAAATAACATCTTTATCTTTACATGTGAACGTTTCACATGTAAAGCGTTTCAGCGCAATTATCGTTTGAGTTGAATTTGCAATCTTTGCCACATGGCCCCTGAACTTCTACTTCCTATCTACTAACATCCAAGATCCCTAGCCTTATCAGTTTCTTCTAGCCTAATCCCACCAATATAATATGACATTGGATATATAATCATGCCGAAGTGAATGACTACGTTTACTGACATTGAACTGACACCCATTTTCCCATGCTCAAAATTCAAGCCTATTTAAATCATTCTGTAAGTATTGCATATCAGCAGCATTCCTAATTACCTTACCTATCTTTGCATCATCAGCAAATACCTGTATGTCGCTTGTCAAATCCTTCCCAATATCATTAATGTACAGATTGAATAATAGTGGACCAAGAACTGATAATTGTGGTACACTACTTGTTACTTTAAACCTTGCAGACTCAGGTCCCCAGTATACCACTTTTTGATATCTGTCAGTTAGCTATCCTCTTATCCATGCTAATATTGCATAACCCAAACCCATTTTCTCCAATTTATGCAACAATATACCATGCTGTATTCTGTCAAAAGCCTTAGAAAAATCCAAAAGTATCATGGTGTATCCATTCCTCTTGTCTAGTTCAGTGGGAACATTGTTATACAATGTGAGCAAAACATGACCTTCCCTTAGTAAACCCATGTTGTTTATTCCCAAGTAGAGATTCACTGTCAACCCGTTTCTGAATGCGATCCCTAACCAATTTTTTCAAAATCGTCGCCACCACTCCTGAGAAACTAATTGGTCGATAGTTGGATACATCGGTGTTTGCACCACCCTTGTACAATGGAATTACCATACATTTCTTTCATTCCTGTGGAATCTTCCCTGTTCTGAGACTCATATTAAACTGAGGCAATTGATAAGAAGTTAACCTTTATATATATATATATATATATAAGTAGACAGTCACGAATATATAATTCATGGCAAACTTTGTTTACTTGCAATTGGATAGAATTAAACAGGAATATAATTGACAATAATCAGCTAACGGTTTTTATTCCCATATAGGGAGAAAGCGTGGCCTCTTAACTTTATTTAGCTTTTGGTGACTGAGTAGGCAGTTCAATATCCACCAATAGCCAATCGGAAATAGCTGGTCCATTACTGTCCCAAATAGGGAAAGTTCTGATAAACTCCTTGAACATGGTTCCAAGTCAATTCCTTCAGTGCAATTATCACAACCTTTTAGCACACACACATACACCCTGGTATAAGCGTCAACTGATGAATTGACGGGGAAAGAAGTGCTACCATTTCTTAATACCCAACCCTAACAACACATGTTGCATATGAAATGAAATGGTCGAGTTTCTCGAATCACGGGACGAAAAAGTCGAGTTTCCGGGAGGAAAAAGCTCACTCGTCTGTGACAGTGATCGACTAACTCGAGAACTCGCCACTTCCACTGAACTGCATAGGCTTTTTAGAATGTCTATACCTTACATAGACACTTTAGAATGTATATCTTACATACCACTCAAGCGTTCACCAGAACGCAAATTCGTTGCTCCAAAACCCAGAAATGACAGCTATTTCTTCCAAGAAAATCATTCGCTGCACTGTAGGTATTTTTCATGAAGTCATTATCCCTCTCCCCACGTGTTTCCCCTGAAGTTTCATATATTAATTGCAAACTTTTCTCTCACTTACTCGTGGTTGATCAACGTACATTCACTATAGCACGTATAATAATCATTACATGCACCTCTAAGGACTGTTCATCAGCAAATATTTCATTCTAATCTATGTCAGAAACCACCCATACCACTTAATACACCATCTATATTTATTTTTGTCTGCAAACTGCTAGTGTTATCTTGTTAAATGCATACTTATATTGTACTTCCAATTTCTGCTGTTGTGAACAAGCATGGAAAATCGTGGGATTAAAGGACTGGAAAAATTGTTAAATTTTTAATTTAACAATTAATAAATTAATAAGAAAAAATTAACAAGACTGCATCCACTATTCTGATAGTTCATTAACTTGCACTTACATAGCATTCTGATTCTATGGTATCAAAAAATTTGATAAATTAGGTCTTTTTGCATGTATATCATGCCTAAAATCAACTATTCTTCTATATGAGAAATTTAAGTGGCATGAAAGATCCAGATTATATTTTAATCGCAACAATTTTAGAAAAGAAAAGACGTTCAGTAGGTACGTACTCTAATGGCAGAGTTCAGCTATAGTTCGCTATCTAATGTTGAAAGCCATACTAGAGCCTCCTTTGACACTTCATGTATCTCCTGCAGAAACGGCAGTCACTGATGATATGTTTGGTAGTCTGTAGGATATGGGTGCAGCCACAGCAAGGACTATTTGCCATATTCCATTTACCTAATAAGCATCCACATCTGCTTTGCTTCACCTTGATTATGTTGATAACTGTCCAGTCTTCTAGTAATAATGAAGCCAGCCTGGTAGTTGTAGGGATATTTCACAAAAGAGCCATTTGTTGACAAGTTCATAGTTCATTGTTGGTTCCACATGTCGAGAGTTGAAGGCGCTGAGCCAGATAAGGCCCTGGTTACGTCCCATAAAGTTTACTTTGACTTCAGCTGGGTTCTAGGAGAATTTATAAGTGATTTTGTTTTTGTGATTTTCTCCAGTTCTTTTATTGAAACCTATCTTAGTATATTTTTGGTGGAACTATGTTGCAAAGCACTGAGAGCCATGACAGAGGGATAGATTTCAAGGTGCCACTAATCGTGCACATGGTTATGTTCAGTTGAGGTTTCAAAGACTGGTGAACAGTACTCTGTAGCAGAGTAAAGAAGGATCTGGCCCACGATCCTAAGTACCTCGGCTCTGCAACTCCAGCTAGTTCCACTGTTTTCAGATGATGTTGATGTTCCTCGTTATTATTTTTTTTTACTTTACAAATGTGATTTTTTTAGGTCAGATTTCCATTTTTATCCAGGTTCATCCCTAGATATTGCAGTTTAGGATCATGCTTGATTGGGCAGCCACAGAAAATTACATTGAGTAGAGGGGGGGTGCCTCCTTGTTGTTAAGATGGATAGGTGTGGACACTCTTTTGGTAAGATCTGGCTTTAAGTGCCATTGATTGTAATATTTCTGGAGAATCTTAAAATCTGTGTTGGTATCCTGCAGAGAGTCGAAAGAAGGTTGGTGAAATATCTCCAAATCATCAGCATACATACGAGGGTGGTCTGAGAAGTTCTCCGCCTCTACCATAGATGGCAACACTATCGGCAATATTTTTTTCTAAGTTGCTATATCGGTCTTAAGCATCCATTTTAAATGGCAAATGATTCTATCAAGTGATTTGTTTTATACAGCTGTCTGAAGCAAAAGTGTTATCTGTATCCAATGAAATGGATAAAATTGAGTATCGTGCGGTTATAAAATTCTTTCTGAAAGAAGGTTTAACGCCAAACGAAATTCATTCGAAGTTCATGGGCACTCTTCTCCTTCGTTTTCAACAATTAAGAAATGAGCTGCCTAGTTTAAACGTGGCCATAATAGCCTTGAAGATGATCCACGTGAAGGACGTCCAAAAAGTGTAACAACATCAGAAATCATTGATCAAGTGCACAATATGGTATTAGATGACCGGCGAGTCAAAGTGAGTGAAACTGCTGATACTACAGGCATTTGAAAAGAACGTGTAGGATATATTTTGCATGAAGAATTGCAAATGAAAAATGCTTTGCGCAAGGTGGGTGCTGCGCTTGCTCATAGCAGATCAAAAAACGCACTAGCATGAAAATCTCTGAACAGTGCTTCGAGCGTTTTAACAAGAATAAAACTGATTTTGTGCATCGATTTATTACTATGGATGAGACTTGAATTCACCATTATATACACCAGAATCCAAACAGCAGTCAAAACAGCGGACAGAAGCCGGTTGTTCAGCACCAAAGAAGGCAGTCTGTTTCATCAGCAGGAAAGGTCATGACATCTGTATTTTGGAATGCTCAAGACATTTTGTTTATTAATTATCTTGAAAAGGGTAAAACAATAACTGGGGAATTTTAACCAGACTAGACGGAAAAATTCGTGAGAAAAGACCCGGTTTGCAGAAGAAGAAAATCATCTTTTATCAGGACATGCTCCTGCCTACAAAAATGTTTTGGCAATGGGAAAATTAAGGGATCTGCATGGCGGTGGAATAAATGTATTAGTCTTAAGGAAGATTATGTTGAAAAATAATTTTGAAATTATAAATTTTTTTTTTTTTTTCGTTGTTAGGCCGAGAACTGGTCTGACCATCCCAGCATGTTTGCTTGGTCTTGTTGAGGGAATGTCCGAAATATAGACTTTAAAAAGAGCTGGTGCCAAAACAGAGTCTTGGAGCCTGGCATTCTGAAGGTATCTGGGCCTGCTTTTCCTTCCTCCAATATGGATCCGAATTTTTCTGTTTGTGAGTGTGGATCTAGTAAGTTGTTTTTAATCAGTATGCAAATACGTTTCCAACCTAGCACAGAATAATATGTTTAAATACTGCAATTCAATATGCTGAGAAATCTATTACAGTTTAATCCAGTTATTGTTTAGTGATAATAGACGCGAATTAATTACCCAACCAGTAATGGTGGTGAATTAAGTATATCAGAAGCTTACACTTCATTAATTCAACAGAAGAAAATAATCCAAACGAAATCATTCTCGGTGTCCATATCGCAACTGGTATTGATTTACTTTGGTTGGCAAGTAAAGTTAATTCCCATTTTGGACACAAGGAATTTCTATAATGGCTCTTCAAATGAAGATGAATTTGTTAGTTTCACAGAGGTAGGGATTTTCTTCAAGAAACATTTTATGCTATAAAACAAAATAGCCTGAAACACAATCAACATGCAGATAGGATTAACTAATCGTAGCATTGAAATGGGTGAATTATGAGGCGATTACATAATTTGTCAGGCTACTGAGTGTTTTTGAATTTTTTTATCGTCCTCCTATCAGATAGAACGAATATGACATGAGCGTCATGATGGGTACTGGTGATCATTGGGAAAGAATAAATTTTACGTTTCCTCTACCCCGTTGTAAAATTGAAGATCGGTGTTGAGGAACACTTCATGAGGTAGGGCATTCCAAAGGACAGAATAAAAGAGGAGCAGTAGGTACTTGTGTTTCAAAACTGAAATGAAAATGGGGTGGAGTGAAAATGAAATGAAAAAGGAAGTAAATGGGAGACAACTAAAAGAGTGCCTATCAGTCATTATAGCTTTCCAGAATGCTACAAGTTCAACCCAGCAATTAGCATCAATGTTTGCGAATGTCTCTAGGTGGAAGATGAATTTCATCCATGGCAAAAGACCACTATCCAACTTATTGGAGGTTCCAAGAAACTTCGGTTGTTCACCCTTACTTACTGTAAACTAAAGAAAATCGAAAGAACCAACACTATTTTAAACAATACATTTCCTTATGGTCCATGAGATGGTGGCAGCTTTTTTGCCATCCTTTTCAACAAATGCTATATAATATCATTGATAGGTTACGTCTGGTATCACTGATTGAAGGTTAGTTACTCCTTAGCTTTTGAAGGAGTAGAAGTAAATACAGTCTCACCTACTCGTTTTGGAAAATAAATGGTGTTAGTGGTTTCAAGTTTATTTACAAATTTTCCAGTTTAATTGGTTCTCTTACAAATTGCAAGTTTGAATAATACCATGGGCATAGATGTATGTGTTGAGGTGGTAGATGAATTTCATTGCCTACTGCAAAACTGCTTACCAGAGGCCTGAAGTGGCTTGAAAAAGGTCTACGTTTGGTCTTGAGGTTTAAGAATCAACTGAAATGAAAAAGCCATTAATATCATTTCATTAGTTAGATAACTGTAGGTTTACAACCTTTCCTGGGTATAACACAATTTAAAAAAAATACTTGGACTCATCCTACAAACTCTGGTGAGGTTACACACAAAAACAAGTCAGCGTGTTGGGGGTGGGCATATTTTAAGGATGTTTCAGGATGTATTTATGAAAAAAGAGACTGGAGGTAAATGTTAGTGCAAAGATGAAATCTGATCTGATCCTGTCGGATTTGTGTATTACTGATGTTGGGAGGTAGGTGAGCTGAGATCCCTTTAGAAAAAAAATGTTTTGGCAGCATTGAAGGTACGACTTGGTTACTCCCCACTTCACTGAAGGATAGCATAATGATATTGAAGCTCCGGATATCTGTGCTTTATTATTTATTGAATGAATAGTACACCATCATCAACACTATAGACAGTATTATTTGACATTGAAAATAGGTCAATTATGTAGAAGAGAAAGAAGACAGGTGATAGAACAGAGCCCTGCATTGCCTTTGCCATGGGGAAGAAGCTTGAAAAGAGGAAATGCTATGACAGTGAATATAACTGGAAAGAAAACTGGATACTCAATGAGGATAGAAAGTAGACCATATGATGACAATATAGTGAGTAAAGGGGAATATGAAATAAAGTAAAAATTTTTAATAACTAATTTGTATAACTAACCGTGAGATGCAATGTGTGATATGTTTTTAATTGTAGAATAGCAGTTACAAAAGTAAACAATCATCAAAATTACTATTGAAGTTTTATTGTAAAAGATCATATCCCCCCCCCTCCGCAATTTTCATTTATTTGTTTTTCAAGTGCTACATGTACAGTTATATCAGTTAAGTGGATATTAGATCCAGCATTATTTCAAAGCCGAATGTAGAAACTATGAAAGTTTCGTAAGATAAGTTGACCAGAGAGCTTACAGGAGAATCCCAGGCATTTACAAGTTGCCTTAGTATGGACTACATAGAAGTACCGCCCAAGCGTCTATATATATATTCGCCTCTTAATTAGGTTGACCATATTTCCTTGAAGCAAAAACGGGACGGGGGGAGTTATGAAATATTCTGTATTCATGGAAAAGTGAGACGATAAAAAGTTTCTTTGCCCAATATGCATGGTGATAAAACGTTGGTAATTATTGCTTCTGATTTGGTAAGTGCTGAAGAAAATTTTCATTCGTAACTTTTATTGATCAATGTCGACAAGCTGACATTTGCGCGAACACTTTGGCCCTGACCTACAGTATGATAAGCAACAAGAGCTTCACTTGCTGCAATTTTATCACGATCATGTTTCACCATAAACGAGCTAATATATATATATATATATTTAAACTGAAGCCGTGTTTTCAGCATCCTTATGTTTCTGGATATGCACATGTTGAAGGCACTTCTGCCTCTATGAGCAACGGAAAATTTGACATTACAATGTTGGCATACCACTTTTGTTTCATCACTGCACAGCTTGTCCAGTTTAATAAATTTGAATTCTTTCTGGAGATTCATTAAAACTGCAATTTCAGCTCTTTGATATTGCAAGGATAGACTTTAAAAAAATAGCTTTTAAAAAAAATACTAAATTTAAACACCGGCATTGAATAACAAAGCCACCGGTTAGGTTAGCGTATAGACAAAACAAAACGCTACAACAGAACAGACAGACACCGCGTCTGAGACGCCCAAATGTTGCCAATATGTATTTATTTTCTCTGAATAAATCACTGCAGATATCGATATTAAGTATCGAACAATGTGACTCCGTGGTTATTCAAATTACTAGTATCCATGAGATCGATGTACGATTATAGGTTATGAATAATAATTTATGATTGACCAATATTAAAGTATATTTAGTTTTATTAAAAACGAACAAAATTGACATTTTTATTAAAACGACGGGACGGCACGTATGGCCAGGCTACTTTTAACGGTCCATTTTGATAAGGTTTCACTGACCTGACAGCTGTTTAGAACTGGTTGGTTCTCCTCAGAGATCAGGTAGAAACCTCAAGAGAGCAAAAACTCTCTTTCAGTACCAAAGAACTTGAAATGTCAAAGATATATTTTTCGTACGCGAACTCTTGGTTGGTGCGTAAAAGTACTTACTAAAATAAAGAACCGAAAGGCTTGAGTTCAAAAGGCGAATATATATATAGATGGACGCTTGGGTGGTGCCTATGTCTTCTATGTGGTCCATACAAAGGCAACTCGTGAATGCTGGGGAATGTATTCCAGTAAACTCTCTGGTCAACTTACCTTACGAAACCTTTAGTTTCTACATTAAGCTTTGAAAGAATGCTGGATCTAATATCCACTTGACTTATATAATTTTGCATCGCCGAACTGAAGCCTTTTGGCTCTTTATTTTAGTAGCTATATACAGTTACAAATTTCCTATCTTATCCTATTCTTTCAGGCATACGGCTGGCTAAAAAAGAAACGTAGCTCATATTCATTCCACATAGCTGTGAAATGAATCTGTAAGCTAGTTTTTTTATTATTATTTTTTATTTGCATGAAGAAATTTCACAGTATAATGCAGGCAAGCTAGCTTGGTAGTTACCTAGTTTCTCATGCGGAAAGAATAGACTTGCCTGTACTAAGATAAGTGAAAGAATTTGGCATAAACTGAAGATTTTTAAATCCAATTAACTTACATTAATAGATAAGAGAATAACAATTATTGTTTTATTGGTGTCTATGCCCCAGAGGAAAGAAGAGACGAAGATGTCTTTTATTCAGATTTCAATGCTAGAGTAGGGAACATTCCATTTTGTACAAATACAAAATGGTGAAGTCACATATAATATATTCACTTGGGAAACAAGATTAAAAATTATAATATACTATATAATATAATATTAGTATATTATATTATATAGGATCATAAGACAAAAATATAAGAAAATCTCCAATTGCTATTTTGTTTTTATTACAAGAGAAACATTAATGCAAGACGATTACATAATAAATTAAATGTTTGCTCTACGGGGGATATCGCACAATAAAACTTTATAAGCTCTTCTAAATTTAAATTATAATCTCTGTCCACCTCTGTCGATATAGTTGTTAGACCAACCAACCAATCTTTCTTGGGTCATTGCTGTTCGCAAATGAATTTTAATGTTTTAAGCTTGGAAAAACTTCTTTCCACACTTGCTATGCTAAAACAATTCCTGTTAGTAGAATAAGTTTCTTAAATATACTAGTTATATAAGTTCTCTTCTTGTATTACATTACATCATCAGTCTTATAACTCAGCAGCATTTCCTTCCATTCTTCTCTTCTGTTTGCTTTCCTCAGTGCTTTGTTTTATTTGATCAAAGTATCTTTTCCTTGCTCTCTTTTTACTTTGATTTTGCCTTCTATTATTCTTCTCTTCACTTTCATGTCGTAAGAGATATCAAATCCATCTGTCTCTTCTTGTTATTAATGCTTTATCGGTGTTCTAGGTTCATTTACTTCCTTAAGCACTTCATTTGATTTTTTGTCTGTCCATTTTCTCTTGCATTCACATCCAACACCACATTTCAAATACCTCCAGTCTTCTGATATCTCCTGTTCCCATTGTCCATGTTTCACTGCCATAAAGTGCTATCCACATGTTTTTTCCTAGTTTCCTTTTAATATCTTTTCTATTTTAGTGAATTGGTTTTTTTGCTATGCCTATTCTTATCTTTATGTCTTCTTTTGATCTTCCTTCATGTATTGTACTCACTAGATTATTTGTGATTCTTGTTTTATCTCTTTTCCATTTAATTTTCTTTATGATGTTTGGTTTCTTGCTTGCAAGTAGAATTTTGTTTTTTTTCAACATTTATTTTCATGTGGTATTTATTAAATATTTCATTTACTGTTTTGATTAATTTTTTTTTAGTCTTATTCTGCTTTTTGCTATGCATCTACAATATCTACAAATTTGAGGCAATATATTTCCTCTCCACCAATATTTATGCCACTGCTTGTTTTTCCTTTAACTTTTCTGATGGCATTTTCAATATACATATATGTTGAAGAGCAAGGGTGATAATATGCACCCTTGTCTTACTCCACATCTAATATGTATGATTTCTTCTTTATTATTTGTTCTTATGTATCCCATTTGTCTTACATATATATCTGTTTAATTACTCTTCTATAATTATAATCAATGTGACTTTTTCTTCATGATATTCCACATCATCTTCCAATTAACTTTGTCAAATGCTTTTTCTAAATCCATGAAACATGTTTTTTGCTTTAGCTCCATTCTTGTTTCGATTATAGTTCTCAGGCTTAGTACTGCTTCTCTTGTTCCTTTTCCTTTCCTGAATCCATATTGGTCTTCCTCTAGTTGTGAATCTATATTCGGTTTTGTATTATTTTTAATAGGATTTTGCTGTGAGTAATCAGGGCTATTGTTCTGCGTTGGTTACATTAGTTCAAGTTTATCATTTTTTGTTTCCTCATCCAGATTTCGAAGGGCTTCACGCGGGCTGTTATCGATTTCTGGACTTTTTCTTCTGGGTTGTCTTTAAGTGCTTTTTCAAACTTATTTTATTATTGATGGTCCACTTTGTCTTCAGCTTCATTGTCATTTTCTTCCTGTATTAAGGAGAAAAACAGGTGTTCAAGATATTTTTTTCCATTCCTGTAATATTTCTTCAGAATAAATAATTAGTTTACTATTCTTATCTATTAAGGCATTATGTGTGGCCTTTTTCAGTTTGTTGCTGATTTTTGTTATTTAAATCTAATATTTCTTCAGTTATCCATGGTTTTCTTATACAGATATCCCTCGATGTTAACGCGTTAATCAAATCTAATAATCAATGGTAAAAATTATAATTCGTCCATGATCAATTACTGTATTAATAATTCGTTTTATATGATACTCTTTAAGGAAAGTTAAAAAATGAATGCAAAGTAAATGTTTAATAAATACTTGTACCTACATTATTTACTGCATTTTTTTTTTTTTTACTAAACCTGTTCAAGAATCGTTTGAACAGGCTTAGTTTTTTTCTTATCGGCATAAATTCTACGATAACAAGCAAAATGACTCTCCAGACCTCGGCAAACAAGCAGTAAAAAAAAAGAAAAAACACTGCAAATATACGATATATTGACACACACACATTATATATCGTTACGGGGTCCAGGCTAACTGGTGAAAGGATGTACTGTCGGAGAGCTCCTGAAAGATTTGCGATTTTTGTTGATTTATTAATTTGTTAGATTTGTGTAATTTTAGTATATTATTGTAGTTAGTGTACTAAAGTGTTTTATAACATAATCTATGTCGGGAAGTCGCCGCTAGAGGGATTCGTAGTGAGATTCGTGAAAGCTCCAGATAAGATACAAGCGTTATTTTCAGTTATCATTGATAAATTTATTTTAATATTGCGTAGTTTTGTTTGCCTTGCGTATCTTAGTGCATTTTTGGAGTTTATAATTTATAATTTGATAAAATACGTTACTAGTAAGTATGGCTTCAGTACGAAGGAAAATGACGGCCAGTAATGATGGTTCGCCATCTTCTTTTAAGAACGGTAATGCAAAGGAGATGATTCAGTGTACTATCTGCGAAATGTACGTTTTGCGGTCAGTGTGGTTAGATGATAATAAAGGAGTGAATGTGTGTAGAAAATGTAGGGAGAATGAGGAATTGAAGTGTATTTCGGATCGTGAGTGTGATATTTATATTTTTGTCAAACTTCAGAATGAAGAAAACAGAAAATAAAAAAGATGAGATAGATGCAATGAGTGAGATCGGGTTGTTGAATGGTGCGATACAAAGGGCAAAACAGCAGCTACAGCGTATGAGAAAAAGTCGACTGAATGAACCAACCAATAATAAAAAGTATGACAGGAAAAATAGGCGTATGAGTGTGAACATGAACAAAACGAAGGATAGTGTGCTGTATGGAGACTCGTTAGTACGAGGTGTTAGTAGAGGATTTGACAAAATCGTACCAACCTGGTGCGACCATAAAGGACGTAACTGAGTCTATTAGAGAGCAAAAGGAAAGGGTGAAAGAAATGATTGTTGTGGCAGGTATGAATGATTTGAAAGGAGATAAAATGGAAATGACAGAAGACCTGAATGAATTGTTTGAGGTAGCAAAAGAAAAGAGTGAGAGAGTTAGAATTAGTCTTTTGCCATGTTATGTGAAATGTTTAAGAGGGCCATAATTGCGAATGACTTTATGCGTGGGTTATGTATGACAAGTGGTGTGGAATTTGTGGATGTGTGGAGTGAGTTCGATTGGCGAAAGGATCTATATAAGATAGATGGCTTGCATTTGAATGGTTACGGTGTAAGGAGACTCGAGAAAGTGTTGCTGAATTTAATGGATGTGCAAATTCAGGGAAACTAGATTTATTAAGGGCGGGGGGTAGATATACAGTCCTTAGGGAGGCAGTTGAATGTATGAATGAATATAATATGCCTGAGCAAATAAGGACAACACATCAGAGTGGGATTAATATAAGGCATCAAGGTAGGGTTTGGGGCTAATGGGGGTCTTAAATTCATGTACACTAATGCTAAGAGTATTAGGAACAAGAAGGAAGAGGTTTTGGCCATGGTTGGCACTTCCAGACCACAGGTTATTGGTATTAGTGAATCATGGCTGACTGTAGCTGATATAGCTAGTGGGATTGAATGTGATGGGTATAGTGTGTTCAGGAATGACAGGGAGAATAAAATGGGGGGGGGGGGAGAGTATTGTTGATGATAGCTGATGAGCTACAGCCAAGGAGAATAGAAGTTGAATTGCAGGATAGAGAAAAGAGCACATTTGAGGCCATTTGGTGTGAAATTGTGGCTAGCAGAACTAAACATACAATTGGGTGCTGCTATAGACCAGGTGATGGTGGTGACAGTATGCACAAGCAAATAGAAGAAATGAGTGGAAGGAAGGTATTATGGGAGATTTCAACTATGGTCACATTGATTGGAATGAGGAGAGGACACACGGAAGGAATTGGATTTTATGCGGTTATTAAGGGATAACTATCTGAGACAGCATGTAATGGAAAATACTAGGGGTCAGAGAGTGCTTGACCTAGTAATTACATCTGAGGATTTGGCTGTAACAAATATGACCACATTGCCACCAATTGGTGAGAGTGATCATAGGGTCTTGACTTGGGAGGTGGCTAAAGGTGTGGAATTATAGAAGATAATTTAAATAAACGAAGGAAGTTAAATAATCCACATCTGTTGCTTTCAGCAATAACTAACCTGTATCAATACAATTAAACAGCTGTAAGAATCAGCAAGGAAAAGTTACAGAATGGAAACAGAGGATTCAGGGTAGCCTGAATCATCACCCCTTTTCATTTTCACCACCCTTATTTAAAAGCTATACAGATGAAACAGTAAAGAAATTGAAGAAAAATATAAAACCGGGATTTAAACTGGATTGTGGAGCTATATGAGAGTGGTCTGAAAAGTTCTCGGTCTAACAATAAAAAACGAATTTATAATTTAATTTTATTTTGAATTTAGGGACACAAAACACACGTGCTGAAATGATTATTTTACTAATTATTAATAAAATAACACTTTATGTTTCGACTCCTGTATTGAGGTCATCATCAGAAGGATACATGTGTATAGGGAACCAAGCTACATGCTCTTGCACTTTATACCGGTAAATTAAATCTATGCTGTTAATTGTGCAAGAGCATGTAGCTTGGTTCCCTATACACGTATCCTTCTGATGATGACCTCAATACATGGGTCGAAACGTCAAGTATTATTTTATTAATAATTAGTAAAATAACCATTTCAACATGCATGTTTTGTGTAGCTAAATTCGTAAATATGAATGCTGATCACCGTGCAACCTTAAAAGAAACAAAATACAATAAGAGTTTATAAAGTTCTTGCAAGACATTTTCTACTGTAAAGAAGTGAATTATGAACCATGAAAACCTAAACATAGAAACAAAAGCTCACTACTGGACAAAATGTATGAATACAGAAAGAAATAGATCGATCATGTTGAAAGAATGCACAGTTTAAGACTATTCCAAAAAAAGATACTTGACACCATCCATTTAGAGGACACAGAAGTCAAGGATGACCAAGTAAAAGGTAGAATGATTCTAGCACATATCACTGTGACTAAATTCCTGGAAGAGAGAATGATAAGGAACATCACTATCTCCAGTCAAGTAAAATTAAGTGAAAAAGTTTTAGAACAAATTATTAACTGCTTCCAATACCTCAGATGTACTATATCATGTAGAAAAGAAGTTAACATTGAGACCAAATCAAACTAAAATTTCAAACTAGTTGAGATCTGGCCAGTAACTTGATATTTTATAAAATTATATCCCAAGATAAATATGCTATGTTACATCCATCTCAATCCCTAACATTGAATGGATTGATGCTGTATCATGTGTGTAGAGAGGACCTACTTCATATATGAAGCTTTGCACCCATAGTAAAACCTTGACTTTTGAACATGTACAGTAAATATATTTTTCTAGGAAGAAGAGAAGAGTAAGTTTCCAAATTTATGAAATTTCAAAAAGGCAAAATTTGGTAGAAATATTGCTGGAAGACAGACAAGGAATTTCATTGAATTTTCCTCAAAATATCAATGGCATTATCAGTATAAAATCATCCAAATTAAAGAAGATATAACTACCTTAAGAAGGATGACTAATCCATCTCTTCAGAACAGAGCAATGGAGTAAGGTTTAAGAGCTTTCTTTGTATAACTGTTCTCAAATAAAATGGTTTTGTGTAAGACTTTAGTCTTCGTCCAAAGGATCTATTGTTTGGTGGATATGGCATGCTGAACAATTGCAAATTGTTCTGACTCATGGAATCTAATTTAATTAAAATTTTCATCATGACAAACAGTCACAGATCTGCTAGTCAGGTTGAATAATAATAATAATAAAAAACACGATTTGACTCTGGCATTGACAGATGATCGTTTAAAGATTGAGGCTTGTTGGGAGTTGGTTTACTATTATTATTGTATGGAGTTTGAAGACTCATCATGGGAGACCCAATTTATCCCCATAATCTATCAATGCCTCTTCTTGAACACCTTAACAGACAAAACGTTAACAATTGATCCTGGCAACCCGTTTTATTCATTTACAACTCTCCAAGTGAAAAATCTAGTCTCACACCCTTATTAATCACTTTTAACTGAACTTCCAGGGATGATTTCTTGTTCTATCCCCTCTAGCTAGGTGCAGAAACATTTCCCCTGCAATCTCATAAAATCCTTTAAGTAAATCATATCCCTTTTTTTTTTTTTTTTGCTTATCAAACAACTTTTGCAGTCCACCTACACTCAATTTATCTTCATAGAGAACATTCCACAGATCATTCACCATTGATAAACTTAAATTCTGTCTTCTACCACCACCCTTAAATCCCTAGATTCATCTATTTCCTGGAGTATTTACAGTTCCATAAATGTGGTACACAACTTGTAATGTATTTATCCCGAAATGCATAATTTGACATTTCATTACATGAAATGTCAAATTATGTCAAACTGATACCCATTATCTTTTGGCCATACTGACAACCTATTTAAATTATTTTGCAAGCTGTCCACATCGCCTTCATTCACTAACTAATTTTGCATCATCAGCAAACAACTGAATATTTCCTATATCATTTATGTACAAATTATGCAGCAGTGGTTCTAGCAGTCAACCTTGCAGCACACCACTAGTCACCAGTTTTCACTTGGATTCTGCTCCTCTGTTTACCACTTTTTGATATTTGTCTGGCAGTCACCCTCTTATCCACATTGACCAGTGTCGTATCCATCCCCCATTTGTTCTGATTTGTGTCCAAAGTTCCAGGTGGTATTCGGTCCAAGTGAAAAAATAGGCAGAATATCGATGTGTGGATGATTTTTAGGTAAGTTGACATCAGTGAATTTAGTGGTTGTAATGTGGATGCCACGAGCGAACTGAGCTCCCCCCCCCCCCCCATCCACTAACATATTTAACATACAATCCATTATCCAAATCAGCAATAATATTAGCCATTTTTTTTCAGGTGTAATAAGGAGAGCTGTAATGACTGCACTCAATATATTTAAAAATGATCTTTTAAATTCCAATTACAAGCAGTTACAGAATCAGATCTCCTGCAGTTACAGGCAACTATTTAAATCATTCTGGAAGTCGAGATATTAATTGTTAGAGAGAGAGCAAACTGTCAGTTGAGATCTGGATTTGTGAAACATCATTACATAGTAGAGCACTTTGGTACAGACTGGTAGAAAAGCGTCTGGTTTGCTAAGAATGCAGAAATGCAAGTGTTTGGAAATCTAGGTTTTTTACCATATAGCAATATCCTGCTTATCACTACCCTATTTAGCAGTTTGTTATAGTACTCATGCTCTGTAATTCCTGAGAGAATCATCACTGCATCATTGTTAATATTCAGTGTATTTTGTGCAGAATAAATATATATGGTCAGCTGCTTATATACACAGATCCCTCATCTAAAATACAATATCATTTGTGATTTAATAAAAAAAAATACTCAATAAAAGTTCATTATTGTTCTTTTGCATCTATATTTTTACTTGCCATATGTTATAATGACACCATTAGCACTCTTCTTTATAGGAAAATATCCTGAGTGCCAACTAAGGTACTATTAAAGACAAATCCAATAAAATGTCTCATGTTGTGCATGTAAATAAAAGTAAATGAGACAAGTACAAAAAAGTATACCCTTTACTGCTTCTCACTCAATGGACAGAATGCCAAAAGACAGACTTTCCAAGGTCAATTGACATGATTTTAGTATGTCCCATTTCATAAAATAATACAACTTTGTTATGCAGAAAAAGAAATTCTTGATAAAAAAAAAATTGTATGAATTTCAAAGGGCTCGAAGATGCAAATATATCAATTATAATGATCTATGACTTAAAATCATTCTCAGCAGTAGGTTATGTTTTCATTTTGATGATTACATAAATTTCAACCAACTGACCTTGGTTATACACTGTAAACTGTGACAACAAAACCTTACAGTTTAGTCTTTCTGGTACTAGACCAAATCTAAGGCACAAAGACATTTAATAGTCAACTTTACTTAAGTACTCATTAAATTGACATATAAATCACACAAGATGTGGTGTAAATATCACATACCAAGAAAGTTATATTTGCTTTCAAACCTTTGGCAGACACAACATGTGGAACTGGATAATAAAACAACTTTCATGGAAGCAATGCTAGTCAAAATGTAATATTTGACATTAATGATTAATACGTTTTGCATACTTTTTTTTAAATGTTCACTCTAAGCAAACTTTTTTTTTTCTATGTATAAAATGAGTCTTCAAACTGCACATGCTATAAGAAACCAGTCAAACAATTGTCAATTAAGAATTCCCTCATTTTCTTGATGTGTGCAAATAACTATACATGTCTGCCAAAGGTCTCTCCACATGGGAGCAACATGTATCTCTCAACATACAAGTAATGAACACTACATCCAACAACACAGAGTAGTTATTTATATACATATATATATATATATTTGCATACACACAAACATATATCAGCATAGATATATGTATGTATATGTGTACATATATATGTATATATTGCCAAACAACAAATCCTACACTCCACTAACCAACAGTCAAAGGGAACATTTCTGAGCTTTTCTATTTCTTACAACAAAAGGGAGTTAAATTTTTATCATCTATCATTGATACATACTACACATATAGACACAGATGAAAACAAAATAAAGATGCTTGAATCTCTCTATTAAAACCACATGTAGATATCTGTACCACTAACATTTCAACTTCCAATAAAACTTACCAAGTTGGTCCACAAACACAGTTTATAAAAAAGTTTCTCTAACACAGCAATAAATCACCGACTGGGTACAATAAAAGTTATACAGAAGAGTTTAACAATTTAAACCAACTCCACAACTTTTACAATGCAAAGCTGCAAACAGGGGTGACAGAGCAAACACCCACTCATTAAATGGCAGCTGCACCAAAATTTAATTAGCAAAACAAGAACACAGTCTTTTTTTTATTGTAATCGAATTAACAATGTTAATTCCAATAACTGTGTACAAGCATTTCACTTACATTGTGACATACGTTTGCCTTTTTTTTTTAAAAAACTTTTTTCTTTTTTTTTTTTCTTTTATGTTGCATTTAGAAAATCACAAACTAAACTCAAGATGAACACCGTTTAATAAACAGCAATCTCATATTATGCTAGAACAAATAACATTTTGTCACCCACACTTAATTTCAAAATTCTGTAGACATTCATGCAAAAAAACATTAAAATTTTTTTAAAGAAAAGAAGAAAAGAGAGAGAGAGAGAGAGAGAAGGGAAAAAAAAAAAAAAAAACGGGAACGCGTTTTCAGCTTGGAAGATATGACCCGAAGTGTGCAATGATTCATCTCTACATGCAGTTTATATGACCATTCACAGATAATCAAATACTAGCTTGGATATTGCATACTGACACAATTATCTGAATTATATAAAAGCTTGCAGTTTACAAAAGTTATATAATGCCACTACAACTCATTTATGTAGGATATTTTTACAGTGCCTTCTATATGATGTGTAGGTTTGTCCCTCAAGTTTTGACAGCACATCTTTCTTTCCATCTTTTCAAAGCCCCCCCCCCTTTTTTTTAACATTTTGTCATACTCCAATATTTTAATAGTTATGCCTTTCATAAACATAACATTACATTGAAGACACTTATTTTAGCTTAACTTAAATGGCTAAATGGATTATTTAGGCTTATGTAGCATCAGCAAGTACCAAATTACAAATAAAACTTAAATGCTGGGAAAAGATGGATCTCAAATTCTTGATTCAGCAAGTGATTTCAAATGCATCTTTTTTTTTTTTTTTTTTTTTTTTCTTCAAGCTATCATATAAAATAAAGCTAAATATAGTTCATTCACTGTAAGGCAAAGCAAGATAAATGAAAGCTCCAAACAGATTTTAAGTTCATCATCCCTTATAAGTTTAAAAATGAAGAAATCAATAGGAATTAAATTCCTATATTCCAATTAGACAAACAAACAGTCATATCTAAATTTAAAGTTTTATCTAAAAATTATGAACTAAAAATTAGTACACTGATTATGAAATTAGATAGTAAAAAAGTAAAAATAAAAACATTTACTCATAATTGTGTATATACATACACACATGCAGGTTTATCACAATGTGTGATAAACCTTCATGTGTGTGTATATATATATACACACATACCATAAAAGAACATAACTTTTTATTAGAATAGTAAGTATGGAGGCAGTACTGTTTTGATATAACAATAGCTATTTCCAGTAAAATCTACTAGCTCATTTTAACAATTTATCTTAAATCTAAACTAAAAAACCCATCTACTTCTAAAACTTTGAAAATTTCTAGATGTATTCGTGTTCAAACTATCCTACACCATAAATGCATAAGTGCATTTTCATTATTTAAAAAAAAAAAGAAAAAAGAAGTAGCGGTACATTTGGTAGATGAGAAATATTTCAAACCATCTCAGCACATTTTTTTCACTCCCTTCCCCCCATAACTAGTAGAGCAGCCACCTCAGGACCGAATGATCTGTCCCACCTACTTCAGGCTGTCCTTTGCTAACCTCATGTAGGAGTTGAAAGACTGATGGCTCGGTTTTCAGTGATGGTTATCAAGAAGAATGATGATGATAGAATGATACTCCCTCTTATTATCATCTTTTCTCACAAAGTTTCAACTTTAATCTCTAGATATATTCATCAGCATAAAGTATGAAATGAGATCATATATTCTGAGCAACGTATGACATTTTCACCTTGACTGCTGGAATCGATTCTTAAATGAAATTACAGCACTGCCTGTCAGATATAAAAAAATACTGGAAATTAATGCTAATTTTGCACACATATTTCTGCATGCAAAATATATTTATAAAGGCAGAGCAACATCAAGTTAGGAAAATTTTCCTACTTTAAAACATAATAGTGCATTTTTTCCTTACATGACAAATTATACCACTTCTAGAAACTTGTTTCGATTAAACAGTAGTACAAAAATGGCTTCAGATCTATTTCCTGAGATTTTGGGATACTGAGTGACTAGTTCACTAAAAACTTACCAACTTACTTTAACAAGTAATTAGCTACACTTGGAGTAAATGGCAAAACATGCACAGAATGAAACCTTAGGCCATGAAATTTAAGGTAGGAATTCACAGAAAAAGGAGACGAAAGGCACTCAAGTGGGTATATTGAATGGTCTTTTAACAATGATAGATTGCTGTTGCAGATCCATGCCTCTTCATTATGAGCACAAGTCAATGAGGCATAAACCCATATTTAATGTGCAGTGAGGCACAAGTCAGACTATGGTGAAGAATGTGGCCCATACTGCCAAGTGGCACATGTCCCAGTTGCTGAGGGATGCCACAAACCCTGGAAGAATGAAAATGGTCCAGAATAGTTCATATTCTGTGTGTTCCAAGATTGCTGAGGCCACAAAAAAGATGAGACGGTACATGATGCAGGCAGTTCCTGGAGGCTCACGCTAGCTAGTGGGGAACAGCTAGCGTGAGCGTGGTGCTAGCAATGACGACCTCTTCTGAAATCTTTGTATTCTTGATAACTAACAGTCAGCTTTTCACTTTGGTAGCGAGTAAGACGAATGGACTTGCGTACTTCAGTAGTGATGATACCTTTATAACCTCCTTTACGCAGTAAAGAGTCTATAGTTTGTATGTGATCCCATCCTATTAAAAAATAATAATAATAAGAAGAAGAATCAGTACATGTTTCAGACACATTAAAAGACAGACTGTAATTAATATTCTTTCAAGTGGTTCTGTTAAATCCTGGAAATAAAATGTCATTATTGGAAAGAGAACTTTAAAAAGTTTTGGCACACTAGTAGAAATTGTGAACCTTTCATGCATGATTTCAATTTCATGCACTTTTCTTGAACAATGATGTTCTTACATGCTCAACTGTTTTTTGTATATTATTGTGGACTAATAGTGTCATTTGTAAAAAAAAACCTCAGGGGTAGCAAAGCAGAAAGCTTTCAGCATATCTTTTTTTTTTGTACAGATTTTGGAAATTAGTATACTACCAAACTAGCTGCAAACTGCATCTATGCTAATCAACAATATAGTTTTTTTTTCTGAAAGGAAGCAAGAAGAGAGAATACGCTGAAGTGTTATTTTTAATTCTGTTTCTTTCACTACAAGGTTTATTAAACAAAGCAGAACAACATACTGTCCTCAGTGAAACTGTAAATCATATTCAAATTAAAGAAGGTTATTATATAGATAAAAAAGAAAAGACCATCTCCAAACTATTCATAATATAAAAAGTAAGATATAGCTCAAGGGATGAATCTGCGCACCCACATGAACGTGCACGCATGCGCACACTATTAAACCAGCTAGCAACCTTTATTCATTTTCTTAAGGATCATCTTCATCCTTTTGCACATCCAGAGTATAACATCCCATGTGCCTACAATTTGAACTATATGTAAACAGACCAAGCTATGGATATCTTTTCACACAGGAATAAATTTCTGTGAAAATAATTTATTTTCATAGAAATAAATAAATGAAAGAAAACAACTGTGTTGCATAATCTGAGAGAGACTATTTTTAAAATAGTCCAGAATAGAACAGAATATTAGACTCAGCTACTACTTATTCTTAGCCCAGATCAAACCTTTCAATTTCAGTCACAATTTAAACTGCTTTTGTAATAACAATATCAACAACCTAGTTAACTGCTGTGTGTTTTATAACAGTTGTAATCTGTGCTCTGAAGATACTGGTTAAAAATTCCACAAAATACTGGTAGTTGAAAAAAATTTACCATAAGGTAAATATCTGTTTTGGCAATCACTATTTAGCTTAAACCCAGTTCATCATTCTCAAATTTTTTTAGTCTGTCATTTCTCAAGTGTATGCTGACATTTATCTTTCAGTGCTTTGGAAGGAAATTGCTCTGTAATATAGTTATTAATATTTAATTAATTTTTTTTTTTTTTTTTTTTTTTTATAAATTGAGACAATGAGAGTGCTATCTGAGATTTATTAGAAGATTATATATATATATATATATATATATATATATATCAGTCATCCCTCAACTTACATCGGGATTCCATTCCATCTGGCAGAACGTAAGTCGATACATTAAATCAGAGTTATAGGGGTTAGGGACTTAACCGTAATAAGTATACTGTCATTTTTAATTTTTAAACCTTATAAAACTGTACTGTGTGTATTACTGCCACTATAAAACAGGAGAATAATCACCCAAATATTCCTCCACAATCATATCTTCATTACCTACCCTATGTGAAGGACCAGGTTGCAGCTCTTCTGGTGTAACTTTTGTTTTTTTGATGAAAATGTCCGATGTGATTTACTTATTCCTTTTCTTCTTTTCATCATAAATTTGTTTATAGCAAACAAATGCATCATATACTTTCCTTTTTACTAATAAGTAGCGTTCAACATTGGTCCATGTCTTCAGTCATTTTGAGAACATTTCTTCAAGACCCTTTACTGTGAATTATTTAAGTACTTCTTGTTTTTCTTTTCCCTCTTCTGCAACACGTTCCTCCAGTTCAACCAATTCTTTGTTGGTCAACTCTTCAGTCGACCAACAAAGGGGCACTTTCTATGAGTTGAATTATGTCGTCATCATTCATCTCGAGATTTAGATTGTTTGCTAGGTTCATCATTTCTTCACTCAATTTACAAGGGTCTGTATTTTTTTTTTTCTTCAAAACTTCCAAAATTGTGCACAAACTTTTTTAATGTCTTTCCCACATGCCACTCATACATTGAGAAGTCACTTCATCCCCAGCCACAGCAATATTTTTAATAGCATAATAAACATTGAATGCTTTCCAGAATTGCATGAAAGTCTGATCATTTCCTTCAATAGCAGAAATGGCTTGTGTAATAAGCCTTAAACACTGCAAGAACTCCCGATCCATCTCTTGGTTCAATGAAGTAGTTTGGAGGGAGAAACATGACCTTGATCTTGGGTGAAGATCACCAATGTAAGGTGATCTTCACTTTACATTGGTGAATGGGTGATCTTCACCCATTGATCTTGGGTGAAGATCACCAATGCATCAATGACTGGAGCATTATCTAGAATTAATAAAATTTTATATTATACATTTTCTTTCACACGATGGCTTTCAATTTCACTCACATAACATTTGATTAAGGCATCCTCAAACAATTTTTGAGTCATCCACGACTTCTTATTGCTCTGATAATGAACTGAAAGAGTATGCTTTCTAATGTTTTTGAAGGCTCATGGATTCTCACTGTGCCATATCACAAATGGTTTCAGTTTCTATCCAGCCACATTACCTCTTAACAGAATTGTAATAATGTCTCTAGGAGCTTTGAAATCATGCATAGATTTTAGCTTTCTGTGGATGAATGTCCACTTGGATATTTTTTTTTCCAAAACAAGGAGGTCTCATTCATATTAAATATTTGCTGTGGCAAATAATTTTCCTCCATAATAATTTTATCCAATTTCTCCACAAACTCCTTGGCAGCCTTCTCATTGGCACTTGCAGATTCACCATACATTTCCACATTATGCAGCGCAAAACTCTGCTTGAATCTCGCAAACCAACTGGAAGAAGCGTTGAATTCGTAGTCGTAATCGGGCTCTGCTTTCTTCTTCAACATGTTGAAGAGACTTGGTGCCTTAGCAGTTATGGTTATAGTGCTAAGAGAATACATTTCTGGTTCATGTCCTCTATCCATGATGCAAGTAGCTTTTCCATATCACTGATAGGATCTTGTCGTTGCTTCGTCACCATCATCAATTTAATGGAAGCAGATCCTTTCACAGCCTCTGATTTTATTCTTATTTTTCAAAATGGTTGTCACTGTAGAATGACACCATCCGAAGTCAAGTGCGATCATATCGACAGGCTTACCAGCTCCGTGTTGCTTTATAACTTGCAACTTCATTTCAAGATCAATTGCTCACTTTTTTTGCTGATTCTTCACCAGGTTTTTTGATTGGGCATTTAGGGGCCAGGTTGCACAAAATATCATGAAATATTCAACGATAAATGCACAAATAACCTATTTCTCAAATAAAAATCAACAGAAGAACTGTTGAAACATGTGCCGATTGCTGACTGCACTGTTGCCACTGTGCATGATACATTGTTGCTAAATAGAAACCTTTTTAATTTATACTCGCATCTTGTTCGAAAGTATAGTCAAAAATGTTATTTATTCCCTTATAGGATCACTGATGTAAGTCAAGGAATGACTGTATATAATATATACATAATGACCCCACAACATGAGAAAAGAAGACCTATTACATAACAGCACATTGCGTGGTCAAATGGTTAAGGAGAAACTTCTTTCTCCTTAACCACTAATAAATTTCTTGAAAAGATTGGTACTATGATATTATACTCATTGGAGAAAACAGCATGAGGAAAGCTGTTCCAAAGAACAGAGGTAGATGAAATGAATGAATGAAGTTCAATATGTTTGGAGTTGAACTGCATACAGATAATGATCAGTGGCTACTCTAGTTGTAAGCTTAAAAGACAGCAGTGGAATGGTAATGGCCATGAAATACTTATAAAATAGGTATAAAATAAGAGAAGGAAAAAAAGATGGCACATGCTGAGAAGGCTTCAATGCCAGACAAGATTAGATGCCTTAGAAATATTAAGAGCAACTACAAGTTTCTCCAGAGCCTGCATCCAAAGGTGGGTAGAGTTAGCAAGGTCTGCTGTAAAGCTAGAATGGGTGAATCTATATTACTGATGACTAACTGATAGGTCTCAGGCAGTGAAGTTGCTAGTTGTGACCTTCTTCCATCACTCTGCAGGTGAAGGCAATGGAGCTATCACTTGAAGACTCACTTATCTCTCTTTTAAGGGGTAAGCCGTATAAAGGCATGTTTCCATACTGTTAAATATACATCTAAAAGATGAAAATGACAGCTTGTACAGGCAATGCAGGATGAATGTTAATTCTGCAGCACAACTGGAGGGATACCACACCAAAACTAGGAAACGTCAAGACTAAATGAGGAATTATATCAATGTTCTTTTGGTGAAAGAAGCAGTGTTAGGAGGTGATTTGTCTAGGCCAGGGGTGGCCAACCTATGGCGCATGCGCCACTTTTGGCGCATTGCATGATTAGAAGTGGCGCACTGAACCCCAGAGAAAAATTTTAAAAAATTTTGTATATGATTTATATACATATATATATAAACACACAATTAATCTACCATTGAATTCTAGAGTGCACACTTATTATACTTATTTGATCTTGAAGCAACAGGCACCCAAATGCTGACATGCATCACCAGTTACTCAATCAGCTTACAGCTGACTCTTGTGTTATAACATTCGATGAACTACTGATTTGATGTGAGTGAACAATTCTGTGTTTTCGAACTTATATGTTTTTATTAACAGTTCTTTAAGTTTAAGATAAGATTTCTGTTTTCATGAAGACTTAATATAGTTCTGTAAATTTAAAAATAAATTTTTTCATTTTGAACATGTATGTCAAGTTCTTGCCCACTCCCCTAATTTGCTGATAACCTGCAATTATTCGGTGTATTTGTGTGTGTTTTTATGTTTTTTTTTATACAATAGCTTTCCTTTTTATTTACATATAGTAGGTTTATTCCTAAAATTTAACTGATCATCAGCAAAGCTTTCGTAATGAGGATGTTTGGGTTGTGTGTGTGATTGCCAGCTGATCGACTGTTTTATGGTAGGAAGCGATCTCGTATTTCATTGGACATAATATATCACAAGAAAGAGATGAAACTCTCTATGAAAAAAAAAAAAAAAATATGATTTTTAAACTTATAGAACTGTATTAGACCTTCATGAAAACAGGAATCTTATCTTAAACTTGTAGAACTGTTTTTGATTGTTCATGTTTAAAACAACAAAATAATTTAAATAAATTATTTAATAATAAGCTTTACTTTTTGAAATAATTTTTTTTTTTTTTTTTTTTTTTTTTTTTTTTTTTTTTTACAGTCAGTTATCCATTACTTTGCAAAAGAAAATAAGCAGAAGGTGATAGTAAGCGCCAGTTTAATTAACTGTGGGAAAATGAGTTCTTATTTATTGCAGGTCCTTCAGGAAAACCATTGTGCATTGCTTGTGAAAGCACTCTCTCAGATAATAGAAGACATGATCGTAACAGACACTATACAAAACATCAAGCTGAATTAGAAAAAAAACTGAAGTTAGTTCCTGGGTCTGAGTTGCAGAAAGAATATGTGGTTAAGAAAAAGAAAGAAATAAAAAAAAAAAAAGAGACAAAATATATTTGTGAAACAAAGTTGTGAAAGTGTGGCAATGCTGGAGGCGTCTTATGAAATTGTCTTTGTGTTGGCTAAAAAACACAAGTCTTTCTCTGATGGAGAGTAAGTTGTTAAGCCCTGTCTCGAAAAATTTGCAAAATGTCTTGGTGATAAGAATGTTGAAAGAAAAGTAAACTAAATTGCTCTGTCCAAGCAAACAATTACAAGACGCATCAAAGAACTTTCCCATGATGTTACTGAGCAATTGAAAGACCATGTTCATGCTTGTTCTTTCTTTTCTTTAGCCTTGGATGAATCCGCTGATATATGTGATGTAGCCCAATTAAGCATTTTTATAAGACGAATTGATGGTAATTTTAACATCTTTGAAGAACTTATTGGTCTTGAGTCACTTCATGGAAAAACCAGAGAGTCAGACATATTTGACAAAGTAAAGTCATGTCTAGAACATCAACAACTAGATTCTAGTAAGTTCATCAGTGTTTGCGCTGATGGAGCACCGTCAATAGTAGGTAGAGTTTCTGAGACTAACTTTACTTGAAAGGTTTTTTTAGGTTGTTCTCTACTAAAGTATCACTGTATTATACATGAAGAATCTCTGTGTGGAAAAACTCTAAATTTGAAGCATGTTATGATACCAGTTGTAAAGTGTGTGAATAAAATTAGAGCAAGAGGGTTGAACAGAAGAGAATTCAGAGAATATTGTGAACTGCTAGATATGGAATATGTTGATCTCATCCTTCATTGTGAGGTGCGCTGGCTTTCTAAAGGACAAGTTCTCAGTAGATTTTGGAAGCTGAAAGAAAGTGTTCGTAATTTTCTGGAAAAGAAGGATGAGCTGCATGAGGAAAAAGCCCTGTTGCGTGATGAGAAATGGCAGTTCTCATCACGCAACATTGAACGTTCTCATTGATAGGTTAACTATTTATGTAAGATCATGACTAACAACATATGATTCAGCTTTCCTTCCAGCTTAATCTGTGAAATTATAGAAGAGGAGCCAGTGTATGTTATGAATGTTCAAGCCTCCTAGGAAGATAATGTAATGATTTGGTAATTAGGCTGTATGAAATCTAAATAAATAGTCAAAGAATTGCAGCAGGTTGTCTGAATTAGGAGAGCAATAAAGGCAGCACATGAAAGCTATAAAGTAAGCCAAGAAAATCTTGAGGCAGAGCAGAATGAAAAATAGGAATTCCAGGTTTGATAAGGTTTGGCAAGGAACATTGGAACTGACAAATGACTGTTCCCCTTATTTTTTAAAGAAAAGCATCATCATGCAAGATCAAGTTGCGACAATAGCAGAGGTGGAGCATAGTAATGGAGGATGCCAACTGGGATTTAGTTAGGAATAGGAGATTGGGTTTTGATGCTCCAGTCTTAATGAAATGGATGAGGATTCTATTGGATGAAATTTTGATTTTTATTTTGGCTTATGGGTAAATGTTTTTTTTTTTTTTTAAATCCAAAGTGACAGTAATGAGGTGCTTAAGGGTCAAAGCTGCAAAACTAGTAGGAGTCCCCCAAGTAGCCTTTTAAGGAATACAGATAACTGACTGGAGCTTCTGATGTCCAATCCTCACCTTCTCGTGATGCACTCTGCTAGGTATCTTACCTGATACTGAACCAATGACGATGGGCTAGCAATATAGGATTTAGCAGACAAAATTGTATTCTTATTGTCTTAAATCACAATGCAAAATAATGGTACAACATGACAGAATTTCATACCGGCTGGGACATCGCCCGGTTAAACAAAGCCCCTGTTGTCATCAGGGAACCAAAGCAAACAGAAAAAAGTCAGCTACTGGAACAAATCCCAGAATACATCCCAACAAAACATTAGAGTTCAAGATTGGTACTATCAATGTAAGAAGCATCAATGGAAAAGAAATGGAACAGTACCAGATC
The DNA here is from genome assembly GCF_054136105.1 of Typopeltis vanoorti. Taxonomy (NCBI): domain Eukaryota; kingdom Metazoa; phylum Arthropoda; class Arachnida; order Uropygi; family Thelyphonidae; genus Typopeltis; species Typopeltis vanoorti. The sequence goes on along the minus strand of NC_143561.1, from coordinate 38,137,187 downwards.
GGCAAATACTAAATGCTATATTCTGGCAATAGCAATCAGGGAAAAGAGGAAGTAGACATAGTATTCAACACTAAATATGAGGATAATGAAGGTAGTTGCAATTGGTAGAGTAGTGGAGACTGAGAATTGTAGAGTGGGTGCCTCCCTCGATGAGTCTTTGGACTCTCTGGATGCGTTAGATAATAATAACTGGAACTGGACAATGAGACCTATTTGTGCTTATGGTCCCACAGAAGGTTCTACCAAACAAGAAATGGAATTTTTTTGAGGGATGAGAGAAGGCAGCTGGTTCAATGAAAAAGAAAAGGTTGATCCTTGGAGATCTAAACTGCAGAATAGGAAATTATTACCATACATATAAATAAGGTTTGGGAAAGTTTGGAGAAAAGCACAAAGCCAATAATAATGGTAAATGCCTACTGGATTTCTGTTCAGGACATGGGCTAGTTATTACTAACGGCATGTTCCTACATAAAAATATGTACAAATTCACATGGAGAGAAGAGGCAAGGAATAAGAAAAGTCTCATTGACTATGTTATTGTTGATAGTGATGTTTTCTCCCTGGTGCAGGACACCAGAGTGTACAGAGGATTTGAAATTGGAAGTGATCACTATTTAGTCTTGAGCAGGATAAAATTGAATTTCATATTAAAAAGAACATGTAAGAAAGTTTTAAAGCGAATAAAAGTTGAGCAGCTTCAGATGTGAACTGTAGACTAAAATACACAAACATTATTGAAGAAAAAATGAAAGAGTTCGAAAACAAGAACCAACCCTTGCAGATTCAACAGCAAATCGGTAAGAAAAATTGATTGAGTCATAGAAGCATGTGGAGAGGTTGTCTGTAAAGGATAGAAAAATCAGAACATGGTGGACTCAGGAAGTTAAAGAAACAGTCAAGGAAAAGAAGAAAGCATACTGAAAATTCCTAGCAAGCAAGTCGGCATCTACTCTTAGAGAATATAGAGAAAATTCTAAGAAATCAAAGCACTGTGTAAAACTAGTTAAACAGAACTAATGGGAAGACTTTGGTAAGAACTTAGAAAATAAATATCCAGAAGATGGCAAAACATTCTAGAGGCTATTGAAAAAGCTTAGAAATGGAGGAAGGAGTACTGTAAAAGGGGATCAGAAATGATAAAGGTGAAATAAAAACTGAAGATAAAGAGATATTCTAGATGTTTGGAGTAATGACTTTGAAAGACTACTAAATGAAACAAGCAGTGTCAGCATGATGGTAGAAAACTCACAATAGGAATCCAGTCAGAAATACATATTCATACTTAAAGCAGAAAAAGTGAAAGACCTGAAATGTGGAAAGACAGCTGGAGTAGATTAAATTTGACCAGACATGCTCAAATATGGAGGTATAAAAGTTTTACAGTGGCTGCACTGCATAATTCAGTAGGTCTGGTCAGAGGGTCGAATTTCAGATGATTGGGGTAGAGCTCTCATCCATCTATAAAAAGGGAAATGAAACAATGAAAGAATTACAGAGATATTTCCCTAATGAGTGTTCCTGGTAAGATTTATGCAAGTATACTCGAGAAACAGTTGAGAAGGATTGTGGAAGGGAAGCTTGGTGAAGAACAAACTGGATTCATGTCATATAGAGGCTGCCAGGATCAGATTTTCACTTTACAACATAGAGTTGAGAAATCATGGGAATATAACAAAGATCTGTATTTAAGTTTTGTAATCTGAAAAAGGCATATGACAAAATAACAAGAGAAAAGCTCTTCAAATAACAAGACAAAATAACAAGAGAAAATGCCTACAGTTATATGCTGTAAATGAGACATTATATCAATACATAGTCTCTATTTAAGCTATAAGTTGTAGTTACACTTGAAGAAGTTACAGGAAGATGTTTTTACGGAATATCAGGTGTGCGACAAGGGTGTACATTATCTCCACTGTTATTCATTATCTATATGGATCACATTATGAAGGAAAGTAGCATTGGATCTGATATCAAAAATGGTGATGTTAATCTTAGTTCTTTACTTTATACAGATGTTGTATTCTGAATCAATCCAGCACAAGTCTACACAATTCTGTGACTAAATTGAATAACTGTTGTAATAAATTTGGTATGAAGATCAGTAATAAAAACACAAAGACAATGAAAATAGGCAGAAACATTGAAAACATCAACTGTATCCTGAATGGTGAACATATAGAACAAGTAAACATTTCAGCTATTTAGGCACAATTTTTAGTGAAGATGGCAAATTAAATATGGAAATAGACGACAGGATTAGTAAAGCTGGTATAGTAGGAAGTAAGCTGAATAAATTTATATGGAATAAGAAAGAAATTAGTCAAAACATTATTCATAGTGAAGAATTTATGGAGACACAACACACGTGTTAGTATAATTATTTACTTAACATTCAGTTAAGTAAATAATTATACTTAACTGAATCAACGTTTAGACCTCTGTATTGAAGTCATCATCAGGAAAACATACATATGAACAATACACAAGCTACATGCTGCTGCACTATACAAAAGTAAAATGAACCTAAGTGTTTGCTAATCATTTATCCTAGCCTGACCTGTGGTGAGAAAAAAAATGGAACTAGATTAAACAATTTCTACAGTCATTTTGTGTTGAGATTTTCTTCTGTCTGGGGTGGTTCTGGTGTTATATGGGTTGAAGATGGGTCCTCCACATTCTTGGAATAATTACTCCATTTTTGTTCAGATTTAGATGATGTTTCAGCATTTTCACAAGTTTCTTTGAATTTTCTTTCAATCCAGGTGTTGGTGCAGTTGGGACTTAGTACCTTTTCTAGTCAATTCTGTGGCATGATTGGGTACGTGATCTGATAAGCCTGTTTTACCATAGTGGAGGTATTTAATGTGCTGTTTGTGTTCATCTTTTCTGTTTGGAATGGTAGGTTACAAATACACTGAATTTTGTAAACTCTGGGTGGGCAAGATATGGAAGAGGATCTTTGGAGGAGCTAAGTAAATTTTTTAATTTTGCCAGAGGCTTGAAGGTTGTCTCGATGTTATATTTAAGTAGGGTTCTATCTATTTTTTCTGAAATGCCCCTAATGTAAGATATGGCTATGGCATTCTTGTAATCTTTTTTTTTTATTGTAGCCATTATTTATGAATGTTTGGTTAACGATTTCAAATTCATCCTTTTTTTTTATTACCTGTCTGCGGATTTATTCTAAATGCCTCTCATGCCTTCTGTTCAGCTATTTTTATACATCATTAGCTTCTACTTAAAGAAATCACATAGCAAGTTCCTGACTATTAAGTTAGTACATGTTCCCTTGGAACATACAGAAGTATGTACCATTCTATGCATTGTTCGAAGTTTTTCCACTTGGTTATACTATAAATTAAAGATTTCAAGAAATTATATACTTTGTTTAATCCTTTATCCAAGTGTAAGCAAACAAAGTTTGCACCTGAAGTATTTTCGGGACTGGGGCAACTCATATATAGAAGCTGATGACTTCACATCACTTGCTCTAGTATCCCATAATGCAAAGCACATGTCCTTACAGACATGTATAATGCTATGCATTATGGGAAGGGTCACTACCCAGACCGGTTTCACTAAATAAGTCTCCAAAAACTTAGATGATTCCCCCAGATCACTCTAAACTCAGCAAGTGTTAGTGATCCAAAGGATTATTTTACTCAGCGGAGGTTCCACTCAGTGACAAACCCACCCCCTACCACAGAGAGTAATCCTCAGCATTGACTGAGGATTGGTGGTGGGGGTTGAGCCTGCTATTGGCAGCCCCACTCAGAGAAGCAAACCCCCCCCCCACCAAGACTCTCATATCTCAATGCAGCAACCGCTTCAAAGGTAAAGCAGTTGCTTCTTTGAGAGAGAGACCCAGATGCAATACTAAAGCTGAAGTAATGTAGAAGTCATATTTTCATATACAAGTAGCCAAAAGGTGTCACACACTTTATTATTAAAATACTCTGCATTAGAGACAGTTGTTGGAAGTTTTTCCACTCGGTTATACTATAAATTTAAAGATACCAAGAAATTATATACTTGGTTTAATCCTTTATACAAGTGTAAGCAAACAAAGTTTGCGCCTGAAGTATTTTCAGGACTGGGGAAACTCATATATAGAAGCTAATGACTTCACATCACTTGCCTTAGTATCCCATAATGCAAAGCACATATCCTTATGGACATGTTGGATATTATATAGTATAATGTCTATACTATATATCTATAATAAAGTATAAAGTTAGGACAGTATAATGCTATGCATTATTGGAAGGGTGACTACCCAGACTGGTTTCACTCTTTATTGAGGTCTCATCAGTGGGAGCCTAGGTCTGGGTAGTGACCCCCTTCCCATAATGCACAGTATTATACATGTCCATAAGGATATGTGATTTGCATTATGGGATGCTAAGGCAAGTGATGTGAAATCATTAGCTTCTATATACGAGTTGCCCCAGTCCTGAAAATACTTCAGGTGCAAACTTTGTTTGCTTACACTTCGATAAAGGATTAAACCAAGTATATAATTTCTTGGTGTCTTTAATTTATTCTACACATCATCTAAGAACATATGGTAGCATACAAGTTGAGGAACCTTTAATATGATTTTTTGATAACTGCTTAAGAATAGAGATCCAGACACTGTAAAACTTTGAGAAATTTTAAAAATGCTATAAGATCAAACGTTTTTCTGATACTCTGATTTAAGGTATTTTTTCACATCTCTGACAAAAGATTACACCACAACATGAACACAGGATTCCACAGGATTGATAACTTGACGTATCCATTCTTTATGTATCGTGGTCTTGGATGTATTCATTCATTAAGTGACCAACAAGAATCTGGTGGTTGCAAAACAGACGATGTGTGTGTGGAGTGGGGGGGGGGGGGGGGAAGACACTTAAGTCACCGGCCCTCTTTTTCCTTAAGGAGATGGGTAGTAGAATGTCCTTGATCTTGTTGTTGAAGTATGTAAACCTGACCATGGAAGGTATTATGAGAATGGCACATGTGGCAAACCTTATCGTCCTGCTCATATTTATAGACACTCTAATGATAAAACTGGGAAAATTAATAAAAGGGACCTTTTATTAATTGGCTTATTTGATATTTACATCCATTATTTGAAGTATCCCCCCCCCCCGAACTGTGCAAATGCCTGGCTTTTATTACCTATTATGCACTTGAGTATTTCACTTTCCGTTCCTCTATTGGTAGTTAGTTCTTTCAAGACCATCCTGCCCTTTTAAAAGATAGACTGCAATTGATGTTATATTTTAATGACTTACTCATGAGTTTACTCTGGAGTTACTGATATATTTTTTCTCTAACATTAGGAGTTTTAATTGAACACCTGAAAAAAAAAAATTAGTTTTCAATTTAAGGCATGTTGTGTTCAAAAGGCTTCCACCTGGAAGCTGAATGAAGGAATGCTAGAGCCCACCAGAACATCTCTGGTTAGCTAATTCGCTTCTTTTTCTCCAAAGAAAGCTGTATAACTGGAAGACCTTCACACCGGATTCTAACTTCTAAGGAATGAGAAGCGCCAGGGCTTCCGATCTAATCCAATCTTCACCTTCTTGTGGTGCATCCAGTTGTATACTGAACAAATAAAGATTGTCTGGCAATATAGGATTTAGTCAACCAAATTATATTCTTATTGGCTTAAACCAAAAATTAAATAATGGTACAACAAGATGGAATTTCATACTGGCTGGGGCACTGCCCAGTTAAATAAAGCCTATAACTCTTCCCCACTGTTTTTATAAGGAAATCAGGGTGAACAGCAAAAAGTAAACTATTTAAACAAACTCCAATTCAACATCAGCAAAGTTCAAGATAGGTACCATCAACATTAGAATCATTAATAGAAAAGAAATGGAACTAGCAGAACTGCATTAGTACCAGAAACACATAATAGGTGTTATTGAATATTGATTTTTCAAAGCAACATTTCAATATAACACAAGATGTTATATTCAGGCAGTAACAATCAAGAAGGACACTAAATAGAAGAAGAATAATCTTGTATAGTGATGTGGGCAAACATCAGAATGGAGAACTGGACAGAGAGACTTATTTGTGAATATGGTTCCCACAGACTAATAATAGCAAGTAACTAATGGATATCTGTTCAGGACATGAACTAGTCATTACTAACACTACGTTCGAACAACTATGTGCACAAATTCATGTGAAGAGAAGACAGAAATAAGATCATGATTTTTTGGATGGTGCATGGACAGCAAAGGTGATACTGTGCCACATCCAAGGTTACACAAGGTAAGACAATCACAAACATCCATGCCTCCAGTGGGATTCAAACCTGGGAACCTGTTGGTTGGAGAGTGGATTCGCTAAACACTCAGTCAACCAGAAATAAGGAGTCTCATCAACTATGCTATTGCTGATATCTTTTCAGGACACAAGAATATACAGGGGATATAAAACAGGAAGTAATCCCTATTCAATTTTGATCGAGATAAAACTGTAGACTCAACACAAATATTATTCAAGAAAAAATGAAAGAATGAAACCTTAAAGATTCAATGGAAGATGATGTAGAAAACATTGATTAATTCAGCCACAGAGGCATGTGGTGGATTAAAAAATCAGAACTCCATGGTAGACCAAGGAAGTTAGAGAGGCAGTCAAGGAGAAGAAGAGAGTATCAGAAACTAAGAAAGTGAATCACTGTGTAAAACTAGCAAAACAAAAGTCATAGGAAGATTTTGTTGAGAATATAAAAAATAAATATCATTAAGGTGACAAAATATTCTGCAGGCTATTAAAAGGCTTAGAAATGTAAGAAAGAATACTGTAAAAGGAATTACAGATGATAAAGGTAACATAAAAGCTGAAGATAAAAATTGATGCATGGAGTAATTACTTTGAAAGAATGATAAATAAATGAAGTAGCTCAGTGGTAAAAACATTCCAGAGAATGCAATCAGAGTACATATCAAGTATTGATAAGTACTCTCATGGTTGAGATAGAAAAGCCATAAAAATACTGAAATGTGAAAAGATGACAACTGGAATAATGATATTCAACCAGAAATGCTCAAATATGGAGGTGTAAAAGTTGAGTGTCTGCACTGCATTGAATTCCAGATGATGGGGAGTAGAGCTCTTATAGTACCCATCTTTAAAACATAATAAAACTGAATGCGAGAATTATAGAGAAAGAAATTTCCCTAGCATTCCTTAAATCAAGCATGAATTTTTCTCACCTTGAAAAAAAGATGAGAAAAATTGTGGAAATTTAAAGAACAAGAAGCTGGGTTCGGGCCAAACACAGGTTTTTTAGGATAAGATTTCACTTCAAGACAAGCAGTTGAGAAATCATGGGAAAATAACAAGGATCTACATTTAGGTTTGTAGATAAGGAAAAGGCAAGGTGCTAAGAGAAAGGCTATCGAGCAATATTTAGCCTATATTTGAGTTGTAATGCAACAGTTAGAAGTGAAATACAGGAAGACAGTTTGATGTTAAATAGTATACATTAAATAGCCTCGTATTTAGTGTAGAATACTATACCAGCTCCTTTTCCTTGATTGTCATTGCCTGAAAATAACATTTTGTATTTATTGCTCAAAAAGATATTACCAGTTTTTCTCTTTTTTGTTTTAGTCACCCCTATCATGTCGATTTGTACTTATCCAATTCCTCAGCTAGCTCCATTTCTTTGCCATTCAGGCTTCTTATGTTGATAGTACCGATCTTGAACTCTTGTGATGTTGAGTTGGAGTGTGTTTCAAGATTTGTTCCAGTAGCTGACTTTTCGTTGTTTGCCCTGGTTACCTGGTGAAAACAACATCGTCCGGTTAAACAAGGGCCCCTTGTTTAACCGGACGATGCCCCAGCCAGCATGAAATTCTGTCATGTTGTACCATCAATTTTATATTGTGGTTTAAGCCAATAAGAATACAATTTGGTCAGCTAAATCCAAAATTGCCAGCCCATCTTCATTCGTTCAGTATCCAGGTAGATACCTAATAGGGTGCACCACGAGAAGGTGAGTATTGGACATTAGTCAATAGCTCTGGTCAGTTCTCCGCATTCCTTTAAAGGCTATGTGGAGGTTTGTTCTCAGTTATACAGCTTTGACCCTTAAGCACCCCATGCCAAACATGAATCATTAATACAGCTTGTGCACATAAGGAACTACTATTACTGAATATCATAATATCAAATGATGATATTTACCTGATGGCAAAGACAAAAGTTGCTAGAATAAATTTAGCAAATTATATTGTGAACATCACTGAAAAATCATGAGAAAGTGATGAAAATAATCATGAACATTGAGAATAAACACAAGATACAAGGCAAATGAAGATTTAGTTATTCTATCTAAATAAATATTTTATGAGTTAGATGATGTAATGCTGGAAAGAGTGGAGATCCACTTCCAAGATATTTGAATGCTATAAAAAGATTTATCATACTAAGATGTAGATCAACATGTAGCTAGTTGTTTTTAATAAAATTCCACCTCCAGGTCCTTATAAAATTATTATGTAGACTAAACACATAGCAGTATTGTAAAGAAATAACAGTATGCACAGCTTTCAAGTGTATGTGAGTATTCCTCTTAATTATTACTCGTTAAAAAAAAAAAAAGAGTTAATTTTTGCACTAGTTTTAAAATTGCACTCTGCATGTTAATTGAGGTCTGTGTGCATCAAGCTTCAAAATGCACCTCTATATTATTTTCACTAATAATTCACCAAATCCTAGAAGTTAATATCAGGATAGTTTAGGCACAGGACTATTTTAAGGAAATATTACTTATTTGTACTATTTTAAGTTCTTATTCTAGGTTGTGTGGCTCTTAAACCTTAAATTCCATGCTTCTTCTATTGTTTTTAACTGATACCCATAATATAACCTTAGTCCTCATCCATAGCTGAGGAAAGTTAATTTCCATACAATTAGAAATATGATATTATAATCATAATTAAGTTATATTCTTTTGGTTTATTAGTCGACCATAAATATTAAAAGATCTACGCAATTGTCAACGTTTCACCAGCTATTCTGTCTGGCTTCTTCAGGACAAGAAAGTCGGAACAATAACACTTAATAGTAAAAAAGAAGAATGGAGTAGCACAGTCAAATCAAGTAAAATCAATATAATCCAAAATATTCTTATAGGAACAATCTACAGCAACTACCTCCTGTCACACAATAAGCATCATCTATCGCCACCCCTTATGCTGGCTCAGTTTCAACAAAAATAGCCAAACTCATGAGGTCTTTCAACGTCAGAGTTGCTCTTAAACCTGTCAAAACTATACGACACATCTTAAGATCTCCCAAAGACAGTAATGCCTTTTACAAAATATGCAGGGTTAAATTATATAGGTCAAACTTCAGGAAGCCTAGAAATTCGAAAAAAAGAACACATAGGAGATGTTAACAACAACAGAACAGACACTTCAGGATTAGCCCATCATTTCTCGATTTCTCACCACTCCATTGATTGGGATAACAGCTCCATGCCTTATAATAGAAGAAGATTTTAGATGTAGAAACTTTAAAGAAGCTGCAGTTGTACTCCAGACAGGAGATAATCTAAACAGAAATCAAGGTATGATACTGAAAAACATCTGGAAAAGTCTAATAAATTCACTTAGCTTACCTGAATTTCATTTCGCAAAAAGCTATACAACACGCTCAATGAACAATGACTGAGACTCCACACTTATGATGTTAAGGGTCAGTTTTAATTTTACTTGATTTGACTGTGCTACTCCGTTCTTCTTTTTTATTATTAAACGTTATTGTACCGACTTTCTTGTCCTGAAGAAGCCAGACAGAATATCTGGTGAAACTTGTTGACAATTGTGTAGATCTTTTAATATTTATGGTCGACTAATAAACCAAAAGAATATAACTCAATCTGAATGTTAAGTGACCAAATAATTTAACAACAATATTATAATCCTATTTTTTTTCTCCTGTGCTTTGTCATCTTCAGCTGTACAGTGATGCTCTATCTAACATGCTTTTCACATAAGAGTTGAAAATCAGCCTACTGAATTTTTACTTTAAAAAATTATGTTAACAATATAAGATAGATCACCTTGCTCTGGAGCAACTTCAGGGAGATAGGTGGCAGTGCGTCTGGAACCCTTCTCTGTGGTAAATTCTATTCTAATACCATGAACACCAACCTAAAGACAAAAATACTTATAAGAATGATACAAGATATACTGCTAAAAATATTCATAAAGTCTAGATTTGTTTGTGAACAGAAGTGAATTACATAATCATATCTATCAACAGATTTGAAGTATCCTGTTAAGTACTGTAGGTAAGGCAAGCATGTGTAATTTGCAGTATTTAAATAATACCTAAGTAATTGGCCTATTTGTTTTCCATCCAACAACTTATGGGTTCAAATCCTGCATGTGGGTATAGATGTTTGTGTATGTCTTTAGACATACACAAACATCTATACCCACATGGGAGATAAGACTACTGCCCCACTTAGTGGAGGCCTGAAAAAGTTCTACATTTGGTCTCTAGAGCGATGTTTCCAGATTAGGTAAAAAAAATAAAAATAAAAGTTAATAAAAATAGAAAAATTCTTAACCTATCCACAGAACTAATGCACTACAGTGTACAACTTTTTTTGAGAGTCACATAAAAAGTGGCAGTGAGCAACATAAAAAATTCTACATAATATGATGTAAAGGTTAAAGACCACAGAAAATGCATGTTTATCCTCTGTGAATATCTCTTCAATTCTTGATATGTGCCTCCAAGGGAATGTATATACTACTATGATATAATAATATAAACTCATACGTACTTACTACCAATTTTCAAGTATATGGAATTTTCGATTAACCAACTGTCATTTCAATCCAGATAAAGGATGAAGCAGTCTCTGCTGGAAGTAAAATTTTACATACGTGCTGAAAACACTTGCTCAACTGATTAAGCATATTCAGTGGGTTGTTCCAAATATGAAAACGATCTTCATTGTGAAGATGCACATGATATTTTACAATGTTGAAAAGAAAATCCAATAACAGCTGAAGTTCTTACAGTAACATGCCATAAGAACTTCAGCATAATGAGCACCTCCATAATCTATGGCATTTTATCATAATCAGATTCCTCCTATGTATTGTCAAAGTTCAAAGTGATATAGATACCATAATAGTGTGACATGATTAAGCTTATATTATATAGCTTCTTATCAATAATTCTCTTCCAGATTAATCTTATTTGTTAAGACTCCAAATGTTGAGCCTAAATTTGTTTTCTTAGACACTAGTGGGAATGCATCAATCTAGATGAATCTCGACTTGCCTAGTCTTTTCCTACCACTATCTGCCATCAAACAGATAGTGGTAGGAAAACCTTTTTTGTCAACTTTTATTGTCCTAGATTAAGTGACCATACCATCTTAGATCAGCTCTGCTCATGAATTCCTAAATGCTAACAATGTCAAGTTCCATTCTGATGTCTTCATTTTATTTTTATTGCCACTAATATTTCTCAGAACTCTCAAATTAAGCTTTAATGCTTTGATCAAGTGTTTTATTTCTAACCCAACTCTTATACCCATTAATTAATTTTTTTTTTTTTTTAAAACATAATTTTGTATATGCTGATATAGTACTATGATTTCTCTATGTTATTTGGTACTATGATATTTGGGAATGACCATAACACCAACAAATAATTTCCATAAGTTTACTTGTATCTTGTATTTGTTCTTGACTTTAAGAATTAAAATGAAAATACTGGTATTCCTATTCATTTGTGTTTTGGGCATAGCTTAAGATAGAATTTAGATTCTTATTGGAGGAGTAGTGCATGGATGGCATGATGCATGGGTGTGAAGCTATTCAGTATGTCTTGTAGAAAGTTGCTGGTCATAGTTATTTTCTCATGATTTGAAATGAAAAATGTCCTATCGCTACTCTCCATAAAATGAAAAATTAGATTCATTAGTATCCTGTATAATCTTTTCAGAAGTTTGTAGGTCTATCATTCACCAATATTTCTCCTGTTTGAATGTGTCTGCAGTCCTGATACATCTTTAACACTCTCCTTTGCACTCTCATCATTGTATTATTTGCATTATCTCTCAAACCAGGAGACCCTTCTGCACAAATGAGGTTGCACGAAATCCTTATAAAAAAGCAAAATGACTTCCTTACATGTCAATGTTCATTTCAGCATTACAATTCTCCTCTGCTGCATTTCCCATCTTTGTTATATAGTCCTTGAACTTCAACTTCTTCCTATCTACTAAAACTCAAAGGTCCCTAGCCTGCTCAGCTTCTTCTTGCATAATCCCATCAATAAAATATGCTACTGGATAACTAATTAGACCAAATTGCATAACTTTACATTTACTACCATTGAACTAACAGCCATTTTCACATGCCCACAATTCCAGCTTATTGAAATCATTCTGTAAGTACTGCATGTCAGTTGCATCTCTGACATCCTAAGTTACCATGCCTATCTTCGCATCATTAGCAGCTTTTTGTGCATTAAGGATTAAGTGCTGGAGGAACTCGTATTGTAGGCTTAATAGAGAAAAAGCACTGGGAAAGAATTAAAAACACCATTTAATTCTTCCAATATTTCATCTAAGTCACAAAGACATTTCTAGGGAGTATAATATTAAAACTAAGTACACATGGACCAAACAGTCCTAACTAGGTAGGACACCCCTTTGTGGGCACTTTGAGGCTTTGGATTGTAAACAGGGATCTCAAATGGGAAGTTTTATGCATTCATTTTTGTTCAGATTAGGCTAATCTTTGAGGATGGTTGCTGATTATACAAACAGTCTTTCTCTTCTAAACTTGCTGCGATGGAGCAAGGTGGTTTTTTCCAACTGATTCTATGAGTAGTATCTAGAGCATGATCTGCAAGACACGATTGACCATAGTCGTGATTAGAGATGTAGTTTTTATGTTCTGGCTGATCTTCCTCTGCCCATAAGTAGGCTAACGTGCATAAGCAGGGAACTCTATACACTGAGAACAAGGAAATCATCATTAATGGAATGGATAATGGTAGCTAGTTTCATGTGAAGACTTTAAAGTTGTGCAGGGGTTTAATTTATTTAAAATTCTGGCTATTTTTCCCAATGTGTCATGGACACAGAGGATGGTGATAGCATTACTGAAATCCTTCTAATAGTAAGGTGTGAGAGCATATAGTCAATTCCTGCTGAAAGAGAAGTATCATTGGAACTAAGGTTGAAGGCCCTATTGATTAGTTTTATAACACCATATTGTTGAGAGGTTGATGGTGGGGAAGTTTTGTAAACGTGTCTTCTTGTGTGTAGTGGGTTTCCTATATACTGAGGTGAGGTTACCATTTGGAAGGAATGTTACTAAGTGTCTACGAATGGTAAATTATAATTAGTTTCCTTTTCCAGCATAAATTTGATGAGAGGTTATCAAGTTTAACATGAAAAGAGGAAGATGGGATAGAATTACCTATCCCTTTTGCATTATAAACAACTTAATCATCTCTTGTTAAGTGATTAAATGCATGTTTCATAACTTTTGAGATGAATTATTGCAGGTTTCTATTCAGCCTGTGAAGAGAATAAATAATTAAAAAATCCCTAATAAAAGAAGAATTTAAAAAAAAATTTGTAAGGGTTGTGTTATATGTAATACACTACCAATGCAATGAGTGCAAAAATATGGGCCTCTGTAGGCTATGGTTTGGATATTTCAGAATTAGAGCTATAATAATGAATTCCTATAGTTCTATTTAAGCAGAATAAGCAAGAATTTACTATACGAGGATTGTAAAAATGAAAAAAGGGAAAGATGCATAAAATATTTACTCTAATTATTTCATGCAGAATTCTGGAAGCTTTTATATTAAACATGAAGTTCATAACATCCACCATGTCCAGAGGATAATTCAGCCATAGTAAGAGAAAATGAGTAATCAGTTCTGGAAAATGAATGGCTAAACCATTCACTTTTCAAAGAGCTGTGAATCCCACTGATCCACAGTGACTATAAAACTTTTTTTGTTTTTGAGGATTGTGAAATTCACTAGGGTTGACAAAAATGTAGTGTATGATTTTTACCATTTTCCTATGGAGTATTGAAGTGACACAAAACCCTGGCTTAACTCTTGACCTCTTTGTAGTATTAATGCAGATTTTCAAATCTTTCATTGGGGGAGGGGGGGGGGGGGGAGGTGCTATACCTCAGTCAAACTGAACTACTTTCTTTCCATGGCTTATTCTGAGGTCTAAAATTGTGAATCATACAGAGGGAAGTCACGACTGAAGGGAGATATTCCAGGAACTTTCAACCACACCCACAAAAATTACCGTTGATTGTTGAAATTAACAGTAATCATGTTAATTCATGTTTGTCAACTACATGGATTCCGAAATTTAATCGACAGCACAGACTAGTAATTAAAGAAAAAGTTAATGACTATTTCTAAAATGGAAGAGTGATGCTGCCATGGAGTTGGCATCTGCCAAGTAGTCTTTTTTTCCCCTGTTCATACCCAATGAATGTTGCAGATATTTACATCTAACTGATGCCATGGCGTTTAACCTAAAATGTAATCACAATACAGCTCCTTCAAAAGGAATTGTTTTCTTTCTGCCTTTAACAAACAATTAATGTTATTTAACTTAGAACATTTAAAAAGAACAGTGTAACTGGAATTTACAGAATTTATCATGTTTGCACTGATATTTGTCAATAATATCTTTCTATACTTGGGAGGGAAAGGGAACAATTTCTCAGTTAAGCAGTCAAACGAAATGTCAACTTTTCAAGGGGGAAATGATTTGTGTACACACACACACACACACACACACACACACACACACACACACACACACACACACACACACACACACACAAATCATTAAATCACACATAAGATATACATACATACAAAGTGTTTCAAAAGAGTGTACACAACTTTGCAGGGAAAACAGAGAATAACTCTGAAGATGTATAAAAGCTGAGAGAGTATCATAATCAATTTTTGGTCGTGTAACTTTATTACCAAATGACAACACTAGATGGCGTGATATGTCACACCAGTTAAAAATGATGACTTTCAATGGTGCAGAGCAAGCAAGTTGTGTGTTTTGGTTTGAGAAAACAAAGTTTGCAACACAAGTTCAGAGGAATTTCCACAGGCACTACAGCAAAGAACCTCCTAGTAGGTGCACGATCTACACGAGACACAAGAAATTTGTGGAAGCAGGCTATTCTGTGCACCATCCAAGGTCAAGGAAGGCTGTGTGCTGCCAATGCTGTTGTGGAAGAAGTTTGGGAAAGTTTCCAGAGAAGCCCTGGAAAGTCAACCAAATGGGCATCTTATCAAATTGGAATTCCACATGTGACTGTGTGTGTCATGTTTTATGACAGTATCTACATTTAAGGAATTACAAATTTACCATTGCACAATATTTGAAGAAAGACAATAAGATACACCAGGATTTCTGTATGGAAATGATCAGGGATAGAACACAATCAGGGCTTTTTGAACTATCATTTTCAGTAATGAGTGCACTTTTCACATAAGTGGGCAAGTCAACACTCACAACTGCAGAATTTGGGGAAGCAAAAAATCCACATGGTATCCTAGACCTTTCTTTTTTTTTTTTTTGAGTCTACTGTTACTGGTAATGTGTATCTGGACATGCTACAAGGGTACCATACCACAATTACACGACGGACGCTTACATTTCCAGCAAGACAGAGCACCTCTTCATCATCTGACAGACGTAAGGTTGTAACTCGACAGATGGATTAGTAGAGAGGTGGCTGTAGCATGGTTACCATGTTCCCCCTCGACCTTACATTGTTCGTTTTTTTTCTTGTAGTGCTTTGCAAAAGATCGAGTGTTTGTACCACCTTTACCAGCCAATTTGAATGAGATGCTTTACAGAATTACTGCAACAGTTGCTGAAGTTATGCCAGATATGCTCTGCCACGTGCGACAGGAAACTGATTACAGATGGGATGTCTGTGCAGAATTAATGCAGAATTACTGGAGGCACTCACTAATTCTGCATAATAAACTTTAACTGTCTGTGTTGAAGCTTCAGGTGGTATGCAACATTTACACTAATAAAAATTGTTATTTATCGCTATTTACCTTCTATTGTCATTCAAAGTTCTATACCTGCCTTTTTAAATACTCTGTATACATAAGTTTGCAGTTAAGGATACAAAAGGAGTACTATTGGAGTCATAGTATGAGACATACAAATGAGAATGTTTTGATAAGAATTCTCAGAGGGACCGCACCAGAAACTCTGTATATAAGTACTTACATGACACCTCTCAGACATGTGAATTCATTTTCACAAAAATATGTATCTTATGTTTAAGTATCAGATAACATTCTTAACCATAGTAGCGATTTATAAAACAGTGTGCACTTCGACAACACTTATCCATGTTGCAGTGATGAAATTCCTGGGCTCTTCTCAAAGTACTGCTGAGACAATCATAACTTCCTGAGCAGCCTGGATATTATTGTTAATGAAAATGAGAAATTTTAGCTAGTGGGAAGATATGGCCATAACAGAAACAAATTTGAAGGAACAACAAAGGAGATAAAGCACTATAAATACATATATATATAAAAAAAAGTGAGTGAGAGCTGGCATGATTAAAAAAAAAAGCAGTGAAACGAACATTATTATAATAATTGGTATAAGCAGCTTCCTCAACATTAGTCTTTTTAATGTTGAGGAAGAGTCTAAAAAAAAAAAAAAAACTCAAAATGAATTATCTTAAGGACTTTTCCTTCTTTTATTAAATGTGATGAAAATCAGATTTTTAGGGATGCTGACTATACATGACAAGTTCTTTCATAATTTTTCTAGTGTAATTGTATAAATTAATTTATAATGCTGAATGCTAATTAATATATAAGTTTATTTTTGGAATTACACATTAATACTATTTTTTCTTCTTCTCAAACTTATGTTCATACCTCCCAGTCTAGGTAGTCTTGTCCATCTTCAAAATGGCGCAAGATTGATACTGACACATGGAGCTTGGGGAATTCCTCTCGAGTTATTGGAGTGAAACGGCTATCCCTGAATGCGCTGGGAGGGTGAGGGGAAAGAAAAAAGTGAACACTTAATGTAACTCATAAATAAGATAAAACAGAACAAAAGTTACCGAATCACATTATTACAAATATGGTATTTGAGTTAAATGTGTATACCTTTTATTCTTGAAATAAGATTGCCTACAGTCCATCGGTGTTGAAACAAAGATTTTTCCATTTAGTTACTGTCTAACAATTTTCTAATATAACCCTGATTTACTTATTTATCCAAATATAATGTATTAATTATGTTTAATATATTAATTTGGAGCTTTTCAAAAATTGTAGTGTAACATCGGAAGTTGGTTCTTAACAAGAAACAATAACTAAAAAGCAATGTCATTTTTAGCTGGTTTACCTGTGAAACACCTACTAGTGTGTCTATCCATCTACATGCAAGTTATTCTTAGACTCTAGTTGGAAAAATAAATGAAATTATAATCTTTATAAACATTTGTCAAGTTGCCTCAATTTTTGTTTCCAATGGACCATATATGTAGGTAGCACAAAGGAGTAAAATTATTCTGCTTTTAATTTTAAGTTTCCAATGGCAAATTGATGTTTTTCTGAAGTAAACTGTTTAGAGATTTAATTTCTTCAAAGAGCTCGTTCTCAATGTCACCATTATTTTTATGATGAAGAATCAAATGCAAATCCATACATTGTTTTTTTAATTCATTTAAATCGCCTAGTTTACTTATATTAAAAAGAAAACTCCAATTTCGCTTGTACATTTTTATTTGTTCAAATCTTTCTTCAAGAGATGTTAAGATCATGTCCAAAATGATGTTGAATATCATTATTCTAAACTTTGTTCTCTCACCAACAGTAACAAGTGTCTTCAGATTCATAACTAAACAGTTTCTTCCTACGAATTATTCTTTTTTTCAGTAAATATTGGCTCCGTTCCTAAAAGCTTTGCTAATTCCTCAGCTCGAGTCAAAGTATTTTCAAATTCTAGTGTACGGTATTGTCTAATGAATTCTGTACATGATTTTAATAAATTTATAACCGTTTTTAAATCCATACTTTTTGTTTGCATTGATTTGCTAAGTATGTTAATCCAATGAAGTATGTCATACCACGTCACTAACATAACTAAAAAGGAATAATCAAAGTTTTTCTGCTAGTGTTAAAGATTCAGATTTGGTGGTTGCATCGGTTGAATTTTCACTAAGTATTATCAGTGCATCATGAATTTCGACAATCTGATCCCTAATTGACTTTATGCATTCAATACAACTCTTCCAACGAGTTTCACATACTGCTTTAACAGTGAAATTTGGTACATTATCGGTTAAAATTTTCCATCTAGCAACGAATGCTGAAAATAATGTATAAAGCCGTTGAATAACAGATTGTGGGCAAGACATTGCTGCATCTTCTATAACTAAATTTAAAGAATGGCAGCCACAAGGTATGTAAAATGCTCGGGGATTTACTTGCCGTAAACGATCATGAATACCTTTATTTTTCCCTTGCATATTGGACCCATTGTCATAGCCCTGTCCTCTAATATCATTAATCTTTAATTTTAAATCTAAAAGCAACTTAATGATCTTATCATAATGGTTCTCCTGTAGATTCATTGATTTCATAGAATGAAACAAAATGTTCTTGAATAACTAAAATAGACTCTGTTAAATCTATGAATCGTAAAGTAAAAGAAAGTTGTTCTTTGTGACTAATATCTGGGGTGCAATCTAAAATAATTGAAAAGTATTTTGCTTCTTTGGCACGCTTAACAATATCATCGTAAAGAACTGATGCCAAAAGAGAAATTATTTCGTTTTAAATAGTTTTGCTGCAATATGTTACATTTCCTTTGACAAAATGCGAGGTACATGTTCTATCAAACCCAAAAAATCAACCCATCTGATGAACCACAGAAAGCCAAATTATGGGTTGATAAAAATAATATAATATCACACAGCCTTTTCAATACATTTTTCCATTGCTCTCGTTCTTTAACAATGACTGATTGCATTTCTTCATCTATTGTTTTACTTTTTTGAACTCTCGTATTTGTTTTAATCCATTTGAAATAATTCTTTTTACATGTTCTGGTGAATTTTAATGACTCTTTAAGTAATCATTTATATGTTTCCACTTACAATGACCAACTGATCCTAAGGCTGAAGTTACTTTATTAGAGTAAAATCATTTGCAGCAAATACAAAATACTTTGTTGGCACTCATTGAATAAATAAGCCATTTTCGTAAATATTTTTCACCATTTGGAGTTATTCTATAATACATTGATGCTGAAAAACAGTGATTTTCTGTGTCTCTGGGATAAACGAAATCATTACTTTCATCTCTGGTACATTCTAGTAAATCTGAAGATAAAATATAATCGCAAACTGCAGAGTTTAATAGAAAGGCCATGTAGCAGGATCGTTATACTGAAAAGTATTTTCAGAAATGTTCTGCGGGTTTTCTTTGAAATTACTTAAAGAATTTGAAAATCATTATTTTAATTTTTTTTGATCTTTTTCAATTAGACTTATATCATCAGAGTTTAATTCCCTAGAATTTTCATCATGTGATGCCTCTTCTTTTATTGAAATGTTAAAAGAAGTAGAGTCAGGTGAAGGTGAATTTGCTGATTTTAGGAAGTTAGTTAAATATTTTGCACGTTTAGAAATATTTCTTTCTTTTTCTAATTTTCTTTTATGTTTTCTGCTCCAGATAATTTTTAGAAGACATTTTGAAAGATTAGAAATTCCAAATTTCTATGATTAAAAAAAAAAAAAAAATTGAATTAACAATAAAAGGGGATTTAATAATAAAAATAATAAAAAATTAAAACTTACCACTAAATCACCAGTATTATTATAAATTTCAAGGACAGGCAAAATAAAATAAAAAGAAATACTTAATAATTTCAAAATACAGAACGGACAGAGACAATCTTGTATAATTCTAATTTAATGAACTAACACCTAAAATTAGAATCAATATGGAGAAAGCCTTTGTTTGACAACTTTTCCGAGAGAGTTTTAAATTAGTTAATTGGTTTAGTCAATACCAATGCGCCACGTCGTACCAATATTCAACCTTTTGTGCACGCTTCCACCTCGCCTACTGAACGCTATGTACATTTTTGATTTGTTTACTAAACTTTTATAATTCGAGCTTCAATTAAAACATCTTTATAGCACATGGTATTTTTAATTTAATTTCTTTGCGATCCATCCTATCTTAAATATTTAAAAAAAAAATCACGCATAATGAATAGTGATGATGACTGTTATAAAATGAAGTCCCTGCTATCTAGCGATGGTTTATTTTATTGTTAATGTTTATTGTTGCTATCAATACATTCTTTACTCTCCCTATGGACATTTAATAAGAAATAAGACCCTACTTTGCCTTTTCAAAGTTGCACAGATATAAAGCTCTATTGCTGGCCTTAGTTTTGGCGCCCAGGGCAGCTGCCCGGTCAGCCTGCCCCATAATCTGGCACTGCTCGTGATTGTAATATAATGCAGAAGTAGTGGGAATGGGGAAAGGAATCACCGTGTCCGGACAAATCATCACGTGAAGTACTGTTCACTGAAAAAATTCGATGAAAATGTTATTCGGTAGAAATTTGAAATGATATTGCATTGATACTGATATATGAAAAGTAAATGCAGTGCAAGATAAATTCCACAAAATATAATTTTATTATGTATCTACGTATTAATCCGTGTGGTTAGCCAAGTGGCTGGTTGCTTCACAACCATATGCCTGGGAAAGGAGTGACCTGGGTTCGATTTCCGTCGCTGACATGAGGAGCTTAGGATCCTTCTCAGACATAGCCAAGTTAGCCGGTCTTGGGCAAGGACTGCAGGGTTTTTCTCCTGAGTTTATATGGGATTTTCCTCCCGCAAGCTGGCCTTGAGAACATAACGCTTCTACAGACATAGGATACACTGGGAGGCACAGGCCAACCACCTTATCCTCGTATAACGGTTGCGGTTATAAGGAATAGAAACCCTTGATACCATAAAGGTAAAAGAGGGATAGATCTATGTATTATTTATTTAGATTTCCATAATATTTTTTATTCTTATACAGTAAAAGTAATATTTTATTGATTGGCGAGTTTCCTAATTTCTGTTTTGTCTTAAAATGGTATAAATATTGTTTCTTTGATACTACAGATTCTGTTAATGGAATATTAATAGTTACAAAATTATAACTGTAATCTTCTCAGGGCCAGTTTGCTTGCAGGAGGGAAAACCCTGCAGTCCTCGCCCAAGACCAGCTAACTTGGCTATGTCTGAGAAAGATCCTGCACTCCTCACGTCAGAGACAGGAATTGAACCCAGGACACTCCTTTCTCAGGCATATGGTTGTGAAGCAACCAGCCACTTGGCTAACCGCATGGACTAATACCTAGATACATAATAAAATGATATTTTGCGAAATTTATCTTGCATGCTGCATTTACTTTTTATATATCGGTATCAGTGCAATTCATTTCAGTTTTCTAGCGAATCACATTTTCAGTGATCAATAGTTCGTGTGATGAATTGTTCGTGAACCGGAATCACTGATGGTGAATGAGAAGGAGGTATATGAGGAATTGAGTTAACTTGATGTCAAAAAGGCCATGAGACTTGATGGTGTTTTGAGGAAATGTTTCAGTGAATTAACAATAGCTATAACTTACCTTTCTAACATGAGTCTTAGATTGGCCCAAGTTCCAAAGCAGTGGAAAGATGGCAAAATTGTTCTTCTTTATAAAGGGAGTGATAAGACTAGGCTTGAATAGATTGAATGGGCAGGTGTGTGGGGATGTCAGTTTAACATGGCAAAAGGTTTTAAAATTTGGGAAGTAAAGATAGGATTCAGAGTATACAGGACTAGGTGGAGGATATCTTTGAGGAGATAAAGATCTGGGGATGACAGTGGAGAGGAACTTGAAATTGTGAGGATAACCCAGATTATGGGAATGATGCAGAGAACACTGATATGTAAGAATGTTATGATTCCATTTTAAAAGGCTTTGATCAGACTGCATATGGATTACTTCAGATTTGGTCACCTTTCAAAAGGATGATGAGTTGTTGGAGAGGGTTCAGAGACAACTCACTAAGGCAGTTTCAGGTCTTTGGAATGTGGAGTATGAAGACAGATTGAGAGAATGCAAACTGCAGAGCCTAGTGGATAGAAGAAAGAGGAAGGACATGATTCAAGACGTAAGTTTGTAATGGGGTAATTACCAGATTAATGTGGATGAGATTTTTCAGAGAATATTTGGAGACAGGTGAGAACAAGAGGCCATCCCTGGAAGCTGTATAAGGAGGGTGTGAGGAGCAGATTCCTTGCATGGAGAGTGGGGGGTGATTGGCATGCATTGCCTGAGTGTGGCGAGTGCAGACAGTTAATGCATATGAATCAAGGTATGGTGAGCTGCGCATGTGAGAGTGGGACTTCCTGTCATGATTCCATAGAGGTCTGATGATGATGATAAAAAATATCCTGTAATACTATTTTTTTATTATTTTTAATATGCATATAAATAATATTCAATACTTACCTAGTAACAGAATATTCCCTAAGTCCTGCATGGAGATTCATGGAATTGAATGTTCCAATACAGCCTCTTAGCTTCCGGTCTTTTCCAATCTTCCAGGTTACAAAGAGAGGGCTAAAATATGACAGGAAAATATAGCTACATATCTCAACACACACACACACACACACACACACACACACACACACACACACACACACACACACACACACACACTTTTAATATTTAATTTTCCAAGAGCTTAGTTTAAATAAAAATTATGATTATATAAGTTTATAATAAAGATTTCTAAGCATAAACAAATTAAAAATTCTTTGTCAACATTCTGACATATTTGGTGTTAAAAACCTTTCAGAATATATAAATCAAAGATGAATTCTAATTTTTTTTTTCATTATTTTTATCAGCAGGAAGTGATATTGCACTGACTATTATGGATTGCATACATTCGATTATTATGACTTATGCATTGCAAACATTAGATCTCAGCTGTGGACAGAGAAAGAATGTAGTGATTTTTATGGTCCAAGAATGCCACACACAGTAGCATTTATACTTTAATATGCATGGAATAAGGGGAATGGCATGAATTTTCCTTTAGCAATAATCAAGGCATTGCTAAACCAGACTGCTTCTGTATTGTCATAAAGCATGATTACTGTAAACTGCAACAAGTGTTTCTTTGATGGTAACATAAAAATAAAAAAGCTTAAAACTGTGTGTGCGATATTCATGATTAATATGTGACCTATAGCGAGGAAACTAGCCCAAATGCCCAAATCAATCAACATCATCAAATATTTTAGGTGCCTGACCACTAGAACTTTTCAGAAGGCCAATTTGAAAGGTGCCCAGAGAAAAGCTTTTCAAAACACCCTACAATTATATAAGGTAAATGGAATATTGGATTATGAAAAAGCCATCAATTCCACTGCATTGCTAGAGATTGTGTGTGTGGAATGCACTTCAAAACAAAGGAGTGCCACAGAAGATAATAAATTTCAAAGAAATGCTAGGTGATGCATGATGGATATCTGACAACCCTTTCAAACTGTATCTGGAGTGCAACAAGGATGTCAGCTATCTTCTTTATTATTTATACTGGTGCTAGATCAATTTCCAGAACAAACAGTAATGAAACATGCCAAAGGAATATCATGGAAAATAAACAAAATTTTGGGTGATCTAGACTATGCAGATGATGTATGTCTAATTGCTCACAGACAATGCAGATATCCAAAAGATATCTGCATTGTCTGTGATCACTGAAAGTTGATTTGAAAATAAATACAAACAAAACAAAAGAAATGAGAATCAGTGTCAACAACAAGCACCAAGTACAACTGAAAATGGAAAAATCTAAACTATTTCATAATTTACATATATTAGCACTGTATATATAATAGAGTATCAAAAACGAAAAATATTCACACAGATACAAAATTAAAAATATTTCATGCATGTGTTAAATCAGTTCTTTTATATGGATGTGAAACATGGCTAGTTTCAAAGGAAATACAAAGAAAACTATAAACATTCATAAACCGATGTCTGCATACTTCAAATTTGGTGGCCACAGATTATTACTAATGAAGATCTCTGGATAAGAACAAATCAGCAAAAAGTCAACCTTGAAATCAGAAAATGAAAATTTAGATGAACTGGACATACACTTAGGTAAGATCATCAAGAAATCTGTCACGCAGCCCTGGAATTGACAAGGAAAGAGAAAGGGTGGCCGTCATAAAAATACATGGAGGAGATCAACTTTAATAGAATGTGAGAAGAAGAGTTTTGTTGAATTAAGACCAATAACAAGGATAAGAAACCGATGGAAGCATTTACAGGATCTCTATGTTCCTAATGGAACATGGGAAAGAAGAAGAGGAGAAGAAAAGAAACATTATACAGAGCAGTACAGTTTATATTTAATCTGTAAGTCAGCAGTCAGAATTGAAGGAGATACTGGAAGATGGCTTCATGTATAATAAGGAGTAAGACAGGGATGCAGATTATATCCACTCTTATTCATCATCTATATGGATTGCATTATGAATGACAGTGGAATTAAATCTGATATATTAGAATCAGAGATGTCAAACTTAGCTCTTTGCTTTATGGAGATGATGTACTCCTAAGCACATCCAGTGCAAGTCTTTGGGATTCTCTAACTAAACTGAATTACAGCTGTAACATATATAAATTTGGCATGAAAATCAGTTAAAAAACCAAAGCTATGAAAATAGGTAGACATATAGAACACTTGTATTCTCACTGTAGAACCTATAAAACAAGTAAAATGTATCAGCTATTTAAGCATGGTTTTAGTGAAGATGGCAAATTAAATTTGGAAACAGACAACAGCAAGACTAGCAAAGCTGGTATGGTAGGGAGCCCATTTCATTAAATTTACATGGATTAAGACAGAAATTAGCC
The DNA here is from genome assembly GCF_054136105.1 of Typopeltis vanoorti. Taxonomy (NCBI): domain Eukaryota; kingdom Metazoa; phylum Arthropoda; class Arachnida; order Uropygi; family Thelyphonidae; genus Typopeltis; species Typopeltis vanoorti. The sequence goes on along the minus strand of NC_143561.1, from coordinate 38,112,109 downwards.
AAAAACACCAACCTAGCAGAATACAAGACAGTGTTCAAACCAATTTTAAGTTATGAATATGAGAGATGGGTTAGAAATAAAGCACTTCATCAAAGATGATAAACCAGAAATATGAGAGGTTTGCAAAAAATTAGGTCCTCAACAGATGGCATCAATTATAGTCATATAAAATGAAGATATTAGAATGGAATTTGATATTGTAAGCATTCAAGAATGTGTGAGAAGAGTTAATATGAGGTGGTATTGTCACTTAAACAGAATGGGAGAAGAAAGGCAAACAAAGTGTTTGATGTCGAGGTGACAAGAAAGGGAACTAGAAGAAGTCCAAGGTCTAGGTGGATTGATTCAGTCAGAAGTACCTTAGAAGAATGAAATGGTAGATATGACAATATTAGGGTATTGACAAGTAATAGACTAAGTTGGTGGAAAAATAAGAGATTAATAATAATGTAGATTTAATCATGTAGTACTGTTTTATAGTAGCCTGAACATCCCTTGAGGGTACATATCATGAAATTGGTGATGTTAGACTTGACTAAAGATGTTACACTAAGGGACAGTGTTGTCCACTAATTTTTACACAAGATCTACTTCTACAATAAATATCCATCTGCAATAGACTGTTTAAATTATTTACTTGTTTATGTATTTTTACCAGTGGCAGCTCGACTATAAGGGCTGCATCGAATGCAGCTCGTGTCGAATATACTAGCCAGTACTACTCACTAGTAATACTGGCGTATACTAGTAATACAGTAATACTAATGATACTGGCTGGAGCTGCATTCAATGCAGCCCTTATAGACGAGCCACCACTGATTTTTACTTAAAATGTTCAATAGTTTACCTATGCATCATCCTAAAGAATCCAAATGACAAGAGGGATGTTAAGAAGTCCAAGAAGCTGAATAAACTTCTTTCAATAAACTTTAAATAAACTTCTTTCACAATATTTGGATGTATATGGTAGGTTAGACTTCTTTAATAACATAGGTGGTAATAATGCTTTTATGACAGTATTATTAATAATAAAGAAAATAATAAAAATAAACAAAACTGCCATTTAACTTTCTTGAGTTTCGAAATTTGCATTGCTTGTTCAATATTACGATGTGTCTAATCTTTTTCGAAATTTGGTGTGTCATTTCTAAGAACATTTGGTAAACAGAAGTCCCAGAGTTTGTCTTTCAAAGTGGTTTGTTACTTTGTCTTAATTATATTCATTTCAGAAAGTGCTGCTTTGTGCAAGTACTCTGAATCAAAACAGGTATACACATTTTCTCAAATTGTAATACTTGTCACAAATATTTCCAAAAATGATCTTCTGAAGGCTTTGGTTTGACAAAAACATTTTGTATGGTTATTATTTCTACCTCAAGTTCAAGAATATCCATATGAAAAGATAGGTGAATTTCCTTTGGTCATAAATAAAATTATTCTATCAAGTTTTTTAAAATCGTGGAAAACAGGTTATTGTCTTCAAGTTTGGATGTGAACAGATTTAATTTCCTCTTAAATAATTAGATTCTGCACTTACAAGCATATCATGTAAATAATTGTTTTATCATAACTCACAGTTCTAAATGTAATCCATTTAGTTTGCTTGTAACATCTGTCAAAAATGCTAAATCTAATAACCAAATATCACCTTCTAATTGTTTATAATCACCCCTTGCAGAAAGAAACTAATATCTCTAAATTGCTGCAGAACAGAAATCAGCATAAAACTTAACCATCTGACATCATAATGCATAAACAATTCAAAATGCCCTTCATCATTTTCTTCTACTTGCAACCTTAAAAGCTCTCTTTGCAGAATTTTTACATGAATTAAATTTGCAATCTTGAAAGCTATATCCATAGCTTTTCATGTTTAATATTTTAGCACACAGAACTTGTTGGTGAATTATACATTAATAATGTAAACAGTCAGGATTGTTACTCTTACACATAATGACAAATCCATTGCAATAATATATCATAGCTCATTGGTAGTTATTAACGTGAGCTAATTACCTTAATAAAGTTTTTAGGACTGTTAAAGAATTCTTCACCTTTCATTTTATTTTCCAACAGAATTACTGTAATTCTTCTGTACCAAAAACATTGTAATAAAAAATAATCATTTAGGATACATCACTATATCAGTAGATTCATCCAACTGAACTGAAAATGACTGACAATCCTTGATGTCTTGCAATAATTCCTCTTTTAAATTAGAAGCTAGTTCATTGTATTGCGAGATTATTGCATGCTGTTGATGGCAGACTATCTCGGACTTATTTTTGAAGTCGCAAAACTAGGAATCAGCCAATCCTAAAAATGCTTTTTTGAAAAATGTGCCATCACTCAAGTTTATTTTTAGCAACATGACATATTCAGAAGGATACTGTTGGTGGCTTTAATTTCTATACTTCTTTAATAAAAATTAATTGCCAAGGTTTTCTTTTCTTTCTTTCTTTCTTTTCCTCCCCTTTCAGTTCTTGGTACTGCAAGTATGGCTTGGTACAAATCACTATTTTGTGGATAGTTAATTTCATAGTTGCCATAGTACAAGTTTAATGTGTCATTCCAGGTTTCCTTTCTTTAGTAATGTAACACTAACACTACAAATTAAACATTTGTATTTAAAATAAAGAATAACCTTGCTCCCATTTTTGATGATAGTGATATGTTTTCTTCTTTTTGGTTTTGTCCATGAGGTAAAAAATTATTTTAAGAAAATATTTATTCACATAATTAACATACACTATGCTTTGCTAATAGTCATTCGAACCTGCAGTCTTTTGGCTCTCTAGCCAAAAGGCTGTGGGTTCGAATCCTGTCGTGGGCATAGATGATTGTGATTGTCTGTGAAAATAATAGTGGTGGACAGGAGATGGCATTGGTGTAGATGTACAACTCTCCCCCTCACTGTAGTTGGGGAAGACAGTTGTAGAGTAGGTGCCCTCCCTCGACGAGTCTTTGGACTCCTTAGAGGTGCCGCAGAGTAATAATAATAATAGTATTATTATTATTATAATAAGGTACACGAGTTGTGAATCCATTCAAGGAAAATTATTTCTAAGAATGAATGTACTTTTGGTAATGTTATCAGAATGCAAGCAGCATCTTACAACTTTCAATTCTACCACATGCACACGTGCCTATACAAACATTTTTAACACATGTGCATTTTTGATAATTGCTGTCTTAAGTGAAATATATGAATATACGCTTGGTGATCAACTAAAAAAATATTTATGTGATCGATGTTATGGACACCCCTGCTACAGTAAATTTAAATTCCATCATATATTCCTTGAAACAAGCAAAACACTACATACCCATCTTAATCTAACAGGAAGTAACTGCTATAAATTATTCATAAATATTTCATTTATTTGGTTTTTATTATTTATTATTTTTTAATTACACAACTATACCTGACCTGGTTCCCTGAACTCTAATAGTGTTGTCTCCTGTTCACTTGGCTGCAACCAAGACACATTAAAGTATGACTTATGCTCTTTGACTCATTCTTGTGTTAATGTTTTTGAATGTTTTAACAAAATCTTTGCTCTTTCCCTGAATGATTCATGTTACAGTGAACAAAATATATAGTTCTTAATAAATTCTAATTTCCCTTACATGTGCTAAACCTTTGTTTTATTTAAAGTATCATTAATAAATACCATCTTGCAAAACTAACAAAATTCACATCCATTTGAAAACCTATTAGCCTTTGAATACAGCTCAAACTTTCAGAAAGTAATCACTCCATTATTCGAAAATATAGTGTATTATGCCAATAGATATAAGGTATACCTAGCTTAATAATTACTTAAATGATGAAGCTCTCTATCTGAGTAATTAATATAATTATTCATATCATAATAACTAAGTGCAATGAACTTTTAAGAAAGCTAGATTTGAATCTGGAAGTGGTTGAATATTGTATTAAAAGTTTACAATGGAGTGATTATACAAATCCAAATTATATTCACACCTAATTATCACGCTTGAAGAGCATACTTATGGCATTATACATGATTATAAATAAACTACTGCAGAAAATATTTCTTTATAACCATATGTATGAGTCAAGACTAAAGATAGCCAACTGATATCTAGAAACAAACATTCAATTCTTGGAAACAAGCTATTTTTGAATAACAAAAACGCAGATGTACCTTTTTGATTCTACATAGATATTATCCTCTTATGTAAGTGTTAAAGAATCCCTATCCAAATTAAATGATTGCTGTGACAAATCTATATAAAAATGAACATAAAAAATGATAAAAATAGGTAGGAATTTCACAAAATCTCTCTTTTCATTCTCAAAGAGTGAACCTGTAGAACAGATTATCCTAAATAGTTAAAATAGAGTTATCATTAATGAAGATGACAAATTAAATATGAAAACAGATGATAGTATAAGGCTGATACACAGGGAACTAGCTGAATATTTATATTTTCTACAAAAATGGCAGGAAAAAAAAAGCTGACAGAAAGTCTACACAATCTTTCTGTGAGGAATTGATGAAGAGGCCAATACAATAAAATACACAATAGCTGTAATACAAGATTAATTCTTTTGAAAAAAAAATTCAAATGAATTAACCTTCAATTAACCAACCCCTGGAATCAGTGTTTTAACTGATTTCTGGTATGACACCATGTAATTTTACCTTCAGTTAACCAACCCTTTAATAACCTGACCTGACAAACAACTCACCTACTGTGGTTGGATAGTTGAGAGATTACTATAGGTCGGGAAGGGGTGGCAAACAAATATGTAGATTAACTAATATGGAAGACTATGGGAATAGACATAGGATATAACTCTCAAATCATTAAGCAAAATGGTACACATGGGGATGGATATGAGGGTGTTTGAAAGGCAGACAAAGTATATGGTGGAGCAAACTAGAGTGACTGCAGGCGTGCCACAGGGTTGTTGTTTAATTTGTACATTAACGATATTGGAGAGATATTGTTGATGCTAAATTGGAGAAAAAGGGATAGAAGCAATAGTAAACAGGTGATCAGTTGAATAATTGGAACATATTGACAGTGTGAATAAATGGTAATGTTCAGTAAAGCAAAGCATAGATCATATACTCTGGGCTGAAAATATAACCAATTTTTCTTATAATTCTCTCAAGTGTGGTCTTTAATCGATGTCATTTTAACCTGATCCATAGATTAAAATTGGTTTGAACACTCATTTATATATATATACTGACATATCAAACCATATTATTGTATTGGCCTTGCATCAATTCCTCACAGAAAGATTGATGTAGACTTTCTGTACTATATATATATATATATATATATATGCTTCAACTCGGTTGTTGTGATACATTTTTAAAAATAGATTTAATGACTTAAAAACCGAGATTACTTATAAAGATTTAATAAGATTAATACAACTAGTTTTGGCTTATAATAGCCTTCATCAGGTATTCTTAAAGGAAGAGAATAGTAATAAACATTGAAGTATCTAAAAACTTGAAAATACAGGTAAAATATCGCCACACATAATTGATACATAAAAAACGTTGTATTTTTTCAAGTTGTTCTAACAGACGTGCCATTGTTTATTGCAAGTATGCGTGCAGACTCATGTGAACGCCAATATTGAATAACTGCAGCATGGCTATCTGGGATGTTATAACTCAAATTGTTGTTTAAGTGGACAGGATTCAGAAGGATTTCCCTTGATTTTATAATTTTTCTCTCAAACTCATCATCAGAGCGAAAAATGTTTTCTGATCTATCCCAGCAAATGGAGTGGCTTTGTTGATCATCATTAGGATTATTTGAAAGAAGAACATGACTGGATAACGCAGTTGCATGTGATCTTTTGTAAGAGATGTCTCTTTTATGCTCTTCTATCTTCGCTTATCTTTAAACAAAATGGTTACTCTGAAAAAACGATTAAGAAATTTCTTCTGGATCCTCCTAGACAGTGCACCACAGGAACTAGTAATTTTAAAGGCAGCATCTCCATCCCATATATTAGCACAGTCTCTAACAAATTAGCAAAAGTCCTTAAAAAATATAACATCAACAAGACGTTCTTCACCACCCTTCCAAAAATCCGTTCTCTAATCAGTCATCCAAAGCCTCCTCATCACAACCTAAAATATCCAGGTGTATATAAATTATGGTGCGATTACAATATCCCTTATTTCGGACAAACTAACAAATCTGTTGAGCAACGTATAGAAGAGCATAAAAGAGACATCTCTTACAAAAGATCACATGCAACTGCGTTATCCAGTCATGTTCTTTTTTCAAATAATCCTAATGATGATCAACAGCCACTCCGTTTGCTGGGATAGATCAGAAAATATTTTTCGCTCTGATGATGAGTTTGAGAGAAAAATTATAGAATAAGGGAAATCCTTCTGAATCCTGTCCACTTAAACAACAATTTGAGTTATAACATCGCAGATAGCCATGCTGCAGTTATTCAATATTGGCGTTCACGTGAGTCTGCACACATACTTGCAATAAACAATGGCACGTCTGTTAGAACAACTTGAAAAAATACGTTTTTTATGTATCAATTATGTGTGGCAATATTTTACCTGTATTTTCAAGTTTTTAGATACTTCAATGTTTATTACTATTCTCTTCCTTTAAGAATATCTGATGAAGGCTATTATAAGCCGAAACTAGTTGTATTAATCTTATTAAATCTTTATAAGTAATCTCGGTTTTTAAGTCATTAAATCTATTTAAAAAAAAAAAATATATATATATATATATATATATATTAGGGTTACCAAGTAATTTTATAAACTTGGTTATTTTACTCCTAATCCCAAGTAAGCAAACAGTTAAGTTTGCACCTGAACATAGTTCAAGTCTAAAGGTAGTGCAACTCATTGTAAAGGTGGGTAAAGCTCTGATCACCATTTTTAGTATTTCCAATAATGTAAAGCACATCTCACTAAAAGAGATGTATACTGCAATATATTATGGGTTAGGTCACTACCCAGACCGGTTTCAACCTTTTTTGAGGTCTCCTCAGTGAGTAGCTAGACCCTAAATACCAAGGTTTTAGTAATACAAAGCCTTATCAACTTTACCTATACAAGTTGCTACAAGGTGTTTTTATCTTGAATGAGAATCTTCTCCAGAGATTCTTATTCTAATTCTCATTAGGAGTAAAATAACCAAGTTTATAAAATTACTTGGTAACCCTAATATACATTATTCCCAAGGTAAAAAACTTATTTACACACACGCACGTACTGTGTGTTTGACTGATTTCTCTTCTCCTCCTCCTCAATGATTAGGCATTTGCCTGTTCCAACTTCACTGATCTTTCTCTCTCTCCCTCCCTTAGCACCATATCTATCCATCTCTTTTGGTAGCCAATATTGCACCCTTCAATGCACCCAGGAAAAGACTTTGGTCTGATTCTCATCGTTACGAAGGGAATCCTTATGGGGCTTTTTCAACTGAAGGCGAGTTAGCCGATCTCATACAGAGGTAGCAGGATTTTTTCTCTTCTGGAAACTCAGGTTTTTTATACCGCGCACAGACAAATTGGGCTTCAGAACACATGCAATTTACAGACAAAAACTACCGTTCTTGCCGATTATGGGCGGTATATGGCGTTGATGATAGTAGGAGAATTAAGTAGCAGTGGAGAGGGTAAGATGTATTTGGTGAGGTAGAGTTGAGTGTCCTCCTGCGATGAGTCCTTGGACTCCATGGAGGTGTCACCACATAATATATCTTTCCATCCTAAATAGATGTTCTTTCCATTTCTCTCTATATTCCTTATCTTTTACATATTACATATTTTAGATATTTACAACATTCCTTATGTTGTAAATATCTAGCTCTTTTCTGATGTCTTCATTTCTTATATAGCTCAATTTTATGCATCCTTTAATTACTCTTAAAATCTCATCTCTGCAGCTTGTATTTTACTTCCATCCTTCTTTTTAAGTTCATATTTCTGAACCAAGGTGCCAAGAGAATAGTACAAAAGTTATATGGTGTCAATGGGGCATACTTAGCTTCATTTGAGTTATAAGTCAGCAGTTAGAAATAAAGTACAGGAAGATGGTTTGATATTAAATCTGGTGTCAGACAAAGATGCACATTATCCCCTCTGTTATTCATTATCTACAGGGATCACATAACGTGATATAAAATTGGCGATGTTAATTTCAGCTCATAACTTTATGCAGACGATGTCATACTTTTAAATAAATCTGCTACAAGTCTGCAAGATTCCCTGACTAAATTGAATAACTGTTGTAATACGCTTAGTATCTTCTTCTCTCTTCCATCACCTATGTGTGGACGATGAGGCCGAATGAACTCTTTCCACTTCTGTCTGTCTCTGGCGAGTCCGAACAATTCTGTCCAGTTTGGTGTCGCTTGTTGCGATTTGGTTTTCAGGTCCTCTTTTATTTTGTCTATCCATCGAATTCTGGACTGCCCTTTGGATCTTTTACCTTCCATCGTTGTATTCAGGGCTTTAGCTAGTAGTCTTCCATTTCCTATTCTGGTCACATGGCTAAACCATCGCAGTCTTCTTTCTTGGATTTTGTCTATTATTGTTATTTCTTGTTTTAGTCATTTCCTTATCTTCGTTTCTTGGTCTATCCAGCAGACATCTCCAAGTAATCTTCTTAGCCAACCCATTTCAGTAGTTAATCAATTGTGCTTCGTCCTGTCTGGAACTTGCTTGTTCTTCTAGTGCTAGTTCTATATATATGGCTTAATTTGTTTTTGGAGTACTTTCGTAAAAACCTTACTTGGAATACTGAAGAGGCTAATGCCTCTGTAATTATTGCATTCTGTTTTATCTCCTTTTTTGTGTGTGTGTGTATATATATATATATGGTTCCAAAAGTTATTCCTTTCCTGCTTTTAAGAATTCTACGTGTATTTGATCAATACGAGGTGCTTTCCTAGTTTTAAGTTTTTCTATGCTGTGTGCTATTATTTCTTTGGTAAAGATATTTGTTTCCTTTTCCATTTCAGTGGTTGAAATAGTAATATAAAGGGAGCTGTTTATATTACATAAGTCTATAAATTATTCTTCCCATCTGGCCATTCTTTTTGTTTTACTTTCAATTAGTTGTCCTGCTTTGTTTTTTGATCATTATCATTTTTTCCCCTCATGTCTTACTAATTTGGTCTATTTGTTTATATATAATCCATGGAAGTTATTTTCTTTTGATAGCTTCTCTGCCAATTTGCATTTTTCTTCTAACCAGTTATTCTCGTCTCTTTTAACAAGTTTTCTAATTTCTCTGGTTTATCTGTTATAGTTCAGTTTTAGTTTCATGGTTTTCCTTTGATCACTCAATCTTTTTACTTCATTCAAGATCCAATCCATTTTACTTACTCTTTCTGTGTAACCTATTGTATTTTCTGCTGATTTTAATATTATTTCCTTTAATTTGCACCAATGTTCTTCAATGTGTATATTCTGTTTTGGTAGTTCCATCAGGTTTTTATCTAGTTGACATTTTCTTAGAATATTATTGTCTAGTAGTTTTTTTTACATTCAGTCTCCTTTTGCCTCTAAAAGTGCTTCCAGATTTTAACTTTATTCTTCATCATCATAACACTAATTACGGATATAGACCATATTGGTCAGTTCCGGTCTCATTATCCATCCAATATCCTTTTTTGAAGTCTACCCTGCCTTCTCTTTCCAGTTGGCTTATATTTTAGCATTTGTTTAGGATGTCAGGTGTTGGCCATTTGGTTTACATGTTCAATCCATTTTTGTTCATAATTGTTTAGTTTTTCTTCTATTGATTTTGTTTTAAGTTCTTTTAAAACGTCTTTGTTCTTTTTTTGATTTAATAATGTGTATTTTGCAGTTCGTCTCATAAATCTCATTTCACTTGCTTTTATTCTTTATTTATCTTGTTTGTTTATTGCCCAAATTTCACTGCCATATAATAATGTGGGCACTGCTAAAGCATTGTATATTTTCAAGAGTGTTTCTTTTCGTACTATATTTGGGCTGAGTGTTCTATTTATCAGGCCTATAATCTGTAAAAATTTTGATGTTTTTAATATTATGTTTTTTTCTGCTTCATATATTTCACATCCAAGATAAGAAAGTATTTATCTGTTTGCTTCTAAGTGGAGTTTGTCCACAAAATGCCATTGTTTTAGTTTTATCTATGGAAATTTTCATTCCAAACTGTTCTACTATAATGTTTAAATTATATATTGCTATTTGTAGATGGTCTTCCTCATCTGATATTATTACCTGATCATCTGCAAATAATAGCATATTTATTTTGTTATTCCAAGAAATTTCTATACCTTGATTGTTTAAGGTGTTCCACTGTATTAATATTTCATTAATGTAAACATTGAAGAGTGTTGGAGACAGAAGGCATCCCTGTCTTACTTCTTGGTTTATAGATTGTTTTTCAGACGACTTTTCATTTATTTTTATTTCATTATCTATATATATATTCAATATTGCATGTCGTCAAATATTAGCAGCGTCAGCAGAAGTGGGCATGCAGGTGCCGCCGGGGCACCATTCATAAGTTCATTTTTAAGAAACATAATTTTTTATCATGAAAACAAAAAATTCTTAGAATGATCAATATTAAAATAAATAAGGCCGGATACACCGAATAAAAATTAAAAAAAAAAAAAATTGTATATTGCCACCTCTTTGATCAGCTGGCTGTTTACAATTTTGCAGCGAGAGCAGGCTAAATGCTTGCCTACAGAATGTTGTGCCCACTGCAGTCTATCTAAAGTAAAACGGTGAACGGTTTTTATGCGCAGAAATGAATTTTCGTACAAAACATTTGTTGCTAGTTAACCAGTGATATGGTACGCATCTCAGTAGGCTACTGACAGTAGCGCAGTGCAGACAATTATTTCGTCTCTGTGTCGTGTTGTGTAATAATTTCTTGTGGGTATAAAATAGAAATGGAATCAAAAATTAAAAAAAAAGTTATCCGGTGCACAAAATCGTGTCATGCTGCGAAAGAAGCAGATCTTAATAAATTTGTTAAAATATTCTGATGCAGATTGTAACCAACTCGATACATCAGATATAAGAGTTGAAGAACCGTGCACATCATCCAGTTTTCATGAAAGTACTATGGCAACTATTGAACAAGATAACAAGATGCATAATTTAAGTGAAAAACAGTTAGAAGATTTAGTTATGGTTGACCACGAAACTAACATATTGTAAGTCTCTGTAAATTTAGAAGATCCATGTGAATGGGGAAATAGTGATGAAAAATTCCGAGTTGTTTTAATTGAAATGGGGCCTGTTCAAAAGAAAAATATAATATATCCCAGAGATACATATGGTCATAAATTTCACAACACGTATTATAATAGAAAAATGGAAAATAGTGAGCTTGTGCCAAGAACATGGCTCACTTATTTCGAAACTTTAAATTATGTTTTTTGCTTTTGTTGCAAACCTTTTGCACCTACCGAATCAAGTAGTCTCGTAGAAGGTTATAACGATTGGAGAAATGTAAGTACAACTTTGCATAGACATGAAACTAGTTTAACTCACATGAAAAAATTCTTAAAATGGAAGGAAGTTGATAAAAATTTAAAAAACAAAACTACTATTGATTGCCAGACTCAATGGAAAAGAAATATTGGACGAGTGTTTTAGAACGCTTGATTGAAATTATAAAATTCCTTGGTAGCCAAAATTTAGCTTTTCGCAGAATCATCTGAAAAATTATTATTATTATTTCGGACTACTCCAGGGAGTCCTTAGACTCATCGAGGGAGGCTCTACACATCATGTCCACACAACTATTCGACATTCTCACAGTATCTATCATACCTTGCCTTGAACTCTCTCACTGTCATAGCACCCACAACAGACTCTGGTAGCTTATTCCACTCCTTTACCACTCTAAAAGTAAAGAACCCAGCTCTAACACCCCTGCTAACCACATTCTTGCCCAGCTTCCATAGGTATCCCCTAGTTCTCCCACCACCAGTCCTGATCTCAAAAATATTTTCTGAATTAATCCTATAAAATCCTTTTAGCAATTTGAATGTCTCAATCATATCTCCCCTTTTCCACCTATCAACTAGTTTCTGCAACCCACAAATCTTCAACCTGTTCTCAAATGGTTCATTTCATAGACCTGCTATCATCTTAGTCACTAGCCTCTGGATCCTTTCCACCTCCTCCCCATCAAGAAGGAACTGAGGTGACCAAATCTGGGCACAGTAGTCGAGATGAGGTCTTATCAGGGCTCGGTACAGAGGTACAATAACTTGCTTGTCTTTGCTCGTCAAGGTATTTTTCAACAACCAAGTGAGTTGATGAGCCGATTTAGCTACTTTTGCAATGTGCCCCTTAAACTTCATCTCCCTATCCACCAACACTGCCAAGTCCCTGGCCTCATCAATCTCTTGGAGTACAGTTCCACCAATGTGGTATACTGCTGCTAATCTTTTCACCCCAAAATGCATAACCTTACATTTTGTCACATTAAATTGACATCCATTCTCCTTAGCCCAGAACTCCAATCTATCTAGATCATCCTGCAAGACCTTGACATCTTCTGCATTCACTATCGCCCTACCCAACTTTGCATCATCAGCGAACAAATGAACTGTTCCACTTAGATCCTTCCCTATATCGTTAATGAACAGATTAAACAGCAGTGGCCCAAGAACAGAACCCTGCGGCACACCACTAGTCACAGGCCGTCTTTTGGACTCTACTCCTGAATAAACTACTCTTTGATATCTCTCCATCAACCACCCACCTATCCATCTCACCAACCCTATATCCATTCCCATATGTTGTAGTTTACGGATTAGAATTCCATGTGGTATCCTGTCAAATGCTTTTGCCAGGTCCAGCAGTATCACTGTAAACCCATTTCCCTTATCCAGTTCTGCCGTCACCTTGTTATAAAACTCGAGCAAGTTACTGAGGCATGATCTACCCTTCACAAAGCCATGCTGTCCCCTGTACAGTATCTCATTTTCATCAATCCATTCCTGTATTTTTCCCTTGACTACTTTCTCCAAGACCTTGACAACGACTACTGATAATGCTGATCGGTCGGTAATTTGCCACCATAGTCTTGGATCCTCCTTTATGCAGTGAAACTATTTTCCCCTCTTTCCACGCCTTCTGGACTAAACCAGATCCGAGACTCAGATTAAACAACATGGTCAAGGGCACTGATAATTACTTAGCCGCTTCACGCAAGACCCATGCCGGTATACCATCCAATCCCAATTACTCCAGCTTATTCCACTCATTTACCACTCTAAAAGTAAAGACTCTAGCTCTAACACCCCTGCTAACCACACCCTTGCCCAGCTTCCATAGGTGTCCCCTAGTTCTCCCACCACCAGTCCCGATCTCAAAAATATCCTCTGAATTAATCCTATAAAATCCTTTTAGCAATTTGAATATCTCAATCATATCTCCCCTTTTCCACCTATCAACTAGTTTCTGCAACCCACAAATCTTCAACCTGTTCTCATATGGTTCATTCCATAGACCTGCTATCATCTTAGTCACTTGCCTCTGGATCCTCTCCACCTCCTCCCCATCAAGAAGGAACCGAGGTGACCAAATCTGGGCACAGTAGTTGCCCATAATGCACATAAATTATATGAAAGGAATAACGGCAATTTTTTAAAAATTAGTCGAACTGTTTGCAAAGTTTGATCCCGTTATGGAAAATCATGTTGAAAGGGCCCTACAACGAAACAATAGAGTACACTATTTGAGTAAAGACAGTCAAAATGAAATATTGGAAACTTTAAGTAATGCAATCAGGGATACAATTTTATTATCAATTCGAAAATCTAAATATTATTCCATAATTTTAGACTGCACACCTGATGTAAGTAAAACAGAACAAATGATCATTATTATTCGCTTTGTTTCCTGTGACAATGGAATTGTCAAGATCAGAGAAAACGAAGGTTTGCAGATATATCAGATTCCACAGGACGTGGTTTATGTGCAACAATAATGGAACAACTGGAAAAATGGAACATTCCCATTGAAGACATGTGAGGTCAAAGGTATGACAATGGGGCAAATATGAAAGGGAAAAAATATGGACTCCAAAATTTGCTTTTAAAGAAAAATCCTCGAGCTTTTTACGTGCCATGTGCTGCTAATACTATAAATTTAATCATTAATGATGCAGCCAAAGTGAATGCAGATACAATTAGTTTCTTTGCAATTATTCAAGAAATATACAATTTCTTTTCATTCTCTTACAAACATTGGGCAATCCTTTTCAAGTTCGTAAAAAATTAACATTGAAACAGCCATCAGAAACGCGATGGGAAAGTAAAATTAATGATCCGCCCTCTACGATATCAGTTATGAGAGATTTACAATGCACTTTTTGGAATTTTAAATAATGAAAATTTTAATAAAGAAACTCAGCATGAAGCACCAACATTATGTGCTAAAATAAAGGACTACAAATTTATTTGCTCTCTTATAACTGGACATGATTTGCTTAACAGAATAAACCCTGTGAGTAAAATGCTTCAAGACAAAAATATGAACATTACACTTGCTTTAGTATCTGTTGAAAACTTAAAAATATTCTTACAAGAGTATCGATCAGACACAAATTTTAAAGAAGTTCTAAAACGGCAAAAGAACTGAGTGAAGAGGTGGACGGAGAACAAGAATTTAAAACTAGTACGGAAGTCCAACGACGAAAGACACTACAATTTGACTACGAGCATCATGACGAAACGCCACAATCGCCAGAAGATAAATTTAGAGTGAATGTGTTTTATACACTTCTAGATGTTGCAATGTGTTCGTTAATAGAACGTTTTGAACAACTAAAAACATATGATAATTTCAATTTCTTGTATAGATTACTACAAATTAATAACGAAGATTTACGAAAAAATTGTGACGATTTAGAGTTTCTCTCGAAGGACGGCGACAATAAAGACGTAAATGCAATAGAACTATATGACGAGTTATGTGCTTTCCGGGATATTTTTCGGAAGGATAATTTAAATATTCAAAACCCTTTCGATGTTCTTAATTTTATTGTGTCCAATAATTTTCTTTCCCTAACTTTTCAATTGCTTTAATACTATTAACCTTACCTGTTAATGTAGCGAGCAGTGAACGTTCCTTTTCCAAGTTGAAATTGATTAAAACCTACTTAAGAAAAAGTATGTCACAAAAAAGGCTTGTTAGTTTGGCGTTAATAGCTATTGAAAATGATATATGTGCGGAATTAGACGTTAAGACTATTATTTCTAATTTTATGAATATGAAATCAAAAAACCCTAAAATTTTAATTTAAAAAATTTCAAGTATATTTATGTAATTTAATTTATTTTCTGTTATTCTGTAAAGATGTTATTTTTTGAATAATTATATTAAATGTTCTAATTATTTCTGAATTCTTTTCTTATTTTCTCATCTATCTTTAGTTTCTTTTATTTTCCTAAAAGATAGTTTCACTTATAAAAATTATTAAAAATTTTTTACAAGTTACTAATAATTTAGTAACTTGTAAAATGAAAGAATTTTTTAAACTTTAGTTCAAATAAATTTTAACTTTAATTAAAATTCATTTTAATTTTTTTAGCGATTCAGGTCGGTTAGAAGGCTATAATCCCTGTATCATTATATTCAACGATTAAAGTGAAGTAGCTTTATCAAAATTTGCTTTAACTTTTGAGAATTTTTTGAATATTCGGGTTTTTAATGATTATCCTGCTTAGTCAACACCCCCAGTTCGTTACATTTAGCGAACCAACGTGTAGCTGTTCTATCAAAATTTATTTAAGAAATTTCAAATAATTTAAATTTTTATTATCGTAAAAGAACCAGACATGCCCGGATCGTTACAGGGGCGCTTAGATAGACATTGCATGTGGGCGGCAAAGACCCTAGCGCCGGCTCTGAATATTAGGTATATTTATTCTTTGTAATATATCAAACAGTATATATCTTTTTTACTTTGTCAAATGCTATTTCATAATCTATAAACAAAAGATGAGTTTCCAAATTAAATTCTCTTCTTTTTTCGATAAGTAGTTTTAAACAGAAAGCTGCATCCATTGTAGAGCATCCTTTTCTAAATCGATTTTGACATTCTAATAATATTTTTTCATTGTATATTTTTAGTTTTTCATTAAGTATTCTGCTATATATTTTGTAGCATGTATTCAATAAACTAATACCTCTGTAGTTAGCAGGTTTTATCCCCTTTTTTTAAATATAGATATTACTATGCTTGTATTCCATTCTATTGGTATTTGTCCATTTGTATATTTTATTTAAAAATTTTAGTAATCTTTGATGAAATTTTTTTCCAGCAAATTTATACAGTTCGGAGTTTATCCCATCTTCTCCTGCTGATTTGCCATTTTTTATTTTATTTCAGTTGTCCTTTCATTTTTTCATGGTTATCATTTCAATTAAGGTATTTTGTAAGTTTCTGGTGTAATTATTTTTTTATGCCAGTATTATCCGTCCGAAGATCAGTCAAGTAATCCAAGAAATCCACATTCTGCAGAAAAGGATCTGCAATTTAGGATACTTGATTTCCATCTATGTTTTACAATAATATAGTCTATCATATTCTTGGTTTGTCTGTCTGGTGATATCCATGTCCAATTTTTTGGAGGTTTTGGTTGTTTAAAGAGTGTTGGTTACTGTTAATCTATTATTTGAGCAGAAGTTAAGCAGTCTTTTGCCACGTTCATTGCTTTCTCCATACCCGAACTTTCTGATTACTCTTGGCCAGGTATTCCAGTCTTTGCTTACTTTTGCATTTAAGTCCCCCCATTAGATCTTGACTTGATGTCTGCTGTACTGCTTTTTGCAAATCTATGTAGAACTCCTCAATGTCTTCTTGTGATGATGTTGAAGTTAGCAAGTATACTTGAATAATAGTCAGTGATCCAACTGATGTTTTAAATCTTGCTTTAATTATCCTAGGTGAGATAGGATTGTAAGACTAGAGAGTTTTAATATAAGTGCTACTCCCTCTTGGTGTTTGTTGTCCTCCCTACCTGAAGTTAAGATTTTGTACTGTCCATGGTGGAATTCTCCTTTTGCAGTCCATCTGGTTTTGCAGAGTCCAATCACTTCCCAGTAGTTGTCTAACTCATGCAGTAGTATTTCCAATGCTTGTTATGTTTTTCCTGTCTACTAGGTGATGTTTTGTTACAATAGCATATTTTTCGCCTTCACTATCTTGGTTCCCTAATAGTGGGTACAACCCTTGTTTGACGGAGTGAAGGTCGAGCTGGCATGTATCTTTAGGTTGGTTAGAGTTCATTCGTTTTCAATTAAGTTTCATCAAGTGTCAACCACCACTCCTTAACCTGAATTCAGCCGCTCCGAACATGGAGCAGATGCTGTTTGCAGCCGATTCACCGAATACAGTTGCTACTTGAGATCGCCATATCTGGCTACCCCTCACTTAGTTTAGCCTGTGGGTCGACACAGTTTACCAGGGTGTGGCCGCTACCAGTTTACAGTAGCTTCTTGGAGCCATAAGTGAGAGTTGGGTGTCCAGTGAGAACCAATCCATCTGAACCACAATTACGTGCGACCGTCCAAGTGGAGAGGTACTATCTCTCCTCGACACCCCATACACCCCACTTAGTATGAAAGTCAGCAATCACAAGACAAAGAATGGAAATAGGCAGAAGCATTGAAAATATCAACTGCATTCTGAATGGAGAACTTACAGAACAAGTAAAACAGCTCAGCTACCCAGGCAAGATTTTTAGTAAAGATGGTAAATTAAATATGGAAACAGACAACAGAATCAATAAAGCTGGTATGGTAGGAAGGCAACTGAATAAATTTATATGGAATCAGAGAGAAATTAGTCAAAACACTAAAGTAGATATATATAAGACCGTGTTCAAACCAATTTTAACTTATGGATCTGAGAACTGGGTTAGAAATAAAATACTTGACCAAAGACTAGAGACATGAGAGTCCTGAGAAATATTAGAGGCATGAATAGCAATATCATATTAAAAACTAATATATTGGGAAAGAACTTGACATTGTTAGCATCCAGGAATGTGTTAGTAGAGCTAATCTCAGGTAGATGGGTCACATAAACAGAGTGTGAGAGGAAAGATTAGCAAAACAAGTGGTTTTTTTTTTTGCCAGATTGGCAGGAAAAAGACCCAGAAGAAGCCAAGATATAGCTGGATTGATAAAGTAACGAGTGCCTTAGAAGACAGAAATATAAGATGTGATAATGTTGAAGTCTTGGCAGATAACAAATTGATTTAGAGGAAAATTGTTGATAGGAAGTTAGTAATGATGTAAGCTCTTTATGTAGTACTATCATAATATCCTGTACATCCCTTGAGGATACATGTCAGGAATTTGATATTTCTGAACCACATAGAGCAGGAGTGGCCATTACTTTATGAAATGTTAGTGAGTTTCTTTCTCATCTAGTTTTTTTATTCAGTATTCTTTTTAAGTGCTCAACAGATTTTCTAAAATTTCTTTATTTTTTCATCTTTTAGACAGTTTAATTATTTAGGCTGCATAACAACATATGTTATCTCATATTTTATTTTCTATAACTATTTTTGATCTAACATGATCTAAATCTTTAAATACCATGCCTTTTGTTCTCTTTTTTTTGAAATTTTTAAATTGTATTGTTGGCTTATTTTGTTTAATTCATAAACTGATTTTTGAATGTCATTTTCATTGTCCTGTAATATAATCTATTCATCTACACATAGCATTGTATAACAGTTCTTCTACCTTGTTTTGTTGTTGTTTTACACATTTTAATAATCTGATCTATATATATTGAAGACAGTTGGAGATAAATTATGTCCCTGTCTGACACCCTGATTAATTTCAGTCTCCTGTTAATTTATTAACAAAAAGTATTTTTGTATCTTTATATAAGCTTTGTACAGCTTGTACCAAATGTAATGGATATCCTTTTTTTTTAAAATTATATTCCATAGTTTTTCTATGTATTTTATCACTAAATTAAACTCATTTTTTTCAATAATTTGTTTTAACACATAAATATTGTCTATACATGATCTTCCATGCCAAAAACCATTGTTGTTCTGAGAGTAGATTGTCTGCAATATTTCTAATTCTTTTATTCAGAAAATACTGTATATTTTGTAACTTGTATTTAATAAACTTATTCTTCTGTAATTTCCACAATCATTTCTGTCTCTTTTCTTAAATATAGACATAACCTTAGCTTTTAAGCAATCTGATGGAACCTCACATTTCCTCCAACAGTTATTAATTTTAAGAATCTGTGATGTAAATATTCTCTGCTATATTTCCAAAGCTCTGTATTTATGCTATCTGGTTGATTTTCTATTTTTTGATGCCTTTGTTTCTTTTAGTTCTTCTAATCTAATTGAATTCTACATCAATACTGATTTCTTCATTATTTTCTATTATTAAATTTGGGTTATACAATAAATTCTTATAATGTTCTACCCATTGTTTCTCTTGTTTTATGTTGATTTGTGCTGTATCTCTTTGTTTGTTGTTTAATTTCCTTAATATTTTGTAGGCTATGACTTGTCTTCCACATATGTCTTCTATTTTAAATAAATCTGTCTCAAGAATCATGGCGAGCTTTCTGTACTATAGTTTTAGCTATATTTCTTTTGTTTTTGTATATTGCTTCAGTTTTCTTTGTATGTTTTTGAAGGAGTGATTTGTATACCATTTGTTTTTCTTTCAATGCATTTTCTATATCTGTGTTCAATTTCTAATATTTTTCTTTCCAACTAATTCAGAGGCTGCTTTATGGATTATCTTTATTAAAGTTTTCGATTCTTCTTCTATATCCTCACTGATTTGGGTTTTTTTAAGGTAATCTGTTAATCGTGATTGATATAGCATTCTAATACTTTCTTCTTGTAATAGATATATTTTTATACTTATCCTATTTCTTTCTTATTTGCCTCCTTTCTCCATTTTGCTAGTATTTCCATTTTAAAGACTACTGAAATGATTTGAAAAAATTTCACTTCCTGGTAAACATATATTTCTCACCCGTAGAGCTAGTTTCCGATTAGTAATGATATAATCAATTATAGATCGTCACATAATAATAAATATAAATAAATATGCTTGGAATGGCAGAGACAAGATCTATAATTGATTATATCATTACTAATCAAAAACTAGCTCCACGTGTGAGAAATATACATTTTTACCAGGAAGTGAAATTTTTTCAAATAATTTCAGTGGTCTTTAAAATGTAAATACTAGCTAAATGGAGACTCAATTCACCACTCGATCTGCCAACTAAAGCAAACCGCAACTAACATCAACACAATCTACTGCCCACCACCACTAGTGTTTACACAGATGATCATCACAAACATCCATGCCCATGGCAGGATTTGAATTCACAGCCTTTTGGCTGGAGAGCGGATACACTAACCATGCAGCCAACCAGGCCAGCATATTCTTTTTTTTTTTTTGAAAAAAAAAAAAGAAAAAAAGAAAAAAGTATTAGTTATTTTAAAATTACTGAAAGTGCAGATGTCTAATAGTTCTTAACCACTGTTATTCATGCACATTTCTCCATATTTTCCTAATGACATTTAGGATTGGATTATTTCCAACTCTAGCATTAAGATCTTCTGCTATTAATATATAATCATTTTTATTACATTTATTTCACTGTTTTTGTAGTTTTCCTCATAAAATTGTTCAGAATTCTCTTTCCTATTCTTCTTCTTCAGGGTATAGATACTCCTATGATATGTAAGTAGCTTCTAAATGTTAATTTAACTGTTATAATTTGATCATTTACAAAATTGTACTTCCGTATTCTACTAATTATCGATTAAAATGGTCATACCATAGAAGCTGATACGTTGGTCCACTCCATTATATAGCATAATAAAACCATCAATATCTTTTGTTCGTTTAATATCTTTTTTGTTTCTGTTATCATGGCTTTATTACTATTTATAGTTTTTAGTTGTTTTACTAATTCTAATTCCTTTGTTGATATGCTTTGTATATTCCACATGGCTACTTTTAAAATGTCCAAGATTCCCAACTTTTCTTATTCCATATAAATTTATTCAATTTACTCAAAATCCTACAAGTTTTGCTAATTCTGTTTATTTCCATATTTAATTAATTGTCACTAAAAATCGGGCCTTAATAGTAAATGTTTTACTTATTCTATTGATTTCCCATTGAAGATGTAACTGATGTTTTCAGTGTTCCTGCGTATTTTCATAAGTTTATATTTCTAATGGTACATTCTTAAGAAGACTATAAATAGTAAAATGCTTTATTCTTGACCAAGAGAAAAACCAAGAACAGGATGAACAGATACCATCAGTCAGAATAGTAACATCATATTGCAATATGCAAACTGAAGTAGTAAGGTTTTTGACAAACAAAATTGGAGGCAACAAATCCAGGAGGCCAAGGCTCGATTTGGGCTGTGGAGCCATAGGAGGAAGAAATAGTTTTACTGCTAGTTTTCATAGCTCCCACTCCCTTATAAATCTGACCTTTGCTATTGAAGTAGTTAGAATTGGAATTGTTTATTGCTTTGACATGAAATCAAAGGATTCTAACCGGATACTTACCGTACATCATCTAGTAATTATATATTATATATTGGATTTTATCCTTTATCTAAGTGTTAGCAAATAAAGTTTGCGCCCAAAGTACTTTCAGGACTGAGGCAACTCGTGATAAAGGTGGTAACTCCTGAAAGTACTTCAGGTGCAAACTTTGTTTGCTAACACTTGGATAAAGGATAAAACCCAATATATAATTAGCAGCATGGCCAAGTCCATAAAAAGTACAGCATCTAGATTAGCCAGAATTCTTCATTTATATAAAAATTATCATATTTTCTCCAGATGCCAACAGACCAATACTTACATAATGAGCGTGCATTTTCTTGATCACAGAACTAATGTAAATAACTATTTGGGAACATTGATCAAGTGTAAACGGATAAGTATTTTAATACCGATAATTTTCTCTGAGCCACCACAAAGAGAACGAGAAGACACTTAATATATTACAATAATCGCCATTCTATATGTGAGCAGTATAGTATCTCTAACAAGCTCGCTAATCTCCTCAAACCACACAAAATAAGAGTGACATTCAAACCTATAGAAACAATTCGTATACTACGATCTCCAAAAGATACCCATCCTTTCTATAAGTAAGCTGGAGTCTGCAAGATTCCATGCTCGTGTGGTTCGAGTTACATCTGCGAGACTTCGAGAAGCCTTGAGATTAGAAAGAAGGAACACATTGGTTATGTTAAAAATAACAGACAAGACATATCAGGCCTGTCATCATATTTCTCCATATCATTGAGTGGGACAAAAGTTGTACCCCTTACATAGAAGACTACCACTCTCGAATGTTTAAAGCAGCAGCTACAGTCGCACGCACTACAGATAACCTTAACAGGAACCAAGGTTTAATACTTCCAGAGATATGGAAAACCCTAATTAGATCTCTGAACACACAAGAAATGAACTTTAATGCCTAACTATAGAACGTCCCTGAGCAACAACTAGTAAATCATGTACAAGCGATACGTGTATTATTCACATTCAATGCTATTTTAGTTCTTAACTATAATTTTTAGAATTTACAGTTTAAGATCTATTTTGTGATAGGTTTTAACCTCAGTGCTTGTACTCTGACGATGCCAAAAGTATTTTAATACAGACTAGTTTCACCAAACTTAAAGTTTGGTGAAACCAGTCTGTATTAAAATACTTATCCGTTTACACTTGATCAATGTTCCCAAATAGTTATTTACATTAGGCCAATATATACATTGCATTTGTTGTAATTTCTTCAAATGGAAAGTTTAGAATTACACCTATGATGGATAATAAAGGACTGAGAACCATGTTCTTTGTGTGTGCACACATGCATAAGCAAAAACAACACAAAAACATATATATATATCAGTGGCATCGCATGCCCATTTCGGTTGGGTGTGCTGCCGTGACTTATGCAACACGCATTACAAAATTCACATCAGTATGACTGTATGATTGCATTTTCATTGATGTATTAAAGTTTTAAGAGTGTACAGCACATCATTGCTCATCTTAATTCGTCCAATGCAATTAATTGTAGGATAGCTTTGAATACTTTAATTTATCAATTAATTGCAACAAAATCTGTGCAGAGTGGAGGACAATGTGTTTGTTTTAAGATACTGTATATTAGAAAACAATAATGAAGGAGAATGCTATATTTAGTTGGTATATTCGAATTATTCACAGATGTAAAATTTGGAAGAGGAGGACGAGGCTTACCTCCTTTGACTACAATACTGTTTCCCATTGTAAATATGGGCCAAAAAAAGTTATAAATTTATTGAAAATTACATATTAAAAACTTGTCTGTATTATATATAAAAACCTGCCTATCATGCACGCAAAACAGATGAAACTCAGAAAACCAAAACAGCAACTCACGACAAATGACAAATTTCGATTGGATTGGTTGACGCAATAACCAACCAGTCTCTAGGTGTCTCAGAGCTCACCTTGCTTCACCTTCTGAGCGGCTTAAAACTACGAGAACACAAAGAATTTGACCTGCTGCACCATTTGTACATCTTTTCAAAGGGCTCAAAGGTGTATGTATTTTGAACGCACACCCAGGCTATTAATGCGAATGTGATGCAATGTTTATGCATCAAAAAGGGTCCTCTTCATGAAGCATTAGTATATTGCGTTTACTTTTAGGAATCACGTGGAGTCTGGAAACAATTAGGGCAATGGTTAAATTCAGCCGGGGCTCTCTGGAACCCGGCCCTGGAACATTTTTCTGTTTTGTGACTTTTCTCCCTTTACGGTAATTAAGCCTAATGCAAAACAGACAGCAATGGCAGGTTATTAAGATGTGTATATGATTGATGGGGTATTAAAAGATCATGCGACCAAAAGATAAAACGATAGCCGATAATCGAGTTGAAATGCTAATTCTCTTCAACCGAATTCCATATGTGAAACTGCCACAATAACATTCTATATATATATTTCTTAGTTTTAACACGTTTACGGATTTTAATATGTTCGGTTGAATTTTATTGCTGCAGAGCGAACTCACACATCTAACTAATAACAATAGTTTTTAGTTAGATACCGTGTGTGACAGTGCAACATATGGTTTTGCTCGAGTCTATACAGCATAGTTTCTGTATGAGGAGACATGTGACTAATTAATTAGTGTCGTTTTTATCCCAGTTGTCTCTAATTGCACTATTTGTTGAGAAATATATTACACAGAGTGCTTGTACTTTATTCATTGAAATAATAAAAATACTCTATTTTCTTGCCTCTGCAGTATAGTGGCTATTATTGTTTACTACGGGAGCAAGTTACTATCGCCCTGATGTGAATGTGTTTAAGCTTTTTTCATGTGCAAGGTATATGCGAAACGTTTTAATTTCTTTTTTCGAAAAGTAAAATCAGGGGTGCGAGTAAATACAGTATTTCAACTATGGATAAGTACATTGGTACCTTCTTTAAATGGAAAAATAGCTTGGATGACAGTGATAATACAAAACGAGTTTGTAATGATAGTTTGTGTGTAGTTTTCTGAAGAGAAAGAAGTCTATAATGAATCCACAGAAACGCAGGATTCCCATCAGTTGCAATGCAATAATATTAATACGCTGAATGAAAGCAAAGATTTGCTGACTGGACACTCAACCAGTGGATCGCATTGAAAGGTAAATACAATTGGTTATTTTTTTTCTTTTCTAAATCACTTAGGGAATTGAACAACGTAGATCCGAATATAAATTAAATTATACTTTAATAAATATTTCCGATAATTCGGCAATGTCACGTTGCCGTTTTCAAAAGGAACTTACAAAAAGGCACGTGCACGCAGGCACTACAACACAGTAACTGAGAATGAAGATATGAAGCTATCATTCTCTTAGAAGTCCTGATGGTGCCCTCTAGTGGGCTAAGTAGGTGTTCTTGGCCGTTGGGCTGAAGGTCTGCTGATGTATGCCTCCCAAATTTGTTGAGTTTCTTAGGGCTGAGGCTGATTCCATAAATAGTCTTTCGAATTTGTATTTGCTACGATGTATTAAGTAGTTTACGGTGTATTATGTAGCTTTCTTCCACCGTATTCTGTGGCGTGTATCCAGAGCATGGTCTGCAAGATCAGAATGGCTGTACTTGTGAAACCGGATGTAGTCCTTGTGTTCAGAAATTCTGATATTCGCTGTCCTGCCTGTTTGGCCAAAGTATGACAGTTTACAACTGCAAGGGACCTGGTATACGCCAGATAGGTCTAGGGGAAATGGTTGGTCTTTGGTGGAGCAGATAAGCCAATTTTCTGTAAGGCCTGTAACAGGAGGTGAGGTCATGTTTTTTTAAAACTTTGGCGATTTTTTCCGAGATGCCTCAAATGTAGGGAATGGTAATGGATTTAGAGTAATCTTTGTTGTGTGTATGTGGGGAGGGGCTGTGGTTTGTAGGTTTTAATATTTTTTGGATTTTTTTGGAGGGGGGGTAGCCATTGGCTGAGAAAGTGTTGAGGATGCGATTTAATTCAATATTTAAGGCTATGTCGTTAGAACAGATTATTTAGCCCTATTGTATAGTGTTTTCACCACTCCATATTGTTGTGAGGAGGGGGGGGGGGAATTGCTGGTGAATGTATCTGCCTGTATGGGATTTAATGAATATCGGAAATATTTATTAAAGTATAATTTAATTTATATTCGGATCTACGTTGTTCAATTCCCTAAGTGATTTAGAAATGCATAACCAACGCATAAGCCTGTCTACGAGAATCAATTGGTTATTTTGTAGGAACATTTTTCTGTTTTGTGACTTTTCTCCCTTTACGGTAATTATGCTTACAGTATTGTGTTATTATTCAACAATTGTTTACAGTTTTGAATGTGTATATAAAGTCAATATCAACAGTCACCTGATTACAAACACGTGATGAAAGGGACGGGGAGGTTTGGAGCTTCCCTGGATAGCATCCAAAGATAAATACAATTGGTTATTTTGTATAGGGCACAGGAACTTATTTGTTTAGAATGAACCACTGAATTAGTGGAGTCTTTGATGGGAATAAACGCAAATATATATATCGGTGACATTGTTATTCGATGGATGAGCACTGCACACCTAGAATATTTACGTGATATATATCCCTCCCACACACACACACAGCAAAAAAATAAAAAAATAAATAAAATAAAATATTGCAGTGGGTAGCTCCACCTGAAATGAATCTATGTGTATGTAAAGTCTGAAGAAACAGTCCTATTTCAAACTAACCTCAACCCTTCTGCATTATTTTTATTATGTTGAGCTCATGCACAAGAGGATGGTTGATCAACCTACAGTACATTAGTACCATGAGTGGGTGGCGGGTTGAGAAAGAAGGTGCTTGTTCACATTTGATTTAGATTGGCTACCAGTGGAGATTGCACTGCCCACTCGGTATCCAAAAGTTAGATAGGGCTAAAACGACCTCGCCTACTCCCTATAATGAAATAAAAGGCATTAGCTGATAGCTGTATATTGTATTCCTTGGGAAATGCATTGGGGGGAAGGGGGGGGAACTGTTCCATAGTACAGCAGTTGCAGGGATGAAGGAGGAGGAAAAGAAACTTGTTCTGTAGGTTTCAAGGTGCACTGTGAAGGGATGTTGAGCAGCTGCTGCACGTGTTCTGAGCTTAATACTAATTGGGGAATTATTGATGCTATTTCAGATGAACATTTTTCATGGAAATATTTGAATACACATAGTGCAGAGACTGATCGTATGTGCAAAAGTGTGGGAGGGAGTGAGTTGGTAAGAGATGGGTTATTAATAAGTCTGATTGCTCTCCTCTGTATTGAGTCAATCATTTTGAGGGAACTTTTGGGAGCCCACCCCATTTGTGGGAGCAGTATTCAATGGTTGGGCAGATTTGCGATTTGTATAAGGTTAACAGCTGCTCAGGAGTGAAGTAACGTCTTGAGTGAAAGAGAGATCCTAGTTTTTTTAAAGCTGAGGATGCAATGTTTATGCCAGGAGAGGCTTGATGTCAGGGTAATTCCAAGAAGAGAAATATCTACTTGTCTGGAAATTTCGGTGTTATCAAAAATAAGACTGGGAGAAAATTCTTTTTTTTTTTTTTTTTTTTTTTTTTTTTTTTTTTGAGAAAAAAGATAGTACTGGGTTTTATTAGCAGTGAAATTGACTAAGTTATCTGAAACCATTGGAGGATACTTGGAGATCACAATTGAGGGCAGTGGTGGTTGATGTTCTGTAGATTGAGGTGAGTTGTGTGGAGTAAGGTTTATCAAAGAAAGGGAGGAGTGCAATGCTGTGTATTGGGTTGGAGGTCAACTGAAGTAGGTCATTGATAAGGAACCATTCTCAACCACACACACAGTGCGCATCCAGACAGAAAGCTGGCAATTCAGCTATAGAGCTCTTGAGATAGATCGAACGATGAAACTTGCTTAGTAAGCCCTTGTGCCAGACCTGGTCAAACACCTTGGAGATATCAAATGCAACTGCTTGAGATTTCTCAAACTTCTCCATGGCATTTGTCCAGAGATGGGTGACATGATGAGCAGTTGTGAACAGATCACCTGTTGATCGGCAACAACTGAATCCATACTGGCAGTCGTTTATTAGATAGGTACCTTCAAGGTAGTGTAGGAGTTGGGAGTCGATTTTTTTTTTTCCATTACTTTAGACAGGACTGAGGTGAGCGAGATGGAAACGGTAGTTGGATGGCAGTGACTTGTCGCCCTTTTTGGGAATGGGTTGAATATCAGCCAATTTCCAGGCTGTGGGATGGATACCAGTGGAGTAAGACAGTATATATATATATATATATATATAGTGACATAGGACAGGAGTCAGTTCTGGTGCACAAACCCTTAAGACTATTGGAGGAATGCCACCAGGGCCAGGAGACTTTTTTTTGTACCTAATTTGGACAGTATTTTACTGATCTCTTTCTGGCAAAAGGATATAGTGGGCACTAAATGTTGGGCATCTGGAATGGTTGGGGGGACATTTGCCATTGTCAATTACACATGCATTGGAAGCAAACTGTGAGGTCAGGAGATTGGCCTTTTATGTAGGTGGTGATGATGCAATAGAGCCATCTGGGTGTGATGGGGTGGGAATACTGTTGGGCAGACGTTACAACCGATTGCTTTGGTGAGAGACCAAAAGGCTCGGCTGTTTGATCAGGCTGCTAATTTCCCACTTTTTGCTCTTTTGCACTGTTTTGGAAGCATTGATTGTTTTTTGCATTTATTTCGGGCTTGGGTATAAGCTCTAGAGCAGTGCTTCCCAAACTTTTGGATGTAAAGGTCCCCATCAAAAAAAAAAAATTCGTATTACAGACATATTTGTTGTATTTATATTCAATACAAAATATACACAGCGAATATTGCAAAAATCAAATGCAAATATTACATTTTTAGCATCTTACATACACATTTGACATGGCACACTCAGTCTTAAAACATTTTAAATTTGTTTTCATTATTTCATGGTCCCCTCAGGGGGGACAGCCAACAGTTTGGGAAGTGCTGCTCTAGAGGATGGAGTTCTTCATTTGAGTCAGTTATGGTATGTTTGGTTTTTCATTTGAACAACCTTGGCGCATCTTTTGGAAAACCAGGGTTTAGTTAGGGAATGGAAGGTCAGAGTACTGTGGGGAATGTATGTTTCCATGCCAGTGAAGATTACTTTGGTTATAAGTTCAGTGCATGTGTTTGGGTTGGAAGGTCAGAAGCAATAGTCTGACCATGGGAATGAGGCATAGAAGTTGCAGAGACTGACCCACTTGGCACTGTTATAATGCCAGACTACTCTTGTATGGGAGTGGCTGTGTAAGCATTATTGCATGGGGGGAAGAGATGAGCACTAGAGGTTGTGGTCAGTTTTGACTAGAGGGAAAAATCTACATTCGAATGTAGAGGGGCCCCCCACCTACATTCGCTGTGTATTTGGGTCATTGGTCAGCAAGAGATCTCGGGTATTTGGATAGTAGTTTGGGTTATCAGGTATTCTGGTTGGCATCTCTACAAGTTGCATAAGGTCATTAGTGATGGCAAATGTTTCAGCATCTCTGCCTGCAAGATCTGTACAGCTGGAAGAGGAAAGCCAGTTGTGAATATTAAAGTCTCCTAGGAGGATGATTTCGCTGTTGGGAAAGTAGGACTGCAGAAAGTCAATTTTTAAGGAGAGGAAGTTAAACAGCTCAGAGTGGATGGTTGCATTAGGGGAGCGATAGAGATAGCATATAAATTTGACGAGTTGGGAAAGGATATTTTCATCCAAAGGTCAAAGTTGGGTGCTTTCTGGCAAGGTATGTCGGAGCAGATGTATATACAGACACCACTCTTGGGTTGAAAGGAGTTAAAGAGCGTGTAGTTTGGAAGGTTGAACTGAATAGTGCTGGAGGAGATGAGATTTTAGTTTCTGCAAGAACGAGTAGGTGGTGTTTGGTAGACTAAAGTAGTGGACTCTATTAAGGTTGGAGTTTAGGCCACGGATGTTGGTGAAGTGGGTATGTAGGGTTTTGTGAGTCATATGTTTGACCGCAATGCTCTTGCACATTTCCTGTGCAGTGCCTGCATACTGGTCTCCACGGTGGCTGCTAGTGGCATCATTTGGTTTTTGCACCAATTTAACTTGTCTGTAGTCGATGATCTAACTGTCACCATTTTGACGTTTTTTTTTAAGTTGTCTTCGAAGCTGGCATCCGTGTTCTCTTTGTGCAAACGTTAAATCTGGTCGAGCACATGAGCAATGGAACAAGTGTCTTTGAACTTGTTGTTCACTATTATTAGTTATGTGGATGGTGAATGTATAATGATAATTCATTGTCTAGAATTTCTACACTTCAACACATCAAAAGACAGAATTTTGAAGCAAAACCAAATTAATTTAATTGATTGAGGGCCTAATCAAGAAAAGCCAAAAAGCAGTGTGTTTAAGGAAATCTACTGTAAACCCAAATACAGATCATGTTAAATTCCTAAATCACCTTTGGGATCAACACTGAAGATAAGAGCATTATGAATCTTGAGAGAGAACAAAAAAGGAAGAGCTACAGTGTGTAATCAATATGACCTTAACATCCCAATAAAATCATTCATTTAAGAAAGTTTTTATATACAGAGCAGTCACTATTCTCAAACATAGAAGAACCCATCTCCATACCAGGAATTTGATTGAATTTTTACAGACACACTTCTTTAGTAAAATAACTGCTAGGGTTGTTTACAAAGTAGTCAAAAACCATGTAGCCTCCGAGGTTTCCAAACGATAGTAATCTTTTCAAAAATACTCTTCCTACAAAATCTAATGTTTCTGCAAAAAACATACACTAGTCAAATTAGGAGAAAATTAGCAATTAGGCAGGATAAACATTATATGGATGTTTCTCTTAAAAGCAAAGCAGCACCAATTTCATAGCACGTTGATTTAAGAATCTAACGAGGTTATTTATTTACATGGAGCTCTTAAAAGGAATCAAGGCTTAAACATAGCAAGATATATGGAAGTTGCTTATTTGATCACGTAATACTTCAGAGCTCAATTATTCCTTCAATCACAGGAAGGGGATGTATGTATGTGAGAGAGAGAGAGAGAGCGCGCGCAACAAATGTTTCAAAACACAATACTTGAACTATCTATACTTTTCATCATTAATGGCTCTTGTAATGTATCTTTGAGTATGTCAATCTTGTTTGCATTGGTGTTAATTTCTGTACTATTTTCATGTAACTTTCAAGCAACTAATATTTAGATTTTTTTAAGGAATTCCCATCTGTGAAAAGTTGTATACCTATTGTACATGAATATTGTGGGTAGGCTATGGTTTAATTTTGTGTGTTTGTGTGTGTGTGTGTGTGTGTGTGTGTGTGTGTGTGTTCGGAGGGGAGGGGGGGGGATGGGGATGGTGCTTAAGAGTCAAGTCTGGGAGGAGACTTCCACATGGCCTTCTGGGGAATGTGGAGAACCGACCAAGGCTTCTGACCTAATGTCCAATCCTCACCTTCTCATGGTGCATCCTGTTGGGCATCTACCTAGATACTGAAAGAATAAGATGGGCTGGCAATTTGGGATTTAGTGACAAAATTGTATTCTTACTGGCTTAAAGCATAACTCTCAAAATTATGGTACAACACCAATTTATGCCAACTGGGGTGTTGCTTGGTTAAACAAGGCCCCAATTGTTTTTTGGCAAGGAATCAAGGTGAATAGCAAAAAGTAAACTACTGGAACAAACCCAAGCCCCAACTCAACATCAGCAGAGATCAAGATTGGCACCATCAAATAGGAATTATCAATGGAACTAGTAAAAGAATTGAATAAGCACCAGATCGACATAATAGGTGTTACCAAAACAAAGAAGACAAAAACAGGCGAGATCTTTCTAAGTGACAAATACAAAATGTTATATTCTGGCAATAACAATCAGGGAAAAGAGGGAGTAAACAAAGTATTCAACACTAAACATAAGGATAATCTTCTTGAATGCAGGCAATATCAAGTAGAGTGATATGGTGAATCAGAATGGGAACCTGGACAATGAGACTTTTTTTGCTTATGGTCCCACAAAAGGGACCATAAGCAAAAACGAAATTGAAAAAAACCAAGCAAGAAATTGAGTTTTTTTTTTTTTTTTTTTTTTTTTTTTTTTTTTTTTTTTTTTTTTAAAGGCATTAGAGAAGGCAGCAGGCTCAATGAAAAAAGGAAAGTTGGGCCTTGGAGATCTAAACTGCAGAGTAGGAAATGATTCCCAGACATACAGAAATGCTTTGGGAAAGTTTGGAGAAAAGTGCAATGCTAACAATAATGGTAAATGCCTGCTGAATTTCTGTTCAGGACCTGGACTAGTTATTACTAACACTATGAACCAACATAAAAATGTGCACAAATTCACATGGAGAGAGAGAGAGAGAAATTAAAAAGTCTCATTGACCGTTATAGTTGATAGCAATGCTTCCCACTGGTTCAGGACACAAGAATATACAGAGGATATGAAATAGGAAGTGATCACTATTTAGTTTTGATCAAAATAAAATTGAATTTCATATTGAAAAGTGTAAGAAAGTTTTAAAACAAATCAAGGTTGAACAGCTTTCAGAGGTGAACTGTAGACTAAAAAACGCAAATATGTTTCAAGAAAAACTGAATCGTTGAAGAGTTCGAAAACCAAACCTTGGAGATACAGTGGAAAACCCTAAAGAAAACTTAGATTCAGCCAGAGAGGCATGTGTTAAGGTAATCTGCAACAACAGAAAAATCAGAACTCCACGGTGGACTCAGGAAGTTAAAAAAGAAAATACATCAAAAGTTCCTGGCAAGTATGGCAGCTTGTGCTCTTAGGAAATACAGAAAAAAATGTAAACAAGCAAAGCACTGTGTAAAACTAGTTAAACATCATGAGAAGACTTTGGACATAAAAACTGAGGAAAAATATATTCTTGATGTATGAAATAATTACTTTGAAAGAGTGCTAAATGCAATGAGCAGTGACAGCATGGTGGCAGAAAACACTCAACAGGAAAGCCATCTGGAATATATATATATTTGAACTTGAAGTAGTAAAAACTATCACAAACCTGAAATGTGGAAAGGCAGTTGAAGTAAATGATATTCAACCAGAAACACTAAAATATGGAGGTCTAAAAGTTTTACAGTGGCTATGCTGCATAATTCAGAAGGTCTGGTCAGTGGGTCAAACAAAGTATGACTGGAATAGAGTGCTCATAGTACCCATCTACAAAAAAGGAAATAAAGCTGAATTTGAGAATACAGAGGTATTTCCCTACTGAGTATTCCTGGTAAGATTTATGAAGTGTTCTTGAGAAACAGCTAAGAAAAATTGTAGAGGAGAAGCTTGGAGAAGAATAGGCCGGGTTCAGTCAAAGCAGAGGTTGTCAGGATCAGCTTTTCAATTTTAAGACAAATAGTTAAGAAATCATGGAAATATAACAAGGATCGGTATTTAAATTTTGTACATCTGGAAAAGGCATATGACAAGGTGCCAAGAGGAAACTGTTCAAAACATTCCAGTATATGGCATAAATTGATCATTATATCAAGCAATACACAGTCTGAGTTGTAAATCAGCAGTTATAATTGAAGGAGGTATAGGAAGATGATTTGATGTTAAGTCAGGTGTGTGACAAGGGTGCACATTATTTCCACTGTTATTCATAAATATGGATCACATTATGAGGGAAAGTGGTATTAAACCTGATATCAAGACAGGAGATGTCAGTCTCAGTTCTTTACTTTATGAAGATGCTATACTCCGAAATAAATCCAGCACAAGTCTGCAGGATTTCCTGACCAAATTGAATAACTGTTTAATAAATGTGGTATGAAAATCAGCAATAAAAAGACAAAGACAATAGGCACAAACACTGAAAACATACACTGCATCCTGAATGGAGGACCTACAGAAGAAGTAAAATATTTCATCTATTTAGGTACAATTTTTAGTGAAGATGGCAAATTAAATTTGCAAACATACAGCAGAATTAGCAAAGCTGGTATGGTAGGAAGCCAACTGAATAAATTTATATGGAATAAGAGAGAGATTAGTCAAAACACTAAACTAGCTGTATACAAGAGTGTTCAAACCAATTTTAACTTATTCATTTGAGAGCTGGGGTAGAAATAAAACTCTTGATCAAAGACTGGAGACCACAGATATGAAAGTCTTGAGAAAGATTAAGAGACTAAACAGATGGCATCAATGGGAGTATCATATTAAAAATGAGATTATTAGGAAAGAACTTGTATTGTTAGCATTCAGGAATGGGTAACAGAGCTAATCTCAGGTGGTATGGCCACTTAAACAGAATGGAAGAGGAAAGATTAGCTAAACAAGTGTTTCTTGCCAAGATGTCAGGAAAAAAAATATATAGAGGAAGACCACATTTATTGATGCTCCAAGTCCTGAAATGCATCCCTATTCTATCATATGTTGGATTCCTTTAGATGTATGCCTATCTCTAAGTTTTGGGAAGTGATTGCTGTTAATTGTTTATAATTTGTATATGTATATTTTTTAATGAATTAATTATACATCCATTTTCACATCTCCGAACTCTAATAGTGTTTCCTCCTACTGTACAGCTGCGACTGAGACATGTGATATATGCAGGTTCTATGACTCATTCTTATATTCAGAATGAATTTAAATGTTGTTACCAGTTCTTCTGTCTTCTTCTTCCTGAAAGAAGCTAATGATACTGAGCCAGATATATCCATCAATCCATCCATCCTGATTTATGCTGTGTAGACCCACACCTCACCGTGCAGGCGTTCGAAACAGGAATAGGTTGGTTAATCCTTATTCCAGGGGTGTCTTATATCTGTAGAGTTGTTTATGTGAGCCTATTCTGAGGGGCGAAAAACTGAGTATCCAAGTGAAAAACCCTCCACCTCCATATGATACTGGCTAACTCACCTTTAGTGAAAAGGGACTAAATAAAGGTTCCTCGTGTCATGGACAGGAATTGAACCCAAGTCTTTCCAACCAAAGGGCTTCGTCTATACTGACCGAGCTAAGGAGGCTCTGCCAAATATATAGGAATAATAAATTATATTTAATTTTCTCTTACATGTCTAATGACTGAATAATGAATAAAAAAAATGAATGTCTGAAGAGGTAGATGAAATAAAAGAGTAAGAGGAGAAGCAGATTCAGCATGTTTGCAGTTTTACTGAAAAAAAAAAAAAAAAGGATGAGTCAGTTGCTGACCTTGTTTTAATAAGCCCAACAGAAAGTGAAGGAATGGTGATTGCCAATTCAGTGAATCTGTGAACAGACAGAGCTGAAACATCTGTAAGATAGAGGTTAAGTGAGTCAGGAGAGAGGGGGGGGGGGTCATCTATGAGCTGAATTACTATCCTATGGACAGCAGCAAGAATTTTTAAAGCAGTTTTAGATGCATCACTTCAAATATACCATCAGTATTTCTAAGGATGAGTAGATTTGGGATTTGTCTAGTTATTATTTGACACCGCCAGGAAGTCCAAAGACTCACCGAGGGAGAGTGTACCAACAGCATCGAACGATTGGTCCCCTTCCAACTACTAACCGTGCTCAAACTTACTTAACTGAGCCATTAGTAACAGAGGCTCTACCAATCGAACCAACCTTTGCCAGCTAGCCAGGTGATGAATAACATCCTGAGTGGAAAAAAGTTCCCGATTTTTTAAATGCTTAAGAAGGTACTGATGCAAGGAGAAGGTGGAGAGAGGTAAATGCTAGTCCATGCAAAGAGATCTGATTCTGTCTGGTAAGAGCAGGTGAACTGAGAGCTCCTTTGAGAACGTAAAAGGGAGACTGAATTTTGGTGGCACTGAAGGCATCCAGATTATTCTAGCCCAATTGAAGGATGGTATGGAGATCAATGTTTAAGGCACTGGGAAGATGATCTTGGGATGCCTAAGAAATCCCAAGATGGTTGGTCAAATGAGTAAACAAATGGAATTTACCATAATCAATCAACAAAGCTGTGAACAGGATTAGTGGTGATCGAGGGTAGGAGAAAGAGGATTGGTGAAGAACAATCTCAAGACACACCTGCATTGGCAGCAAAAGTTAGAAGAGAGGAATGACATGAAGTGAGTGACAAGAGAAAGCTGGTTGCCTAATTACTGAGGGTGGCAGGTAGACCAAAAGATGGCAATTTGTTTAGTAGGCTTCAATGCCAGATGCAATCAAAAGCTCTGGAAATGTCAAGAGTGACAGCATGTGTTTAGGGCAAGAAGACTTATTAAATCTTGTCATAAACCAGGAAAAGACTAAAATGTATACATTGAATTCAAGGACCTGCTAGCAAGACCCAACTTGTTGATAATTACATCTCTGAGCAAGTGGATATTTTAAGTATCTAGAAGTTAACATAACCAGCTTCAAGAGCTAGAGAAGAGAAATGAGATGGCCAATCATGGATATTTTGCAATCCTAAATCTGAAATCCAGAATACTATTAAGAAAACCAAAAGAAAAATTATTTGTCATATATGCCCAAGGTGTCAGCGCGGTTAGCCTAGTGGTTACACGCTTCGCAATCATATGCCTGGGGAAGGAGTGTTCGTCCTAGATTCAATTCCTGTCTGTGACGTGAGGAGCTTAAGGATCTTCCTCAGCCATAGCCAAGTTAGCCAGTCTTGGGCATGGACAGTAGGGTTTTTCCTCCTGCAAAGCAAGCGATAATCCTGCAGAATAGGTTGGTTGCTTTGACAGACATGGGATACTACTGGGAATAAGGAGCAACCAACCTATTCTGCAGGATTATCAGTTACGGAAGCTTATGCAGTAAAATGTGTAGGCTTGCGCAAAAGTAACATACAATGACGATGCCCAAGGTTGTTGTGAAACATAGCAACTCAGTGGGAGATAGAGAAAACTTATCACCTTGAAAAATAAGTATGGAGAAAGATTTCTGGTCCATCTTACAATCAAAATACTGGAAAGTATGAATGAAACATTAACAAGGAACTATGAAACCTGTTTTGGACCTAACATTACCATTCATAAATAGTAAGAAAACTGAATAGTTTGACCATGTCTGGAGTGTGGTTATAAACAAGCGATTATAATGCGTACAAATAAACCTGACAAGAAAAGACCTGCAAGAAGATTCCAAGTATGATGGCAAGATGTGGTAATGAAAGACCTAAAACAGCAGGATGAACACTTTACTCCAAAGAGGTCTATGATATATAAAATGCCATCTGAAATCTGATTATGCTGTCTAGTCTTAATCTATATGTAGTTTTAGCCAATACAGAATACATTGGTTAAGTTTCCAAAACTGCCAGCCTATCCTCACTTCTTCAGCATTGAATCATTATCTATAATGCTTTCCTAGTAATGAAGAGCATCATCACAGGATTGGATATTAGGTTGGATGCTCCAATTGGTTCTCTGAATTCCATATAGGCAAGGCAAGATGTGGATGTCCCAGTTAATCTAGATCTGACCCTTAAGCAACCTGAGAAGAACTATAATAATCTAATAATACTTCCACAGAAAATATAAATTATATGGAGATAGATTGTGCTTACTGAAAACAGTTAAAGTGAAATCAAGAGTTATGTCCTTAATGGCTTAAATGGTATCTCTACTATCCAACAGAGAAGCTGTGGGCACTATCTTTAAAATATTCACAAATATACATGCTAACAATCCCATTGTTAGCATGTATATTTGTGAATATTTTAAAGATAGTGCATGATTGGTCACACAACAAAAGGCTACAATGTTCACTGATGGTCTAGAGCCGGCTTGTCCAACCCGCGAGCCGCATGCGGCCCAACAAAAAATCATAAACTTACAAACTTTATGAGATTGTGACTAAAAATACCATTAATAATACTACAAATACAATTTTAACATGCTATTAATTTATAAGCAATGAACTTTTGAATTTAACACATTCTTTAGCAATGAGAGATTCATAAAATCATTCTCAAATAATTGTATTTATTCAAAATTGCCGCCCATGCGAGTAGTTACTTCTTGACATAATAAATGGCACTAGCGCTCTTCCTTCCTACTTTTACCACGCAATAGATGTCTCTCTATGTGTGCCATGGGTACGGCTTTCAATGTGCAATTGTAAACAGTCGAGTTGACACTGAAGAAAGGTGCAGATGTTATGTGTGTTTGTGGCGATTTGGCGAGTAAATTTTTTAATAGTAAAAATTTGGAGATTTGGTGATTATTTGACGATGAAAACTGGCTCACAGATTTGGCATTTTTAGTAGACTTGACCGCTCATTTAAATGAGTTAAACATGCGTCTTCAAGGTGAAAACCAACTGATCAATACAGCCTAGCTTTCTAATTTTCTAATCTATTTTTTTTTTAAATTCCAGCATGGTTTCCACAGCGTCTCAAAATAAAACCGAGCCAAAAAAAAGAAAAATTATAGAAGAAGGAAGATTGTTCAACGAAAAGTGGACAGGCAACTACTTTTTTGTCGAGGCAAATACTAAAGCAATCTGCTTAATTTGTAGGGAATTTGTGCCAGTTTTCAAAGACTACAATTTTAAAAGGCATTACACGCAAAAACATACTGCGAAATTTAGTGCGTGTCAAGGAATGTGTCGTAAAGACAAAAAATAGCGGAACTGAAAAAAACTATCATCTCAACAAAGTTTTTTTAAAAAAATAACTGAAGCGGATTGTATTGTAAAAGCTAGTTATGTGGTTGCAAACTCGATAGCAAAAAAATCAAAACCGTATGCCGATGGTGAGTTTATTAAGCAATGTATGGAAAGCGTGGCAGATATAATTTTCCCTGATAAAAAAGGGGATTTTTCTAAAATTAGTTTGTCTCACCAGATTATAGCCAGGCGAATTGATGAAATAGGAAAATCTGTTGAAAAAGGTTTGGAGAGTAGAGCTGCTAATTTTAAATTTTATGCTTTGGCAATAGACGAAAGTACTGATGCTACTAATACAGCTCAATTGGCAATTTTTATTAGAAGTATTGATGACGAATATAATATCACTGAAGAAATGGCTTCTTTAGTGCCATTAAAGACACAACTAAATCAAGAGATTTATACGAAGCAGTGAAAAATACATTAAAGCGATTTTCTTTGTCCATTGTGAACATATCTGGTATAGCTACTGATGGTGCCCTGGCGATGATAGGTAAAAGAGATGGACTTGTAAAATTAATAGAAGACGATGCAATTGCCTCCCAAAATTTAAGTATGATGAAATATCACTGCATAGTACACCAAGAAAATTTATACGCAAAAGCTTTAAAGATGGATAACGTCATGCAGATTGTCATCAAGGCTGTAAATTTCATAAGGGCCAAGGGATTGAATCATCACCAATTCCAGGAATTCCTTAAATTTATGGATGCTGACTATGGGGGACATCATTTACTTTTCGGAAGTAAGATAGTTAAGTCGAGGTAAAATGTTGAAAAGATTTTATGATTTGCGAAACGAAATCCAGTCGTTTATGGAATCAAAAACAAAATTTGTGCCAGAACTTGACGATAAAAACTGGCTCACAGATTTGGCATTTTTAGTAGACTTGGCCGCTCATTTAAACGAGTTAAACATGCGTCAAGGTGAAAACCAACTGATCAATACAGTGCTTCAAACTATAAGAGCGTTCGAAATGAAACTGAAACTATAGCAATCTCAAATTAAGGCAAACAATTTTATGCATTTCGACACATTGGCTAAACACGGTCCTGTGAACAACGAAAAATATGCAGCCTTGCTTTTCGATTTGATACAGGAATTTGAGAAGAGGTTTCAAGATTTCCGGAAAAATCATCAATCTTTTGATATATTTGCGACTCCATTTTCAGTCGACATAAACATATTACCTGCCAATTTTCAAATTGAATGCATAGAGCTACAATTTGACATTCAACTTAAAAGAAAAATTTAATCATGTCTCTTTACTGGACTTCTATAAGCTATATCTTCCCAGAGAAAAATATCCCTCGCTTCACAATCATGCCTTATTCATGTCATCGCTATTTGGAAGCACCTACATTTGTGAGCAGCTATTTTCAAGGATAAAGCACATAAAGAATAAAACTAGAACCAAAATATCTGATCAGCACCTTGAAAACTCGCTGAGAATTGCAACTACTTCCATCGAACCAAATATCGAAGCATTAGTGTCTCAAAAACAATGTCAAACATCTCACTAATTTCATGTTGCTATCTTGTCTTTTACTTTTATAATAAAAAATTCATGAATTAATGAAGTTTAAATTACTTAAATATGAACTATACATTCTACGTTTTTTTGCTCATCAGCTATCATTAGTGTATTTTATGTGTGGCCCAAAACAACTCGTCTTCTTCCAATGTGGCTTAGGGAAGCTAAAAGGTTGGACACCCCTGGTCTAGAGTGACTTAAATCTATGTTTGGTCTCTAGAATAGGAGTATTCGATTAGAGTATGAGTACACTAAGGATTACAAATGTACTACACATCTCCAACCTATTTTGTGGCTAAGAGGTACATGTTGATAGCATGGTTGCCAAGTGGAGTGGTCAGCATATCCACTATCTAACAAACATGCAACGAGTTTGAATCTGCTGTGGAGAAGGATGCTTACAATTTTCTTTAAACAAGAAATTCATTTCATTGCCCAGTGTGAGACCACCATTCCACTTTATTGGAGACCCAAAGTGGCTTGAAAAAGTCCCATGATTGGTCTATAGAGCAGGATTTCTGGAATTAAAAAAAAAAAAAGGGCAAATATATTATTACTTGACACCTCCAGGGAGTCCAAAGACTCATTGAGGAAGGGCATC
Organism: Typopeltis vanoorti; assembly: GCF_054136105.1. Lineage (NCBI taxonomy): Eukaryota > Metazoa > Arthropoda > Arachnida > Uropygi > Thelyphonidae > Typopeltis > Typopeltis vanoorti. The sequence goes on along the minus strand of NC_143561.1, from coordinate 38,071,761 downwards.
TACTCTAGAACTCTATTTCCACCACCCACAATGAACCACAATTACACCAATGCCATCTACCGCCTACCACTAATATTTTCACAGACAATCACAAACATCCAAGCCCACGGCAGGATTCGAACCAGCAGCCTTTTGGCCGGACAGTGGATATGCTAACCACTCGACCAACCAGGCTGGCAATCATTCTTTTCGAAGTATAAATTGTAAGCAGAGATTCTTTACAAGTAACAATATAATTAAATGTTACTTTTCATTAGTCATTCACAATTATTTGTAAAAATGTATAGTTTGTTGATTAAGAAATGAGAGAAAATTCAGATAGTTCTTTAACATTTTAGAAATTCACATTTTTTCGATATCTCTGATAATTGTCTTCTTTAACGACAGATGGCACCACAGTCAGCTACAAGTGCAGGGACGTTTGTATATACAGTTGTTCAATGTTAGAGAACTTTAAAAATTCTCTATCTTCATCATCCATCAGGAATTATAAGTTTTTCATAATAAAGGCATAAAGAAAATATGTTGAAATAGCAACAGCTATTTTTAACAATTCCTATAAATCAGTAGTGTGTGTGTGTGTGTGCGCGCGCGCATATATATATATATATATATATATATATATATATATAGAAACCTGTTAATGATACAAAACGATATGGATGTTCAAAAATATCGCACACTGATGAAGATAAGATGCTTATTACAATAAGAGAGGTGTTAGTTAATGTACCACAGGTTTACAATCTTTGGTGGTAGTAATACATAACATTGTTGAATGTAGACTATTATAATATGAGACTTATTATACTGTTTCTCATGTTAAATTTTTTTTTTATTAATAAAATATAAAATTAATATATATATTTTTTAATATCTTAGATTTGTTTGTCATCTCTTAGGCCTGGTTCTTCAGAATTACATTAAATCTTTTTTTTGTTAAGAAACTTTATTCAAGTTGTTAAATATAAAACGATTTAACTTTTTTACATTACAAGATTGTTGATAGGTACCATCCAGGAGTTAAAGACTCTTAGCGATTTTGTAAACAAAGGCACTCCATTACTCAGTCTCGCTTTTCTTTCACCATTTTCCTTTCCTTCTCATGTCCTCAATCTTACCCAACATAACTGCCTTTTCCAATGATTCATCTGCTTCCATAATATGCCCAAAGTACATTAACTTCAGTTTAGCAATCATTGCCATCAACAAGCATTCTTTCTTTATATTCTTTATTAATTATTCTTATAGTGTATCGGATTCTTAAGTCTCCTTTATGTCCATAATTCAAATGAATCAATTCACTTTGTTTTTCTTTTAATGATCCAGCTTCACATCCATACGTCCTATCCATACTGGAAATATTACTGCCTTTTGTGGCCTTAATAACACCACTATCTTTCATAATTTTTGTGAGGTTTGACATAGTTTTTCCCCCCCACAGCTATTCTTCTTTTAATTTCATCTTCCCATTGGCTATTTCTTATTCTGGACCCAAGTAAATCATAATTTCCAACTACCTCTATTTTGTTCTCTCACAATTATAAATTCATCCAAATACCAGATGCCATCACTTTTGATTTGCTGGTGTTTCAATTAAGCTCAGCTTTTTCTGCTTTCCCTCTTAACCAACAGAATTAACCATTCCAGATCTTATATTTTCCACTATGAGGGTTGTATCATCTACATATCTTAAATTATTTATTTTTCTGCCACCAATCTTAATTGCTTCTGGGTCTTTGTCTAAGTTAGCCATTTTCATAATATATTCACTAAAAACATTAAAAAGATAGGGCAACAATATACAATCCTGCGACATCCCTTTTTCTTATTCGAACATTGTTTCTTTGAAGACTGCCTTTACTTAAGCTGTTTGATCATCATACAGTTCTCTAATCAAGAGAATTAGATGTTTAGGTATTTCCAATGCTCTCATTCCATCCCCAGCTGCTCTCAATGATTCCATTAACACTCCATCAGCCACAGGAGCTTTTCCTTTTGGCAGATGTTCCACTGCCCATATCACTTCACTTTTCATTATCATGAATTCCTCAACAAATTCTCCTTCAATATTAATATCTTTCTTGTACAAATCCTCTACATACTCTTTCCATCTTTTTTTTCACTTCTTCCAAACTCCGCCCCCCCCCCCTCCAAAAAAAAAAAAATTACTTTTTACTACTCCTAAACTAGGGATAAACTTTCCTGTAACTTCTTTCCTATATCTTTCTAAACAGATCTCATGTTCTACCTGTAAGGTTACTTTCTTCAATTCTCCCTGGCATCTTTTGCTTAGATGCTTTTTTCTTTACTTTCCAAGCATGTCTATGAAATGCACTCGAGTGTCAAACCCTTTGTTTCTCCGAAGAGAGAAACATTTTTCTTCTGCTATTTGAACAGTTTCTTCTGACAGCCATTTACAATCTTTCTTTCTTGCTGCTTTACTTATTCTTCATTGCTTCTATTACCATATGTTTTTGTTTTATCCCACAGTTCTTTTAATTATCTTCCTCCAAACTTTTAAATTTCTTTCCAACTTATTATTATGTGACACTTCCAGAGTCCAAAGACTCATCGAGGGAGGGCAACTATTCTACAACTACACCAACATCATCTACCACTCATCACCACCACCACTAATATTTTCACAGACAATCACAAACATCCATGCCCACGGCAGGATGTTTTTTACTTCTATTTAAACTTTTATTTAAATATTTCATTTATATGATTTAAATAAAATTTTATATAGTCCTTTTATTTCTTCTTAGCTCTTATCAATTTAACTTCAACAATTCATGATCTGTTCCACAGCCCACATCAGGTCATGATTTTGCTACTTTGATGGTACTTCACCTTCTGATGGCAACACTGATTTCTGTATTCATCTGTTAGATGAAATCCACATGCACAACAAAGAGATTACAATATCAAAATTGTTTGAATAGTAATGAAATAGCACATATCTAGACTGCTGTGCTTAGATCTGGTCACCAGGATTGGGAGAGAATGAAGTGCTTTTGGAGAGGGTGCAAAGGCAGTTAACAAAAATAATTTCAGGAGTGTGTGTGTGGTATGTCATCAATGAGACTGAAGGTATGTGATCTGAAGAGTTGGACAGAAGACAAAGGGGATGATATAACAGACATTTAAGCTGTTGAGAGGTAATTACTAGATGGACATGGGAGAAACATTTCAAATGGCAGAATCATGGAAAAGACAAGAAGTAGAGGTCATTCCTGGATGCTACACAAGAATGTAGTCAAAACGGCAAGAAATGGTTTGTGTGGAGAGTGGTGGCAAGTGAGTAGAATTCGCTGCTTGAATACATTGGGAATGCTATGAGTGTGAATGAATTTAAAAAATTACTCACAAATACAGGTAATGTTCATTATATGTGAGTTGCGTCCTTGAGAATCTATGTGCATATCGAAAATAGGCAAAATTGGAGGCTTATAACTTATAATAGAAGTTGTGTTCCCAAGCAGGCAAGAATTCCCATCTTTCAAGATTAAATTAATCAAAAATGCACCCATTTTTCATACATATTAAGGCATAACAGCAGTTAATAAAATATTCAGTTGTATAAAACAAATAACTAGTTCTTTATTTTCAGAGCTCTCCTGTAAAATATTCCCTGAAAATCTGTGATGTTATCCAACCCTTCTTATTCACTTTGCGGGTTTACCGAGTGCAGTGGTATAGCTAGAGCTTTTGCTGCCTGGGGCGGTCCCCGAGTTTGCCGCTCCTCTCAATACACACCAAAAATACTACAAAAAGTCAAAACGACGTATAGGGGAATAAATTAAAACACCATGTTTATTTTTGAAGTAAAACTTTAATTTCAACATTCTAAAATGTTATTTTTCTTTTCTGTTAGCAAAATCATTGATGACATTGTCGAAGTCTATTTCATAGTAATGTAGGTAATTCTTAATCAATTTTATTTAGAAAAACTCCTCTTACAACAAGCAACACTTACAGTAATTGTGAGGAAAATTTGCTGTAATATTACAATAGTTGGAACTGAGTTCTCGAGACTGTATTTTAGAATTAACTGCAAAAGTTCAGAAATGTTCAAAGTGCCACCCAGGGTGGACTGCCCCCCCCCCCCCTCTAGCTACACCTCTGACTGAGTGATACATCATGAGAGGTAAGAGGTCATATTTTATAGTCCTTTTTGGAAGCATTGCATCCAAAGAAATGTGCAGCAGTCTTTGGCAGCTTTAAATCCAGGACATGTATTCTCTTCAATGAATAATAGGTACGACTAGGCATAAGCTTGCAAAACATGCTAGCTTAAGGCTTTAACTGCTGAAATACTAATTTTTTTTCCATCTTCACAGGCCACTGGGAATAATAACAAGTTAACCTGTGAAACAGATACGTATCACATGGCTCCATCAGAAAGTGTATCTGTGAGGCACACGGCAGTCAAAGTGTTATCTAGGTTAAACGCCTGCTTCGGTGTAATCTCGTCTTGCTATCTTTACTTTAAAAGATTGTGAAATTCTTCAGCAACAATGTGATCTGCATAACGACTCTTATAGCAGTTGAACCACACACAACTTGCAGCAAAAGGAATCAGATGCTTTCATCTTTTGTTTATGTGGTATCATCTTTATAGATACCATGCAGACGAAAATGGCAATAAGGACACAAAATGAACATTGAGTACGCAGCAGATGAGTGGAGATGGGAAATAAGACACATGCACAGAATCTTTGGATCAGTGACAATCCTTATGTACAGAAATGAAACCACATATATGCAAAAACACAGATAACACAAGAGCGTATAACGAGTTTCCTGTATGTATGTTACAAGCAGAGTAGACCTTTCATAATTACTTTTGTTGTAATATTTGATACAGTAGTATTATATCTGATATGAAAACTTCATCCTTAATGAGTGAATCCAGAATTATACAATAATAATAATAATACTGTAGCAGGAGTGTAAAAGTATAGCACAGAGGGAAATGAGGAGTTGTTTACATAAAGGATTAATAGTGTAGATGGTAAATTGCATGGTGCAGTGTACAATCCTGCAACGAGTCATTGAAGGTGTCACGTAATAATAATACTGTTAGAGGCTTTCAATTTAATTTAGAACCCTTGTTTTGAGCTACTTGGGCTAAAAATTTCTGCTCCAAATTCATTTGCTTCTATTGCTTTCATAACACTACCAATAATCTAAACTCTGATTTCCTGGGCAGGCCTTAATCTGATTGGAATGACTGGACATAATCAGGGTCCCCTAGACTGAACAAAAAAGGCAAGAATTTTTTTTTTATAATTAGTTTTTTTTTTTGGAAAAGTATCATCAATAAATGTATTATTTAATGTTTAAATATTATTTAATAACATATATTCCTGATATCTAATTATCTTAAATTATGGGCCTATCCACCGAAATGATCCCAACTGGATCCCATGTTCGTTTTGGCTGGAACTATTGATTTCCTTTCCTTAAATGCTGATCCCCCCCCACCTCTTCTCCAGTCTTTTTTGCCAAGGAATATTATATACGAGGCCTGACACAAAAGAAATGAGACTAACCCTATAGCATGGGAAGGGAGAGTGAGAGAGACAAAGAGATGGTTATAGAGCATGTTATGACCTGTCACTGTGAGACAAGGCTCAACTCCATTACTTTATTCAGTATGAGTGGACGCGTATTCAAATATAGACATTTTCTTACCCTCGGTTGGAAAATTTGGAGTGCAAGAGTGAACAGCAAGTTAACATCAAGTTTCTTGTGAAACTGAAGAAATCTACGACAGAAACTTTGATTATTGACTGAGGCTTATGGTGAAGAGTGCATATCTCATGCATGCATTTTTGAATGACACAAACAATTTTCAGAAGGCAGAGAAAGAGTGAAAGATGATCACCCAGGCTGCCCATCCACAGCAGTTACTGATGACAACATTAAAAAAAGTGTGAGATGCGATTCGAAAAGATAGAAGGTTGAGTGCTCGAGCTGTAGCTGAGAAAGTTCATTTGGACAGGAAAGTGTTCAATGCATTTTAATGGAAGAATTGAACATGAAAAAAATTTGTACAAAAATGGTTCCAAAAATGTTGTCAGATAAAAAGAACGTCACAAGGAGTTGTGTTTGGACCTTTTGCAACACATTAAGGATGAACCAGATTTGTTGACTTCGATAATTACTTATGATGAAACTTGGATATTTATGTATGATCTGGAAGCCAAGTGACAATGAATACAGAAGTCAGCAACATCTCCAAGACCGAAAAAAGCACGCATAAGTCATTCCAAGTTCAAGACCATGTTGATTATTTTCTTTGATATCCAGGGTACTGTAATGGCAGAGGAGGTTCCCAGTGGCTAGAAGGAAAATCAGCAGCATTACCTTGAAGTCTTGACGAAATTGCGTGGATACGCGAGAAGGAAATGACCAGAATTGTGGAGAAACGGTTGGATTTTGCACCAAGACAACATGCCAGCCCACAATGCTTTGTCTGTGAAGCAGTTTTTAGCTAATCACAACATCACTGTGCTTGAGGCACCCACCCACCCACCCACCCTATTCGCCAGACAGGGCTCTGTGCGACTTCTACCTCTTCCCAAAGATCAAGTCAGTGTTCAAAAGGAACCCTTTTTTTTTTTTTTGTTGGTAGAAGATGTGAAAGCAAAAACGACAGAGATCCTCATCAGCCTTTCAGAAAATAATCTGCAGAATTGCTTTGAACATCGACAGCATCATATGCAGCTGTGTGTCAACTCAGAAGAGAACTATTTTGAAGGAGATTGTAGTTGATTTTCTCAATTTTTTAAATAAAGAGATATAGGCACAGTCTCGTTTTTTTCTAATGTCGGACCTCGTAGATATCTCCATGGAGTCAGAAGGCTCATTGTGGGAAATCCATTATTCACACACTAGCCATCATTAATACAATACCTATCATACCTCTCCTTAAACTCATTCACTGGTGAAACACCCACAGCTTTCTCTGGCAACCAATTCCACACATTCACCCTCCAAGATTAAAAAAAAAATTCTAGTTCTAACACTCTTGCACAATTTCACTGGTGATCCCTTGTTCTCTCCTTTCTTACCATGTACTGAAAAAAAAAAAAGTCTTTAGTGTCAGTCCTATAAAACCCCTTTAATAACTTAAATGCTTCTATCACATTTCTTCTATTGCATATCAGCAAATTTTTGAAGCTTACAGACCATCAATCTATTTTCATTGGGAGCATTCCACAAACCTGACACAATCTTTTACACTCACCTCTGGATCCTCTCCACAACTTCATCTGAAAGTCCACATCTGTGCAAGACAGTCCAGATGTGGCCCTATTAAAGCCTTATATAGAGGATAACCTCTCTATCCCTGCTTTTTTTTTAGTGTGGTCTTCAACAACTATGTAATCTGATGTTCTGTTTTGGTTTCCTTCGCAATATGCCCTCTAAATTTCAACTTCCTGTCCACATTCACACCCAAGCCTATGGCCTCATCAGTTTCTGGCAATTCAGTTCCATCTCATGAAAAATACGAGACAATCGCTGCTATTTTAGCAACTATCTTGTGTGCAGATGTGTAATACAAAGAGTGTAATATGATTTCACTATTAGGAATGCGAATGAAGGTTCAACCTTAATCTCATATCTTTGAGACTGTTGATTTCATGAGATTTCTCAACAGTATAGCACACCCACAGATATGAGACCCTTCAACACTTCTGTGCATGTCAAAAGAAGGAGAATCCATTCCGATAATAGGGTAATCAATCCATATTGTGGGATGAGTGTTTATCATTACATGTCAGAAAATTAACTTCTCTTTTATGATCATGGTAGTTTTTAAAGTGGTAACTATTGTGCTTGTATAACAGGTTGGAAAATTTTACATATAAAGTACGTGATTTCGCATGTTGGTGACCAATTCTTATATCGCCTTATATTTCTTTCTCCCCTTCAACATGAATTGACTCTTCTCGGCATTCTGCCAACGATAGCTGTTGCTTCTGTGGTTGGACTATAAATATCAAACATGAATCATAAATGATCTACTGATTTAATGATTTTCATCTTATTTCTGCTAAATTTAAATTTTTGAGAGCTGCATAGTTATGCAATTGATATTTTTTTTAAACAATCTCTCTCTTTCTCTCACACACACACACACACACACACACACACACACACTTGTGAAAGCTAAGTTTTATTAACTTCTACGTGAAGTCTGACCATCAAAGCCCCCCCCCCCTTTTTTTTAAACATGCTCATCATACTCTCATTAAACTTATTTGCTCTCAACCACTCAAAGACCACTGGCATTCGGTAAAAAAGTCCTCCCATCCTTTCAAATCGCACTCTTGCTCAACTTCCATTTCCATGAGTAATCCCTCATGTACTGAAACATTACTTCTGCATTTTTCCTGCAAAATCCCTTTAGTAGTCTATATATGTTTCCCATATCTCCTCTGTTCCACTGATTGGAAGACTAAAGTGACTAAAAACTTCATTTGGACTCCAAAGACCCAGCATACTTTACCTCATTTTTTCCAGCATGTAATATAAATGACTTTTTCAGAATTATCTGATACATCATCATCATGGTGACACACAACATTTATTTTCAAAAGATACAGCTTAAAAACAGTTAATCTATTAAATGGTTATTGAGTGTGTACTGGACCAAACTTAATGATAATACTTTATTTGCTAACTGACTTGGATGACTTCTAATCTTGCTGCTACCATTCTATTCTGCCAAGTAGCCTAGAGAAAGACCAAGTAGTGGAGTATGGGGCCACAATTTGCAAAGGGTTTAGTGAACTTCCTATGTGTATGATTTTATTCATTACAGTACATCCCATTAAAATTCATTAGTATCCATGAAAAGTCAAACAAAGATAAACAAGGTATCTTTATATGAGCCTTTTTCAACTGAAGGCGAGTTAGACAATCTCATATGGAGGGAGCAGTTTTTTTCTTTAGGACACATCCTCCTGCATATACAAACAGACTCGACAAATATGCAATTAATAAACAAAAATACTATTAGTGGGCAATGGATTGCAGTAGTATGTAGATCATGGATAATAGCATAGTGTGTAGATGGCAATTTACATAGTGTAGACAGTGGGTTGTGTGGAGTACAGTGTCTTTCTGCAGTGAGTCCTTGGAGGTGTCATTCATGATAGCACTGATAATACATGTCAAAACTTCCAATTTGGAGTACCCTCTATTTTTGATGGGCTATGGCTAAAAATCTCTTTAAATTAAAGATACCAAGAAATTATATACTTCCAACAATAAAAATCTCTTTGCTCAATTTTATAAAATTGATTTGCTGTTTCTGTTGCTCTCCTAATGCTACCACCAATTAGTTCCTTTTTTGAAATGCTAGTTTTCTTCAATCCAACTTTCTGAATTCACCTTCCTTGATTATTTTTAATATTAGGATATTGCATGATATAACAGTTAGAAATGCCTGTTGTATTTCAATCACAAGTTGCTTTCAAATTATTCATATGCCAACTAAAATGCCAGATAACCCTAACCACTCTTGAAATTCTTCACTGATGATCCTTATAGGTATATCATGAATATTGTTTGTCCTCTGGGCAATTCATATCACAACCTAGTGTTGATTTCTTCTCCTATAATATAATAGACATATGCAGCTTTCTCATTTATAAGTTTGGCATTAGAAAAATACCAAGTGGGATAATCTTTTAAATTTCAATGCTTCATTTCCTCAGTTGGATTATTGTTTTCTGATCTAGTCAGATCTTACTTCTAACTTACTAGTCAGAAGTTCCTGACTAGTAAGTTAGTACATGTTCAAAGGGAACATACAGAAGTATGTACCATTCTACACATTGTTGGAAGTTTTTCCACTTGATTATACTATAAATTAAAGATTTCAAGAAATTATATATTTTGTTTAATCCTTTATCCAACTGTAAGTAAATAAAGTTTGCACCTGAAGTATCTTCAGGACCGGAGTAACTCATGGCAAAGGTGGACTAAGTTCTCATCACTTTCTTTAGTATCCCATAATGTAAAGCTCATCTCCTTGCAGACATGTATAATGCTATGCATTATGGGAAGGGTCACTACCCAGACTGGTTTCTACCTTTATTGAGGTCTCTTCAGTGGGAGCCAGACCCAGAGGTGATACCAAGGTTGAAGTAATGCAGAACTCATATTTCCATATGCCAGTTGCCAAAATGTGTCACACCTTATTATTAAATTACTCTGGATTAGAGAAAGATGTTGAAATTTCCAACAGTTTCACCAGTATGGATTCTGCCACCAATTACCAAGGGAACTTGGTGGCAGAATCCACCATCCATGCTTATGTCAGCTTCTTTGAAGAAATGTTTGGATATATTTGAATTGCAGTTATTCTCAATAAAAGTGTTAGATGATACCCAACTAGTTCAATTACTTCTGATCCAATCAGATCCCAAGGGTGCTGGATAATAAGTAACTTGCTATATCTCAAAATATTTTGATCCACTTAGAATGCATTCACTTTGTAAACAAGCTCTGTCAAAATCAATATAAAGCAAGGGTTCACATTTTTTTTTTTTTAAATCAGTTAGACAAATGAGAATGATTGAAACTAAATATGCTTGGAAAAACAAACATGTTTTGGGCACTTGTTTTTACATGTTTTAAAAAACTGTTTTATCCTAAGGAGGAATATGTTTATATATCTAAATAACTAATAGCAGTGGTGAAACAGCAGTTCTATGTACACGTATGTACACACAGTAAAATTAAGTTAGTTTTTAAACACTTCATAGCACTCAATCCTATTCTTGTATTACTCACTTTTTTGATCTGTAGATTAGCCACATCTTTTCAAGCAGCAGTATATTCTCCAAGATGTCAGTCAGTCTATACATTAAGAAAATCATGCACAAGTCAAAGACATGCTTTAATTCATCACTTCATACTCCCTCTTATCTTTTACAAACAAGCAAAAAAAAAAAAAAAAAAAAAAAGGATAATCAAATTAACAAAATAAGCTTTCCTGCAGACAAAAACTACACCTTCCAAATTCATCTAAAAAATAAAGAACTAAATTCTAGAGGTCCATTTTCAATCTTTCAAAAATGAATTTCAAGCAATTATCCTCCAAACTCACTTCTCCCTAAACTAAGAATCTGCATTCCATATAACATGTTTTGTGCTGCAGTGTACTTTAGAATATACTTGGATGGATAAATAAGAAAACACAGATGATTTGATAGTCATCAAGCGGTAGTTCAGGAAATTAACAAAATCTATCTAATAAAATAAACTTGCAATTTGGAAAGAAAACATTCTAATAGCATTAAAGAACCATGAACTTGTAGACCAACCTAACAAAGAAATGTTGCTGTTGAATCAATAAGAGGTATGAGGATTAATAACACCCAAGTGGAAGATTATATAAAAAGCAATTGTGAACGTTAAGTTCGAATTTTGTCAATGAATTAAATGACTGACTAGAATTTTAAGAATTGATGCTGAAGAGCAATATTTCAATATCCAGAATAATTCCCAATGGGAATCCCCCTCCCTCCCTCCAACACACACACAATTAACGTAGCACACAAGCATACCTCACTCTCTGCAAAGGATGAGTACATAAAAAAATGTAATATCCAGTGAACTCACAAGCACAATGGTGATATAACCTGAAAGTTTCCCTTTTTTTTATTATTACGGGCATCTCCAAGGACTCCTTAGATTCATCGAGGGAATCCCAACATCATGTCAAGAACAACTATTCAACATTCACACAGTATCTATCATACTTCACCTTGTACTCATTTACAGTCATGGCATCCGCAACAGACTCTGGCAGCTTATTCCACTCATTTACCACTCTCCAAGTAAAAAATCTAGCTCTAACACCCTTGCTAACCACACTCTTACCAAACTTCCATGGATGGCCCCTAGTCCTCCCACTACCAGTCCTATTCTCAAAAATATCTCCTGAATTAATCTTATAGAAACCCTTCAGTAATTTGAATGTCTCAATCACATCACCCCTTTTTTGCATATCAACCAATTTCTGTAGCCCACAAATTTTCAACCTGTTCTCGTAAGGTTCATTCCATAGTCCTGCTATTATCTTGGTCACTCATCTCTGGATCCTCTCCACTTCCTCCCCATCGAGAAGAAACCCTGGGCACAGTAGTCTAGATGGGGTCTTATCAAGGCTCGATACAGAGGAACAATAACCTGCTTGTCAACGTATCCTTCAGCAACCAAGTGATTTGACGAGCTGATTTGGCCACTTTTGCAATGTGCCCCCTAAACTTCAACTCCTTATCCATCAACACTCCTAAATCTCATGCCTCATCAATTTCCTGGAGTACGGTTCCACCAGTGTAGTAAACTGCTGCTAATCTTTTCACCCCAAAATGCATAACCTTACACTTTGCCACATTAAATTGACATCCATTTTTCTTAGTCCAGTCCTCCAAACTATACAAATCATCTTGCAAAATTTTGACATCCTGTGCACTCACTATTGCTCTACCCAACTTTGCATCATCAGCAAACAAGTAAACACTTCCTCTCAGATCCTTTCCTATATCGTTAATGAACAAATTGAAAAGTAGTGGTCCAAGAACAGAACCCTACAGCACACCACTACTCACAGGCCATCTTTTGGACTCTACTCCTGAATAAACTACTCTCTGATATCTCTCCATCAACCACCCTCCTATCCATCTCACCAAAATATATCCATCCCCATATGCTGCAGTTTACTGATTAGAATTCCATGTGGAATCCAGTCAAAGGCCTTGGCAAGGTCCAGTAGAATCATTGTAAACCCATTACCCTCATCCAGTTCAGCGTCACTGTGTTATAAAACGTGAGCAAGTTACTGAGGCATGATCTACCCTTCACAAAAACCATGCTGTCCCCCATACAGTATCCCGTTTTCACCTATCCAATCCTGTATTTTTTTCTTGACTATTTTCTCCAAGACCTTGACAACAATTCCTGATATGCTAATTGGCTGGTAATTTTCAACAGCAGTCTTGGAACCTCCTTTATGCAGTGGAACTATTTTCCCCTCTTTCTACCCCTTTGGGACTAACCCAGACCCGAGACTCTAATTAAACAAAATGGTCAAAGGCACTGACAATTCTTTAGCCGCTTCTCGTGCGACATGAGCTGGTATACCATCCAATCCCGCAGATGAATTGACATTGAGGTTTTGTAATAGACTATTCACCTCCACTTCATTCACCACAATTCCCCGCATAAACTGTTGGTTCTTCCATTCCTGCAATGTCACCACCAGGATGATATACACTTGCAAAGTGCTCCAGTAATTCTACTATATCAACTGATTCGGTTACCTCCCACTCATCGCTATTCTTTAAAATCATTCTGCCATATACATTTTTTCTTTTACTTGCAACATATCGAAAAAACTTGGGATTCTCTTTAACCTGCATGGCTAATGTTCTTTCATAATCAGCTTTTGCTTTTCTTACCACACTTGTTACCCTTCTGGCCTGGGCTTTATATAGTTCATGTGCCTGCAGGTCACCTTTCTCCTTAAATTCCCTCCACAGTTGTTTATTTTTTTGCAGGTCAAGCTTAATGGTGTTATTCATCCATTTAATCCCTACTTGATTTATTATTCGGACTCTAGGTATACAGTCAGCCATTGCTTCATGCAAACACTTCTTAACTGCCTCCCATGCACTATCAACATCCAGCCCTTGCAGTTTTACATGCCATGGCACTGAACCAATCAAACTCCTAAGCTTGTCATACTTACCAGACCGATAATTCCACATGTACCCTGTCTTAATTGTAAATTACACACCTTTAGCCATCTCCCAAGTTAAGACCCTATGATCACTCTCACCAATTGGTGGCAATGTGGTCATATTCGTTAGTCAGATCCATGGATGCAATTACTGGGTCAAGCACTCTCGGACCCCTAGTATTTTCCATTACATGCTGTCGCAGATAGTTATCCCTTAATAACCGCATAAATCCAATTCCTTCCTCCCTCCAATCAATGCTTCACCATAGTTGAAATCTCCCATAATAATTACCCTGCTTCCACTCATTTCTTCTATTTGCTTATGCATATTATCTCCACCATCTTTTCCATCACCTGATCTATAGGAGTACCCAATTGTATATTTTGTTCTGCTAACCTCAATCTCACACCAAATGGCCTCAAATGTGCTCTTTTCTCTCTCCTGCAATTCAACTTATATTCTCCTTGGCTGCAGCTCATCAGCTATCATCAATAATACTCCTCCCCCCCATTTTATTCTCCCTGTCATTCCTGAACACACTATACCCCTCACATTCAATCCCACTAGCTATATCATCTTCAGTCAGCCATGTTTCACTAATGCCAATAACCTGTGGTCTGGAAGTGCCAACCAAGGCCAAAAATTCTTCCTTCTTGTTCTTAATACTCCTGGCATTAATATACATGAATTGCAGACCTCCGTTGATCCCCATTTCTACCTTGATGCCTTATACTATAGTTCGCCACCGTTTGTAGGTCTCTGCTTGGCGTCTTGCCAAGAATAGTCAATTCATGCTGAAGGGGAGAACGAAATGAAGGACGTACGAATTGGTCGCCAACATGCGAAATCACGTGCTTTATAGGTAAAATTTTCCAACTGTTATACAAGCAACATAGTTAACTACAATAATCATAAAAGAGAAGTTTAATTTTCCGACCTGTAATAATAAACAACTCATCCCACAATATGGACTGATTACCCTATTATCGGAATGGATTCTCCTTTTTCTGACATGCGCAGGTGTCAAAGAATCTCTAATTGGTGGGCAAACAATAACTATCCAATTCTGATTTGTTGTCCTTATTCGCTCGGGCATATTATACTCATTCATACACTCAACTGCCTCCCTAAGGTCTGCATATCTACTTCCCCCCACCCCTTAATAAATCTAGTTTCCCTGATTCTGAACATCCACTTCATTCAACAACACTTTTTCAAGTCTCCTTACACCGAATCCATTCAAATGCAAACCATCCATCTTATATAGATCCTTTCGCCCATCGAACTCACTCCACACGTCCACAAATTCTACACCACTCGTCATGCGTAACCCACACAGTCGTTTGCAATTATGGCCCTCCTAAACTCTTCACTGTCATACCGCGGCAATAGACTAATCATCCTAACTCTCTCACTCTTTTCTTTTGCTACCTCAAAGAATTCATTCAGGTCCTCTATCATTTCCATTTCATCTCCTTTCAAATCATTCGTACCTGCCACAACTATCATTTCTTTCACTCTTTGCTTTTGCTCCCTAATAGACTCACGTCCTTAATGGTCGCACCAGGTTGGTACAATTTTGTCAAATTCTCTACTATCTCACCTAGTACTAACGAATCTCCATACAGCACCCGCTCCTTCATTTTGTTTACGTTCACTATCATACTCTTATTTTTCCTATCATACTTTTTTTTATTGGCTGGTACGCTCGGTAGACATTTGTGCATATGCTGCAGCTGTTGCTTTGCTCTATGTATCGCTCCGCTCAACAGCGTGATCTCACTCATTGCATCTATCTCATCTTTTTTATTATCTGTTAAACCATTAATTTACTCTGTATTAATACCTTCATTCACACTTTCTACATTCAAGCCCTCACAGCTCTCTGGTACAACATCGCAATTTCTTATCATATTGCTATTTTCTACATTCTGAAATTTGACAAAAATATCACACTCACGACCTGAAACACAATTTAATTCCTCATTTTCCTTACATTTTCTGCACACATTCACTCCACTATCAGCATTAACCATACTCCAACCGCTCTCCGCAACGCATACATTTTGCAGATAGTACACTGAATAATCTGCTTTATGTTATCGTTATTGAACAAAGATGGCGAACCATTATTACTAGCCGCCATTTTTCTTCTTACCGGAGCCATGTGCTATCGTATTTTATCGAATTAATAATTGAAACAACACCAAAATACACAAACAGACACACTAAGATACGAAAAGCAAACAAAACTACGTAATATTCAAGCAAAATTGTCAATGAAAACTTAAAGTAACAGTTATCTTATCAGGAGCTCTCAACAAACACTACCACTTTATGTCCTAATCGCATATCTTAAATTTATTTCAAAACTATCAGGAAACAATGTTTCCTGATACAGTCATTATTAACTAATGTTTTAAAATTAACTAATTTTAAAATATCAAAGATCTATTTCCTGCATAAAAGATGTTCCATAAATGATGTTCATCTCTAATGGGCATATAATATTACTTAAAAATCATAAACAGTTTATAATTATACATAAATACAATGAACACAATGAAATATAAGTCAGAAACTGATGTATCCTGAGTATGATCTAAAGCATAATATGACCACTTTATACAGATACAGAGAGGGAGATATCTTGACAAGAATCACTGTGATATGTCAAAGTGAATAACATATTTGCAAATTCAAATAGTTCCACAAGGTTGAATGCATAAGTAGATACATGCAAGATGTCACTAAAAAAGGAATTAAGCAAGTCTCAAATAATCAAAAACAAGATGACTATTTTAAAAGATAATGACGGTTAGGAAAAAATTGGTATCAATCAATGAGGGCCTCATATACAACTTTGAATGAATAGCAAAATGGAAGACAGCTAGGTACAGGACTTGGTGACCTGGCTTCAGATTTTGATCTGAAGTCTATTTGTAAGCACCAGACAAAAATAGGGAATACAAAGGAATTGCAAACATGAAATTGACACCAGTAGTGGTGATGTCATAATTTCATTAGCTGCATTTTGTACAAAGAAATATTTTTCAACAATGACCTATTCCAAAAATGACTATTTACTTGGCTCTCTAGGCATATGAATTAAACTTAAACATGAACAGCTACTTGCAGTTATTAAATGATGTAATATACTGTACTCTGCTTATCAAACAAGCAAAAACTTGAAAAATTTTACAAACCAATTATCTGTGAATTATGTTATATAATTATTGTTCAGTTGTGTTAATAAACATCTAGAAGTTATTTTGTGTTTACATCATATGTTGGTTTTAGTCATATGAACATTTCTCTCTCTCACACACACACACACACACACACACACACACACACACACACACACACACACACACACACACACACACACACACACACACAACCGATGAGTTTATTAAAAAGGAGCAGCAGATAATTTTCACCACTCAGTGCACGGCACTAAAGCTTATGTTGTTGAAAGTTTATAAATCAAAGATACCAAGAAATTATATACTTGGTTTAATCCTTTCTCCAAGTGTAAGTAAACAAAGTTCGTGCCTGAAGTATTTTCAGAACTGGGGCAACTCGTGGTAAAGGTCACTATAATATAATGCATAGCATTATACATGTCCAGAAGGAGATGGTGCTTTGCATTATAGGATACTAAAGCAAGTGGTGTGAAGTCATACCACCTTTAGCACGATTTGTTCCAGTCCTGAAAATACTTCAGGTGCAAACTTTGTTTGCTTACACTTGGATAAAGGATTAAACCAAGTATATAATTTCTTGGTATCTTTGATTTATACTAAAGCTTACTGGCTTCGAATAGTTTGAAATAATACTGTTTGGTTTCTAAGAGCTGAGTTTACAGCTTGTCTAAACCTTAGCCTCTCCTTCCAAAACTTGTGCTATAGGTATATAACTTTTTAGAAGTTTTATTCATATAATAAAAAATAACCACAGTTTTTAAACACCAAAATTTTTCTGGACTTATGAGTTCTGTGTAATTGCTATAAAATGACATCTGGTATGCAGTCCAGTGGTTAAAATATTCCTCTAGTGTTATATATAATTGCAGAAATCAACACCACTACTCTTAATGTCATTTCTTAGAAAAATAACTATTTCAAGTGGAAAATGACTTGGCATTTCAATCTACATATTGAGAATATTTTTAGGAGTAAAATATATATAAATAGCATTCATAATAAACATAGCCTGACTTCCAAGTTCAGTTTTCTGAGTTTGATGATCTTAGTTGAGTCTAGTGAGAATTAAAAATAAATAATCAAACAATTGAGAAGAAATAACATGAAATGTTTCTTAAATATAAAGAGCCAATAGGCTTCATTTCGGCGATATAAACATTATTTAAATTAAGGGGATATTAAATCCCACATTGTTTTAAAAACCGAATAAGAAACTCAAAGATTGGAATCAGAGAGTTTCATGCCGAATATAGTATAATAAACTATAAAAGTATCGGCGATTACTAGCGTGAGCTAATGCAAGTAGTCCTAGTATGTAGTACAAACTCGGGCAACTCGCAGCAAAGGTGGTAAAGTTCTGATCGCTATATTTTATTTGTATTTTCCATAATGTAAAAACACATTTCCTAGGAAATGTATGCTGTTATTACATTATGGTGAGAGGTCACTACCCAGACCAAATTAATACCAAAGGGTATAGCAAAAAGAACTTATACTGTAAAAGAACTTAGCTACTCACTGATGAAGCCTCAATAAAGGCTGAAACTGGTCTGGGTAGTGACCTCCCACCATAATGTAATAAAAGCATACATTTCCTAGGAAATGTGTTTTTACATTATGGAAAATACCAAGAATAGCGATCAGAACTTTACCACCTTTGCTGCGAGTTGCCCGAGTTTGTACTACGTACTAGAACTGCTTGCATTAGCTCACGCTAGTAATCGCCGATACTTTTATAGTTTATTATACTATATTCGGCATGAAACTCTCTGATTCCAATCTTTGAGTTTCTTGTTCGGTTTTTAAAACAATGTGGGATTTAATATCCCCTTAATTTAAATAATGAAATGTTTCAATCACATAACACTCCTTTATCATTTGAAACAATGCAAGAATACTTATGAACATTCTTAGTTCAAGTTGGAATTATAGCTGAAGCACCTAAGGCTATGTAGGAGAGGCCCGGTATATTTATGTGTCCATCTAGAAGAAAAAACTATTGCCTAACTCCCTTCAGTTGAAAATCCCTTATAAAAATTCTTTTGATCTTAGATGGCATTCAAATCCTGATCTTTCCAACCCAAAAGGTTTTCTATAAAGAAAAGCTGATTCATGTACAAGGTTCTATTATACAATGAAATAATCAAATTAAAGAGATATTAAAGAATGTAATATAAAGTATTAATCAATGCAGCATGAAAATATTTATATATAGGGCTCAACAAATTATACAAATCCTACTCACCCATGATGTCTCCATTTTTTTAAATGAATGCAGGATGATTTAAAAAACTGGTATTATAAGCAAAGGATAATGATTGTCAATTTAATGTTGTAAAATTCAGGTTGAAAAGATTACATACAGTGAATCATATTGATGGTACTAAATTACAGGAATCTATGAAGCTAGGGACTTGGGGATAATGGAAGACAGAGCTGAAGTTCAGAGGGCATATTGCCAAGTTGGTAAAATAGCTCAAGGGATTACTCAGATATTGAAAAACACACTAACAAGTGAAGATAGAGAAGTTATTATCCTTCTTTATAAAGCTATGATCAGCTGCTTCTTTACTATGTACACAGATTTAGTCACCTGGGTTTTTTGGGGATCATAGGGTGGTAGAAAGGATTCAGAGACAAGTGACCAAGTTGGTGATAGGCATGAACCCTATGAGGATAAGTTGAAGGTGTGTGGGTTACAGAGTTTAGTTGATAGTGTTAAATTGTGAATGAAGATATTTATAATTAATAACACTTCATTCATAATTAACATGATCTACCATATCATAAGCAGGACTTATTTAAATTTATTTTGTTGGTCTCTTGCTTATAAAATGTTATTCATGTAATTTCTTTTGAGTTTTGTTAGTTAATTTTATTTATGTAATTTTAGGGTATATCATAGACATGAAAAGGCTCTGTATTAAAGTGTCATTTATTTTATTTGCTTTATTCCTTTAATAATAATATAAGAAACTGTGATGTATGTAATTTTAATATACGATCCAACAATAGGTAGAAAAGACGGGACATGATATAAAGAAGATTCCTTGTGATCATTTGATTGGTTGTTGTGAGAAATCATGCAGATTTCTCCTAGCGCGTGTTAGAGCGTGAACTACTATATTACTATATACCAAGGGAAAAGCAAGTTCGATGTGAGCTAAACCGGTGAGAACCAGTTACTGGTTCTCACCGGTAAAAGGAACGAGTGGACACAAAAACGAAAGTAAAAAAGAAGAAAGGAGTGGGGGAGTATAGAGAATGGTAGCTAGAGACTGAAAGGACTGGGAATCGCTTGGCATTTTAACTTACCTTTTTCGAAGTTGGATTTCTACCAAAACTTCCTAATGCCTAGCAGTGGAAAAGTGCAGGACATAGGATAATATGTATAAGAAAAGGAAGAAATGGGTGGATAATTTAAACCAAGTGCAAAAAGGTTATATTCTCCATAGCCTATAAATCAATTCGCAGAAATAGAAGATTCTTTTAAGTTTGTGTCACTACAAAGTAAAAGTCAGTAAGGACTTTAAAGATGTTGTTCAATCTCCTTATGATGTGATGAAGCTATATCCTGGTAAGATTACCTTTAATATACTTAGTGAGAAGTAACAAAAATTAATTCCGCCGAAAGTAATTTATTCCTAGTTGCTGTATTCAGCGAGTCAAGATTTAATGTATGATGTGCTAAGACTTTTCCCACTTCAAGTGACAAATGCTATATTATAGAATTAAGTGTTCATTGACTGAATGAGAATATTGAGAAGCCAATTTGTTGTAATTTAGGAATCTTGAACTTACAAGAACTAATTTTGATTGACTGAGCTTAGAGAATTGCAAATGAATATCTGATGGTTCATGAGTTGTATTCTTTCTGAATATCTTGAACTGATTTGATATTTAAAATGTTTTGAGATGTAACCTTGGTCAGAGTGGAGTTGTGATAGAAGTTCTTTGTAACAAGAAGAATAAGATCTGTTAATATAATTTTTAATTATAAATTTTAAGCTCAGCTGAGTAGTATACTAGTATCTTAATGAGAGTTTTATATTTGTTTAATTGTAATGTCCCTGTTGGAAGATTGTGTTATGATGTAATTATACGTGACACTGCATTAAATGTTTTTCTTGATCTAGGATCAACCTAGAGTTTGCTTTATTTTCTTTCGCTGAACCGCTAATTAAATATTTCAAACCAAAAGCAGGAACTTTGCTTAATAATGAAAACCTCAGCCTAAAATCAGCTTTATAATAACCTGGTACAGTTGAAGGTTGATTTATCAAAGTTGCTCATGCAATTCAGAACATAGAGTGGTGCAGTATAATACAAATTTTCTTTATGTTCGGATGATATATCAGTCTACAACTAGTTAAATACTAACGAGAGAGAACTATAAGACGATAAAACATGATTGAGGAGAAGCTACGATCCAACAATAGGTAGAAAAGACGGGACATGATATAAATTTATCAAGGAATTTTATAAAATTGATGAAAGGAAATTTTTCAATATATGACAAATAGTCAGAAAACTAAGGATCATCTACAGAAGTCGTGTAAAAGTGTGATTTTTATAGGTGTACAGACTAGATTTTTTGCATGGAAAGTGGTGAACAAGTGGAATGGATTTGCCAGAATTAGTCACCAGTTCTCTAACAGTGAATAGGTTTAAGGAGAGGTATGATAGATTTTGTGTGTATAAACTTTAGTGTAGGTCTACCATGATAAGTCTCCTGACTCCATGGAGATAATAATATAATAATAATATATACCGATAAGTCGAAAGGAGTTCCATAAAGTGAACAATGATGCTTGGAGAACCATTCTATGGAGAAGTCAATAATAAAAAGAATATGAAGAAATCCATTAAAACATTAATTTTTTTTGGGAAATATAATCTGCCACATCAATTTTTGTTAATAGAATGGCCCTTTATATTACAATATTCTTCCGTGTTTTCTTAAAGTTATAAAAACAGATTCATTTAGAAAGTTCTTTTTATTAAATAAGAAATACAGCTACTTGCAACAGGTGAGTGGACATGCATAATTGTTGGGTCCTGTTTATGTATTTCAGGAAATTAATCTTTTTTTTGTTAAAAAAAAATTGTTAAAAATAAATTATTATGCATACACAAGCAAGTATGCTTGTGTATTCATAGTAATTTATACAAAGATAAATGTATCACATTATTTAATATGAAAAGAAAATCATGTTCAGTTAGATGTGATTGGAAGCTTACTGGTTTGCAAACACTATTGAATTACACGAGGGAAAATGCTCACTTAATAGTTATTTTATCTCATTAATATCAGAAGAGAACCAACACAAATTACGGTACTACATTAAGAAGTCAGAAATAGGTGTTGAGATATTAAGGCCCCTAGATGTGCTCACTAGGCTATTTCTTTCTACTCTTTCTTAGAATACTCTGGCTACCTGCAGACAAGACAGCCTTCTCCAACTGAGAGTGATATACTTCCATACAGATACAATCATATTGCAACTCCCCACCCCCCAAACAAAATTATGGATTAATTAAAATCTAAGCCTGTTCTAACAGGAAACATCTCATAAAACTGAACTTAAAACTACACCCTAAAATCATAACAAATGATTTAAATTCATGTAACATTAAACAAAGCCAATCCAATAACTCCCACATAGAAGCAGACTAATTCTGTCCTGGTTCCATACATCCATGACACATCCTAAAATAATAATACTTCACAATTACAACTGAAGTACTGACTTTGATTTAGTAGCTAAGATAGCTTTTCCTTATCTGCTCTCCAAATGATCCTTTACATCCCTTATCTTTCCCAGAAGTGCACAAAGTCCCCTGCTCCTGTAGTCTATTAAGGTAAACAGAGATCCACAGCTATAAGAATGAAGCCACATGATTTATACAGTATAAAAAGTCAAAATTAAATAGTATCTACATTCACACCACACAATCTTTAAAAAAAAAAAGCATTCACAGAAGTAGAATTAGAAGTAGGCTTAAGCGTTTGGGATAGAGAGAGAGAGAGAGAGAGAGAGATGTAATAAATGAGGAGGGAGGAGAAGAAGGTTCACATATTTGCAGTTGTACTGAAAAGGGATGTTCGGCAGTTGCTCGTTTTAATAAGACAAACAAAGTGGAGTAAAGATGGTGGCAAGTTTAGTGGAGCTGTTTCATTGATTAGTTTTGCTAATATATATTAGCATCTTATCTTATCATTTTTCACACCAAATGACTGGAGGGAGGAAGGAGAGGCGGCCTGGTATTAATGGAATTCTTTTATATTATCATCAATGAGATTACAATGTTTGGATGCTTAATTTACTGGTTTGGAACTGATCATTTTGATATGCAGATGCTGTCAAACAAGTAACTAGTGCTCACAGTACATGAAAAAGGAACAAATCAGTATACTTTTCCAGAGTACATGTAACAAATTCATCCACCAAGCTCTTTTATCCCCCCAAAGGAAGTAGACTGAGATCCTAATTTAGTCATAACTTTTAGAAACTGGTAGGTAAGCCATCTCCATCCCTAAGTCATCACCACTCAGCCATCTATAATCCAAGGCATCAAAACAAGATCAGGGAAGACAATTGACAAGGCTGCTATAAGTTACGTAATTGTTATAGATAATCTGAAGCAATTCTAAAAGATTTATCATTTGCTTTAATTTTGTTCATAGATGGTAACAAAAGTCAGGACTGTTGCTATTTTAAAGGGGGATTTTCTGTAATCATTTTTTTTTTATATTAATCCAGTGTATTTTACTATAATACTGTTTTTTTTACCGATTTTATTGTATTTAATACATTTGCTAATATATTTTAAGACATTAAGATAATTTTTAAAACTGGTGCTGAAATCATGGAATCTAGAAGCAAGAATCTTTATCCTGAATGACATAAATGAAGAAAAATTAACATATGAAATTTCAGAATTAAAAGGAATTATTTGAAAATCCAATAGGGAGTTAGAGAAACATCTACAAGAACTAAAACAGGAGGGAAAAAAAATGGAAAACAATAAGAAACAGGAAAATGAAGAAATTCACACGCTATTACTAATAAGTTATAATAATAAGAAAAAAAGAAGTAATACAGTAGGGTAATTCAATAATTAATATGAATGACAGACACACTACATCAAGCTTCCCAGAGCTAAAATAAAGGATATGATTATGATGACTGTTGTTGAAAAATAGCAAAGAAAACTAAAAGAGATGGTAGTGCTGATATGAAAGAGGATATGAAAAAGAAGCAAGAATGAAAAGTAAGAAAGTGAATGTTAGTTTATTACCTAAATATGATAATAATGAGTTGAGGAGGGCTACAACAGCAAATGATAAAATGTGCAGGCTATGGAAAGAAATGGCTAAGTTTGATGGTAGAAAAAGACTTGTAAAAGAGAGATGGACTCCTTGCACTTGAATTTGGCATCAGGTGCTTAGAGAAATTATTTAGTGAAGTGAAACCTAATACAGCGAGTCAGGGAAACTAGATCATCGAGGATATGTGCAAATTCAGCTAGGGAGAACAGATGCAAGTGATACGAATGATGCAATGAACATCATTGTCCAGTGTGAGACCACCACCTGTTATTTGGCAGTCTCAACTGGCTTGTAAAAGTTCCATGTTTTGTCTCTAGAGCAGGATCTCTAAACTAGGCTTAAAAAAAAAACTAGGGGGGGGTATGGCCCCTGGCACCTACAGCACCCCCCCAGGTTATGAGTATTCCACGTAAAGCTAAGTTGGAATATGAAAAGAAATTGGCTGCAAAAATTAAAGACAACCCAAAAGAATTTTATTGTTATGCTGCAAATAAGGGTAAGAATGAATGCAGAAGAATTTTTCTGAATGCAGATTGTATCCTTGTGTCAGAAGCAGATGCAAGTATTCAAATAAAGCGCTCACACTGCTAAGATCTACCAACTTGGTGCATGAAGCATAGTGCTACCAGTACATTGGATGAAGAGATAAAGATGCATGAGTGGAGAAGTTCCAGAGCTGTTGCATAACCTGGATAAGAATTTGGCAAGGGACAACATCAGATGTCAGCATATATTCCAAAGTAATATTCAGCCAAACTGGCTAAGCCCTTGACATGTTTCTATAATGCAAGTCCTGGCTCAGAAAAGATCCCACAGAAAGAAAGAATGTATGATAATTCCATTGCACAAGAACAGGGCATAGAAAGATGTGTCTAACTACTGACCTGAGAACCTCTAGAGTGACTGGAAAGAAAAGTTGGTAAAAACTTGCACACAGACATGGGTTGACAAATGAGCTATTTTTTGCAAAGAACAGCATGGAGTTTACTAAAGGATGGTCATGCCTGAGCAATTCACTCTTATTTTATAATAATGTTATGACTGAGCTGGATAAAGGAAAGGGATATACCATAATACTGTTGACTGTTGAACTTTGCTAAAGCATGTGATAGGATAACACATAAAAGGCTGTTGCATCAACTGGAGAATGTGAGACCGGATATATAAGCTATTGGCTCAGATAATAGGTGGCTGATGGACAGGTATCAGTCCTTGAACCATTCTTGTTTATTCTACATACTAAATGATATTGAGAAAGACCTAACAAGAGGCATTCAACTGTTTGCACCATTTGCATTCAAATGATGCAAAAAAAGATAGGAAGGGCAATCAGAGATGCTATTGACATATAGCATTTACATGGTGATTCGAATATGCTGGAAGTGTAGGTAAACGATAATGGCTGTCAATTCAATGTTAGTAAGTGTAAAGTTATGATATCTCTGGCATGATGAAATATCCAACGGCATATTATATTGGTGGGATTATGCTTGGAGAAACTGACAAGGCTAGAGATCTTGAAATGATGGTGGATAAGAAGTTGAAGTTCAAAGGTCATAAGAAAAATTGCAAATAAAACTGAAGATAACTGCAAGGCTAGAACAAACACTGATGAGATAGTTATTTTGTCTCTTTACAAGGGCTTCATATGACCACACCTGGACTACTATGTGCAGATTGTCTGAGTTTTGAGGAGATAAAGATGCTGCAGAAAGGCTGCAAAGAAGAGTTGTGAAGATGGTATCTGTATGGAAGTTATGTCTAAGAGTCTGTCTTTGCTCACTGTATGATTCCAATATACCCTACCAGCTAATCAAAATTAAATGTATGAAGGTTCCTACAGACAATGACATGATAACTAATAATTAAGGAATTGACAGCGTAGACTAGAAATATAAATTAAATAAACTTTAATATATACTTTCCGATATTTCAGCAAACGTCACACTGCCATCTTCTTGGGAACTTAATACAAAGACAAGTGCACACAAGTACTACATAACAGCAAATGAGAACAGAAGCTAGCAAGCTACCGTTTTCCTAAAGTCCTGATGGTGCCCCCTGGCAGGCTATATTGGTAGTTCTTGGCCTTTGGGCTGAAGTTCTTCTGATAAATGTTTCCCAAATTTGGGGCAGTCTCATGCATCCAAATTGGTTGAGGTTTGGCATGTTCCTAAGGGCTGAGGCTGATTCCATGAATAGTCTTTCATATTTGAACTTGCTGTGGTGTATTACTGTGGCTTTCTTCCATCTTATTCTGTGGCGAGTATCCAGAGCGTGGTCTGCAAGCCCAGAGTGGCTGTACTGGTGAAATCGGATGTAATCCTTGTGTTCTGAGATTCTGATATTTGCTGTCCTGCCTGTTTGGCCAAAGTAGGATAATTAACAACTGCAAGGGACCTGGTATACACCACGTAGGTCTAGGTATGGGAAGTAGTTGGTCTTTAGTGGAGCGGATAAGGGATGCCAATTTTCTATATGGTCTGTAACAAGTGGTCAAGTCATGTTTTTTTAAAATTTTGTTGATTTTTTTCGAGGTGCCTCGGATGTAGGGAATGGTAATGGATTTAGAGTAATCTTTTTTGTGAAGGGGGGGGGGGAGTGGGTTGTGGATAACTGGTTTAAGTATTTTTTGGATTCTTTTTTTTTGGGGGGGGGGGGGGGGGGTAGCCGTTGGCTGAGAAAGTGTCACGGATGTGATTTAGTTCGGCAGTTAGGGCTTGATCATTTGAACAGATTATTTTTGCCCTGTTGAATAGTGTCTTAATAACTCCATATTGTTGTGAGAGGGGGGGTGATGGGATTGTTGGTGAATCTATCTGCCTGTATGGGTGGGTTTTCTATAAACTGAGAAAACCAAGGTTCCATCAGGTTGGCAGGTGATTAGTGTGTCTAGGAAGAGGAGGTTATTGTTTTTCTCTTTTTCCAGGGTGAACTTGATTCTAAGGTGTTAGTTGTTTAAGTGTGTTAGGAAGGAGAGGAGTGAATCCGGGCCATGTGACCAAATAGCGAACACATCATCAACGTAGCGAAGCCATATGGTAGGTTTTTGTGGGGCTGAGTTTAAGGATTTCTCTTCAAAAGTCCATAAAGAAGTTGACCAAGGGTGGGGAAAGTGGTGAACCCATGGCTGTCCCCTCCATGTTTGTATAATTTCTGTTTGTATAAACCTCTATCTGTTTGTATAAGCCTCTCTACAAGAAAGACAATGACAGTAACACTGCAACAAAAATGAACCTCTGCCAAAAAACCAATCCCAATTAAAAAGTCACATCACAAACAGACAGCATACCAAAACCAAACCAAAATCTCGTCACTAAAAACTCGCTTTCGCATCCACTTTACTAACATCTATGGCATTAACACAAACATAAATAATGTTCATCACCACTTGCAGCCATCTAGGACCAGGCATCTCATTCCTGACAGGAACTCAGATTGCATGTACATGTAATCTGTGTTTCTGTCCCTATCCAAACTACACACACACTTCACGATTCTTTTTGTCACAACAGTGGCACCTGTGCCTTTGTGAAATCTGACATCGCCTGCCAGAGAATGGCTAATTTAGAATTTTTACCTTTTCTGGCTCAAGGTTTCCTTATCACATTTAGTAACATTCATTTGTTGCATTTACCAGTCTCCAAACACAGATAACCATTCAGACCCGCTCACATTTCTTTCCATGAAACTTGACACATGCAATTCAGCTATCCAAATAGTGAGGTTATCTGACAAAGTCCACAATTCCAACACTACCAACCAAGCTGGACAAGAAGCAGAAGTCTTTGTCCTAAGTAATGACCTAACACAAATTGTACACCTACCTACTCTTTCCTGATAACCTGCTTCAATCTCCAAATACTCATTTTTTGACCAGTTATCCTTCCAAATATGCCACAGAAGTCATCTCTCAACTCGGACCACAATTATCTATAAGTCTCCTCTCTTGTACAAAGTGCCCCTGCTCCAACCACTCCAAACCTCACATCCTCTGGCATTACAAAGAATGTCAACTATGATGCCATCTGGAATTTCTACTCTTCTTTCTGTGGGTCTGATTATTGTTTCCACTCATCTGACCCTAACACTTGCTGCGAATGCGTTAGAAATTATTCTCACTGGCATGAAGACCTTCATCCACAATTCAACCCAATTTAGCTTACTGCATGTTGCTCACTTCACGAACTCCAGCTTCATACTTCATCCTATACCAAAAGCATGCAACATATGCATGCAAATCAGCCATCAGCAGATCCAAATTTGATTTCATAAAGGTCAACAGCAAAAACCCTGCCTCCTGTCCAAATGAAAACCATGTCTTGTGGTCTCTTCCTAAGGGTATTAGATGCAAATTCTGCTCTCTCCTGCACTTCCATCTCATCTCTCTCATCCTGATAGCATCACTGTTACTTCGCCCAAAGATAAAGCTGACTTCCTGGCATCACTCTTTTCCTCAAACTCCTGCAGAAATGACCAAGGGAAATCACCTCCTACCACACTGGAATTCAAATACTGTATACATCTTACATCACCCACTATTGGATGTGTGCTGTGGAAAGGTTCGGAGAAACTTGTGCTGTCACCCTTGACATTTCCAAAGCTTTAGACTGTGTGTGGCATCATGGCCTGCTTAAATTGCCATGCTATGGTCTCCCTGCTGCCCTCTGTAATTGAGTAGCTGGCTCTCTCTCTCTGGTCAAGACTCTGTTCTTAACCCACTCTCTTTCTTTTGTTCATAAAAAACCTACTCACAATCACCACTAATTCTATCCACAGCTTTGCAGGCAATAGTACTCTCAACTCATTCTACTCATTTGACAAACCATGCAGTACTCAGACATCCCAGGTTACAAGATCATCTACAATCAGTTTTTTAAACACTGATCTTCATACTATCCTTGAATGGGGCAAGGACGTCATGTTCAATGCCACCAAAACACAGCCGTGACTTTTCTCTCACAAAAGAGATCTCAGTTCACCTACCCCTACCCTTAGTAATAACACCAGACAAGAACAGATCTCTTTGCTTGGGCTAACACTTACCTAAAGTTCTCTCCTGGCATAAACACATCACATCAATAGCCTCCTCAGCATTCAAAAAACTAGGCACACTACACTCTCTTTCATTCAAGTGGCTATTTTACATCATGCCAACCCTAACTATATACAAATCCACCCATGCTTAAAATACTGCTCATATTTTGGGGTGGTGCACCTAAATTTCCCTTAAAATCCTTGATGCTGTCTAGAGTAGAGCAATTAAGCTCACTAATAATCCCTCTCTTTCAGATTCACCCTCCATCTCACAGATGCAGTGTTCCAACACTTCCATGGTCACGGCTCCAATGTTGCACTTGTTAATAAAAGAGCAGCAGCTGCCCAACATTCCTTTACTGCAAACGCACCGAACCTGCTTCTTGTCTTCTTATTCCGTCCACCTGTCCTCTGGAACAGCTTCCTCATGAAGTATTCCCAAACAACTATAACCTGCAGCTCTTCAAAAAACATCAATAAAGTTTTATCTCAGTCCTCACCTGCACCACACGCACGGCACTGATGTGTTTATAGGTCTCTTAACTTCTCGTGTATGGGATCAATATTAAAAAAAAAAAAAAAAGAAATTTATATATACAAGGGTGTGCTGAAAAGTTGTGATAATCACGATGAAAGAACTGAGGTAGAACCATGTTCTAGTGTTTATCAGAACATTTCCGCTCCCTTCGTACACATCACACACACATACACACACACCTAGTCTAGCCATACTATTACAACTTGAACAGTGCAAAAATCTTTAATCTATCAGTAAATCATTCACAGCTTTCAGCACATACAAACTACATGAAAATGATGTGTACAATGTGCACATCATTTAACAACACTCAATGTCTTTTGCCTTTACATCCACCTGAAGTCTATGAGGCCACATATCAATGGCAGCATGCACAACATCCGACAGAAACACTGCCCGCTCCAAATCCACCTTCAGGATAGTAATGTCGTGGTGTCGGTTCTCGCAGGCTACTTACTCTCTCTCTCAAGCTCTGATCACAATTACAAGTCTGATTCAGATCAAAACTTCCAGACAGCCAATCAGATGGCAATATGTAGTCAGGCACATTTGCCTCCAACCAATGTTGTGTGATCCTTGCCTTGTGTGCAGGGATGTCCTGTCAGAAGGTCCACTGCCTTCAATGAAACAAGGTGTTTTTCAGGGGTGTACCTGAATGGAAATGGCCATGCTATTTCCAGCATGGTGTTTTGATAAACTTTGCATAGGTTTTGACCATTTTGACCCCTTTCTCGCAGAGATGCAACTTGGATACCCCCCAATACATCACCTTTAGCAAACCATCAATGATGTGGGGGGTGATAACCTCTCTAATCTATGGCATGTGCTGTATCTCATCCCAAGGTCAGGTCATCAGTTAGTATACATGACACTGTTCTCTGCAAAACACTTATCTTTTGCAACATCACTCAATGTTCCCAGAATTATAGCAGAGGCATACCTTCACAGCCCTCATAAGCTGTTGCATCCTAATGCTACATGGCCGACCCATTCTTTGGTGGTCAGATACATCTTCTGTATCATTATAATGGTTAATAGTCCAATACTTAAACATCCTAGTGATCCCGAGCATTTTAGTATGTTGAAAATAACAGGCAGATGCATTCCAACCATATGAAGTGCTATTACAGTTACAAGGTTCTTATACCCCCAACCCCAAATGTATATTAACCCATGCAGCTAGACAATTCTCTCTCTCTCTTCTTATAAACACACAAATGTTGGCTGTGCACAGCGCCACCAATGGAACTAGGCTCATACAATTCTGTAGGCAGCATGGAGGGGGGGGGGTATTCAGACCTCCATGGAGTCAAACGACTCATTGTGTGAGGTCCATTCTAAGAAACACAGTCTATCAAGACTCATCGAGGGGAGGTCCACCCCTAAGAAACACAAAGTCTATCATACCACTCCTTAAACTCATTGACCGTTCTCGCTCTCGCCACTCCATCAGGCAATGCATTCCATGGTTCAACCACCCTCCGTGCAAAGAAACCACTCCTCACCCTCTTGCTCACAGTTTCCTTTCGTAACTTCCAGGGATGGCCTCTTGTCATTACTCCTTCCCGCTATTCAACCAAGCGAAAGAACTCCACTCTAACCACCTCTCAACAGTTTAAAAGTCTCAATCATATCACCTCTCCTTCTATCCACCAAACTCTGCAGTCCACATTCCCTCAGCCGATCCTCATAACTATCCTTGTACAGTCCTGAAACCATCTTTGTCATCAGTCTTTGTACCCTTTCCACAGTTAATTTATCCCCTTCAAATCCTGGGGACCAAATCTGAGAACAATAGTCTAAGTGTGGTCTGATCAGAGACTTATACAACAGAATGATAACTCTTTTATCTCTGCAGGTCAGTGTCCTTCTCATAATTGCAGCAATCCTCTGTGTTACCTTCACCACCTTTGCAATAAGTCCCCTAAATTTCAGGTTTCTATCAATCATCAACCCCAGATCTCGTCTCCCCCTACTTCCTCCAGTATAACTCCTTCCATAGAGTATGCAGCATCCCATCGATGTTTCCCAAACCTCAAGCCCTTACATTTTGCTGCATTAAACTGACACCCCCATTCATTTGCCCATCTATTTAGCTTATTCAAATCCTCTTGCAGGGATACCACATCGGCACTTTTACTAATAATCCTTCCCAGCTTCGCATCATCCGTAAACAACTGAATATCTCCTTGCAATCCACTGGCAATGTCATTGATATAAAGGTTAAACAATATAGGTCCTAGTACTGAGCCCTGTGGAACCCCACTTGTAACCCTCTGCCTCCTTGAAACTGCTCCACAATACACAACTCTCTCTCTCTCTGATACCTATCAGACAGCCAATCCTGAATCCAGCTGACCAATCTGACATCCAGACCCATGCGCTGCAACTTAAATATCAGCTTATCATGTGGCACCATGTCAAATGCCTTCGCTACGTCTAAGAAAATTGCAGTATATGCCTTTCCCTCATCTAATGTTCTTGTAACTTTATTATAAAAGGCTAGCATATTGCTAAAACAAGAGCGCTATCCATGTTGACTCTCACAGATAACATTACTCTCATCTGCCCAATATAGCAAGACCATGTACTTTCCATATTCCTCTTCTAATCTATCTACCTATGCTCTCTGAAACAGCCTTCATGAAAAGATCCCAAATAACTACAACCTCCAACTCTTTAACAAAAATGCAAATACTTCTTTCCCAACTCTCATCTGTTGCATCACTCTCACACACAATGTGTTCTACTACCTCTCATGTAGGAGATCAATTAAAAAAACCTCTCAAATTAGGACTGTTGGTCATTCTGCATTGCAAACCACTGCTAACTTCTCATTCTTCCCCATAATCGTTTCACTAGTTTCCCCAAATACATCTTACTTAATTCATTCACAAACATGAATTATTTAGATAAAATGTGTTAATGAGTGCCAATAGTCACAGAATTTATAGCTCAACTGTCATTTCACATTTCATATTAAAAATATTTTGCATGGTTCAAAGGTTTTCCTTTGAACTGCCACAAAATTGGAGGTTAGTGACAAGGAATGAAACAATTTTTTCAAGATTTTAACAGATTGATAGCATGTAGAAAATGACTGCTGCTAAGTAATGCATTAGAGTGAAGAAATGACAGATGCAGCACACTGGTTTGACCTGTATGGTAAAGAAGTGTTGAGAAAGTTAATATTAGTTCAGCCACAAAAACTACTTATGTTACATTTTGGTAATAACAATATAGAGGATTCTTGCAATAAGAACATTGTTTTTTTTTTTTTTTTTTTTAATAGTAGAAGGGCTTGTTTGGAACATTTGGATTACTACACCTGGGTTTTATCTTAATCTCTGAAGATGAAAATGGGAAGAATGTTTAGAGGAGAAACAGAACATAAGAACTATACAATACTGACTGTGAGAGCAGACTGAGGGAATGTAACTTACCTTAAAAAGTGGAGTGGCAGAAGAAAATATACAGAACACTTTTCAGATCACAGCATAGCATAGCAATGGGGAAGTTAGAGTAAAAGCATCCTTATGTAGCAAAAAAAAAATAAGCCAATCAGGGTTGTAAGCAGTGGTGAGCTATAAGGGGCTTGCGCAAGCCCTTTGTTAATTTTTTCTCAAATTTGCGAGCCCCTTGTTCTTCTTGTTTACGTTTTTCTTTTTTCAAAAAAAAAATTTTTTTGAAACATTAAATGACAAACTCATACAGTAACCTAACAAAAATCAGTCCAGTCGGCATGTATAGATTATTTGGAATTATTGTTTCAACTCCTCTATAATGAATGTGCCCAAGTTTGAAAATAAAATAAGCGCATGTGTTATCTTTACCCTTCTCGTAGCCAATCGTATGGTAAAACCAGTAGCCAATCAAATGTTTTATAAAAGATTTCATTCTTATTATATTTTGATAGTTAAGAAATGTTTTTCTTATGTAAGATAAATCAACACAGTTGATTGTTTGCAAATATTTCATGTTTAGATCATGAAATATTTGTTTAAAAATTATAGCCTTTAGAGGTTGATTGTCCTCTCATACTTTTTTTGACTGGAATTTGTACACAAGCTGTATTAATAACAGTTTTTATGTGAAATACGGTTTTTTTTTTTTTTTTTTTTGCTCGAGCTTGATGATGCGAGCTCTTTGTTAAAATTTCCATAGCTCACCACTGGTTGTAAGTAGTGAGTGATATTTGTATTTAAGTAGAGATACACCTATCATTTAAATTCACGATGTGTGCCCTCCATGGCAAATTGTACTCATAGGGGAATTCCAAAAATAAACATACACTACCTACTTATAACTGCATAGTTATACTCATTCTCAGATTTTAATTCACTGAATTTTTTATTTTTAAAAAAAACAATGATATTCTATAAAAGCTTCTCTCCATTTACACACATTCCACAATTTTAATTTATAGCATTGCAATAACAGAACTGTATTATAATATTTATAATGCATGGAAATCTTGCAACTCAATTATCCAGAGAGAGAGAGAGAGAGAGAGAGAGAGAGAGAGATCACTCATTATTCCTATCCTAAGAATCCCCAAATGGATGTCTGCATTCATTTAGGGATTCTTAGAATATTTTTCATTTTTCAATTCTTTGTTTTTTACATTTTTCACAGACTGCAAGTGTTTCAATCTCAACTCAATTTGTATTTGTTAGGCTCAAGAATTACCTGTACATTGTACATAAAGTGATCTGTAAATTGTAAACAGTTAAAAACACAACTAATGATAATCCACCCACAAAGTTAAACCTACTTATGTTACATTAGTATAATGTGGGTTGGCAAAGAATTAGATAATCTAAAATCCTGCACTAAAAACTTAGCATATGTTTCCAAGCCACTTAAGGGTTCTTATTATGTAGAATGGTCTTATACCAGGAAATAAAAATCATCAACTGCCTTAAAGATATTCATCAAACACACAGACCACAGAGAAATTTGAACCCACTCACAATCTGGAGACTAAAGCAGAGATATACTATCTAGATTGCTAATCAGGCTGGAAAAAAAACTTGTCAGAAGTGGGATGTTTGACAACTCTGAAATACATAAATAAATGACCACAAATTGATTAATTTGGGAAAAAAATTACCATAAAAATTTTGCATTTTTACATTAATTAATACTTTACAAATTATTGTTATTATGGGGTACTCCATGGAGTGCCTCATAAGGAGGTCCTACACATCATGCCAAGCACTATCCAACATTTGCACAATAACTATCATACTTTGCTTGGAACTCATTCACAGTCATGGCACCCACAACAGATTCTGACAACCTATTCCACTCATTCATCACTCTCCAAGAAAAAAAATCTAGTCATTACACCTGTGCTAACTACACTCTTGCTCAGTTTCCAAGGATAGCCCTTAGTTCTCCCACCACCAGAACTGTTTTATCATTAATAAATGTATTATAAAATTAATAAAAAGATATGTCAATAAATTAGCATGTTCTGAAATATTATTATGATTCCTTAAAAGAAAAGGAAGAAAACTGGTGACTTATTTTATACTTATTAATTCTAAATGTATAGGTATAAAATAAATCACTAGTCACTCAAGATTTGATAATGAAAGCATGCTCAACTGAACCTATTTATAAAGTCTTCCTTCCACTTAAAGTCATTTACTGTCACTGTTCTCATATTTGATAGAAAGACAGGAAGCAACTAACTGTTGTATGTTCATATACAAACTCAGCAAACTAATTTCTCTTCACTTTTTACAACCTTTAGTATTATATGCATTCCCACCATCAGCCAAGGTTAGAGAAAACAAGTTGAAGTCAAATTATTAAGTGGCTGAACTTGGTGATATGCAACTTTTATTTGCTTTAGTTAAAAAAAGCAGTAAAAGTAGAGAGAGGAGAGCCATGTAGTATTTTATCTATTTTATAAGAGCTGTAGCCATTGGCCAAGAAAGTATAGCAAAGATAGTTGAGTTCAGTGGAAAGAGCTACATCATTAGCTCTTTCCACTGAACTCAACTATCTGTTTTTAGAATTCCCTACTGTTAAGCTGGATGATGACATGATTGTGTAGATATTTTCCTGTGTGTGTTGGCTTTCTATAAATGGAAAATGATAGGGAACCATCTGAAAGGTGAGTGAATAATGTGTCAAGAAAAGGCAAACAGGTTTTTGATTATTTTTCTGCTATGAATTGAATTTTTAGGTATTGGCTGTTTTAGGTAATCACATCCTTAAAAATTAAGACATAATGGTTAGTTTTGATGTCACTGCCTTATTTAATAATGTGCCATTAACAGACACTCTTGATTTAATAAAATCTTTCTTATTGATATCTTTGAATTATTTATATTTACTGTGTACTCAGATTACTTTAATCTATTTGTAAATTTTTTCCTTCCCAAGTAATGATACTGCAATGGGCTTTCCCCACCTCTCAGCTAACTTTTACATTGAACACTTTGAGAACAAAATACTTAATCCAGCTACTTACAAATCCTTAGTGTGGTTATGCTTTGTTTGTCATTTGGCCCCATGGGTAAGATGCTTCGGATTCTTTTGTAATTTACAAAAGAATCCAAAGCTGGAGTAAGTATTTGGTTCTCAAAGTGTTCAATGTAAAAGTTAGCTAAGCAATCATTACTTGAGAAGGAAAAAATTTACAAATAGATTAAAGTAATCTGAGTACACAGTAAATATAAATAATTCAAAAATATCAATAAGAAGTTAGATTTTATTAAATCAAGAAAGAGCATCTGTTAATGGCATATTATTAAATAAGGAAGTGACATCAAAACTAACCATTATGCCTTAATTTTTAAGGATGTGATTTCTAACCAGTGATTTTGAATGGACAGAATTTTTATAAAAGTAAGCGTCACAAGTAAGGAGGTTGGGGGGGGGGAGCTACATAGCTAATTGTTGAGCAAATTTATAAGTAGAACTGTCTATGCTATCAACTATAGGTCACAGGGGAATATTAGATTTGTGGATTTTAGGTACTATATAAATACAGGGTGGTTTAACATGAAGAGGTTTTATTTTGTTAATTTCTTTGGACCAAGGAGTCACTTTTTTTTTTCAGTAATTTATGAACTCTTTTCTTATGAGACATAGTGGGGTGGGGTCGATCTATGATTTGGTAAGTACAACTGTCACCTAAGAGACACGGCTTTTGTTTTGTTTTTGTAATTCTCTTTATTCATGGGGGTGCCTAAAATCTACAAATCTAATATTCCTCTATACCAGGGATGGCGAACCTATGACACGCGTGTCAGCACTGACACACTTGAGGGTTTCAGGTGACACACCTTGGATGTTGAAAGATATTGGTATTATGATGAAAAAACTGCAACAAATTGTGTAAGATCACTCTCAGTTAAGGCGAAGGTAGGTTTTGATTCATTGAAAGAATTATCTTTTGCAGTTAGCCTATTTCTATTTTATTTTGCAACTAGCCTATAAACAGCGAGCTTTTTAAGTTTACGTTTTCTTTCTTAATCATTATAATTTGTGCATAGTCATATGATATTATAAAAACTTATAAAAATTATTATCAATATTGTACGATACAAACTTATAAATACGTGCTTTATATATTATAAACTTAAAGCTTTCATTTGACTTCTGTGTGAAATTCGTTCATGCATGCATGCATTCCAAGTCTCTCGACTGAGTAATACAAGTTCTGAACATATTTAAAACCACTTTAACAGAAATTATAATTCACAGCATTAAATATTGAATTTATCTGAGTAAATAATGAAAGCATTTTTATAGTTGCAATAAATTCAGTAAATTTTGTTAAATAATGCAAATAGTAACAACTTACGATGACGTTGCAACAAAACTATTAAACAGCTGCTATTTAGTAGCATGATAGAGACTAAAACGTAACAAGGTTGCCACGAATGTACCGGTAATAAATCTGCCAACCCAGATTCTCTTCTACATACTCTTGTGAAACTTAATTTTCTGCCTTAAATAATATCAAATCGAAAGGGAGAAATAGATTGAGCAATGATTTGAGCACTGCCTGTGTAGCATTAAAATGTACACTATAGTCCTTCTATAAAGCAACTTTCTACCAGTACTCAGCAACAGAAAAGTCATTAAATGTAATGTAAGTTTGTAATTTCACTTTATTAAATTAATTATAAAATGAATTCATAGATTTTATATCAATGTCCTATTAAATAAATAGCCTAATATGATATGTATACGTCACCAACTATGATTATGTAGTTAAATATATAATGCATGTATGCAAGTGACACAATATTGACAATTTTGCTTAGCATGCATTAATCGATCACATTAAGCGAGGTTTTTCTGTAGTTATAAATGCAGTGAGAATGTAATGCACTGAGTAATTCAATCCTGAGTGTAATTTGTCAAGTAATGAACTATACATACAATTACCGACTTTTATTACTTTGCTTTTACAGCACAAGTAAAATACAAGTATATCATTTTATAATAAAGCATAAGAAACATGGTAATATGGAGTAAATGATAGACAAAAAGTGAAAGATAATATGAAATGTAACAATGAAATATTGTTGCATGTTTGGAATCATGGCCAAAGCACACCAAGGTCTTAGGTTAGTGGATTATGTCTGTAAAATGTGTTTCTGTTCAATTTCCTGTTTTGCAAGAAGGGAAATTATGCCACCTCATATGAGATTGACTGGCTAACCTTCTAATGAAAAAAAAAAAAAAAAAAAAAAAAAAAAAAACATTCTAAAAGTACCATACTAGCATACTAGGACTATAGTGTACATCAATGGAGGTGTAGAAGCAAGGGAGACTAACATGGAGTGTGACTAATGGTTAGAAAGTGAAGCAAGACTTGACAGCTGAGTTAGCTTAGAAGAGGCAAGAGATGAAGTACATGCAGAGTGAAATTACAAGACTGGTAGATATGAATGGAAGAATATGCAAGGATCAAATGAAATATGGATAAGTGAAAGAGGTAACAAATGGTTTGAGATTGGCACTATATAGGGATTTATTATTAATATTATTATTATTATTATTATTATTCAGGCCTCCATCGAGTCAAAAGACTCAATCATGAGAGGTCCTTTCTAAGAAACACAAGTCTATCAAGACTCATCGAGGGAGGTCCCTCCCAGGAAACACAAAGTCTATCATACCACTCCTTAAATGTATTGACCATTCTCGCTCTCGCCAATCCATCAGGCAATGCATTCCATGGTTCAACCACCCTCCATGCAAAGAAACCACTCCTCACCCTCTTTCTCACAGTTTTCTTTTGTAACTTCCAGGGATGGCCCCTTGTCATGACTCCTTCCCGCTGTTCAACCAAGTGAAAGAACTCCCCAGCGTCAACCCTGTAACCACCTCATGACAATTTAAAAGTCTCAATCATATCACTCCTCCTTCTATTTACCAAACTCTGCAGCCCACACTTCTCCCTCAGCCCATCCTCATAACTAACATCGTACAGTCCTGACACCATCTTTGTTATCTGCCATTGTATGCTTTCCACAGTTAATTTATCCCCTTCAAATCCTGGGGACCAGATCTGAGAACAATAGTCTAAGTGTGGTCTGATCAGAGTTTTAATAAACGGAATCATAACCATAATCATAACAACAAGGTCAATATTTAAAAAAAAAAGATGTTTGACACACCTGGGTAAAAAGATTCGCCATCACTGCTCTATACCATATTGTATAGACAGTCCTACCTATAAACTTGCTCAACAATCAGCTAAGTCACTTGTACACTCCTTACTGATAACTCCTCTATTTTTATCAGAAAAATTTCTCCATTTCAAATCACTAATTAAAAATCACATCCTTAAAGATTCAGACAATTTTTTTAATGTTGCTTCCACCCACAAAAGGGTATTTACAAACCTATAGTACATTTTTGTATACCTTAAGCGGGCTAAGGATTACACCTCCAATTTTTTTTTTAATCAAATTTATATTTTTTTTCTTTTTAATTTATTTTTTTTACAGTCTTAAAACCTTGCTTTAGAGAGTAAATATGAAAACTTTTTCAAGCCACTTCAGGCTTCCAATAAACAGACAGCAGTCTCACATTGGGAGATGAATCCACAAACATCCTTGCCCGTGGTGTGATTTGAACCTACAGACTGTTGGTTGGAGAGTGGGTATGCTAGCCATTTAGCCAATCAGACTGCCCCTTTCAATTAGGTTAGTTTTGATGTAACTTCCTTATTTACTAATCTGCCATTAACAGACATTCTTGATTTAATAAAATTTAAATTCCCCCTGATAATTATTTAGATTTACAGTATAAGGTTACTTTACTTCG
This sequence comes from Typopeltis vanoorti, assembly GCF_054136105.1. Taxonomy (NCBI): domain Eukaryota; kingdom Metazoa; phylum Arthropoda; class Arachnida; order Uropygi; family Thelyphonidae; genus Typopeltis; species Typopeltis vanoorti. Next base: position 38,031,564 of record NC_143561.1, on the reverse strand, counting down.
CAATTTTTTTGCCAAGTAAAGTAACTAACTTGACAAAATTTAGAAACATATTAATGGTACCACAATTGCAGTACAATGTGACTAACTTGGAAATTATCACATTCTGGCCTATTCCTAAGAAAGGTGAAAAATCTTCAAAGTCAACTTAACATCCAGATGCTCTCATTTCAGTTCTTTCTCTAAATTAGTGAAGAAATTCATGAGCAGGCAGATTTCTATGCTCCTGGAAATAGAACCAATAAATGACTACCAGTATGGATTTCACCGATCAACAGATATTCTTGCTTATCAGGTTGATCCTATAGACAACACTGCCAACACATTTATCAGATTTGGCACAAGCTTATTACGCTCCAATCTCATGGATCTGACATTAATTAGGTTGCCAGCATTTTCTCCCTGTCTGTACTTGTGTACAATGTAATACAAACTGAATATGTAGACAATGACAATAGGTAGAAACATCAAAAACATCAACTGCATCCTGAATGGAAAACCTAAAGAACAAGTAAAATACTTCAGCTATTTAGGTACAATTTGTAGTGGATTATATTATTAAATTTGGAAATAAAGACCAGAATTAGCAAAGCTGGTACAATCAGAAGTCAAATGAATAAATTTATAAATAAATAAATTTTATTTCCTAATTTTCATAAAAAATTTATCACAACAGTTATCCAATTTAGTCAATTGCATGAATCTTATCAGGAAACTCAATAGGGAAATTCCTCTAATTCTGACATTGTTATATTTTCCTTTTAAATAGATGAGTACTATGACAGCTCTACTCCAATCATCTGGAATTCAACACTCTGACCAAGCCTTCTGAATTATGCAGTGTATCCAATGTAAAACTTGATACCTCCATATTTGAACATTTTTTGGTGAAATATCCACTCAAGTTACCGTTCCATATTTCAGACTATTTCATATTTAATACTGATATTATTATTAATATTATTATTATTCATGACACCTCCAAGGAGTCCGAAAAATCATCGCGGGAGGACACCTACTGTACAACTCTCCATCTCCACCACTACACCAAACGTCTACTACCAATCATCAACATCGGTGGCATCTACTGGCCACCCACCACCACCACAGCTAGTATTTTTTTGTCTGTAAATTGCATGTGTTCTGAATATACATTCTTGTTGAGTGTTTTTTTTACCATTGTGCTTATTACTGCTTGTTTTATTCAAATCAAATCTTAAAGATTCAATGGCAAACCACTGAATCTTTAAGGTTTGATTTTTTTTTTCTTAGAAACTCTGATTTTTTTCTTGAATAAAGTTTGTATATTTGAGTCTACAGTTCACCAACGATAGATGCTTCACTTTGATTTTTTTCAAAACTTTCTTAAATACTCTTCTTTTCAACGTGAAATTCAATTTTAACCTGCTCAACTGGGATAACTTCCAATTTTAAGCAACCTTTAAAAGTGATCACTCATATATCTAGAATATCCATCTTCAGTTTTCATGTCGGCTTTATTATCTGATTCCTTTTACTGTACTATTTGCTCCATTTCAAAGCTTTTTCAGTAGTCTTCATAATAGTTTACCACCTTCGTGATATTTATTTTGTGTGTGTTCTTACACAAATCTTCCCATGACTTCTGTTTAGCTAGTTGTACAGTGCTTCACTTTCTCACATTTTTCTCTGTATTCTTTAAGAGCAAAAGTTGACTAACTTGTCAGAACTATCTATATGCCTCCTTTTACTTGTTTGCCTCATTAACTTCCTGAGTCCAACATATAATCCTAATTTTTCTATCCCTGCAGACAACCTCACCATATGCCTTTTTTTGCTGATTCAATCAATGTTTTTTTTTTTTTTTTTAGTTTGCCATTGAATCTTTAAGGGTTGACTTTTTTTTTTCAAACTCTGATTTTTTCTTGAATAAAGTTTGTATAGTTGAGTCTACAATTCACCAATGACAGATGCTTGACTTTGATTTTTTTCAAAACTTTCTTAAAAACTCTTCTTTTCAACGTGAAATTCAATTTTAACCTGCTCAACACCGAGATAACTTCCAATTTCAAATCCTCTTTATATTATTGTGTTCTAAACTATTATTATTATTCAGGCCTCCATGGAGTCAAAAGACTCATCATGGGAGGTCCTTCCTAAGAAACACAAAGTCTATCAAGACTCATCGAGGGGAGGTCCACCCCTAAGAAACACAAAGTCTATCATACCACTCCTTAAACTCATTGACCGTTCTCGCTCTCACCACTCCATCAGGCAATGCATTCCATGGTTCAACCACCCTCCATGCAAAGAAACCACTCCTCACCCTCTTGCTCAAAGTTTCCTTTCATAACTTCCAGGGATGGCCTCTTGTCATCACTCCTTCCCACTGTTCAACCAAGCGAAAGAACTCCACTCTAACCACCTCTCAACAGTTTAAGAGTCTCAATCATATCACCTCTCCTTCTTCTATCCACCAAACTCTGCAGTCCACATTCCCTCAGCCAATCCTCATAACTATCATTGTACAGTCCTGAAACCATCTTTGTTATCCGCCTTTGTACCCTTTCCACAGTTAATTTATCCCCTTCAAATCCTGGGGACCAAATCTGAGAACAATAGCCCAAGTGTGGTCTGATCAGGGTCTTATACAACAGAATGATAACTGTTTTATCTCTGAGGGTCAGTGTCCTTCTCATTATTGCAGCAATCCACTGTGTTACCTTCACCAACCTTTGCAATATGTCCCCTAAATTTCAGGTTTCTATCAATCATCAACCCCAGATCTCGTCTCCCCTACTTCCTCCCATGGAGTATGCAGTGTCCCATCGATGTTTCCCAAACCTCAACACCTGACATTTTGCTGCATTAAACCGACACCCCCATTCATTTGCCCATCTATCTAGCGTATTCAAATCCTCTTGCAGGGCTACCACATCTGATTACTAATAATCCTTCCCAGCTTTGCATCATCTGCAAACAACTAAACATCCCCCTGCAATCCACTGAATGTCATTGATATAAAGGATAAACAATACAGGTCCCAGCACTGAGCCCTGTGGGACCCCACTTGTAACCCTCTGCTTCCTTGAAACTGCCCCACCATACACAACTCTCTGATACCTATCGGACAGCCAATCCTGAATTCAGTTGACCCATGTGCTGCAACTTAAATATCAGCTTATCATATGGCACCCTGTCAAATGCCTTCGCTAAGTCTAAGAAAATGGCAGTATATGCCTTTCTAGAATGAGGATATAAATATAAGTCTCATTAACATAGTTAATGACTTATTTTTCTCACCTTTTTCCCACGTGAATTTGTGCTCATTTTTATGTTGGAGCATGATGTTAGCAACAAGTCCATGTCCTGAACATAAATCTAGCAGGTACTTGATATTATTAGTATTGCTACCAATACATTTATGTACAAATTAAACAGCAGCAGCTGAAGTACTGAGCCTGGTGGCACATCACTAGTCTCATCTCCTGCCTTCTCCTTCAACTCCTGTTGCCGATTACATACAAGTTCCATGCAGGATCGTATCAAATATTTTTGCAAAGTCTAGCAAAATCATGATATAGCCATTTCCCTTATCAATCTCAATTGTCACTTTACTGTACAAAGTGAGTCAATTAATAAGACATGACTCTCTCCTTAACAAAGGCATGATGTACCTCAGAATTACCATATTCCTATCCATTCATTTTTTACTTCTCTTAACCAACACTCCTGGGACTGTGTTAGTGCTAAAAAGCTAAGGTCAAATGTTTCTTCTGTACTTTCTCATAATACATGGATCAATATCCCATACAGGCCAATGGCAGTATTCACATTCTTAATATCCTGAATACCACCAGTTTATGTATTTGATCTGTGTCTCCGTAGTTGAAGTCTCCCATAATGACTATGCATCTCATGTTCTTGCATATCTATATCTCCTTCTGGATATGTATAATGAAACCTGCAGGATATCCTTTATTATAGAATTACATGTGCACTATAGTAAAGAATTGATTGATAATTCAGATATTTTTTTATTGATAGTTTTGTCACTTGGTTATACTATAAATTAAAGATGCCAAGAAATTATATTCTTGGTTTAACCCTTTATCCAAATGTAAGCAAGCAAAGTTTTCATGTGAAGTAACTTCACAACTGAGCAACTCGTATATAGAGGATAATGACTTCATATCACACCACCAATTGAAAAACTTTCAACATCTCTAATCCAGATTTTTTAGTAATCTGGTATGCCTTTTGGTTACTTGTATATAGAAGTATGACTTCGACATTACTTCAACCTTGGTATCACTTCTGGGTCTGGCTCCCACTGATGAGGCTTCAATAAAGGTCGAAAGCAGCCTGGGTAGTGCCCCTTCCCATAATGCATAGAATTATACATATCAGTAAGAATATGTGCTTTGCATTATGGGATACTAAGGCAAGTGATGTGAAGCCATTAGCTTCTATATACAAGTAGCCAAGTTGTGTGAAGTTACTTCATGCACAACCTTTGTTTGCTTACACTGGGATAGAGGATGAAACCTGAATATAATTTTAATTTCTTGGCATCTTTAATTTATTCAGATATTTTGTCTTATGTATAGGACAACAGTGCAGAAAGTGAACCACAATAAGTAATTTAAATAAAAGAAACAGAGCGCATGCATAACATTGGAATCCTTATATATTATTATTATTTCAGGCAATTCCAAGGAGTCGACAGACTCATCAAGGGAGGCCCTAACATCCTGTCAAGAACAACTATTCGACATTCACACAGTATCTATCATACCTGGCCTTGAATTCATTCAGTCATAGCACCCACAACAGACTCTGGCAGCTTATTCCACTCATTCACAACTCTCCAAGTAAAAAACCTCACTCTAACACCCCTGCTAACCACATTCTTGCCCAGCTTCCATGTATGGCCCCATATCCTCCCATCACCAGTCCTATTTTCAAAAATATCTTCTGGATTAATCTTATAGAAACCCTTCAGTAATTTGAATGTCTCAATCATATCACCCCTTTTCTGCCTATCAACCAATTTTTGCAACCCACAAATCTTCAACCTATTCTCATAAGGGTTCATTCCACAGACCTGCATTCATCTTGGTCACTCGTCTGTGGATCCTCTCCACCTCCTCCCCATCAAAAAGAAACCTTGGTGCCCATATCTGGGCACAGTAGTCTAGATGGGGTCTTTTATTATTATTCAGGCCTCCAAGGAGTCAAAAGACTCATCGAGGGAGGTCCTTCCTAAGACAAAGTCTGTCAAGACTCATCGAGAGAAGCCCCCCCCCCCGAGAAACACAAAGTCTATCATACCACTCTTTAAACTCACTGACTGTTCTCGCTTCCACAACTCCATCAGGCAATGCATTCCACGGCTCAACCACAACTCTCCACACAAAGAAACCACTCCTTACCCTCTTGCTCACAGTTTCCTTTCGTAACTTCCAGGAATGGCCTCTTGTCATCCTCCCTTCCCGCTGATCAACCAAGTGAAAGAACTCCCTAGTGTCAACCCTGTAACCACCTCTCAACAGTTTAAAAGTCTCAATCATATCACCTCTCCTTCTTCTATCCACCAAACTCTGCAGTCCACATTCTCTCAGCCGATCCTCATAACTATCCTTGTACAGTCCTGAAACCATCTTTGTCATCCGTCTTTGTATCCTTTCCACAGTTAATTTATCCCCTTCAAATCCTGGGGAGCAAATCTGAGAACAATAGTCCAAGTGTGGTCTGATCAGAGACTTATACAACGGAATGATAACCCTCTTATCTCTGCAGGTCAGTGTCCTTCTCATAATAGCAGCAATCCTCTGTGTTACCTTCACCACCTTTGCAATATGTGCCCTAAACTTCAGGTTTCTATCAATCATCAACCCCAGATCTCTTGTCTCCCCTACTTCCTCCAGTATAACTCCTCCCATAGAGTATGCAGCATCCCATCGATGTTTCCCAAACCTCAAGACCTTACATTTTGCTGCATTACACTGACACCCCCATTCATTTGCCCATCTATCTAGCTTATTTAAATCCTCTTGCAGGGCTACCACATCTGCACTATTACTAATAATCCTTCCCAGCTTCGCATCATCTGCAAACAACTGAATATCCCCCTGCAATCCACTGGCAATGTCATTGATATAAAGGTTAAACAATATAGGTCCTAGTACTGAGCCCTGTGGGACCCCACTTGTAACCCTCTGCCTCCTGAAAACTGCTCCACCATACACAACTCTCTGATACCTATCAGACAGCAAATCCTGAATCCAGTTGACCAATCTGACATCCAGACCCATGTGCTGCAACTTAAATATCAGCTTATCATGTGGCACCCTGTCAAATGCCTTCGCCAAGTCTAAGAAAATTGCAGTATATGCCTTTCCCTCATCTAATGTTCTTGTAACTTTATTATAAAAGGCTAGCATATTGCTAAAACAAGAGCATCCTTTCACAAATCCATGTTGATTCTCACAGATAACATTATCCTCATCTGCCCAATGCTGTATACGGTCCCTCACTACTTTCTCCAAGATCTTAACAACTACTGATGACACACAGACTGGCCTATAATTAGACACTTCCAGTCTGTTACCACCCTTATGCAATGGCACTATCTTACCTTCCTTCCATTCCCTGGGCACCTTTGCCAAAGCCAGACTTTCATTGAAAAGCCACGTTAAAGGTACTGTCAATTCCCTAGCATATTCTCTCAAAACTCGTGGCGAAATACCATCCAGTCCCACAGCTTTACTGACATCCAGAGTACTCAGTATCTGAAACACACTCTCCTCCTGTACCTCCAGACCTCATACCAGTCCTATCCCTCTAGCATTAAAACTGACTCCTCTAGGATGAAATACTCCAATAAAGTGTTCATTGAACAATTCCACTATGTCTTCTGCATCAGTCACTCTATTCCCATTTTTATTCCACAATATCATTCTTCCACAGTCATTTCTCCTCCTGCTGGCCACATAGCTAAAAAATTCCCTAGGATTTTCTTTGGATCTTAGGGCCAATCTCCTCTCATATTCCAGTTTCGCTTTCCTTACCACACTAGTCACTCTTCTGGCCTGTGTCTCATATTCCTCATGCATCTCTTCACCTGTCTCCTTATATCTCTTCCATAGCCTCTTTTTCGCATGCAATTCATGTTTAATATTGTTTGTCATCCACTTTACTCCAAATTGCGTCCTCTTCTTCACTCGTGGTATACAACTTACCATTGGTGATATCCCGGCCTTCCAATTCCTCCTTCCATGAAACTTCCCGAAGTTGACGTCTAAGACTATTATAATCACCTGCCTTATAATTCCACATAAGTTCCCGTCTCTTTGATACTCCTGCATGTCTATTCATTTTCCAAGTCAACACCATATGGTCACTCTCTCCAACTGGTGGGAGAGACGTCAACTCAGTTATTATCAACTCTTCTGATGCTATAACCAAATCCAAAATTTTTGAACCTCTTGTTCCCTCTGTTACATGTTGCCTAAGACATTTGTCCCTCAAGAATTCTAGAAATTCCATTCCCCTATTGCTACATGCATCTTCCTCTCTCCAATTTATACTACTGAAGTTAAAATCTCCCATAACAATCATTCTTCTTGCACTTGCCAAACTTAGCTGTCTAAACATCTCCTGGTCCCCATCCTCTGTGCTCCTGGGTGTGTAGCAACACCCCACTAAATATCCTGTCTTGCCTACCTCTACCTCACACCATACGCTCTCAAAATCATTTGTCTCACTTCCTTCCAAATTCTCCACTCTTAGAGGACATAGGTCATCACTTATCATAAGCAGCACCCCACCACCACGCTTTCCCCTCCTATCCTGACGAAAAATGCTATACCCAGCGACTTCTATTCCTGTTGTTATATCTCCTTCTGTCAACCACGTCTCAGTGATCGCAATAATTTTTGGCCAGGCTGATGCTATCTGCGCCACCAATTCCTTTCCCTTATTCCGGATACTTCTGGCATTAGTATACAGCATATAAATGCCATTGTTTCTATACCCAGCTTTCTATACCCATTGTTTCTATATCCCTTCTAGACTCCACTGGGCTCAGTGTTACCTGACATTGTCTCCCTTCTCCCAAGTATCCATTCCCACAAGAGGCCACCCCTGCTATCATCCTCCCTGGGACACACTGACTCGTTCAGAACAGCAATCTCTCCAGATGACTACATCCTTCCTCATTCAAATGTAAACGGTCTCTCGCATACAACTCCTCTCTTTCCTCAAACGCACTCCAAGCATCCACATATACCAGTCCTCTCTTGTCACACATTCTCGCTATTATGCCATTCAATATCACCGCTCTTCTGCTCAGCTCATCATTATCATACCTAGGCAACACGCACACTATTTTTCCTCTCTCTGTCTTCTTCCGTACAGTCTCAAGCAAAAATCTCATATCTCTCGCTGCCTGACTTACATTACCACTCAAGTCATTCGTTCCTACCATGACAATCATCTCATCCACCCTTTCACCTCACTTAATGGCCATAGCCACCCTTTCTATTGTTCCTCCTGGCAAACACTCCTCAAGCATCCTATCTTGAACATCACGGATCATTGAGTCGCCATACATTATACCTCTTACCATTCCCTCGCTCCTATTGTTTCCATTCTCTCCTCTTCTTTCATTTCCATACCTCTCTCTTCTACTGTTTCCATTCTCTCCTCTTCTAGCACTCCCATACATCTCTCTCATTCCCTCTCTCCTACTGTTTCCATTTTCTCCACTTCTAGCACTTCCATATCCCTCTCTCATTCTGTCTCTCCTACTACTGTTTCCATCCGCTCGTCTTCTAGCATTCCCATACCTCTCTCTCATTCCATCTCTCCTACCATTTCCATTCTCTCCTCTTCTAGCACTTCCATATCTCTCTCTCATTCTGTCTCTCCTACTGTTTCCATCCTCTCGTCTGCTAGCATTCCCATACCTCTCTCTCATTCTGTCTCTCCTACTGTTTCCATCCTCTCGTCTGCTAGCATTCCCATACCTCTCTCTCATTCCCTCTCTTCTACTGTTTCCATTCTTTCCTCTTCTAGCACCCCCATACCTCTCACTCATACTCCCTAAATTCTCTCTCTCTCCTACTCTGATTCGCCTTGCATTTATCTCTTCCATTCTCCTAATCTTATCTTTCATACTTCTGCTCTCATTCACAAGACATTCCATCTCCTCTTTCAACTCATCTATCTCCCTCTGCAGGTCAGTCACTCTTAATCTAAATTCACTCTCCCAAACAAAACCATCTCCTAAACTTCCACAGTCACTCACGCCTTCCACACTATCAACTATTATTTTCTCATTCTCTCCTATCATACTACTTGTCTTTCTACATTCATTCCCCGTTCCTGGAGCAACAAAGTCGGATATCGATATATCTAATGTACTTATTTCCTCCAACTGCCTGCATTTTGCGCACATACGCTCTCCACTCTCTTTAACAAGCCACATATGTAATTCCCGAGACACATACATGCCGCAAGTACTGCATGCCACAAAGTCCCTTATGATATTGCTAATAATTGAGTTCTTAAATTGCGGAAGACTTGGCGTTACGCCACTTGCGACTGCTGCTGAACCAACCTTCATTCCTTACTGCCGAGTAGAGTAATCTTTAATAATTATTCAATTAATAAATAAGAGGAAAAAAAGTACAAACATCAGAACATTTAAGTACTAAATATAATTAAATAAAATGAAATATAACTAAATACAGTAACTTAGCTTCGTTTTGTCTTCCACTGTTAGCGTTCGATTCCGACGGTACCAAAATATATTATATCGCGACAGCAACTAACATCCAAAAAACAACCACTGAATTACACTCGTATTCAGAGAAACAATTTAGCACTCAAAAACATAGAAAAACGGGGAAAAAAGCAGACTATTCACCAATTAATAATCACTTTCTTCTGCACAGCTCAAATTACAAAAAGATCAAATTCCAATTTTCAAGAAGCCAAGTCATTTGATGAGCTTATTTAGCCACTTTTGCAATGTGCCTCCCCTAAACTTCAATTCTCTATCCACCAAACACTCCCAAATCCCTGGCCTCATCAATCTCCTGGAGTACGGTTCCACCAATGTGATATACTGCTGCTAATCTTTTCACCCCAAAATGCATAACCTTACACTTTGCCACATTACATTGACATCCATTTTCCTTAGCCCAATCCTCCAAACTATCCAAATCATCCTGTAAAATTTTGACATCCTGTGCACTCACAATTGCTCTACCCAACTTTGCATCATCAGCAAATAAGTGAACACTTCCTCTCAGATCCTTTCCTATATCGTTAATGAACAAATTGAAAAGCATTGGTCCAAGAACAGGATCCTGTGGCACACCACTAGTCACAAGCCATCTTTTGGACTCAACTCATGAATAAACCACTCTCTGATATCTCTCTCCATCAACCACCCTCCTATCCATCTCACCAACCCTATATGCATCCCCATCTGCTCAAGTTTACTGATTAGAGTTCCATGTGGTATCCTGTCAAAGGCCTTGGCAAGGTCCAGTAGAATCGCTGTAAACCCATTACCCTTATCCAGTTCAGCCGTCACCGTGTTATAAAACGTGAGCAAGTTACTCAGGCATGAGCTATCCTTCACAAAACCATGTTGTCCCCCATACAGTATCCCATTTTCATCTATCCAATCCTGTATTCTTCTCTTGACTAATTTCTCCAAGACCTTGACAATGATTCCTGATATGCTAATCGGTCAGTAATTTACAACAGCAGTCTTGGAACCTCCTTTATGCAGTGGAACTATTTTCCCCTCTTTCCACCCCCCTCGGGACTAACCCAGACCCCGAGACTCAAATTAAACAAAATGGTCAAGGGTATTGACAATTCTTTAGCTGCTTCTCATATGACACGAGCTGGTATACCATCCAATCCCACAGATGTATTGACATTGAGGTTTTGCAATAGACTACTCACCTCCACTTCATTCACCACAATTCCCATATAATCTATTGGTTCATTCATTTCTGCAATGTCACCACCTGGATGATATATTCTTGCAAAGTGCTCACTCAGTAATTCAACTATATCAACTGATTCGGTTACCTCCCTACCATCGGCATTCTTTAAAATCATTCTGCCATATACATTTTTCCTTTTACTTGCAATATATCGAAAAACTGTTTCGGATTCTCTTTAGCCTGCATGGCCAATGTTCTTTCATAATCCTTTTTTGCTTTTCTTACCACACCCATTACCCTTCTGGCCTGCACTTTATACCGTTCATGTACCTGCCGATCACCTTTCTCCTTAAATTCCCTCCATAGTTGTTTCGTTTTTTTGCAGCTCAAGCTTAATGGTGTTATTCATCCATTTAACCCCTACTTGATTTATTATTCGGACTCTAGGTATACAGTCAGCCATTGCTTCATGCAAAGACTTCTTAACTGCCTCCCATGCACTATCAACTTCTAGTCCTTGCAGTTGTACCTGCCATGGCACTGAAGCAATCAAACTCCTAAGCTTGTCATACTTTCCAGCCCGATAATTCCACATGTACCCTGTCTTAATTGAAAATTCCACACCTTTAGTCACCTCCCAAGTCAAGACCCTATGATCACTCTCACCAATTGGTGGTAATGTGGTCATATTTGTTACAGCCAAATCCTCAGATGTAATTACTAGGTCAAGCACTCTCTGAACCCTAGTATTTTCCATTACATGCTGTTGCAGATAGTTATCCTTTAATAATCCCATAAAATCCAATTCCTTCCTCCCATGTGTCCTCTCCTCCTTCCAATCAATATTACCATAGTTGAAATCTCCCATAATAATTCCCCTCCTTCCACTCATTTCTTCTATTTGCTTATGCATATCATCTCCACCATCTATTCCATCACCTGGTCTATAGCAGCACCCAAATGTATATTTAGCTCTGCTGGCCACAATCTCACACCAAATGGCCTCAAATGTGCTCTTTTCTCTATCCTGCAATTCAACTTCTATTCTCCTTGGCTGTAGCTCATCAGCTATCATCAATAACACTCCTCCCCCCATTTTATTCTCCCTGTCACTCCTGAATACACCATATCCCCTCACATTCAATCCCACTAGCTGTGTCATCTTCTGTCAGCCATGTTTCACTAATGCCAATAACCTGTGTCTGGCATTAGTATATATGAATTGCAGAAGCCGATTTGTCCCATCCCTATTTTGATGCCTTATACTAACTATCTCATTCTGATTCGTGGTCTTTCCTACTCGCTTGGGCATATTACACACATTCACACACTCAACTGTCTCCCTAAAATCTGCATATCTCCACCCCCCCTTAATAACTCTAGTTTCCCTGATTCTGCACATTCACTTCCACTACATTAGACAACACCTTTTCAAGTCTCCGTATACCAAATTCATTCAAATGTAAACCATCCATTTTATATAAATCCTTTCGCCCATCGAACACATTCCACGCATCCACAAATTCCACACCACTCATACTGCATAATTCACACAAAGTCATTAGCAATTATGGCCCTCCTTCTATACTCTTCACTGTCATACTGCAGCAACAGACTCACCATCCTAATTCTCCCACTCTTCTCTTTTGCTACCTCAAGCAATTCCTTCACATCCTCATTCATAGCCATTTTGTTTCCTTTCAAATCATTTGTACCTGCTACCACTATCAATTCTTTCACCCACTGCTTTTGCATTCTAATTGACTCACATTCTTCACGTTGGCACCAGGCTGGTACGATTTTGTTAAACTCTCAACTAACACACCTTACTAAGGAATCTCCATACAACACTTTTGGTTATATATAATATATATTAGATAATATATATATGTTAAAAATACCAAAAAATTTTATACTTGGTTTTAATCCTTTTGCCAAGTAAGCAAAACAAAGTTTTGTACGTGAAATATATTCGTGCCTGAGCTACTTGCATATAGAGGCTAATGACTTCGTATCATTCATATCTGTGAAAAAAGGGTATATGTGGAACTACAAGGGGGGTGATTATGAAGAGCTCAGGAGACAGCTTGCAGGTGTAGCATGGAATGAGGAGTTAGTTGGAAAAGAGATCAATGCAGCTTGGGGGATTTTCAAAAACTATTTAGTAGATGCAATGTTTAAATGTATTCCATGGGTGAAAAGGTTAAGTAAGGTAGGTGTGAGATGGATGCATAAAGAGATTAAGCATGCAATACAGAGAAAAAGGGCATTGTGGAGGCAGCATAAGAGAAGTGGAAGTAACCAATTTCATAAGGTCTACAAAGACCAGGCAAGGAGGGTAACTTGGTTGGTGAGAGTAGCTAAAGAGAGGTATGAACAGCAGTTAGCTAATGAAGCCAAAAAGAATCCTAGGGAGTTCTTTCGATATGTAGCCAGCAAAAGAAAGAATGATTATCGAAGGATGACATTGATTGGAGGAAATGGTATAAAGACAGCTGTTGCAGAATGTGTGTGGTGGAGATATTTAATGAGCAGTTCATAAAGATCTTTCAATCTTGTGAATGCAACTTCATGGAGAGATTGAGAGCAGTTGATGATGGGGAGGAGAGACTGACTGTAAGTGAGCAAGAGGTGTTTGGGAGTTGAGTAAACTAGATATAAATAAGGCTGTGGGACTTGATAATATATCACAACGTATTCTGTAGGAATGTGCCAGAGAGTTGACACCTGCCTTGACATATTTTTTTAATACGAGTGTTGCACTTGGTCAAGTTCCTAAACAGTAGGAGGAGGGCAAGATTGTGCCACTTCATAAAGGAGGTGATCGAACTCAAGCATCAAGCTATAGGCCTATCTCTGTGTCAGGTGTTGTGGTTAAGTTGTTGGAGAAGCTTGTGAGAACTAGGATCCAGAGTTGGGTTGACAACAGTGGTATAATCTTTGATGGACAGCATGGATTTGCTAAAGGGAGGTCGTGTTTTAGTAATCTACTTACTTATTACAATAAAGTGACTGCTTCCTTGGACAGAGGAGAAGGATACACAGTAATATACTTGGATTTTGCAAAAGCTTTTGATAGAGTGCCTCATGATAAGTTGACAGTCAAACTAGAGCAGATGGGGTTGGATATTAGATTAGTGCATTGGATTGGAGACTGGCTATCTGATAGGTATCAACAAGTTGTGTATGGGAGTGCGATATCCAGGAAAAGGAAAGTCACTAGTGAAGTGCCTCAGGGGTCTGTTTTTGGGCCATTACTATTTAACTTGTATATTAATGATATTGGCAAAGATTTGGATGGAGATATTCAGTTGTTTGCAGATGATGCAAAGTTGAGACGAACCATAAAGAGTAGTGAAGATGTTGTGGCCTTGCAAGAAGACTTGAATAAATTGAGTGATTGGGCAAGCAAATGGGGATGCGAGTTCAATGTTGCAAAATGTAAGGTTTTAAAATTTGGAAAACAAAGATGGGATGCAGAATTTATGCTTGGTGAGAATATATTGTTGGAAGTAGAGGAAATAAGAGATCTGGGGGTGATAGTGGATAAGGATCTAAAATTTAGAGGACACATCGCCAAAATTGTGAAGACAACACAAAGACTTCTGGGAATGATGCGGAGGACACTGACGTGTGGAAGTAGGGAGATTCTTGTTCCATTGTATAAGGCTTTGATTAGGCCACACATGGACTATTGTGCCCAGATTTGGTTACCGGGTTTTCAGAAGGATGAAGAGATGTTGGAAAGGGTCCAAAGGCGACTGACTAAGGTAGTTTCTGACCTCTGGAATGTTGAGTATGAGGAAAGATTGAGAAGATGTAATTTGCAGAGTCTGGTGGAGAGATGGAAGAGGGGAGATATGATAGAGACCTACAAGTTGGTAAGGGGTTGTTATAAGATCAATGGTGGAGAAGTTCTACAGAGAATAGTGGGAGATCAAAGGAGAACCAGAGGTCATCCCTGGAAACTGTATAAAGAGGGTGTGAGAGGCAGGTTTTTTCGTACAGAGTTGTGAATGATTGGAATGCCTTGCCTGAGAGTGTGGTGTCTGCAAGGAGTTTGAGTGTGTTTAAGACACGGTATGATGAGATGTGTGTGTGATAAAAGGACCTCCCAGATGAGTCTTTGACTCCATGAGGTCTTGTTTAATAATAATATCACTTGCCTTAGTGTGTATCCCATAATGCAAAGCACACCCACTTTCAGGCGTGTATAATGCAATGCATAATTGGAAGGACCACTACCCAGACTGGTTTGACCTTTATTGAGGTCTCTTCAGTAGGAGCCAGACCTGGGAGAGAGATACCAGGTTGAAGTAATGCAGAAGTCATATATATCTCATATACAAGTAGACAAAAGGTGCTTGACCTTAATAAAGATAAAAATCTCTGGATAAGAGAAAGATGTAGAAAGTTTTTTACCTTGGGTGTAAAATACATTAAAAATACCAAGAAATTTTATGCTTGGTTTTAATCCTTTTCCCAAGAAGCAAAACAGAGTTTTGCATGAAATATATTCACGTCTGAGCTACTTGTATATAGAGGCTAATGACTTCATATCACTTGCCTTAGTATGTATCCCATAATGCAAATCCCCCTCTTTCAGGCATGTATAATGCAACGCATAATGGGAAGGGCCAGTACCCAGACAGGTTTCAACCTTTGAGGTCTCTTCAGTGGGAGCCAAACCTGGGGGAGAGATATTCACATCTAAGCTACTTGTATATAGAGGCTAGTTACTTCATATCACTCCTTAGTATGTATCCCATAATGCAAATCCCCCCCCCCCCTTTTCAGGCATGTATAATGCAATGCATAATGGAAAGGGCCACTATCCAGACTAGTTTCAACCTTTATTGAGGTCTCTTCAGTGGGAACCAAACCGGGGAGAGATTCAAGGTTGAAGTAATGCAAAAGTCATATATTTCATATACAAATAGACAAAAGGTGCTTGACCTTCTTAATAAAAATCTATGGATGAGTGAAAGATGTAGAAGGTTTCTTTACCTTGGGTGTAAAAGATGTTGAAGATACAGGCTGAAAATAAAATTAAATTGGATAACTGTATTCACAAGTCCCCCCCCCCCTCCACAACTTAAAATTATCAAATTTAATTTCATTTTCAGCCCAATAGTTTATCACCAATATATGACTGTATATATAGGATTCCAATGGCATGCAAGCACTGTTTCTTTTAATTAACCACCCAAACGGCCATATGGATAAAATACATTATTATTATTATCAACATTTGACCTCCATGGAATCAGAGACTCATCGTGGGAGGTACTCACTATTGCATACTATGCTCATCCAACCGCATTTTAAACTGATTCAATGTGTCCACATCCACAATGCACTCAGGCAATGCATTCCACTCACCAACCACCCTCCATGCAAAGAACCTGCTTCTCACTCCTTTGCTCACACCCTCCTTAAACAGTTTCCAGCAATGGCCTCTTGTTCTACTCCCTTCTCCCATTCTATGAAAAATCTCTTCCATATCTACCTGATAACAATCCCTGACCAGCTAATATGTCTCAATCATATCCCACCTATTCACGAGGAACATAACTCTCTATATACTTCATATCCATCACATATTTCAATGTAATATCAATGGTATTACAATTTTAATATGCACTTCGCATCCATGGTAACCCTGATATCTATAGACGTCATGGCTGGTTTGTTGGTTAAATGCAAGACAAAATATCTGAATACTAAATCAATTTTTTACTGTGGTACATCTGTAATTTTATAATAATCTCCCTTTGCACCCCATGATTTATAAGCATCAACTATTTTAATATGTAAGCTTTTATCTTACACCAGATAATTCTATGGTCACTGTTTATTGATACTGGCACTGATAATAATATCCTCTCTATGCTCTAAATAAGCTGCTGTATATGTGTTAAAACATATGCAACAGCTACAAGTTTTCAGCTCTAAAAATCAAATAAATTTTCTGTCTTATTTCTTCTGATAGCATCCTTTTGAATGGTCTGCCCTTGTATGTATTTCCAAAGGAGCATAATTTGCAAATCTTGAAATCTAATGTTTGCTCAATTCATACTAACATACCATGCGATCAACAATTTTAATGTGTAGAACTCACTATTAAAACAGGTACCATGCCTACAATAATGTCCATGTGGCAAAGGCCATATTGGATGTTTTCACAGCAGTCAAAGTCATTATCATATCCTCTTCTCGTGATGCTTCAAAATCTGAAGATTCCCTATTAATCTAGACAAGGGTATCCATACTTCTCAGATTCTTGCAGCCCAACTAGTCTAGTGAAAAGTTTCTGAGCTCCCAACTAATAGGCTAAAGGATGAAATCAATTTCATCCTTTTGTGCAAGAATACCACTCTGATTACTGATGGTCTGAAATGCTCTTGAAAGATCCAGTCTCTAGAAACAAGGATTCCAGATGAACTCTGTCTCAAATGTAGTATGACATACATGAATTTCCAATTTTTTTTATTGGTGGGTTTTATATATATATATATATATATATATATATATATATATATATATATATATAAAATAAAAAATGTATAGAGACTGTAATCTGAATGCAAATAATCAACTCCTATTGCAACATAATTTCAATAATTATAAACACTTTGAAAATGAAAGTTCTAAGCTTATGATATTTAAGGGGAAAAAATTACAAAATGCAGTGCAAGGATGCCAACTATCCTGATGTAAAATGAGTATCTAATATGCTAATATTCAAGGCAAAATTATTTAAAATGGTGCAACATGCAGCAAGCACAAGATGCATTATTTTCCCTGCTATTAATGCCTATTTATCATGACTGCTGACTGAACTTTCACTTGTCAATCTCAATAAACAAGATTAATTGAGCAAAAAAGTATGGAGAAAGCATGATGACATGAGAGCAATCAATGGTTAGGTCACCAAGTAATACAATACTGTTTTTTTATTTTTTATTTTTTTTATGGAAGAAAGTAATAAAAGTGTCCACACTCTATGGAAAAACTAGTGTCAATTTAATTTCATAAAACAAATATCAAAAATCAGCTAATTGTTACCGTTTAGGGAGTAGGGAGTTTTTTTAGCCCTATCTAACTTTTGGAGACTCAGTGGGCAGTTCAATCTCCACTGGTAGCCAATCAGAGATAGCTGGCCCAAGGCTATCACTAATTAATCGGCACGCAGTGCAGAAGGTGGCTAGTAAGTGCCGCCATCTGGTGGTCCATAACCCTAACACAATATTTTTAATGTATGAAAATGGTGCGGGTTCAACGGCCGATTTTCTTGAATTTACGGGATGAAAAACCCGAGTTTCCCGGAGGAAAAACCTACTAGCCCATGCCAGAGATCAACTAACACTGGAACTGGTCGAGAAAAGGCTTAGAAAAAGTTTCTCTAGTCGGCGACTAGATTCGAATGCCTTTTGTCGTGCGGTCAAGTGGTGTAGAGTGCGAACGGCACTTCTACTGAGCTACACAGGCTCTCTAAAACAAATATTACAAACTCAATTCAAAGAAAGCTTTTTTTTCCCCTAAACATCAATGCCTTGCTCAAGATTTGTACCCATTTGTATGCATACAAATCAGCCCTTCAAAACACACACGCAACTTACCGACAAAAAATACTAGTTGTGGTGGTGGTGGCGGGCAGTTGTTGTTGATGTAGATGACTGATAGTAGAGGTTAGGTGGAGGTGAGATTTTACAATCGCAAACATCTATGGTGAAATTCGAACCTACAGCCAGATGACTGGAGAACTAATTATTCAGTCAAATTACTGGAAGAAGAATGTCGATTTAATGTTTGCCACTGCAAGATTTTTGTATTCCAGATTGGTGTTCTCCAGCAATGAGTCTACGGACTCCTTGGATGTATCACGAATAATAATAATCTTTGTGGTAAACAATCTGTGGCTTTTACCAACTGAGCTATCGAGGAAAGCTATTAACAAGGCATGTTGATATATGAAGCTGTTTATTTTCATATGGAAATATGGAATTAATAATTTAAACTCATCTATAAACTTGAAATATGAAAATATAAAATATTTATACTACAAGATCTACTTTCTTTTAATCATGGTGGAATACCACTTTCTCGGTTAAGAAGATAAGTATACAGAAGTAAAATAATTTATAGACGTGTGTGTGTGTGTATATATATATATATATATATATATGGTTTAAAGTTCAGAGCAAAAATTCCCACTGCTTTAAGGAAGTAAAACTTTCTATGGACTGCACTAACACTGAGGTGCTCAGATGAGTGCAAATATTTAAATGGTTGATAAGAAATTGGTCTGAGGTTTTGTTACTGGAAATTAAAATATGAAAACAATTTCATTTTACAATTAATGAATACAATGAAGTACTAAACATTTTCCTATGTAATACTGTTGTTTGTTGTTTAATCCATTCTATGTAAAAAATAAATAAATAAATAAAACTGGTATGGTAGGGAGGCAGCTGAAGTTTATATGGAATATGTGAAATTAGCCAAAACACTAAACTAGCAGTATACTAGACAGGGTTCAAACTAAGTTTAACTTGTGGTCCTAAAAGAAGAAAAGGACAAATGAAAAACTAGCGTTCTTTATTAATCAAATAGGTTTCTTCCCCTCCTTTTGAGCTGGGTTAGAAATAAAGCAGTTGATCAAAGACAACAGACAAAATTTAGGGAAGTGAACTGTCAATCAATAGAAGAATCATATTAAAAATTAACATATTAAAAACTTAACACTGTTAGCATTTAGGAATGTGTGAGTAAGACTAATTTAAGGTGGTACAGTCACTTAAACAGAATGGATTAAAAACATGGTATTTGTTACCATGATGGCAAGGAAATGACCCAGAGAAAGAGCAAGATCTAGGGAGATTGATGTCAGACAGAAATATAAGATATGACAATCTACTGTCAGTATCCTGTACACTCCTTGAGAGTACATATAAGGAAACTGATGATAATATTATAGGACCATATAAATTATATGTATAATGTACTAAAGAGAAATTGGTGACTAAAAGAATTTCCCAATAGCTAAGGTAAAGTACAGTACTATAATTTTGAATCAATATCAAAGTAAAGAGGCAGAAGATATTCACCTGGATGATATACTTGGGTGTGGAGGATTTTTTTTTTTTTTAAACTAATTTGTATATATGCCAACAAATCAGTGGTGTAAAACTCCCTGTAACTAAGCATATTCCCACGATTTTTTTTTTTTATGACTTCCACCTCCACAAATAGTTGTAAACCTATAGTACAGTAGCACCATGAGTAGTCTAATTTTATTATTATTATTTTTATTAATTTTATATATTTAGTATTTTCATTTATATTGTACATAATCTGAAACCCTGCTCTAGATCAAAACATGGATCTTTTCAAGCCACTTCAGACCTCCGATAAGTAGGGCAGTAGTCTCACACCAGGTGTTGGAATTCATCTACTACTTTAAGACTATCACAAACATCTATAGTGAAATTCAAACCTACAGCCAGATGACTGAAGAGCTAATTATTCAGTCAAATTACTGGAAGAAGGATGCCAATTTAATGTTTGTCACTGCAAAATTTTTGCATTTCGGATTGGGAATACTTATAATTCCATAAGTATTCCAGAAATACTTATGGAATTATATTAGAGGAGATTGAGAACAATGGAGAATTATGTGCAATAGTGGAGAGGATGGTCGAATTCAGAGGTAAATATCACAAAGCAAAGAATAACAAAGAACTGGATTAACAGGACTGATCACTGGATAAGGAAGTTCTCTAATAATGCATTTGCATCTGAAATATGTTTACAGGTCTGACTACTTGGGTTTCAGGGAGATGTAAAAACAATGGAGAACATGCAGAAACAAGTAACTAAGATGGTAACATGCATATTCTACAAAATGTTGAATATGATAATAAAATAGTTAACTAAGTGAGAACTGCTGTTCGTTAACATAGAAAATTAGGGATATGATTAAGACAATCTGGTAGAGAATTTATACACTAAATAAAAGGAGATATTTCTGTACCGACAGAAAATAAGCAAACTGGCCATTCCTTTGACCATGATGTTTAATGAATCTCAAAACAGGGAAAGATTCCGCAGGAATGTATGGTAATTCCATAGCACATGGGTGGTGCAAAGACCAATGTATCCAACTATCGACCAATTAGTATCTCTGGAGTGGTGGTGAAGATTTTGGAAAAATTGGTTAGGGCTTGCATTCAAAAATGGGTTGACAGTGAATATCTACTTTGCAAGGAACAACATGGGTTTACTAAGGGAAGGTCATATTTTAGCAACTTGCTCACATTCTACAGGGTGTCCCAAATTTCACGCAAGAAGTAATTTTGGTAGAAAACACAGGTTTTTAATTAAAAATTGTAATTTCTTATTGATTCATAAAGTATACAGTATAGGGTTATGCATGGAATAGCATATCGGGTAAATGGCCTCCACAGCTTTGCTGGCACATACACACTCTTTTGTTGGAATTTTCCATGACCGTTTTGCATAAATGTGGCTGAATTTCGTTGATACAGCGCTCAATTTCCTCCTTCAAGGCGTGGGGGGCGTGGGCTTGTTGGCATAAACCTTAGACTTCAAAAAACCCCAAAGAAAAAAGTCCAACGGCGTTAAGTCACATGATCTGGGCCGCCAATTCTGATCACCAAAACGGGAAATTACACGACCAGGAAATGACTCATGCAGTAATTGAATTGTTTCTCGGGCTGTATGGCATGTGGCACCGTCTTGTTGAAACCACATGTCGTCCACATCCATATCTTGCAATTTAGGCACAAAAAACTGGATTATCATGTCGCGATAGCAAGCACCATTCACTGTTATTGCCTTACCAGCCGCATTTTCGAAGAAGAACGGACTGATGATGCCTCCAGCCTAAAATCCGCACCAAACAGTGACACGTTGCGGATGCATTTGTTTCTCAACAATCACTCGTGGATTTTCTGAACCCCAAATGCGACAATTTTGTCGATTAACGAAACCATCGAGATGAAAATGAGCCTCATCGCTGAAGATGATTTTGTTCGAAAAATAAGCATCCACTTGTTGCTGTTCCATAATCCATTCAACGCACTCTCTTCGCTGTATGTGGTCATTTTTAATAACCATGAACTGTCAGCTGTCACGTTGTCTTTTTTTTCTCGTTGGCAACACTTTACCGCACAAATGGCGCCAAATTTAAATCTTGTGTGAATTTTGGGATACCCTGTATAACTGTTACTGTTGAACTAGACAAGGGAATGGACACACCATGATACTTTTGGATTTTGCCAAGGCTTTTTGACAGAATACAGCATGGCAGACTGCTGCATAAATTGGGGAAAATGGGTTTGGGTTATACAATATTAGCATGGATAAGAGGTTGGCTGACTGACAGATATCAAAAAGTGGTATACGGAGGATCTGAGTCTGCAAGGTTTAAAAGGTAACAAGTGGTGTACCACAAGAATCAGTGATTGGCTCACTGTCAGTATCCTGTACTGACAGTGGACCAAGTGGATTAATGAACAGATTGTTATTCAATCTGTTCATTAATGATATTGGGAAAGATTTGACAAGTGACACAGTTATTTGCTGATGATGCAAAGACAGGTAGGGTAATCATGAATGCTGCTGATATGCAGTCTTTGCAGAATGATTCGAATAGGCTGGAATTGTAAGCATGAGAAAATGGGTGTCAGTTCAATGTCAGTAAATGTAAAGTCATTCACTTCGGCATGATTAGATATCCAATGTCGTATTATATTGATGGGATTAGGCTAGGGATCTTGGAGTGTTAATAAATAGGAAGTTGAAGTTTTGCGGCCATGTGGCAAAGATTGCAAATACAATTCAAAAGATAAACTGAAATGCTGAAACGAATGTTCACATGTAAAGATAAGGATGTTATTTTGCCTCTTTACAAGGCCTTGATAAGACCTCGCTTGAACTATTGTGCACAGGTCTGGTCTCCTGGTTTCTGTTGTGATTCTGATATATTGGAGAGAGTACAAAGGAGAGTGTTAAAAATGATATCAAGATTGTGGAATACTGATTATGAAGACAGACTGAGAATTTGTAGATTGCAGACACTAGCAAACAAGAGAAAGAGGGATGATATGATTGACACTTAAACTTCTGAAAGGGTCATACAGGATTTCAAATGATGGAATTTTTCAATTTATGGAGGGTGGGGAAAGGACATCCTTGGAAGCTGAGAATAAAGGCCGTCAAGAAGGGTGTGAGGGCTAGATTTTTCTCTCAGAGGGTGGTGTGTGATTGGAATAGCTGGTGTGTGTAATATGTGGCCTCCATCGATGAGTCTCTGACTCCCTGGAGGTCTCTCTCAATAATAATAATATTCCAAACTGGTGAGATTTTTCCAGAAGAAAGAATTCATGTATGTATGGATAATGATTTCAGAGAAAATTATAGGTATTATATAAGACAATTGACCTCCCACAATGAGCACTGAGATACCAAAGTTTCCAGATTAACAATTTTTCACTGTAGCATGATGTACCATGTGTGCATTTTTTACTATATATATTCCAAATGATCTGAATTCAATGTGGTTGATAGAATATTTTATTACAGCATTCTGGCTAACACCTTTTTTTTTTTTTTTTTTTGTATACAGTTTACCTATAACTTTTAATATAGATCTCTTAATAAAATGCATTTCCATACACTGTAAACAGGTTTTAAACAGCTGGAGAAATTTTGTCACACCAAATTATACCTTTTCAACTTATTTAAAAAAAATAAAATAAAACAACTTTTGTAATTAAATAAATAAACTGCCTTCTCAATACTTTTATGTGCAGAATTTCTCTTGCTGGGAATGTTTTTGTTCTTCACAGTGAAAAAATAAATAAAATAAAAATAATAAAAATAAGATAAAATACTGAGCCATACGATCTGTCATTTTTTTTTTTTTTATTAAGGACAGGCAATCTAAAAATAAATAAATAAAAGCAGATTCGATAGAACTTAATGATTTTAATCAATTATATGCAACCTTTCAAACATACTGCTGTTATTACATTAAATAGAATAACCTTCAATGGCAACGATACATTTTTAACATTTCAAGTTTTTTTTTTAATTTTATGCTTTGAATATTTTTTAAATAAAGAGTTGAGAAGAAAACACGCATGAAATTATTATATTATAAGTAAACTCATAGCATTTCCTCAATTTTCTATTAACATTTCATCTTCTAAAGACATTTCATATGAAATTTGAAGAGGGTCAAGTAATTTGTTCAACAGTTCAAGCCATTCGGACTGTTTTCATTATTCCCTTAATCTAATTTTATGCAGCAGTCATATAAATCAATAGAGATACGGACAAGCCCCTGAAGTGGCTCTCACACAGAACTTTGGTCAGCAGTAAGCAGCTCTCCTATTTTTTTTTTTTTTTACACTCACTTCCTGCTTTCAAGGGTGGCCCTATTTTTCTTGTAACTTTGCGCCTAACTTCCACTAACGCTATAAGCCACTCCATCAGTTCCCATTATTCATTCTGAAGTATATACCCATTAACCTCTCCGACTAGTAATTTTTGCAACTGCTATCATTACCACATTGCACAACCCTTCACTACATCTTAAAACAGTTACATATTAAGTAAATCAAAAATTCAATTAAAAAAAAAGAAGAAGTATATATATATATATATATATATATATATATATATATATATATATATATATATATATATATATATATATACATACACACACACATATATATATATATATATATACACATACACACACACACAAGTTTTCAGCAGGGGGGAGGGAAACAGAGAACTTCCATTTAAATCTAATGTGACCTTGAACCTAACTGTTCGCTACAATAAACGACCTTAAAGGAGCTTAAATTTAATAGAAAATAATGATAAAATCGTATATACTTACTAGTTATCGTTTGGGAAGTTGGGTGGCTGCGGGGGCTCAAACTGATTCAAATGGCAGTAAAGGACATCGAAACAAAAGAAACACATTTCCATACACACGACCATCCCATTTCGGTATATGCTTGGCTGAAAAGGATTAGGATGTACAACAGAGCCATTACAACAAGGATGAAAATGATACGGATATTGATAATTATGCTTATGTTTCTTTGTTGTACAACAAACAGCCGCCATTCCTCCACCAAAGAAAAAAACACTCCAACAGCTGAGAGCCTGAGATGACTAACAATAAAATGCGCGCAGATAGCGCCCTCCTAAAGCAAAAGTCACTTATACATCTCCACAAATCATCACTCAATCTATATTTCTTGATAAGCTGAAACAGAAACTACATACTGCAAATGAAAATTTTTATGTCTAAATATGTAATCAGTACGGGAAGAGAAGTAAATAAATTACCTATAATCATTTACATTTACATGGAAAGTTTGAGAGAAAATCGTTTAAAATATAAGGATAGGGCTTTGAATTATATCCCGCCGTGGGCATGGATGTTTGTGATTGTCAGTTAAAAGACAAGCAGTGGTCGTCAGCAGTAGATTCTATTGGTGTAGATAAGTGTTTCTCAAACTTCACATATCCGCGGACCCCTTCTTAAATTTTCATTATTACCAAGTACCCCTAATTAAGTAATTAAAATTAATAAATTAAATATCTATTTTATTTGAATTTATATGTTTATGTAAACAAAAAATATTATTTATTTTTAACAGAACAAACTCTATAAAGATAGTATAACGTTTTACTTACTTAAAATAATTTATCATCAATGAGAGGAGTGAAATTGCTTATGGTGAGATAAAATTTCAGCAAAATTTGGCTCTACAGTTGTTAATTTCAATCTCAGATGCGGTTCGACATCTATAATACGATTCCTCTTCTTCGTCTTAATATTTACAAGGGCCGAAAATCCAACTTCGCACAGATATGAACCTGGAAATAGAAAAATGAGCCTTAAAGCTTTATCTGTTAATTCAGGAAATTCATTCTGTATTTGTAGCCAAAATGATGATAACGTATTCTCGCTGTATTTATTTTTTAGGAAACCATCAGAAGCTAGTTCTAAAAGTTGTTCTTCTTCTATTGACGATAGACCCTTTGGCATAAATTTGCTTTTATTGAAAGGGTATCTTATCCACTCCATATTAATGTCCAATTCAGGGAAATACTTTTCTAGATTCATTTGTAAGCTTTTTAAATGTTGCATGATAGTAATCTTCACATCATCATCAATTTTTTCATTTGAACTTGCGAGCAATTAATGAAGCGATGGAAACGCGTCAAATTCTCCATTACCAACCTGCAGTTGCCATAACTTCATTTTTGCCAACATGGCGTTCACTTTATCTTGGACATGAAATATAGAAATTTCCTTGCCTTGTAAAGATAAATAAAGACTATTTATACAGTAAATATATCTGCCAAGTATGCTAATTGACTGAGCCATTTCCAATTATGTAAATGCTTTTTCAATTCAAACTTTTCATCAAGAAAAACTTGTAGTTCATTTCGAAGTTCAAATAAACGAGTAAGGACTTTTCAACAAGAAAGCCAACGAACATCGGTATGGAAAAGAAGTTGTGTATAGTTGCTTCCCATTTCTTTGCAATGTTGAGAGAAAAATCTGGCATTTAGAGGACGGCCTTTAATATAATTTATGATTTTTACAGCTTCATCAAGAACTTTTCTTAGGTCTGTAGACATCATATGTGTAGCCAAAGCCTCCCTGTTTATGCAGCGATGTGTTGACTTTGCATTTAACACAACAGCTTGAATCCTTGAAATAAGCCCTTTTTTAGATCCGCCCATGGATTTCACTCCATCCATGCTTATTCCAACACAACTTTTCCAATGCATAAAGGTATTTATACTGTTGAATATTTCTTCTCCTGTTGTATGTTCTGGAAAGGGTTTCGACTTTGCACGTTTATCCCTATGTAACTCCGAGCAGAAAGTATGGCCAAAGTGTTAGGTTTCAAAAAGTTTTGGAGAAATACTCTCGAACATACTCCTGCAATTGTAATATCATAGAGAAAGGGATCAATATGGGTGAGCTGTATGAAGAGAGTGGAAAGTGTTGCAACTGTCATGCAAAACACATATGTCATCTTTCATATAAGCTAAAAGTTCTGCTTTCAGGCAATATTCACTGTCTAGCCGATTTTCGTACCAAGTCTCGAAAACCTGTACGAGTTTCTTTGTTCATAAATTCTGAGTGGAAATAAGATTTTTCGTGGATGACTCCATGATAATCCAGAGAATCGGATGTGTGAAACTTATGAGGAAAGAAACCCTTACAAACTTCTGGGAGAACGAACATGGCGTGCGACACTAATATAGGAAAAACTGTCAAGAAATATGATGTTTAATGGGTCATAATAGATAGCAAGCATCTTCGATTCATCAAACACTACATGGGGTTGGAAATTGTTTGAAAAAAGATATTCTGAAATAAAATACCTGTGAAAAAACGAAAATTGTGTGCAATCACACGGACATTTTCATATTTTGGTTTGACAGTCCGAATGATCTTATCATCTCGATCCCTTTTCATGAAAACAGAAAACAGTTCATCTAGGAATTGACCCACACAGTTTTCACCCCAGACCTTGCATTCGTGACTACCAAAATCAGCTATATATAATATTGGAACATGACGATGATTTTTAGCAATAGTTTCTGTGTCAAAAAAAATCATAGAAACTTGCTTATTTGAGACCTCCGATTTTTGCACAAAACACATCTGTTTTGGGTGAACTAATTTGCAGTGGCTGCAGAAATTTTCAGGTGGACAGACGTGGCTTTTATCTGTAGAGAAAGTAGTCAAACACTCTCTGCGATGATGGAATTTTGAACAAATATTATTTTGTATGTGCAAATTCAGACATTCATTGCCGTAGAATAATCTATTGCATGACTCACACAAAAGAAGGTTCTGCACACTATGAATGGCGTTTGTGCGACAGTGGATGCATACATTTTGGCATCTATGTAATTGTAATTCGATTGCGTTTTTGTATGTTTTTAAGCAAGTGAGGCAATAATAGACACCCCCAAATGAAGCTGGCACACTATGCACAAAATCATAATGAGATTCGCGAAATAAAAGACAGATCGCTTACTTGTATTTGGACCACAAAACACCACAGAAAAATTAGCATCTCCCGAAAAAATTACGATTTGGTATTTTGGAGTCAAATGCTTTTGAAAGAGATCTGCTTCTGGAACACCGCAAGAAATGACCAGAACCCCTGCAATTTTGTGAATAATTAAAGTCCTCTTTGTTTGTGAATTTTTAAAATCTAAATGCACTTGTTTGTATGTTGCAACATCATCAGTGTGTGAAGAAACACCCAGAACAAGTGCTTGGGCCATGCAAAGATTGTCTTTGTTGTTAATTTCTACAACAGCTCTTTTGATTTTCATAACTTCATCCAGGCTAAGCAAGTTCTTTTTACATTGGTTCTTCCGCTACCATTGTTACAGATGTTAATCAGTATGACATCGATAACAAAATCATTTGCCAAAAGAAACTCACGTTTCGATTGGGCGACACCATAAAATGCATCAACTATACTTTACTTTGGATAGTTAGTTCAGAAAGCAATATGAATGGTAAGTTAATATTGCTTTCTAAACTGAATGCACTAATGCCCAACCGAATGTGAGAAAAAGTTCCTGAACTGGATAAACGCTGAATGATCCCATTAAGCATATCTCGAAACATTTAAAAAAAAAAACACTCCGGTGAGAACAGTTCAAGATCACGAAATCGAATTTGATACTCCAATTGAAGACTTTAATATTTGATAGAATTACATGATTGGTCATACATCCCCTTCTTGGAGATGTGTTTTGATATTAAGGGTAAATATTAAGATTAGTGATTAGAGCTTATGCCACCTTTACCACGAGTTGCCTTGGTCTTGCACTACCTGTAGGATCAGCTGGACTAGCATCACTTGCAGGTGCAAACTTGACTTTGTTCAGTGGATGTGGCGTTTGCCAACCACGGCGCTTGGCCGCACGAAGGAAGTCTTGGTTTCGAGTCTAGTCGGCGACTAGAGGAAATTTTTCTAAGCCTTTTTTCGACCGGTTACCGAGTTAGTCGATCTCTGGCACGGGCTAGCAGGTTTTTCCTCCCGGAAACTCGGGTTTTTCGTCCTGTAAACTCAAGAAAATCGACCGTAGAACCCACATTATTTCAGACATTAAATATATTGTGTTAGGGTTAGGGACCACGAGATGGCGGCACATTTGAGCCGTCTCTCTTCACTGAGTACCGCTTAATTAGTGATAGCCTTGGGCCATCTATCTCTGATTGGTATCAGTGGAGATTGAACTGCCCACTCAGTCTCCAAAAGTTAGATAGGGCTAAATGGCCTCGCCTACTCCCGTATACGGGAATAAAAAGGCGTTAGCTGATTTTTTATATATATATATATATATATATATAGATATATATATTAGTCATTATATATATATATAGACACTAATATAGACATTAGTCATTATATATATATATATATGTATATATATATATATATATATATATATATATATATATATATATATATATATATATATATATATATATATATATATATATATATATATATATATATATATATATAATGACTAATGGACATTTCACTTAACACAAAAACAGTTTGAAGTATTTTCATGAACATGTTTTTAATTTCCAATGCAAAACCAACTTATAAACTTATATATTAAAAACTTAGACATTAAAAATTACTTTCTAGATTTCAAATAAATGTTAATCATCATAAAGTGTTTTTGCAATATCGACTCTATGTGATGCTTTCACCAACACAATTTTACTAAACATCAAAATCAGACATTAAAAAATTACTTTCTCGATTTCAGATAAATGTTACTCATCATAATGTGTTTTTGCAATTTCGACACTACCCGATGCTTTTACTAACACACGTTTACTAAATAACAACCCTCAATATCAGTGTTTTTGCAATATCGACACTAGGCGATGCTTTCACCAACACAATTTTATTAAACATCAGCCCTCAAAATAAGACATTAAAAATTTATTTTCTCGATTTCAGATAAATGTAACTCATCATAATGTGTTTTTGCAATTTCGACACTATGAGATGCTTTCACTAACACACTTTTACTAAATAATAACAACCTTCAATATCTTTTCCCAATCACTAACAACCAAAAAAAAAAAAAAAAAAAAAATATATATATATATATATACAGTATATATACGTGGGCTGTTCAATAAGTAATAAGCCTAATTTTACTGTGGCGAAACCACTCATCACAATATTAATTTCTGTGGAATAAAGAAATGTTGTTGTATGTATTAACAAAAGAGGTTGATAGATGGCGTATACGGGCTGATGTGCCAGAGTGTCACGTGACTAAACGCGAGTACTCATCGGCGCGCCTAAGAGGCGCCACCAGTCTTCGAAATGGAAGCATCCTTTGAACAGCGTTATACGATGAAATTTTGTGTGCGTTTGCAAAAATCGGCATCGGACACTTTTAACATGATACGCGAAGCTTTCCACGATGAAGCAATGTCGAGGGCAAGTGTTTATCGCTGGCATAAAACTTTTAAGGAAGGAAAGCAAAATGTGAAAGATCTTGAACGTGAGGGAAGACTTTCAACGTCCATCACAGAGACAATGATCAACACAGTTGCGATTATCATCAAGCACGTCAAAAGGAAGCGTCCATTGCTGAAGAATGGCTTCTAATTGCACCACAATAATGCAAGGCCACATATTGCTGGTTGTGTAGTGAACGTTTCGCAGAAAAACAACACAGTTATCCTACCAACCCTCCATAGAGTCCTGATCTCGTACCGTGCGATTTCTGGCTGTTTCCTCAGCTCAAGAAACCACTAAGAGGCCGCCATTTCGAAAGCAACACAGCATGTGTAAAAGCTGCAGAGGCGGTTTTGAAAGAACGGTCAAAAAACGGACTCTCACATGTTTTTAAGAAGTGGACGCTACGTTGGGACAAATGCATCGAGTCTCACGATAGTTACTTCGAAAAAGACCATGTAAATGATGTCGATTAAAGGTAATCTGTTTTCTGCATAAATATAGGCTTATTACTTATTGAACAGCCTACGTATATATTCACTTAACACAAAAACAGTTTGAAGTATTTTCATGAACATGTTTTTAATTCCATCGCAAAACACTTTATAACTTATATTAAAACTTAGACATTAAAAAAATAACTTACTCTTTGTCCACATTAACTCATTTTGGAAATACTAAATTCTGATTGTATGTAGATTTTGTATATACTGTATACAAAATCTATTTGGGTGTTGTCACTACCCATAATGTATTGCAGTATACATCTCTTAGTGAGATGTGCTTTACATTATGGAAAATACTAAAAATAGTGATCAGAGCTTTACCCACCTTTACAATGAGTTGCCCTGGTGTTGCACCACCTTTAGACTTGAACTATGTTCAGGCGCAAACTTAACTGTTTGCTTACTTGGGATTAGCAGTAAAATAACCAAGTATATATATATATATATATATATATATATATATGGAGTGGAAATGGTTTTGATATGAACATAAGCTCCAAAACAGGATATATCAATACAACTGACAGTTGAATATTTTGAACATTTGAGTGAATTAATGGAGACATGTAGAGATAACCAATTGGTTTTTGTCCTCGATGAATTAAACAGTAGAACTGGTCGAAAGGTTGGGATTTTAACGGTTGGACCTTTTTGGTGAAGATGTAGAAAATGATAATGGTAAAAGATTGATCGCATTGTTTTTAGAACAGTAATGCCAGTTGATGAACTCATACGTCCTGTATAAAGATTTACATAGATTTACTTGAGTTCAACATACAAGACGAATATTATCAACAATGTGATTACAAAACTTCAAGGACGATGTATTGATTGGTCTAGAATGTGATATATAATACTACGTGTTACTTGCACAGATAATTGTGCTTGGAAGAAGTAAAAGGAGAAATGAACAGTATGTTACATCAAGCTAGATGAACCTTGATATATGATCAACCTTCTTGAAGATGAGATTATGGTATAAAAGTAGGATCGATCAAAGATAGAATCCATGTAATGAATGGAGTGCTAATGTAATCTATAATCATATTAAAGATATTGTTCATGAGACAGCTAAGGAAGCACTTGGATTTGAAATGAATTTGAATCACAGTAAGGCGAAATGTATGACAGGAGAAGCTGTTCATACCATCAGTGAGAGGAAGTATGCATATAAAGTGCTTAACTTAGTTCTGGAAGATAGGAAGATCTGGAAAAGTATGAAGTTATTAAGAGGAAAGTAATTAATTTGTACTACTGACATTGGTCATTCAATAGGATATAATAGGTCGACTCAGGCATGGAGGACTATAAAGTAGAGGAGAACATCAACCCATAGATTACATCCAGTGAGTTACTACCTATGGCAACCTGGATGGGTCATATGGGACTGCTGACAGAGAACAGGAAGGAATTCATTGCGGAAGATACAGATGTTGATTTGAGGGTACAATAACAGGTGGATCCATTTCGAAGGCGAGGTTCGAGATGCCTTGCAAAGTCACATAATGGGAAAAGAGCCATGACTGGCTCCCTTCTCATTCACCACAAATGGAATTCTGGAAGTATGGAAGTAATCAGCTGCTAAGAATAATAGCAAGAATATTCCATCAAATCCTAGAAAGAGATGTAATTCTCGATGAGTGATCATTGACATATATAACTCCCATCTTTAAAAAAGGGTAATAAGAAGGATCCTTCAAATTACAGAGACATTATTGTGGCGGTCTCCATTAGTAGGGTGTTAAAATTATAACCGCAAGGTTAGAGAAGAGTATTTGCCTTTTGTGTGTCAGATAAAGAGGCTGGCTTTACTGCTGGTAAATCATTTATTGATAATATTTTTATCAGAAAGATAATAGAAAAAAATAATTTCCAAAGGGCAGTTGATTTTTGTGGACCTTGAAGAGGCCTATGATTCTGTCCCATTAGCAGGGGCGCACCTGTAGTGTCTGGCGCCTGTGTGCAAAACTTATTTGGCACCCCTATACCCAGTTACACGTCAGTAGCGTTCGACGCCTGGTGCGCCTATTCCCCCCCCCTTCCAATAAAAAAATTACTTTAAAAAACCGTTTTTTTTAAAGTATTTCCTCCTCTTTGGCGCCTTTACTATCCTGGCGCCTGTGTGCATCGCACACATTGCACATATGGCTGGCGCGCTCCTGCCCATTAGTAAACCCTGGGGCTTTTATGAAGAAGAAGAAGAAGAATGTGAGCGAATTAATCATTTTCATTAAGAGAATATATGGAGAGAGCAGAGCAGCTATTAATTATGAAAGATCGGTAACAAATGAGTTTGTAGCATCTAAAGGCGTGAGACAAGGATATCGAATGTCACTAACCCTGTTTAAGATTTACATTGATGCAGTTGTGACACATTGGAGTGATTAATGTACAGTTATGGGATTGAGATTGGAAACTTGTATTCAGTCACTATTGTTTGCTGACGATTAAGTGATAATTGCTCAAGATCATGATGACAGTGACTTTGATGAGAAACGTGGTTGATATTTGCAGCATATAAGTTCTAAAACCAAATTTTACCAAAACAAAATAATTGGTGGTTGGTGGAGAAGGCAGAGATTCAGATCTTCTAGCTAGTTAAGTCAGGACAGTAGATCTTTTCAGATACTTGGATCTACGAGTATTATTCATAAGTGGAGAAAATGTGAGAATGCTGTAGATGATCGTGTCAACAAGTCCGTAATGCTATTAAACAACTGAATGGTGTGTTACGGAGTCGAGACATTCGGCAGAAAACCAATAGGATGATACTCCACATGACAATAGATAGTATTTTGATGTATGAGGGAGGATGGACATTACACGGTAAGGAAAAAAGTTATATAAGAGCTGAAGAGATGGATGCTTTATGACGAAGAATGTGTACACCTCGTTTTCAGAGAGTTCGAAATGAAGCCATCATGGAAAGATGGAATTTGTAAGAAAATGTTATTGACCACGTGGAATGTCAATGTTTACAGTGGTTTAACCAATCAAACAGCTGGTGTGGATGAAATAGTCAGCTCTCCCTAGCTTTTTTCATGGTCAAAACTTCGTCAGCATTCTACCTTTTATCATGCCATTACCTTCCTCCGGCATTAACCTCGATACGGCTATTCTATAGCCATTAGTGGATTAACTGTTGCTAAGTGACCTTTGTGTCCCCCTCTCTTTACGTCTATTGTGTTGCATAGAATTTCCTTTACTGTCCTAAGATATTTAAACTTTTTTGCTTCTAAAAGGATTTATTGTGTCTCTTCCCAAAAATTGAAACGAATTTCACATATGCGAAAATAATCAGTCCTGAAATGACCACCGATCAGCCTTTGCAATGAATCTATTTAGTGATAGTAAATTTGGTGTATTTTATTCTACAAATCAGTGCACCGGAAGAGTTGCACTGATTGTTCTTTCACTTTACTTATAATATCGAAACAATTTTTTTCGAATTTCAGAATTTTCAAATGTTTGCTCTGAAAATATTATATCAAATATTTATATTTTTAAATAATATTTATTGAAATAAATATGTCCTCTTTTGCTTTCGCTCCTAGCCAAATAGCATTATATGGATCATCACATTTCAGTTTTAGAAACGATTTTTTGTTATTCATAAAGACAATATAAAAAAAAATAAAAAATTTAAATGCTGAATTGCATTACTTGGTTTCCGATTGTGAGTCTTTTTGGTATCAAAAATTTATATCCAATGATATTTTAGCAGTGATTCTTCTCCTTCGTCTTTTATTTATTTATTTATTTGTATTATGCATATTACGATAATATCCAGTGCATATCCTCGTAGATATGTTGAAAATATCATATGAAAAATATCATATAAGGGATGATTCATAATTTTTGCTCATTTTGAAGATTTTCTAATTCTTCCCCCCCCCCCCTCCTTAACCTCTCCTGGAACTCAATTGCATAACTACTCTAAATTTCTACAGGTTTGAATGCTTTTCTAGACAGTATTCAAACTCTGTTACTTCATTTTACCGTTTTAACAAAAGATATACGGCAATCAGGTCGTACCGTGAAGCTTCTAATTCTGTACTATTTATTTGCAATCTAAAACCATCTGTTCGACTGTCTGCTGAAATTATTTGAAATTTGAAATTTTAAAAATAATATGCTATATTTTCACCATGCAAAATTGTTTATATGAATACCACACAAAAGGAAGTACAGTAGTATTATTTTTGTTTGTTTTTCTTTGAAAAAATCTAAATATTACTACTTCTGCTGCTGCTGGTTGCTATTTATGAAATAATCTACATCTTAGAAATACTTGGTAATATCCTCTTAGCTGGAGGAAAAGCTGAAGACTTATTACTTTCAGTGTTATTGAGAAAGAAAAGAGAGAACACTAAAGTGCCTCAAGCTATAGTGCAGAATACATCAAGAATGTCTTGTTTCCTTTTCGATTGTTGATTACAGATATTCTAACAGAAATACTGACATTTCTTTTACATGCTGATATATTATTTATGCCAAAATAATTTCTTAATTTATAATGATCAGTTTCACTTTTATTATCGAAGAATTAGAAATTATTAAATACAATTATCTTGAAAACGAGGATTTGAATTATTTTCAAAGAAAAGGTGCATATGCGTTTCATAATGTTCTTTTTTTTGGGGGGGGGGGGGTTTGGCCTATTCAGTCTGCAGATATTTCAGAGAATTTATTTCATAAATCATTCGAAAGACAACTGTTACAAACTTAAATTACTTGGGGAACATACCCATTCATTTTAGTGTAAAATAGTAGCAAAGGTTTAGTTACTTTAGATATCTAATCTTGAAGAAAATGTTATGTCTGCTGATATTAGAATCTTACGTGAATAATTTTTTTCTGACATGATTTCTCTATTCGTTATAGTGTAACCAATTTCCAGATTTTTTCCCTCCTGCAGACTCAGTGTTATATGCAGTGAATTCTTCTTTGTACTACAAGAAAAAAAAAATCAGATAACAGAAGAAAAATATGTAGTATTTTCTTTTCCACTGGCTGAATTTACAATGTTCTTTCTGTATGTTTTGAAGAGAAATTGCAAATGATTTGTTTTCTTACTATTTTTGCCATTGTAACATCTGATATGATTATATGAGTGACATTTTACCGTTTTCCTCCCATACGAGAAACAGAAATAAGGTAATAATAATATTGTTGATTCTATCAAACTTCATTGTAGCAGAAATTTTTATTACAAAACTTTGTAATATATATATATATATATATATATCTGAAACAAGAAATTTAGAACCCATATCACATCAAAAAGTGAAAATGTTCACGTTATTATTTATATATTTTATTTATTAACTGGGGGGGCTATTCCCTCTGGGGGATTACGGCGCCCCCCCCCCCCATGTTCCGGACTGGTAGGCCGGTTCTCCTTGAATTCTGATGATTAGAATTTTGAAGACTCGACACTCAGGGTAGTGTCGAGGCTTTAAAAGGGGGGCGCTCGTCCTTACCCCCCGAGTTCCAGACTGGTAGGCCGGTTCTCCTTGAATTCTAGTAACTGCATTACTGCACGCATCGACAAGGGGAGATCCGAATATTTATCATGCTCAATTACAGTTTGCTATCCCGTATAAGGTTTGAAATCCCAAAGATATCCACTTTCCGATTCATAAAGCATAAAAATTGTACTCCATACCTCGCTTTCTTTTTGGGAATATACTGCTCACATTTCAGTCTCTACCTTTGAATGGCATAAGGCTTTCATCAATACTGAAGTCTCTCTCGGGAATGTAGAGTGAACTACATTTCTGACGGATTTTCATCAGAAAATCAGAAATTTTGTTGAGGACTGTTGCCTGATCGTATTCCTCATTATTCTGAAAATGCAAATACTTCATGATGAGACTGAATTGTTTTCAGTCATAACATCACGAAACATTGGCGTGTTCAGAATCCAGTCTGTAGACCAATACATTTGGAGAGCGGGCTTTTTCACGATACCTTGCACAATCAAGAGTGCTATAAATGTAAGGGGGATGTTGATATCTATTGGGCTCCAAAGTTTACTGCGAGAATGCAGACTGTACTCAACTTGCTGATGTTGTTGGCAAGCATAAAGGTTAGTCTGTTCCACTATGAAGGAAAGAATATCATCGTCTAAAAATAGATGGAAAGAGCTTAAAATGTTGCTGGAGTCAAAGTCTTCAGCAATTCCTGGCTTACCTATGAAGGGAAACCGTGGACAAGCTGATGTACGTTCAGTGGCGATCACCCATTTTCTGCACGAACACATATCTAAAGTACAGACAGAATCGCTATCTTCAGAGCTAGAACGATTTCTCTCCTCATCGGTAGAGCAAGAGCTGCTCGAAAGGCGAAGGCTCCAACTTTTCTAACTCTCACGAAGTTTCCTTTTCTTAACCTGAATGTTACTACTACTGCTGTTTGCCATCTCGTAAATGAATTGTCTTGGGTATACTTACTAATTATTCCTTTCTGCCCAGCTCTAAGCTAATGGAGATTACTAACCCCCCACTGAGAAACAGAACAATAGAACATGCAGCACACTAAAGATCCTCAAGCAATATCTGAATATTTTACAGGCAGAAATTTCTTGTTTGGTTTTTCCATTTTCTTTATTCTGATAATGCATTTGAAGGATGACAGCGATTTTAAATATTAATTTCGCCTATTTCCGAATATCACATAATTTCCTGATTTATAATAATCAGGAAATAATATGTATATTTTCTGATTTATAATTTGCTAATTTATAATAATCACCACATAGTTTCAATATCGAAAAATTAAAGTTATGTGGAACAATTACTAGAAAAAAATAACAAATTAAATAAAAACTGTACCTATTCACAACAGTTTTCGGGTGTGTGATAGTGATGCAACAGAGTGGGGGGGGGTTAAACTATCAAAGGCGAGATACAGTTCAATTCTATTGTAAAAGGAAATGAAATTTCACATTTGATATACATATTTTGAATGATAAAAATAAGCAAATGTATTGCTTACTTTAAAAATGGGAGAATAAAATATCTGAATTATGAGGAAAATATATACATATAAATTTAAATCATAACTGTTAATTTCATTTTGTAATGACCAATTATACAAGGAAACAAAAAAATGAAAGTACAAAGAACAGTAGATTACCATATAAAGAAAATATTTAGTGATATGATTAAAGATACAAAACTAATGACGGAAAATCTCACGTAAAAAGTTTTATTTTTATTTATTTTTATTTTTATTACTGAATTACTGCAACAGGAATTTCCTGACATTGTAAAAATATTTGATTTTGTAACACATTCTGGCTATTTTTCCTTTAAAAATAAGTTGTATCAACAAATTGAAGGAACAGCAATAGAGCACCTGCTACTAATGGCTCGCAAAAAGTTAAGCAGGTTTGAGCACGGTTAGTAGTTAGAAGAGAAAATCGTTCGATGATGTTGGCACATTCTCCCTCGATGAGTCTTTGGACTTCCTGGAGGTGTCACATAATAATAACAATAATAATAATAATAATAATAAAATTCTCCTGCTATCTCCAACTTCTTTATGAAACATTTCGAAAAACGTTTCTTTGACAACATTTCTTCCAGACCCTCATTGGTTAGACCCTCATTCCATATCTTAATCAGAAGAGCCATTCCATGGCTCTTCTGATGAACTTCAACAGTTTCTCATTAAGTTAAATGCACTTCATCCAAGAATCCAGTTTACCCTGAAATAGAATCAAATAAGCAGTTAGCCTTGTTACATCTTCTAATTCTTCGCCAACCAGATGGTAACCTACATTTCTCAGTCTATAGTAAGAAGATTCATTATAAGGCCATTATATCCATGCTGAATCTCATCCCCATCCCAGTCAAAAGGCAGGAACTATTAAAACACTGGTTCATCGGGCCAACTCCTTTTGTTCTTCAGATGATCTCTTATAGAAAGAACTGCAATATATTACTTCTTCCTTTCTGTCTAATGGATACAAGAATTCCTTCATCAAAATAGCTTTGAGTAGTTTTAATGTCTTCCTCTTCAAATACAGAAGAAATAACACGCATTCCTATTCCTTATGTACACAGGGTATAACAAAAGTTTTAAAACCACTAAATATTTTTGTTGCCTTTCAACCGGTCAGAAAAATCTCCACCTTTCTTACTTCTCCTAAGGACAAGCTTCCACATTTTAATTATCCAGGTGTCTACCAGATTCCTTGCTCTTGTGGATTATCTTATTTCGGACAAACAGGAAGATCTGCCTCTATTCGACTAGAAGAACACCAGTCTTATATTCAGCCGTAAACCTGAACAGTCTGGACTTACAGAACATGCCATCTTAATCAGACATAGAGTCCATTGAAAAAAGACAAGAGTCCTTCACAAAAGTCGGTTCCTCATAGAACGGCTTTATAAAGAGACATGTGAAACTTTACTCCACTCTCCTATCTTAAATATATCTGATGGTTACGTCTATCTCCTTTATGGGAGATAGTACTTTACAAATCAGTTAATCATTCCTAACTTTTTATTGTGTATATATAGTTTTTTTTTTTTTTTTGTTAGGATATTTTATTGACCTTTTTAGTTATCTTACACTAGCTGCTTAGGTGGCGCTTTTTGGAATTGTCAGTTATTATTTAACTTCAGCTTAACATGTACTGAAGATGCCTGCAGCACACAGGCGAAAATTATACTATTAAAAAAATCTTTTTACATGAGATTTTCCGTCATTAATTTTGTATTTATATATCTACTCACGGTATTCCCTTACTAAGAGTTATATGATTAAAGAATTTCATTTTATTCTCTATAAAGCAAATTTGCTATTCTAAAGGAAATCTGTGAAGTATTATTATTATTATTATTCCTGATACCTCCAAGGAGTCTGAAGACTCATCGCGGGAGGACATCTTCAACTGTCTCTACACCTTACCTCTACTACGAATCAACGCCATCTACCGCCCACCTCCAACACCACCACAACTAGTAATTTTTGTCTGTAAATTGCGTGTGTTCTGAAGGGCCGATTTGTATGTATGCGGGATGAAAAACCCGAGTTTCCTGGAGAAAAAACCCTGCTACCTCCGTATGAAATCGGCTAACTCACCATCGATTGAAATCGACCAGATAAAGATTTCTCCCGTCGCGACGAGAATCGAACTTAGGCCTATCAAAGGGCGCAATGTACCGTCGTTCTTCCAATTGCGCTACGGAGGTACTATTATTCGATTTCGATGATTTTGAACAAAAATAAAAATAATATAATCTGGAACGTCGGCAACCCGGTTTTCTTTTCTTTTTTTAAAAGAATATTTCAAATAATTATCGTGAATTAATTTCTTCGAGAACAAAGAAAAATGTTTTGTCGAGTAAGCGATTAGAAAAAAATTAGCGCAAAAAGTTAAAAATGAAATTGGTTCTCCAAGGTAAGGCAATATTTAAGTGAAGAAATTATGCAAGATCTTTATTTTGTCCAGACATTAAAATTGTATTGTACAATAAAAAAAGAAAACAAAAATATAAATAATTTCGATATATTTAGTCTATCCAATATAACTAAGATCCAGTTATCCAGCATAGAACAAGGAAGTGCGTTTCTTGCTATAGGCAACTGAGAGGCAGCTATGAACGTGAGATAATACAATTAACTGTTCTCTTCAGCATGAGGGTTTATCACACCTTCTAATGGGCATGACGGTGAAATTGCACTTTTTATCCCTGTTCTTTCAACAAGTGGGTTGAATCATATTCAGATTTAGCTGGACGTCTATAGACGTCCTGGCCGTTTGGCAGGAGAAATGTTCAACGGAATCCATAGGAGAGATGACCCAAGCGAGTGATGCATTGATCATTACCAAGAAGACGGAAGAGAAGACGGGTTTGACTTACATGGAGATGAAGAATTGTAGAGGGAACCATTTAGAGGGATGTAAGAAGATCCCTAAAATGAGCGTTCACAATGGAGAAGAGGATTGCGAGGGTAACTGCTGAACAGTGGAACTGCCTTTAAAAGTAAATATTGTGAGGTGTAATGTCTCAGATTGAATCTTCGAAGCATTTGTTAAACTCATCTGAGGAAGGCAATAGTCAGTTATCGTTTATCGGTTTGAATAGTGTGACCCACCCACCCACACACAGAACAACAAAAGTAGCTGGACATGCCTCAAATGGTTACTCTTTTAGCTACTTTTTGAGCAGTATGAAAAGGGAAAACTGGATGAATACGAGGTGAAGACTGAAAAGATCTCACAAACACCTAGAACAAAAATGATATTAAGGCAACTGATATAACCACAAGAAAAAACATATCTAAAAATCTTTCAACCTCATGTTTTATCAACTTGTAATAATTTGTTCTTTTTCTTTTAGCAAATATAAGAAGACATATCAGGTTTTGAAGAAATTTGAAGACACAAAAGCGGGAGCTGTCATCAAGTTTTTTGTGCTTCAAGGAAAGTCTGCAAATGATATTCAAGAAATTTGTGCGAAACTTTAGGGGACTATACCCCAACATGTTCAACAGTTGTCATGTGGGTAACTTTAAAACTGGGCGTCTTAAGACAACAGATGCCTAGTTCAGGAAGTCACAACGTTCACACCTGAAATCATCAATGCAGTGCATCCATGATCCTTGATGATAGATGAATACCAGCCAATAAAGCATTGCAAAGACTCTGACGATACGCAGGGAACGATTTGAGTCATTATCCACCAACATGTGGACATGCAAAAGCTCTCGCCAAGTGGGGCACTAAAGGTATTGCTGTGATGTTATCTCAACGGATTTTGGGTCATTTTGAGAAATCCGGTGCTAGTTTTTTTGGTTCGTATTGTGACTGCGGATGACACATGGGTTCATCACTATGACCTAGAGACCAAACAACAGTCAGTGGATTGGAGATACAAGGGTTCATCAATCCCATAGAAGTTCCAAACCTAAGTCATCAGAGAAGGTTCTTGCCATTGTCTTTTTTTTGCACATGGATGGTGTACTCCTTACCAAGTACCTCAAAAAATGTGAAACTGTTGTAGCAACGGTTTACTGAACAACTGACGGAACTGAAGGAAAAATGCTACGGGAAACTGAGCAGAGGTGTGTTGCTTTGGTAGGAGAATGCACTTGCCCACACTGCTCATGAAACCCAACAGACAATACACAACTTGGACTTTCAATATCTGCTTAACCTGCCTATTTGCCAGACATGGCCCCACCTGAATATTTTCTATTCCCAAATTTAAAGCAACACTTGAAAGGAAGAAAATTTACCAGAGATGAAGAAGACATATCAGCAGCTAAGGACTGATTTGTGCAATAAGGGAAATTTGCAATCCATTATATACTTGTTATAATGCAGCAGCATTATAACAAGTATATAACATTTCATGGGAAATATGTAGAACATTTATGTGGTTCTACCTCAATTCCTTGATGGTGATTACCACACCCTTTCAGCACACACACTCTCATAAACTTCAAACTAATACTTTATAGAGTGTTCTTTCTAACAGTCGATAATTTACTCATCAGTATCATAATTCTAAGAGCATTTGAGATTTTTTTATACTACCACTTTTCGTCCGATACAATTAGTGTGATTGTATTTTTTGTTCAGCCACCCCCTAAGGACAATGTCTCTCACACGATAGGATTAGCTGCTTTGAAACTGTAACCCATCAGTCACACATCCACGAGCTGCATCAGGGAGGGGTATGTCACAAGCAACAGTCCTCTGAAGGTCAAGTGAATGGAAAAATAACTTGGAAAAATTACAGACCGATCGTCCTTCTACGGATCTTTCAGAAAATATTAAGCGCCTCCGTAGCGCAATTGGAAGAACAACGGTACATTGCGCCCTTCTATTGAAAAAGGCCTAAGTTCAATTCTCGTCATGACGGGAGGAATCTTTATATATGGACTTTTTAAATTGAAGGTGATTTAGCCGATCTCATACGGAGGTAGCAGGGTTTTTTCTCCCGCAAAGTCGGGTTTTTCATCTCGCATACAGACAAATCGGCCCTTCAGAACACACGCAATTTACAGACAAGAAATACTAGCGGTGGTGGTCGTGTTTGTAAGCGGTAGATGGCGTTGATGTAGGTGATGGTAGTAGAGGCTCTGTGTAGTAGTTGGTGTCCTCCTGCGATGAGTCTTCGGATTCCTTGGAGGTGTCATGAATAATAATAATAATAATAATATTAGAGGATTTTTTTTTAAAATGAGATT
This sequence comes from Typopeltis vanoorti, assembly GCF_054136105.1. NCBI lineage: Eukaryota > Metazoa > Arthropoda > Arachnida > Uropygi > Thelyphonidae > Typopeltis > Typopeltis vanoorti. The sequence continues at coordinate 37,988,298 of NC_143561.1, read as the reverse complement.
CGTGAAATTTTTGGACAAGAAAAACATCTTTTCAAAGAATCAATTTGGGTTCAGGCAAAAGCTTAGCACAGAACATGCTTTGCTGAAATTTACAAACACAGTTTATGCCTCCTAGATAAACATAAACATTAACAGTATTTTTAGATACATTCAAAGCTTTTGACACTGCATCACGTGAAATTTTAATAAAACATTAGAAGTCATAGGGATACGAAGTACTGCCGTGAACTGATTCAAAAATTACTTAAATGCTAGATCACAAATTGTAAAAATAAACAATAGTTATAGAAGCTCCAAAACGGCAGACTGTGGTACAACATGGAACTGTCTTAGGACCAGTTTTATTTAGCATTTATATCAATAAATTCCGCAATCTTAATCTAAACATTAAAATAAAGGCTTTTGCACATGACACAGTCCTAGTTTTCTCTATGGACAGAGCTGAACAAATGGAAACCAAACCATAGTGAATACTGATCTTTTAAAAGTAATAAATTGACTCCAGTCATATGAAATCAGTCTGACTGTCTAAAAAACTAAATATGTAAATTTTAATTTGCGAAATACACCAAGTATAAACTTCATTGGGCAATTACTCTTGCATCATTGGTATTGCAGGACAAATTCAAATTGCAACTGTGTGGAAAGAAAGTTACATTTGACTTAGAAAGTCAATGTTATTTACTTTGGACTAAAAATATAGTAATTTAAGTTGGAAACCGTGCATCACCAGTGTCGTAAAGAAAATAATGATTATGTTAAACAGACTTGACTACCTAAATAGATCCTTAAATTTAAATGTTAAAAATATTATATTCTGCATGGATTCAAAGCACACTACAATATGATATTTTAAGCTAGGGAAGAATCCATTGCACTATATCGAAACCTCTAGTTTCGGCTCAGAATAAAGTAATTCAAATCTTATCTAGAAAAAAATGCAAGGATACTGCAGGATACTGCAATGTGTAATAAATACAAAATACTACCTCTTAGATATACGCTTGTAGGATACTGCTATTCTTAAAAAAATAATAACGAATACGTAAATATAAAGAAAGATGCTTTCCTTAGTAGACATAAGAGCCTAAAATATATAGTTCCTAACGCAAATAAAGAAGCAATACATAACCATTACACTTATTTAGTACCAAAAGTATTCAATTCACTGCCTTCAACAATAAGAAATGCAACCAGCCCAAACAAATACAAAACTTTAGTGAAGAATACAGTAGACTCTCGACCATCCGGCCTCCGTACTATCCGGAGCCCAGTATCACGGGGAATTATAATAATACAATAATTCTCCGTGATAAAATGAGGAATACGTACTGTAATTTACTTTGCCAAGGCGTTGCAAGCGGGCGTCTGCTACAATCCTCCTACGTGCCGTGTGCATAACTCAAGTTGAGGCATGCAAAGTGCGCATTTCCCCGCTTCGTCAGTTGCGTATCGGATGTCCACAAGTGCGGAATACGTTTGCCACTGTTCCTGGTTACGTTAGTAAATTGTTAGTAAAGAGATTCGAAACATATCACTTGTAAAGTCATGGAAAATTCTTTTAGACCATGAAGGTGAACATTTCAACCTTGAACCTGTGTGTGAAACCAAAGTGGAAGATGAAAACGATAAACTTGTTTCGTTGCTCAAAAATGTACCGAGCTGTGACGATGTCAATGCAGAGGACATTACAGAATGGATATCAAACGACGAAGTTGATGAAATAACTGACAACGATATTGTGGAAATGGTGACACAGGGGGAAGAAGAAGAGGAGGCATCCTTAGATGCAAGAAAAATCTCATCCCACATTCGGAAGGGTTCAAGACGATTGAGGCAGCGCTGCAGTACATTAATGAGCAGGAGGAAGCGACGCCAGCTGATATCATCTGCTTGCGTAAGTGGAGGGACATTGCATCGCGGAAGAGGGCTAAATTGGTAAAGCAGTCATCTATCAAGGACTTTTTCAAAAACTATAAGTTGTGTCTCTTTCATCTTAGGCCTACCTTTTTACATTTGTATGAAAAGGTAGGCGTAGAACTCCGGCCTATCCGGCTTTTGTGTTATCCGGCCTGCCCTTCCGCCACATTAGGCTGGATAGTCGAAAGTCAACTGTATTTATTTTCCCACAAATATGAGAAAGAGCTTCTGTTCAAAATAATTAAAAATATTATTGGTTTAGGATATTTGCATTAAACAGATCCAGTTTCATGTGTAAAATTTACAAAAATTAAATACTATTTAACGACTTTGTTTCATTTTGTTCCTAAACCTAATTAATATTATGTAACTGTAAAACTGTGGTTATACGTTCAGTATTCTTCCCGGCAGCGCCTTTTCTTATACTACGCACTTCCACGACCCTGCTTTGTCTTTAATTTTTCTTTACTTAATCGTTAATGGTCGGCTGTCTTAACTCTCGACTGCCTCCATATATATATAGTTCTACTATATCTTATCTGCAGCGCTCTATAAACAAACAACAAATTTATTTGTTTTATGACTGCGCCAGTTAAACTATATATTGAGTGCGACAGTGTAAGATCTTAAAACAAAGACAAAGTAGATATCGTTTGTAATCCCTGCTTAAAATTATTCCTACTTTGTACTAGTTGTGGCATGAATATAAATCATATAAACTTCTCTTCTGCAGATTCGAAATTTTTTAGGGTAGTGCACTCACAAGACCAGTCCAATGTGTTCTTTATATATATATATAAAGAAAATATATATATATATATTATATATATATATTATATATATATATATATATATATATATATATATCCGACTGGAGGAACTTTTTCTAAGCCTCTCTTCGACAGGTTCTCGAGTTAGTCGATCTTTGGCACAGGCAAGCGGTTTTTTCTCCCGTAAACTCAAGAAAATCGACCGCAATACCTACATTATTTCAGACAGTAACATATCTTGTTATGGTTAGGTACCAAGAGATGGCAGCACTTGTTTGCCAGCCTCTTCATCGGTGGCTGCTACAATTAGTGATGGGCCAGCTATTTCTGATTGGCTACTGGTGGAGATTGAACTGCCCATTCAGTCTCCAAAAGCTAGATAGGGTATGAAGCCATCGCCTACTCCCTATAAGGGAATAAAAGGCATTAGCTGATTTATTTTTATTTCTTAATATGTATGTATATATATATATATACACACACAAAGTCATTACAAGTTTCTTACTGCTCTCAATTCTTTCTACTCTACTTAAATATCATATAGCATAACATTACTCGATTATATTATATTATATTATAAGACATTCCTCTGTAAGCCCTAATTTACCATTACTATACAATATCTCACAAACATAGACACTTGACATATTCGTAGAGTCTTGTTTACTAATACAATTACTTACAATATTCGTTCAGCATACATTCTTTCATACGGGAGTCCTCGTTTTCCATTCGTTTACTGACTCGTTCCTACCTTTCCGCAAAATTTCTTCCTTGTTCGAGTAGTCTACTTTGTTGTTTGGATCTTTGACATGGTGGCGAAGTGCAGCTCCTGCCTTTTACGACTCGATACAAATATCTCACGTGGTGGTTGATCCAGATAAACGACTTCGGACCGCACAACACTTCTCTTTCAACTTGGTCGTTGATCGTGGGTAATTGGAACTTTCCATCTATGACAATTCTTAGAATTTTCTCACTAATCTTAGCATTAAACTTACTTAAATATTACTCATTAGACTTAATTGGTGACATCATACATCACATTATTCTTAACAAAGGCTGAATACAATAACATATATTATATTACAGAAAGTATACTGTACTCCAGGAGATTGATGAGGCCAGGGACTTCGGAGTGTTGGTGGATAGGGAGTTGAAGTTTAGGGGGAACATTGCAAAAGTGGCTAAATCAGCTCATCAAATAACTTGGATGCTGAAGAATACTTTGACGAGCAGAGATAAGCAAGTTATTGTTCCTCTGTATCGAGCCTTGATAAGCCCCCCATCTCGACTATTGGTGTCCAGATCTGGTCACCTAGGTTTCTTCTTAATGAGGAGGCGGTTGAGGATCTAGAGGCGAGTGACCAAGATGATAGCAGGTCTATGGAATGAACCTTATGAAAACAGGTTGAAGAAATTGGTTGATAGGCAGAAAAGGGAAGATATGATTGAGACATTCAAATTGCTGATGGGTTTCTATAGGATTAATTCAAAGGATATTTTTGAGAACAGGACTGTGGTGGGAGGACTAGGGGACATCCATAGAAACTGGGCAAGAGTGTGGTCAGTAAGGTTGTTAGAGCTAGGTTTTTTACTTTTAGAGTGGTGAATGAGTGGAATAAGCTGTCAGAGAATGTTGTGGGTGCTATGACAGTAAATTACTTCAATGCAAAGTATGATAGATACTGTGTGAATGTCGAATAGTTGTGATGGACATGATGCTTACGGCCTCCCTCGATGACTCTATGGACTCCTTGGAGTCGCCCGTAATAATAATAACTTCCGATCGCGATCTCAAGTAAAGAGGAAGCTTAGAAAAACCCTAAGAACAAAATTCCTTCCTGACGAATTGTCTTATAAAGGAATTCTTTGTCCGAGGCTACCATGGTCACGGATTGACCTCTGGACATAACATCATCTTGTGTGGGTTGTTGGAACTTTCCATCTATGACAATTCTAAGAATTTTCTCACTAATCTTAGCATTAAACATTACTCATTAGACTTATTTGGTGACGTCATGCATCATATTATTCTTAACAAAAGCTGAACACAATAATATACATTATATTACAGAAAGTATAGCCCGTGCAGTTAGCCTAGTGGCTGTGCACTTCGCAACCATATGACTGGGGAAGAAGTGTCCTAAGTTCGATTCCCGTCGGTGACGTGAGGAACTGAAGGATCTTCCTTAGCCATAGCCCAGTTAGCCTGTCTTGGGCGTGGACAGTAGGGTTTTTCCCGTTTATCCTGGGGTTTTTTCATCCCGCAAAGCAGGCAAACCAGCCTTGAGAACTAAACACTACAGGACACAGAATACACCAAGGTAGGGCTGACCACCTTATCCTTTGAACGGTTTGTGGTCAGATGATTAATAAACTCTCAACACCAGAAGGTACAAGGAAGATGATATGAGAGAGAAAGTATAATTTTAGGAAAAATTTAACAATTTTCTGAGTGCATTCTCCTAAATTAAAAAAAAAACATGTAATACTGAACAGACAAGTCATAAAGTCACTTATCATGAGAGATTTTTCACAACTTCCTCTGTACATATTAACATGTGTCCTGTGATTTTATGTTATTACATTATATAATATGCATATTACGATGACTTCTAAGGCTGGATCAGGCCATGCTAGGCCTAAATGCTTGATACGCATGATGAATATGCATATTATATGGATGTATATATAATATGTGTGTATAATGATTATGCATTACAACTTTTTGTAGCTTCATGCATATCATAAACTGAGCGAGCTATTGCCCTTAGGTTACACATATTATTATTCAAAATTTTGCACTATAATATGAAGTTTACAATAAAAAAACATCTATTTACCTATCAAGTACTGGCTTTCCTACTTCCAGCTAAGTACGTTTTTTAATGAAGGGGCCCAAAACTTGACCGCAGGAAAACAACGTTCCGTACTCGCTTTTTCCTTAATACCCTACCACAAGAAATGGCACACAAACGCACCCCAAATATATTTTAAGTTCTGCCACTAGCTGTCTCTCTTCATCAACAATCTTAAGAATGACAAAAGCGCATGTGCCAGTGAGCCTAACAAATCTCTATAAAGAGACACTTCGAAGATGAAAGAAGTTAAACCTCCAGCACACTGTGAAGACAGCATTCCTTCCTGAAATCCTCATGGAAAACTCATCTTCCACAACACGATGATAAGGAACCTAATCATTCAAAGAGAGATTTTCTTTCCTCAACGGACCTAGCGAGGTGTGTTGGATAATATTCTTTCTCCAAGCCTTGCCTGGCACTTTCCAAATCCAAACTTAAATATGCTTTGCAAGCTGTTATGATTGATAACATAATGCCCAGTCCTCCTGATGCAGAAGATCCCGAGCTCTCTTTTTGGGAAAAACGAACAATGCATGGGAGAGACACCCTGCAATATTATTGATACCTCCAGGGAGTCAAAACACTCATCGCGAGAGGGCACCTGCTCTGCAGCTGTCTCCACCACTCAGTCCTCCAACTGACCACTACTACACCAAATCCATCGACTGCCGACCACCACTAGTATTTCCACAGACAATCATAAACATCTATGCCCATGGCAGGATTCAAACCCAGAGCCTTTTGGCTGTAGGTTTGAATTCCAAGCTGGCATATATATATATAAACAAAATCTACAGCACTCATACAACAATTCAACCAAAGTACTCCATTGGAAAATCTTGCTTTATCCCACAAACACTATTTCACTAGGACATACCATATTGCACAAGAGCCATCAAACCTGATGCAGATATTCAGTGGAGAACATATTTCTGCAATTTATATCAGTTAGAAGAGGCCTGTGCAGCTCAGTGGGTAGTTGTCCTCTGCGCTTGGTCCCTCGAAATTAGACTTAGGTTCAAATCTAGTCGCCGACTTGAGGAACTTTTTCTAAGCCTATTTCGACCGGTTCCCGAATTAGTCGATCTCTGGCATGGGCAAATGAGTTTTTCGTCCCGGAAACTGAAGAAAATCTACCATAGTACCAACATTATTTCAGACAGTAACATATCCGGTTAAGGTTAGGTACCAAGAGATGGCAGCACTTGTTTGCCAGCCTCTTCATCAGTGGTTGCCTATAATTAGTGATAGACATGCGCCAGCTATGTCTGATTGGCTACCGGTGGAGATTGAACTGCCCACTCAGTCTCCAAAAGCTAGATAGGGTATAAAGGCATTAGCTGATTTTTTATATCAGCTACAAACACGACTAGTTACATGGCACGATGCCCAGAGACCATGGAGATACCTGTTGATTGTTCCAAGCAGCGCACTTTTATTTTTCGAAGTATAGTGTGGCATACTTTTATTTCTTAGAGGCCTTTGATAAAATGTCACATGACAAGCACTAGCTAAAGTGAAACATGGAATTAGATAGTAGCTTCTCATGTGGCAGTCTATCAAAGGCCTTTGAAAAATACAAGTACACCACCGTATATGCATCTCCTTTATCGAATGAATTTGTCACCTTGTAATATGTAAACAGATTGCTGAAAAATGACCATCACCTAACAAACCCATGCTGACTATCAAAGAATTTTCTGCATTATCAACCCACTTCTGAATCCTAATCCTCACCAACTTCTCTAAAATATTAACAACCATAGACACAGGACCGTCGCCAGATTAGATCGCCCCTGATGGATTATAAGATAAAAATATAAGAACACCTCCAATTGCTATTTTGTTTTTATTACAAGAAAAATAATGCAAAACAATTACATATTAATACGGTGCCTAACATAATATGGCTGAATGAGCGCCCTTAATTAAGAGGGTGGTCTGTAGCAGGCCACCTCTATGCTACACCCTGTCAACATTACTGCATAGACATACAGATAGGACTATAGTTTATAGCTGTATTATCCCCCCCCCCCCCCGAGGTTTAGATCGTTTCTTAGGGCTGAAGCTGATTCCATGAAAAGTCTTTCATATCTGTATTTGCTATGGTGTATTATCCTGGCTTTCTTCCACCATATTCTATGGCAGGTATCCAGCGTATGGTCAGCAAGACCAGAGTGGCTGTATTGGTGAAAACGGATGTAGTCCTTGTGTTCTGAAATTCTGATATTTGCTGTCCTGCCTGTTTGGCCCAAGTAGGACAGCTTACAGCTGCAAGGGACCTGGTATACACCAGCTAGGTCTAGGGGGGGGGGGAGGGAGGTTGGTCTTTAGTAGAGCGGATAAGGGATGCCAATTTTTTATATGGTCTGTAACAAGAAGTTAAGTCATGTTTTTTTAGGATTTTTGTAATTTTTTCCGAGGTGCCTCGGATGTAGGGTATGGTGATGAATTTAGAGTAATCCTTGTTGTGGGGGGGGGGTTGTGGTTTACTGGTTTCAATATTTTTTGGGGGGGTGGGGAAGCCATTGGCTGAGAAAGTGGTTTAGTTCTGTGGTTAGGGCATTGTCATTTGACAATGCCCTAACCACAGTTATCTAAACTGTGGGCTAAACTAATAAGTTTAGCCCTGTTGTGTAGTGTCTTAATGATTCCATATTGTTGTGAGGAGGAGTGGTGGGATTGTTGGTGAGTGTATCTGCCTGTATGGGTGGGTTTTCTATATACTGAGAAAACCAAAGTTCCATCAGGCTGGTGGGTGACTAGTGTGTCTAAGAAAGAAATACAGTTGTTTTTTTTTTCTCCTCCAGGGTGAATTTGATTCTGGGGTGTTAGTTGTTTAAGTGTGTTAAGAAGGAGAGGAGTGCATCAGAGCCATGTGGCCAAATAGCGAATACATCATCTACATAGCGAAGCCAAACGGTTGGTTTTTGTGGGGCAGAGTTTAAGGCTTTCTCTTCAAAAGTCTCCATATAAAAGTTGGCCATCTGCTTATCTGCTCTACTAAAGACCAACCTCCCTCCCTAGACCTACCTGGTGTATACCAGGTCCCTTGCAGCTGTAAGCTGTCCTACTTTGGCCAAACAGGCAGGACAGCAAATATCAGAATTTCAGAACACAAGGACTGCACCCGTTTTCACCAATACAGCCACTCTGGTCTTGTTGACATGCGCTGGATACCTGCCATAGGATACGATGGAAGAAAGCCAAAATTGTGAAGACAACACAAAGACTTCTGGGAATGATGAGGAGGACACTGACGTGTAGAAGTAGGGAGATTCTTGTTCCATTGTATAAGGCTTTGATTACGCCACACATGGACTATTGTGCCCAGATTTGGTCACCTGGTTTTCAGAAGGATGAAGAGATGTTGGAAAGGGTCCAAAGGCGACTGACTAAGGTAGTTTCTGACCTCTGGAATGTCGAGTATGAGGAAAGATTGAAAAGATGTAATTTGCAGAGTCTAGTGGAGAGAAGGAAGAGGGGAGATATGATAGAGACCTACAAGTTGGTAAGGGGTTGTTATAGGATCAATGGTGGAGAAGTTCTACAGAGAATAGTGGGAGACCAGGGGAGAACCAGAGGTCACCCCTGGAAACTGTATAAAGAGGGTGTGAGAGGCAGGTTTTTTTCGTGCAGAGTTGTGAATGATTGGAATGCCTTGCCTGAGAGTGTGTCTGCAGGGAGTTTGAATGTTTAAGACCTGGTATGATGAGATGTGTGTGAGATAAAAGGACTTTGACTCCTCATGGAGTCAAAGACCTAGATGAGTCTTTGACTCCATGAGGTCTTGTTTAATAATAATACACCGTAGCAAATACAGATATGAAAGGCTTTTCATGGAATCAGCTTCAGCCCTAAGAAACGATCTAAACCTCAACAAATTTGTCTGCATGAGACTTCCTCAAATTTGGGAAACCTACATGAGAAGACCTTTAGCCCAATAGCCCAAGAATACCATTGCCCGCTAGAGGGCACAATCAGGACTTTAAGAGAAATAATAGCTTCCTACTTCTTCCTCGCTTACTGTGTTGTGCCTGCGTGCACGTCTTGTACTTAAGTTCTTGAAAATGGCAACGTGACGTTGCCGAAATATTGAAATATATTAAAATTTATTTTAACGTATATCCTAGTACGTTGTAATTTCCTTAAATTATATAGTGAAAATCAAGTTTACTTAATTCGCCACATACTTTCTGTTCATTCCATCCTCTGCCATACCTGGTACACTCCAGCTTCTCTTGATATCATTACAAGGATTAAATACACTGATCATTGAATATTCAACTATATTCATCTGCCAGCACCATTAACTAGCATATCCCATAGTGATTTTTTTTTCTAATTGCTACATATCAAAAGAACTCACTAGGATTTATCTTAACTTGATTGGCTAACATCCCATATTCCATTTGTGCTGCCTTTATCCACCATGTTACCTTCATGCAACTGATTATTACCAGCATTCATCTTTTGTTGCCTCCACAGTGCATTCTTCATCCATTTTACTCATACCTTTTCACCCCTGGAACATACTCAGACATATACTAAATATAGCTCTCGATCAATGCCCATACAAGGTGTATACCCTTCCTGCTCAACTCTTCTTCCATGCTATAGCTGTCAGTTGTCTCCTCAACTTTTCATAATCACCAGCCTTGTAGTTCCACATATATCCCTTTTTTTATAGAGCTGCACATTGACTGGCAGCAACCCAGGGGTTCACTTCATGGTTACTCTCGCCAACTGCAAGAAGATTATACTTCATTCACAATTACATACTCTGATGATATAACAAGATCGAAGATTCCTAACCCTGTTATGTACTGCCTAAGCTCGTTGTATTTGAGACTAGGGAGATGCTCTCTTTTGAATGAAGAGAGCATCTCCCTATTCCCTGATGCTCTCTTCATTCAAATCAATATTGCAGTAGTTGAAAACCACACATAACGATCACACTTTGATTGTTCACTAAGCTACGTTGCCTATATATTTGTCTCCATATTCCCTGGCCTATAGCAACACTACACCAAATATATTATGCTAACAACCTCCACCTCACACAATACTGCTTCAACATCACTCCCACTTTTTTCCCCTTGTATTTCAACCTTGCACAGACATTTGCCTGCTATCATCAGCAGCACTTCCTTTATCTTTAGGAAAAACATCCTATAATTTCTATTTCAGTGAAGATCTTTTTCATCCAAAATGTTTCACTTATTCCAACTATTTTCTGGCACATAAACTTTTCACCTGCTCATCTTCCACACAATTCCACACAAGACCAATTCCTCCTGTGTATTCCTGCCCATTCCTTCCTAGGCTGATCCTCCACACAGGTGCATTCATTACCACTCGTTCCTCCCTGGTCCACCCAGTTTCCCTGTCTAAATTTCATCTCTTCTATTCACAACCACCTGTCTCACCTAGTCCACTCACCTGCTCATCCACTGATATCCTGTCTGCATCATTCATTACATTTCCTCTCCAGAAACAACCTTCCCCCAAATGACTCAATCCATCCAACCATTCAGATGCAGTTCCATTCCTCTCTCAAACTCTGCCCACACATTCACAAACTGCCCCTTTCTCTTCACATTTTTATTATCATTCCATTTAAGATCTTTGTTCTCCATTGCAACTCATTATTATACCTGTGCAACACATATATACTACCCTTCCAACCACACTTTCTTCCACTCTCCTCGATAATCTGCTGATATCCAGTATCACATTCTCCCTATGCCCAATCAGATCATTTGTCCCAATCATGGACACTAATTCTCTCTCTGACAACTTGTGCATCCTTTCATCCAATATGTTCCCAAGTCTGCAAATGTGTATGGGTGAAATGGCTGCAAGAAGAGAACTAACAGTTTGAGGCAGTCTGTTTGGCAAATTTGTCATCCCAGTTCAACAATAAATGATACCATACTGAGATGGAAGCACAGGGAGTCAACCACAAGTGGATGACCCACCAGTCACCAAATGTTACTGTAGGGTGATATGGATATGTAAAAACTAGAATACGTTGATCGACAAAAAAAACATTAGGAACCAAGGCTCACAATATGGGTTTCCATGGTAGGACCACAATATGCAAGCCCCATGTTACCTGAACTAACATACACTATTGTCTTCAGTGGTGGTAAGAGCATATACGGTGGGTGCAGAAACTTGTTAAGCTGTTACGAAGCGAGGAATCACACTACCTCTACCTCACCTCTTATATGGAAGGGTGTAGCAGATGCCCAGTGAACATCTCTTACCAGAGTGCATAATCCCAACTATGAAATTGGAGGTGGCGGTGTGAAGGTCCTGTTTTTCCTGGCTTGGACTAGGAAGTTTATGGCGACACAAACATTGAACTTCGATAAGTACCTGACATTTTGGACAATGCACCGTGTCATAAGGCTATTGCTGTAACCGTGTGGTCTGTGGACACGAACATCACATTTGACTGACCTCCACAGACCAATCTCAACCCTGTTGAACACGAGGGATGAACTAAAGTGCTGGGTGAGGTCAAGGGACAATCTGCCCCACAAAAGCTGACCTTATTACATTCAAAAGGAAGTGTAGTCCAAAACTCCCATTGATCGCTATTGTACAATCACAGCAAAAGGGCCTACATCTTAAGGTGGGTATCATGGCTGTTTGTTCCTCAAACTACGGTGTCTGTTGACTTCTTTCCAAGGTATAAGTTGGACAGCTAATTGGCTGTTGGACATCTACCAACAGGTTGTATATGAAAGAGTGGTAATACAAAAGACGAAGGTCATTAGTGGAACCCCAACAGAAATCTGCATTGGGATTATTAATGTTTAACTTGTACGTTAACAACATTGCAACCATCATAACTGGTGAAGTGCAGCTGTTTACTAATGATGCAAAATTCAGAAGGGCTATGAGGTGTAGAGCAGACATGGTCTTGCAGGAAGATCTAAGTAGACTATGTGATTTGGCAAATGAGTGGAGCTATCTATTTAATGTTCAAAAGTGCAATGTCTTGAAATATGGTAGGGAAGGTTAGAATGCAGAATATAGTTAATGGAGAAATTTTGAAAGAGGTATAAATGAAAGATCAAGCAATGATGGTGGACAAGATTTGAAGTTTAGGGGACACAATGCTAAAATTGTAAGGACATCCTAATGGTACTAATTATATATTGGGTTTTATCCTTTATCCAAGTGTTAGCAAACAAAGTTTGCACCTGAAGTACTTTCAGGAGTGGGGAAACTCGTGGTAAAGTTGGTATAAGTTCATTTGCCTTAGTATCTCCCATAATACAAAGCACATCTCCTTGCGGACATGTATAATGCTATGCATTAAGGGAAGGGGCCACTACCCAGGTGTAAACTTTGTATGCTAGCACTTGGATAAAGGATAAAACCTAATATATATAATTAGTAGCATAGTTAAAGTGAAAAAAATTTCTATAAACTTATCTCTAATCCAGAGAATTTTAATAATAGGGTGTCACACCCTTCGGCAACTCTTATAGGTAAATATGACTACTCCATCACCTCCACCTCAGTATCACCACCTCTGGGCATGGCTCCCACTGATGAGATCTCAATAAAGGTCGAAACCGGTCTGGTAGTGGCCCCTTCCCTTAATGCATAGCATTATACAAGAGTCTGCAAGGAGATGTGCTTTGCATTATGTGAGATACTAAGACAAGTGATGAGAACTTATAACACCTTTACGAGTTGTTCCAGTCCTGAAAGTACTTCAGGTGCAAACTTTGTTTGCTAACGCTTGGATAAAGGATAAAACCTAATATGTAATTAGTAGCATAGCCAAGTTAAAAAAACTTCTTAGATATCCTGTGGATAATGAGGACATTGACATGCAGAATCAAAGAGGTTATGGTTCCCTTGTATAAGGCTTTGATTAGGCCACATATGGATTACTGTGCACAGATTTGGTCAGGTTTTCAGGGGAATGAGGATGGTTGGAGAAGATTTACTAATTTAGTGTCAGGTCTATGGAATGTCAGATATTAGTAGAAATCGATGGAATGTAATTTACAGTCTTGTGAATAGAAGATGGGATAAGATTGAGAGATAAGTTGGTGAATGGTTGTTACAATATCAATGTGGACATTTTTCATAGAGCAGCGGGTGGCAAAGGTAGAACTAGAGGCCATTCTTGGAAGCTGTACGAGGAGGGTGTGAGAAGCATGTTCACTGCATCAAGTGATTGGCGAGTCCACATACACTGCCTGAAATTTTGGCGAATGAAGAAAATATGAATGTGTGGAAGGCATGGTTCAATGATCTTATGGAATGAGAGTATAGATCACCAGCAATGAGTTTTGACAATATGAAGGTCAGATGTTAATAATTTTATTAGTCACATTAAATTTTATTTTACTGAAAAATTAAATTTCAAAATTTTTCTAAGAAAATAAAATTAATTTACTAATGCCTTTTATTCCCATAGGGAGTAGGCAGGGATGTTTTAGCCCTAAATTTTGAAGCCTGAGAGGAAATTAAACTTCATCGTTAGCCAATGAGAGTAGCTGGACCAATACACTCAATTTTAAATGGCATGCAGTAAAGAGAAGGCAGACAATAACAGAGTTTATGGGGGGGGGGGGGGAAATAACACCACTCACCCACGGCTGAGGTCTACTAACTCAGTAACTGGTCAAAGGAAGGGGTTAGAAAAGTTCCTCTACAGGGAACTAAAATCTAAATAAATGTCTTTTTTCAGGTGGCATTCCTAGTCCTTTGAGCTATGAGACTAGGAATGCCAATTCCAAAGTGCTAATCAGGCTTTATTTCTCTTTTTGCTCTAAGTATATTGGATTCGTATTACTAAAATGTTCATACAATTAAAAAAATATTCACATGTAATTTATTACAACAAATATTAAAAAATTAATTTGCACCATGCTTATTTGTTTTAATGAAATTGAAAGTTTATTTTTCACTTGGTTAGAGTATAATAAATTTAGTTTAATCCTCTATCCAAGTGTGAGCAAACAAAGTTTGCACCTGAAAGTATCTTCAGGACTGGGGTAAGGTGGTACAAGCTACCAACACTCCTATCTCAGTATCTTCCATAATGCAAAACACATCTCCTTGCGGATATGTCTAATGTTATGCATTAAGGGAAGGGCCACAACCCAGACTAGTTTCGACCTTTATTGAGGTCTCTTCAGTTGGAGCCAGGCCCAAGTGGAGATACCAGGCAGAAGCATTAGCAGGTCATCTCCACCTATAGGAGTTGCCAAATGGTGTGCCACCCTTTTAAATAAATAAATTACTCTGGATTTAGAGAAAGATGTTGAAAGTTTATTTTTCACTTGGTTAGAGTATAATAAATTTAGTTTAATCCTTTATCCAAGTGTGAGCAAACAAAGTTTGTGCCTGAAAGTATCTTCAGGACTGGGGTAAGAGTAATTTATTAAAAAAAGGGTGGCACACCATTTGGCAACTCCTATAGGTGGAGATGACCTGCTAATGCTTCTGCCTGGTATCTCCACTTGGGCCTGGCTCCCACTGAAGAGACCTCAATAAAGGTTGAAACTAGTCTGGGTTGTGGCCCGTCCCTTAATGCATAACATTAGACATATCTGCAAGGAGATGTGTTTTGCATTATGGGAGATATTGAGATAGGAATGTTGGTAGCTTGCTCCACCTTTGCAAGGAGTGCCCTTGTGTTGTACCACCTTACCCCAGTCCTGAAGATACTTTCAGGCGCAAACTTTGTTTTCTCACACTTGAATAAAGGATTAAACTAAATTTATTATAGTCTGACCAAGTGAAAAATAAACTTTCAACATCTTTCTCTAAATCCAGAGTAATTTATTAAAAAAAGGGTGGCACACCATTTGGCAACTCCTATAGGTGGAGATGACCTGCTAATGCTTCTGCCTGGTATCTCCACTTGGGCCTGGCTCCCACTGAAGAGACCTCAATAAAGGTCAAAACTAGTCTGGGTTGTGGCCCTTCCCTTAATGCATAACATTAGACATATCCGCAAGGAGATGTGTTTTGCATTATGGGAGATACTGAGATAGGAGTGTTGGTGTTTTAATGAAATGTTAGTTTCCCCAAATTGCTTTTTCCTGAAAAGGAAGGGGGGGGGGTATGGCCAGTATTCCTGAAATTTTAAAATGGGCATGTGTACTAAATGTTTTGGAAGCATGGCCCTAAATAAACATTATACTACAAAAAGAACCCGTCTGCATTCATATGTAACATAATTCTAATACATAATTGAAACAAATTCGCTAAAAGTTTTATTTTTCTCAAAGAAATTAAGTGGAGCACTTCTCATACCGACTTAAAAGGAGAAAAAATTTAACACTTTTGTATCCATAAGAGAGTAAACAGAACTCTTTCAGCCTTAATAAACTTTCTTAATACTAAATAATGCCAGATTACTGGAAGAAATTATAAGTGAAATTTATGAACTGGGCTTTCTTCAGCCAGTTTAAATTTGTGATTAGCCATCATTAAAAGCATCATTTTAGACACACAGGAGTCAGTGTACAATAGACAACAGCCACCATCTCATGATCATAAATCCTTACCAGTCCTGTTATCTGAAACAATGTGTTCTATGTCCGTTTTTTTGAGAAGTGGATTGAAAAAATGCTTCTAGGATAAAGAATAGTATTAGAAACTATTAGCTTGGATGAAAGAATGGCTGACTGACAGATAAAAAAGTGATGTATGGGGAATGACAGTCTGCAAGATTTAAGATTACCAGTGGTGGACTCCAAGAATCAGTCCTTTTCATTTAATATTTACAGTAATGACATTGTAAAGGATCTAACAGGTACAGGAGACATTGTTTGCAGGTGATGCAAAGATAGGCAGGGTGATCAGGAGTGCAACTCTCATACAACACTTGCAGAATGATTTGAATCAGCTGTAATTGTAGGGCACAGGAAAATGGATGTCAGTTCAATGTCAATAAATGTAAAGTTATGCACTTTGGTGTATTGATATATCCATCAACTAATGTTCCCTCTAATTTTTGCTGGCCTGTGTGCACATGAAAACATTTTATGTAAAAGGATTCCCACACTTGTGACTTGTGCAGGCCACAAGCTCTTAATGTGATACACCTAAAATCAGCGATGTCTTTGTTAAAAGATCTCGTACGTTGCATGTTAAATATTTTTATAAGAGCAAACTAAATGCTACATTTACATGCAATGTATAAACAAATTAGGTTAAGTTCTACAATAGGAAATTATTATTATTACTATGTGACACCTCCAGGGTGTCCAAAGACTCAGAGGGAGGACACCTACTCTACAACTGTCTTCACCACTCAATCCACCAACTCCATCTACTGTCGACCACAACCATTAGTATTTTCACAGACAACCACAAACATCCATGCCTATGGCAGGATTCGAACCTGCAGCCTTTTGGCTGGAGAGTGGATACACTAACCACTCGGCCAACCAGGCTGGTATTCTACTAGTGTGGTTCACTCTAATAAACTGCAAAGTAGTTTATACTAATTTGAGCAGAATTTAAACATCCAGAGGCTACAAGCTACACAGTTTCATCCTGTAATCTTTGCCACACACCAATGTTGTGCAAACTTTGTCCAATTCAATGACCCCCCCCCCCATCAAAGATGCCAGCTGTTGATGTGTACTAACTCCAAATGTTCAGTTACAAGCAATTCCTGAGTTTGGCTTTCAATGTGTTTATTACACTAAAACCTTGCTCAGCAAAAATATTCATTCTCACATGCAAACATCACTGTGCCTGGATAGTTTGAAATCAAGTAGCATTTAATCTTCTCCCATACTTCAAATATGAAATCACTGTACCAACTGAGAAGAACATCACATTCACCAAGAAAGTTTGTGTATAGCAAGCACTGGGAAATGACCTGTTCATTTCCAAAATGAAAGTCAAAACTGATTCTCTGAGATTGTTGTGGTAACTAATGAATTGTTTTCTAGAAGCACTTTTACTTTTCATTCCATGAAACAGTACGGGTGAGTTTAATGAATCGTTGCTCTTGTAAAATGAAGTGCCTCAACAGGCATCAGATTATGTTTTTAAGGTAGTGTGGTTAACAGTGCTAGTTCTGAAAATGTCCTTCAAAATGAGGAGAGTACAAGAGGGTATCCATGGAAGTTTGTAATGAATGTAGTCGAGAAAGGAGCGAGAGCTAGATCTTTCTTTCATAGAGTGCATAAAGTGTGAATCATATGTAAACTCCCTTTAATACTCGAATAACTGAAACAATAACTGGAAATAAAATGCAAACAAATATAGGAAAATAAAAAAGATTTTTTGGGGCTGACAAAATGTTCTTAAAAGATGTTAAAACTTAGATGGCAGTAGGTGGTCACCTACAGAGTGTGTAATGAAAAAATGAACATATCAATGAAATGTATGGTTTTTTTTAATTCAATTTTATAAAAAATGGTTACTTACAAATGTATGAGAATGTGCTAAAACTTTGAACTAAAATAAAAATAGGATTTCTACAAATGTAACAGTGACTTGCTACACCAAGGCACCTGCTAATTATTCTGAAGGAGACCAGTAGATTAGTAGGTAAATGTAGTATTAGAGAGAGAAAGTAAACAACAACAAAAACAGCCAAAACTTGCATATTTTAAACTAACCTAGCATTTTAATAAATTTTGTTACAGATTAAAAGCAGTAAAAAAAATTTGTTTGACTCTTATTTAATTACAAGTCAATTGACAATGAAGCAAATAGTAACTGGAATGGTTACTTTTTAGTAAATGAGATGTGACACAAACTCAGTTTTATTTCAAAAGCAAGACCCTGATGAATGGTTACTGTCCGTTTTTAAAAAAAGATCAGCATAGTATATATTGATGGCAAATCATGAGTGTAGTTACCAATATCAGCATCACATCAGTCACAGTGATAGCAAGTACAGACTGACCCCAATTTACCTAAGCTTTATGTTCTGCAAATCTTTATGTAACATATATTTCATGTATGCAGATTTAACCCATCCCACCATTTCATCACACTATTGCTTACTGAACAATATATACACTAGTACATTAAATATAGTAACATGTTCTAAAGGTTATTTATGTTAATTTCATTCGCAGGATACACACACAAATTAGATAGACAAAGTAACCGTAAACAGAAACCAGAAAAAAAAAAAATTGAAATATAAATCACTACTTAAGTTATTTTTTTCTTTTCTTTTCCCTCAAAGGAGATCAGGCTAGTTAAGTGTCAACAGTTGACCCAAATTGTAATTCTGTAGCTTACTATAGTGAATCTTATGCCCCAGTGTGTGTGCGTCCGTGTGTGTGTGTGTATACAGAGTCGACAAATATGCTTGCCTACTCACTCATGACAGGTAGATTTTGCTAGCTGATGAGCAGCTGCAAGCTGAACAAAATATATTTTGTTTTTGATTAAAAAAATTAGCCATGGTATGGCACTAGTATTCATTTTATGGTAATTTTAAATCATCATTTAAGAAATGGGGGAGTATCAGGTTAGTGAGTAAAGTTTTACATAATTTGTCAAGTCCTGTATATACGAGAAAGTAAGGTACATTCACAATTTAGTGTTAAATAAGATATGAGAGGGGGGTCACACATACGTTGCAGCATAGAGTGATCATTAGCTATGATGATCATTTTACTTTTGTCACATTATCTTTCGTCTTCTACAAATAATTTATATTGAGTGCTGTGATAAAAAAAATCCCACCAGTTGCAAGGTTCATTAATGAGTGACTGTAAGGTTAGGCAATGGTGGTGGTGTCTGTTTAAAGAAGGGTTTTAAACAAACACTTCTTCAACATTGTTTAAAGTTTAAACAATGTTCACGATGAGTGCAGTGTCCACTCATTGTGTGATGACAGACAATTTGGTGGAAAGGGTGAACATGAAAATTTGTGAGAATCATCGTTTCACAATTATAGAACTTTCTTTTGAATTCTCAGAAGTTTTATGCTCAGTCATTCATGAAATTGTGACAGAAAAGCTGGGATAAGGGTCCCCAAAACATTAACCGATGCACATAAATAGCAACTAGTAGAATAAGCTCAAAAATTTCTGAAGCATTACAAAAAATGAAGGAGATTAATTTTTTTTTTTCTCATATCATAACTGGTGACAAAACATGGATTTCATACACAAACGTTGAGCCAAAACAAAAAGCAATGCAGTGATGCCATTTGAAATTCTCTGAAATAAAAAAAAAAATTTAAACAGGCATTGTTCGTCAAAAGAAAAAAAACATGGCCACCGTGTTTTGGGTCTGAAAAGAGATCTTGCTTGTCGATTTTCTTCGGCAAAGAACAACAATTAATGTTAATGCATATTGTGAAATGCTGAAGAAACTCAGATGAACAATTCAGCATATTCAGAAGTTTGGGCAGGAACTTTTTGACCACCCTCCCTACAGCCCTGACCTCGTACCTAGTGATTACCTCTTGTTCCTGCATGTGAAGTAGTGGCTCCCATCTCAATGATTTGAAGATGAGGAACTGAAGAACAGCGTGATTTATTGTTGAATTCACTGGCAGCAGACGTTTTTGACATGGTATGAAGAAACTGGTGCCACGATACCAAAAATACCTGGAAGTCAATGGAAAAATAAAGTATATATGTATTTTAGGGTATAAAACATTTTTTCTTCTCTATCATTTTTTAATTCTTGAAATGTTGATCATTATTTTATTTTATTTTAATTTAAAGCAAAGTAAGTGCTCTAACAGGGTGATTGTCTCTAATTCTACACAAAGAATAATACCGATCACCATGTAATAATGAAAGGACTTAACCAAATGAGTCAGTAGGTTCATTATATCATTATCAATTCCTAAAATGTAGTCTTACGAGATATACAAGTTATTATGATTGTCCCATATAATTAAGAATATTATTAGTGTTTTTTTTTTCCCCATCAAATTGTCTTCAACTGCGCTATTAACCAGTTTTTAATGTTTATTCTAAGGACATCCTAATTGCATTAAGAGAAGATCCACTATGAAGTAGAAAAAAATAAACATGATGATGAAATGTTTTGGTGACAAGCAATATGCACCAGACTTAATATTTAGAGAAAACGGTTAGAACAATTATAGAATATCTTTCCACAAAACAGTTAATATTTCATGGGATGGTTGCCAAGGTGACCTGACATTTTGACTATGTCGTACATTATAAAAGACCATTTTAAATAATGCACTATTATTGTCATTAATGTATTTTTTGAAAGACAACTTCTGACAAAAATAATAATACAAAAGAAAGAAAGAAAGAAGAATTTACTGACATTAAAAATTATACCATTTTTTAAAAGATTTACTTTATGTACAAATTTGAGGATTTTAAGGTAACCATACTACTAATGAACAGTTACAAATAGTTGTTTATATTTTTAATCCATGTCCTAAAATTATGGACACATTATGTTATTATTATTATTATTACCACGGGCTACTCCAGGAGTCCTTAGACTCATCGAGGGAGGCCCTAAACATCATGTTCATGCAGCTGTTCAACATTCTCACAGTATCTATCATACCTTGCCTTGAACTCGCTCACTGTCATAGCACCCACAACAGACTCTGGCAGCTTATTCCACTCATTTACCACTCTAAAAGTAAAGAACCCAGCTCTAACACCATTGCTAACCACGCTCTTGCCCAGCTTCCATGGGTGTCCCCTAGTTCTCCCACCACCAGTCCTGATCTCAAAAATGTCATCTGAATTAATCCTATAGAATCCTTTTAGCAATTAGAATGTCTCAATCATGTCTCCCCTTTTCCACCTATCAACTAGTTTCTGCAACCCACAAATCTTCAACCTGTTCTCATATGGTTCATTCCACAGACCTGCTATCATCTCAGTCACTCGCCTCTGGATCCTCTCAACCTCCTCCCCATCAAGAAGGAACCGAGGTGACCAAATCTGGGCACAGTAGTCGAGATGAGGTCTTATCAGGGCTCGGTACAGAGGTACAATAACTTGTTTTTCTCTGCTCGTCAAGGTATTTTTCAACAACCAAGTGAGTTGATGAGCTGATTTAGCTACTTTCGCAATGTGCCCCCTAAACTTCATCTCCCTATCCACCAACACTCCCAAGTCCCTGGCCTCATCAATCTCTTGGAGTACAGTTCCACCAATGTGGTATACTGCTGCTAATCTTTTCACTCCGAAATGCATAACCTTACATTTTGTCACATTAAATTGACATCCATTCTCCTTAGTCCAGAACTCCAATCTATCTAAGTCATCTTGCAAGACTTTGACATCTTCTGCATTCATTATCGCCCTACCCAACTTTGCATCATCAGCGAACAAATGAACTGTCCCACTTAGACCCTTCCCTATATCGTTAATGAACAGATTAAACAGCAGTGGTCCAAGAACAGAACCCTGTGGCACACCACTAGTCACAGGCCGTTTTTTGGACTCTACTCCTGAATAAACTACTCTTTGATATCTCTCCATCAACCACCCAGCTATCCATCTCACCAACCCTATATCCATTCCCATATGTTGTAGTTTACGGATTAGAATTCCATGTGGTATCCTGTCAAACGCCTTTGCCAGGTCCAGCAGTATCACTGTAAACCTATTTCCCTTATCCAGTTCAGCCGTCACCTTGTTATAAAACTTGAACAAGTTACTGAGGCATGATCTACCCTTCACAAAGCCATGCTGTCCTCTGTACAGTATCTCATTTTCATCAATCCATTCCTGTATTTTTCCCTTGACTACTTTCTCCAAGACCTTGGCAACGACTCCTGATATGCTGATCGGTCGGTAATTTGCAACCATAGTCTTGGATCCTCCTTTATGCAGTGAAACTATTTTCCCCTCTTTCCACGCCTTCGGGACTAAGCCAGACCTGAGACTCAGATTAAACAACATGGTCAAGGGCACTGATAATTCATTAGCCGCTTCATGCAAGACCCGTGCCGGTATACCATCCAATCCCACAGATGTATTCACATTAAGGTTCTGTAATAGACTATTCGCCTCCACTTCATTCATCACAATTCCCATATAAACTAATGGTTCCTTCATTTTTTCAACGTCACCACCTGGATGATATACTTTTGCAAAGTGCGCGCTCAGTAACTCCACTATATCGACTGGTTCAGTGAACTCTTTACCATCGTCATTCCTTAAAGTCATTTTGCCATGTACAGTTTTTTTCTTGCTTGCAGCATATTGAAAGAACTGTTTGGGATTCTCTTTTGCTTGCATAGCTAGTTTCCTTTCATAATCGGCTTTTGCTGTTTTTACCACACTCGTTACCCTTCTGGCCTGTACTTTATACCGTTCGTGTGCCTGCAGGTCACCCCTTTCTTTAAATTCCCTCCATAGTTGTTTCTTTTTTTGCAGCTCAAGCTTAATGGTGTTATTCATCCATTTAACCCCTCCTTGTTTCACTATTCGGAACTTAGGTATACAATCAGCCATAACCTCCTGTAAATGCTCTTTGATCACTTCCCATGCTCTATCGACATCCAGCCCTTGCAGTTGTACATGCCATGGCACTGATCCAAGCAATCTCCTAAGCTTGTCATACTTGCCAGCACGGTAATTCCACATATACCCTGTCTTAATTACAAATTTCACACCTTTAGCCACCTCCCAGGTCAAGACCTTATGATCACTCTCACCAATAGGTGGCAACATGGTCATATTCATTACAGTCAAATTCTCAGATACTATTACCAGGTCAAGCACTCTCACACCCCTAGTATTTTCAATTACATGCTGTTTCAGATAGTTATCCCTTAATAATTGAATAAAATCCATTTCCTTCCTCACATGTGTCCTCTCCTCCTTCCAATCAATGTTACCATAGTTGAAATCCCCCATAATAATTACCCTCCTTCCACTCATTTCATCAATTTGTTTATGCATACCATCTCCACCATCTATTCCATCACCTGGTCTATAGCAGCACCCAACTGTGTATTTTATTCTGCCAGTATCAATCTCACACCAAATAGCCTCAAATGAGCTCCTTTCACTATCCTGCAATACTTCAATTCTCCTTGGCTGCAGTTCATCAGCTATCATCAATAACACCCCTCCCCCAATTTTATTCTCTCTGTCCCTCCTAAACATACTATAACCTACACATTCTATCCCACTAACTATATCATCTTCTGTCAGCCATGTTTCACTAATGCCAATAACCTGTGGCCAGGAAGAGCCAATCAAGGCCAAAAATTCTTCCTTCTTGTTCCTAATACTCCTGGCATTAGTATACATGAATTGCAGTGTTCCCTTTGTCCCACCCCTATCTTGATGCGTTATTCTAAATATCCCATTCCCATTTTTTGTCCTTATTGCTGGCTCAGGTACATTATATACATTTTTACACTCAATTGTCTCACTGATGTCTGGATATCCACTTCCCCCCCTCCTTGGTAGTTCTAGTTTCCCTGGTTCTGCACATCCATTTTCACTTCATTCAGCAACACTTTTTCCAGTCTCCGCACACCAAGTCCATTCAAATGCAGGCCATCTATCTTGTATAAGTCCTTTCGCCCATCAAACTCATTCCACACGTCCACAAATTCCACACCACACCGTCCGCATAACCTGCGCATAATATCATTTGCGATTATGGCCCTCCTTCTAAACTCCTCTCTGTTATACCGCGGTAACAGACTCACCATTCTAACTCTGTCACTCTTTTCTTTCGCTACCTTTAACAATACTTTCAAGTCCTCTCTCATAAAAAATTTATCACCTTTCAATTCATTCGTACCAGCCACAATTGTTATTTCTTTCACCCTCTGTTTTTGCACTCTAATGCTCTCACTTACATCCTTAAATTTCGCACCCGGTAAGTACGATTTAGTTACACTCCCATCTATTACTCCTCTTAATAACGAGTCACCATACAACACTCTCTCCTTCATTTCGGAAACTCGCCCACGCTGTTTATTTACGTTAGCCGAATCACTCTGGAAAGAGTTTTGCAGGTGCTCTAATTGCTGCTGCACATCTTGTATCACTGCGTGCAGCCTAGCGATATCACTTCCTACAAATAATTCCTCATTTTTTTTATCATTCAAACCATTTTCTCTTTCTGTATAATTGCTCTCGCTCTTTCTTATATCACCGCTCACATTGCCATCTTGTACACCGCAATTCCCTATCGATCCACTATTTTCACTCGCATTCTGGCTTTCTTCAACCATAACTGTCTCACAACCTGACACATACTTCGACTCCTCACTTTGCATACACTTTCTACACATTCTCCCACCACTATCACTTTCAATCCATACTCCAGCCTCATTCGGGAATGCATACATTCCACACACATCACATTGGACAAATTCTCTCACATTATAGTTTTTGAACAATGGCGTCGTATTTTTGGACGCCATTATCTTACATCGCATTGGCGCCATATTCAAATATATGAAACGTATCGTTAAAGACTAAATTAATTTACAGAATTTACACCAAAATCACACAGACACAACAAGCTACCAAATTTAGACAATATTACGTTATGATTTTTAACATATATTCTAATTTCCATTCAAAATTGTACTTAGCTTTCGGGAGCTCCCTGAAAACACGACCGTTCCCCTGGCCCTCTAGCGGCAAATGTTTAAAATAAAGAGGTAAATAAAATGAAATCAAAAACTTAGGAGTGTACCATCCATTTTTACAAATAATTTTTTTTTCTTAAAATCAAATATTTAAGACTGCAAAACAAAGATCATTTATCAAATATATGGATTGGCTAAATATATTATAATGATCACCTCATGTAGACAGTATAAATCATAGAGATGTGAGATGAAAAATTTGAAGACAATTTGGTTATACTTTTTTTTAAAATTTCATCTTTGTCATATGTATGTAATTGGCTTATGAAAATGATACTGCTAATCAATTCCATTAAAGGCAATAAATGTATATCTTTTGAACTGAGCATGTAAACAAATTTCAATGGTAACAATATTTAATTCAGAAAACAGCTGAATGTTCCACAAACTTGATTTTTTCTTCGTTTCTTTTCACTTTTTTTTTTTTTTTTTTTTTACTAAAATACTCTATACAATCATAAAATTTAACCTTAAAAAAGGACAAATGATCAGGTAACTTATTTGCAAAAGAAATTTTTGTCACGTGAGACATAGCACTTCTAATTCTGTTAACAATTCCTGTTCCTTCTTTATTTTTTCAAGCTAGAATAAAATAAAAACAAGATCTGAGATATTACAAGACTTTAATTCATGTTTAAGCAAATAAGGTATTAGTAAAATAATTAACTATTACTATTACTGCACAAGAATACCTACAGAGAGCAAAGAATGTGCAGGAGAACCACACTATCTGAACAATATCAATCATGATTTTTGAATGCATTCATCAAAAAGTATTCAACAGACTCTGAGCAACCCATTCCACTCATTCACACTCACTAATAAAGGTGACTCCAATTCTAATATATAATTCTAAACTTGCCTTACACCTTATTTCACATCAAACCATCTTTCTGTATTCCCTTCAATTCTAACTGCTGAGTTACAACTTAAATATAGACTGAGTTGCTCTATATAATGTTCCTTTTACCCCATATAACTATAGTGTTTTGAAAAGCTTTTCCCTGAAGACATTGTTGTATGCCTCTTCCAGATCTACAAATCTCAAGGGGGTGCTTAAGGGTCAAAGCTGTATAACTTAGAGAAGATCTCCACATAGCCTTTAAAGGAATGTAGAGAACCGACCAGAGCTTCTGATCTAATGTCCAATCCTCACCTTCTCGTGGTGCACCCTGTTGGGTATCTACTTGGATACTGAATGAACGAGGATGGGCTGGCAATTTGGGATTTAGCCGACCAAATTGTATTCTTATTGGTCAAACCAAAATAAAAAATGATAAAACAACGACAAAATTTCATGCTGGCTGGGACATCGTCCAGTTAAACAAGGCCCCCGTTGTTTTTGCCAGGGAACCAGGGCGAACATCGAAAAGTCAGCTACTGGAACAAATCTGAAAACACACCCCAACTCAACATCACCAGAGTTAAAGATCGGTACTATCAACATAAGAAGCCTGAATGGCAAAGAAATAGAGCCAGCTGAAGAATTAGATAAGCACCAGATCGACATAATAGGGGTGACTGAAACAAAAAAGACAAAAACTGGTGAGAACTTTCTGAGCAATAAATCCAAAATGTTATATTCAGGAAATGACAATCAAGGAAAAGAAGGAGTAGCCATAGTATTCAACACAAAATACAAGGCTAATTTTCTTGAATGGCAGGCAGTCTTAAGTAGAGTGATGTGGGCAAATATCAGAATGGGGAATTGGACAATGAGACATTTGTGCCTATGGTCCCACAGAAGGTTTTACTAAGATAGAAGTGGAGGAATTTTTTGATGCTTTAGAAAAAGCAACTGACACAATGAAAAAGGAAAAGTTGGTCCTTGTTGGGGATCTAAATAGCAGAGTAGAAAATGATTGTCAGACATAAAAAAATATTTTGGAAAAATTTGGAGAAAAGAGCAAAGCTAATAATAATGGCAAATACTTGTTGGATTTCTGCTCAGAAAATGGACTGGTTATTACTAACACCATGTTTCAACATAAAAATATGCACAAATTCACATGGAGAGAAGAGGCAAGGAATAAGAAAAGTCTCATTGACTATGTTATTGTTGATAGTGATGTTTTCTCCTTGGTGCAGGACACCAGAGTGTACAGAGGATGTGAAATTGGAAGCGATCGCTATTTAGTCTTGAGCAGAATAAAATTGAATTTTATATTGAAAAGAATAACATGTAAGAAAGTTTTAAAGCGAATAAAAGTTGAGCAGCTCTCAGATGTAAACTGTAGACTAAAATACACAGAGATTATTGAAGGAAAAATAAAAGAGTTTGAGAACAGGAACCAAACCTCGGAGATTCAGTGGCAAGCCTTGAAGAAAACCCTGATTGATTCAGGGAATGATATATTCGACCAGAAATGCTGAAGTATGGTGGTATAAAAGTCTTACAGTGGCTGCACTGCATAGTTCAGAAAGCCTGGACAGAGGGATGAATTCCTGATTATTGGAGTAGAGCTCTAATAGTACCCATATATAAAAAGGGAAATAAAACTGAATGTGAGAATTACAGAGGTATTTCCCAACTGAGTGTTCCTGGCAAGATCTATGCAAGTATACTTGAGAAACGGTTGAGAAGAATTGTGGAAGAAAAGCTTGGTGAAGAACAAGCTGGATTCAGGCCACATAGAGGTTGTCAGGATCAGATCTTCACTTTACGACAAACAGTTGAGAAAGCATGGGAATATTACAAAGATCTGTATTTAAGTTTTGTCGATTGGGAAAAGGCATATGACAAGGTGCCAAGAGAGAAGATATTCAATACCCTACAATTATGTGGTGTCAATTGGGCATTATATCAAGTAATGCTTAGTCTTTCTTTGAGTTGTAAGGCAGCAGTTAGAATTGAAGGAAGTACAGGAAGATGGTTTAATGTTAAATCTGGTGTGAGACAAGGATGTACATTATCCCCTCTGTTATTCATTACACTGGCCAACAACAAAAAAAATTTTTTCTGCTGAATATGATCTTACACTTGTTTGTTACTAATTTGGGTGCGCTGATTTCAAATATCAAACCGATTTTTCTCTATCACGTCAGGTTTTTCCTCTGCCGCATTTTATTTTTGCTAATTTGTAAGTTTTTGATAGTTTTTAGGAGGCAGTACTATTCAGAGGATCAAAAAAAATCGATTATTTAATATTATTTTCTAAAAGTATGTACTTTTAAAAATCTGTTCCTAACTTTTTATCAAGACATTCAAAAAATTCCCAAATATATAGCCTATTATTCAAAGCGGTGCACAGATCAGAATCGGAGCGCTCACCACTCTCGCTTGTTAGTAAACAAATAAATGCGAGATTGAGGCCGGTAACCGACCTAATACACTTAGGTGATGAAAAGTAGGCGATGACAACTGCCTAAAACAAATGAATGTTATATGAGTCATAGCGGACAAAGAACGATCAAAATCAGTCAATCGTTAATCGATCGTGAAAGTATGATGAGCACTTATAACGTTTCAATAAAGTCTCTGGTTTTTTTTTTTGTCTTGTTAATTGCATGTTAGTCATCAGCGAAGAAAATATATCATGTCTACTACTCGAAATTGTGTCAGTTGTGTAGATTCCTTCTGCTACATTTGTGGCAGCTTTACTGTTCCCAGTCAAAGGACAAATATCTCTGATTTCGTTAAGGAAGTGTACTTTGCATACTTTGAAGTAAAAATTACTTATCAGGACAAGTCATGGGCTCCAAATAAAGTGTGTAAGTCATGTGTAGAAAATTTATGACAGTGGAGCAAGGGAAAACGCCAAAAATTAGCTTTTGGCATTCCAATGATTTGGCGTGAACCGAAAAATCACGTAGATGATTGCTATTTTTGTTTAGTTCAGACTTCTGGTTATAATAAGAAGAATAAGAAAAAAATTGTGTATCCAAATCTCGACTCAGCAATTTGGCCAGTTGCTCATTCCAATGAAATAGCCGTGCCAATTTATAAAGGACTTCCTTTACTTGAGAACGAGCATGATCGGGATATGCCAGATGTTCTTGAGGAGCAAGACCCGGATGTTGATTTAGACAATGAAAATTTAATATCTAGTTCTGGACCACAACATTTTACCCAAGCGGAATTGAATGACTTAGTAAGAGATCTGGTATTATATCTATTTGGTATGATAGGAATATCCTTTGATATTCCTATCAAAGGAATCATCGGAATTGTTACCTTCAAGATTAAATGAAAAAAAAACTTACTGGAGCAAGATACGAAGATAACTTTTTATCGTAGCAGGGAAAGTAATCTTGTACAATATTTTAAACACGAGTGTGGGTTTGTTTACTGTAACAATGTGTCAGGTTTACTAACTGAAATGAATGTTGTACAATATCATCCAAATGAGTGGCGTTTATTTATCGACAGTTCAAGCAGAAGTCTCAAGTGTGTCTTACTACACAATGGGAACGTATATGGCTCAATTCCTATTGGCTATTCAGTCCACTTAAAGGAAACATATGAGGACGTTAAAAAGGTTCTAAAGTTATTAAAATATAGAGACCATAACTGGATCATCTGTGTGGATCTTAAAATGGTGAACTTTTTACTTGGCTTTCAAAGAGGATATACAAAGTTTCTGTGTTTTCTATGCTTCTGGGATAGTTGAGCTAGAAACCAACACTGGCCTCTTAGAATATCCTTAAATGTTGGCGAACAGAATGTTATAAATTAACCTTTAATCGACAGAGAAAAAATAATTTTTCCACCTCTACACATCAAAGTAGGTCTTATGAAGCAGTATGTTAAAGCTTTAGATTTACAAGGTGACTGTTTCCAATACATGTGAAAAATTTCCACGACTTAGTTATGAAAAAATTAAAGCCGGTGTATTTGATGGACCGCAAATTAGAACTTTAATGAGAGACCCAAATTTCATCAACTCTATGAATGAAATTGAGAAAGAGGCCTTGACTTCATTTACGATGGTTGCTAATAATTTTCTTGGAAACAAAAAAGCGTGCAATTACCAAGATATAGTGGAAACAATGCTTGAAAATTTCCAGCGCCTAGGTTGCAACATGAGCATAAAGCTTCATTTCCTATACAGTCATCTTGATAGATTTCCCGAGAATTTAGGTGCTGTAAGCGATGAACAAGGCGAAAGATTTCATCGAGACTTAAAATTAACATTTAAGACATAGACTTAAAAACTATGGAAGATCGGTACCAAGGAAGATGGGATTCTCACATGATGGCCGACTACTGTTGGAGTATTCAAAGGGATTGCCAAAACAGAACACACAGCAGAAATTGCTACAAACAAAAATTTATTTCCTGAAATTCATGTGTAAGTAAAATTTTATTTTTTTATAAATATTCTTGTAATTTTGAATGAATATTGTTAAGTAGTTATTTATCTAATTATCGGCCTCTCTCGCATTCAAAGTGCCAGTATGTGCCGTTGCAGGTTCTTACGCATTTATTCTAGTAGCAAGGCTTATACGTTAGTTAGACATAACTGGTAATTAGTTTACGGAATTAACAATGCATATATAGTATATTAATTAAAGGTAACTTTAATGAATAACTTCTATATTTCGGCAAAGTCACATTGCCATCTTCAGGAACAAAAAGATATGGTATGTGCACGCAGGCACTAACACAAAGCAAATGAGGAAGAAAGCAAGAAACTAATATTGTTCCTAAAGTCCTAATGGGGCCCTCTTGCAGGCTAATTTGGTAGTCTTGGCAGTTGGGCTGAAGTTCTCATAATGTAAGTCTCCCAAATTTGGGGTAGTTTCATGCACCCAAATTTGTTGAGGTTAGGAACGTTTTTTAGAGCTGCTGAAGATTCTTTGAATAATCTTTCGTATTTAAACTTGCTGCAATGAATTATTTTTGTTTTCTTCCAACGAATTTTATGATGGGTATCTAAGGCATGGTCTGCCAGCCCAGAGCGGCTGTACTGGTGAAACCGGATGTAGTCTTTGTGTTCTGAAATCCTGATATTTGTTGTTCTGCCTGTTTGGCCAAAGTAGGACAATTTGCAGCTGCAAGGGACCTGGTATACACCAGGTAGGTCTAGGGGAAGTGGTTGGTCTTTGGTAGAGCGGATAAGGGATGCCAACTTTTTATACGGTTTGTAACAGGAAGTAAGGTCATATTTTTTGAGGATATTATTTAGAAAAATTTCTTAGAAAAAGAGGAAAACAACACCCTCACCTTCCTAGACACTTTAATCACCCGCCAGCTTGATGGATCTTTGGTTTTCTCTGTTTACAGAAAACCCACCCATACTGGCAGATACATTCACCAGCAATCCCCCCCCCTCCCCTCATAACAATATGGGGTTATAAAAACACTATATAACAGGGCAAAATTAATCTGCTCAGATGACAAGGCCCTGACTACTGAACTAAACCACATCCTCAACACTTTCTTAGCCAATGGCTATAACCCCCAAAAAATCCAAAAAATACTAAAACCAGTAAACCACAACCCCCCTCCCCCCCTCCACAACAAAGATTACACCAAGTCTATCACCATCCCCTACATCCAGGGTACCTCTGAGAAAATAAACAATATCCTCAAAAAATATGACCTTACTTCCTGTTACAAACCATATAAAAAGTTGGCATCCCTTATCCGCTCTACCAAAGACCAACCACTTCCCCTAGACCTACCTGGTGTATACCAGGTCCCTTGCAGCTGCAAATTGTCCTACTTTGGCCAAACAGGCAGAACAACAAATATCAGGATTTCAGAACACAAAGACTACATCCGGTTTCACCAGTACAGCCGCTCTGGGCTGGCAGACCATGCCTTAGATACCCACCATACAATTCGTTGGAAGAAAACAAAAATAATTCATTGCAGCAAGTTTAAATACGAAAGATTATTCAAAGAATCTTCAGCAGCTCTAAAAAACGTTCCTAACCTCAACAAATTTGGGTGCATGAAACTACCCCAAATTTGGGAGACTTACATTATGAGAACTTCAGCCCAACTGCCAAGACTACCAAATTAGCCTGCAAGAGGGCACCATTAGGACTTTAGGAACAATATTGCTTTCTTGCTTTCTTCCTCATTTGCTTTGTGTTAGTGCCTGCATGCACATACCATATCTTTATGTTCCTGAAGATGGCAATGTGACTTTGCCGAAATATAGAAGTTATTCATTAAAGTTACCTTTAATTAATATACTTTATATGCATTGTTAATTCCGTAAACTAATTACTAGTTACGCATTTATTCGTTTACTAACAAGCGAGAGCGGTGAGCGCTCCAATTCTGATCTGCACACCGCTTTGAATAATAGGCTATATCTTCGGGAATTTTTCGAATTTCTTGATAAAAAGTTAGGAACAGATTTTTAAAAGTACATACTTTCAGAAAATAATATTAAAAAATCGATTTTTTTGATCCTCTAAATAGTACTGCCTCCTTAAAAATATCAAAAACTTACAAATTAGCAAAAAGAAAATGCCATAGAGGAAAAACCTGACATGATAGAGAAAAATGGGTTTGATATTTGAAATCAGCACACCCAAATTAGTAAAAAACAAGTCTCATATAAAAGTCAGCAAAAATTGTGTTGGACAGTGTTATCTATATGGATCACATTATGAAGGAAAGTGGTATTAAACATGATATCAGAATTGGAGATGTCAGCTCTTTGGTTTATGCGGACGATGTTATACTTCTAAATAAATCTGCTACAAGTTTGCAAGTTTCCCTGACTAAATTGAATAACTGTTGTAATAGATATGGTATGAAGGTCAGCATTAAAAAGAGAAAGACAATGAAAATAGGTAGAATTATTGAAAATGTCAACTGTGTTATGAATGGGGAACCTGTGGAACAAGTAAATCATTTCAGCAACTTAGGCACGATTTTTAGTGAAGATGGTAAATTAAATATGGAAATAGACAATAGAATCAACAAAGCTGGTATGGTAGGCAGTCAATTGAATAAATTCATATGGAATAAGAGAGAAATTAGTCGGAACACTAAATTAGCTGTATACAAGACAGTGTTCAAACCAGTTTTAACTTATGGATCTGAGAGCTGGGTCAGAAGTAAAACACTTGACCAAAGACTAGAGACCGCAGATATGAGAGTCCTGAGAAAGATCAGAGGCATGAACAGATGGCATCAATGGCAATATCATATTAAAAAGGAGGATATTAGGAAAGAACTTGACATTGTCAGCATCCAGGAATGCATTAGCAGAGCTAATCTCGGGTGGTATGGTCACTTAAACAGAATGGGCGAGGAAAGATTAGCAAAACAAGTGTTCCCTGCCAGGTTGGCAGGAAAACAACCCAGAGGAAGACCAAGATATAGGTGGATTGATACGGAACAAAGTGCCTTAGACGATACAAATATAAGATATGATAATGTTGGAGTCTTGACAAGTAACAGACTGGTTTGGAGGAAAATTGTAGATAGGTAGTTAGTAATGATATAAATTTTTCATGTAGTACTATCATATCCTGTACACCCCTTGAAGGTACATGTCAGGAATTTAATGATGATGATGACAAAACTCAAGTACAGATCTTTGTCATACTCCCATGATTTCTCAACTATTTGTCATGAAGTGAAAATATGATCCTGACAACCTCTATTCGAGCTGATGTCTGGAGTAATTACTTTGAAAGACTTAAATGAAACAAGCAGTGAGAACTGTAGTAGAAAATTTTCAAAAGAAATGCAAGCATAAGTATATATATCCATACTTGAGGTAGAAAAAGACATCAAAAACTTTAAATGTGGAAAGGTAGCTGAAGTAGATGTTATTCAACTAGAAATTCTCAAATATGGAGTGATGCAGTGGCTACATTGCATAATTCAGAGAGCCTGGTCAGAAGATGGAATTCCAGATGATTAGAGTAGAGCTCAAATAGTTCCCGTCTATAAAAAAATACAAAGGTGCATGTGATACAGAGGAATTTCTCTCCTGGAACAACAGCAAGTGTAAGATTAATGCAAGTATACTTGAAAAGAAGTTGAGAAAAAGTATAGAAGAGAAACTGAAAGAACAACAAGTTGGATTCAACTCAAATAGAGGTTGTCAGGATCATATTTTCATTTCATGACAAATAGTTGAGAAATCATGGGAGTATGACAAAGATCTGTACTTGAGTTTTGTAGATCTGGAAAAGGCATACAACAATGTCTTCAAGGAAAAGCTTTTCAAAACACTATAGTTATATGGGGTAAATGGAAAATTATACAGAGCAACTCAGTCTATATTTAAGTTGTAACTCAGCAGTTAGAATTGAAGGAAATATAGAAAGATGGTTTGATGTGAAATAAGGTGTAAGACAAGTTTAGAATTGGATATTAGAATTGGAGTTAAGCTTAGCTCTTTGCTTTATGCAGAAGTTGTTATACTCCTAAACACATCCAGTGCAAGTCCTCAGGATTTTCTAACTAAGTTGAGTAACAGCTGTAACAAATTTGGCATGAAAATTGGGAATAAAAAGAATAAAACTATCAAAAGGGGCAGGAACATAGAAATCTTCAGCTGAATTTTGAATGGAGCACCAAAAGACCAATAAAATATTTCAGCTATTTAGGCACAGGAAATAGACACCAGAATAAGCAAAGCTGGTATGGTGAGTAGCCAGCTGATTAAATGTATATGGAATAAGAAAGAGAAATCAGCCAAAACACCAAACTAGCAGTATACAAAGAGTGTTCAAAACCAGTTTTAAGTTATGGATCAGAGAATTGGGCTAGAAATAAAGCACTTGATCAAAGACTAGAGATCACAGATATGAGGGTTTTGAGAAACATTAGGGGAGTGAACAGATGGCATCAGTGGCAGAATCATATTAGAAATGAAGATATTAAAAGGAACTTGACGTTGTTACACATTCTTGAATGTGTAAGGAAAGGTTTGCAAAACAGGTGTTTGATTCCAAGATGGCAGGAAAGAGACCCAGAAGAAGACCAAGGTCTAGGTGCACTGATTCAGTAAGAAGAGCCTTAGAAGAGTGGAATGTTAGATAAGACAATATTGAAGAGCGGACAAGAAATAGACTAGTTTGGCAAAAAAATTGTTGATAGGTGATTAATAATAATGTAAACTTAATCATGTAGTGCTGTCATAGAAATCAGAACACCTCATGAGGATACATATCAGGAAATTGATAAATTTTCCAGTTTTTTACCCAAACTAAGGAAAAACAAGTTTCTCTCATTTTATTTGGTGTATGTTGGGTGAGAGTGTAACTTCTCTTATATCAGTCATACTGACTGCTTTCTGGAAAAGACAATTAGCAAACATCACAATTCCATCCAATATAGCGAATCTTACAGATGTGGTTTAGTCCATCATGGTGACAATGCTAAATATAGAATTCTTTGGAAGAACACCAAGCTCATTCATAGAAGCAGTATTAAGCACGAATGTTTGTTAAAGGCGAATTCTGAACACCTCTTGATATATATATATACGAGGCTGGTCTGAAAAGTTCTCGGCCTCGACCATGGACGGCAACACTATTGGCAAGATTTTTTTTTTTTTTTTTTTTTCAAAGTTTGTACATCTGTCATAAGCATCCATATGAAATTGCAAGTGATTCTATCAAGTAGTTTGTTTTATACAGCTGTCTGAAGCTAAAGTGTTGTCTGTATTCCTTGAAATGGATAAAATTGAGCATGGTGCAGTTATAAAATTCTTTGTAAAAGAAGGTTTATCTGCAAAAGAAATTCATTCGAAGTTCATAAAAGTTTATGGGCACTCTTCTCCTTCGTTTTCGACAATTAAGAAATGGGCTTTTGAGTTTAAAAGTGGCCATAGCAGCCTTGAAGATGATCCATGAGAAGGATGTCCAAAAAATGTAACAACACCAGAAATCATTGATCAAGTGCATGATATGGTATTGGATGACCGGCGAGTCAAAGTAGGTAAAATTGCTGAGACTATAAGCACTTCAAAAGAACATGTAGGATATATTTTGGAATTTAGAAGAATTACAAATAAAAAAGCTCTGCACAAGATGGGTGCCACGCTTGCTCACAGCAGATCAAAAACACACTTGCAAGAAAATCTCTGAACAGTGCTTGGAGTGCTTTAACAAGAATAAAACTGATTTTGTGCGTTGATTTATTACTATGGATGAGACTTGGATTCACCATAGCACACCAGAATCCAAACAGCAGTCAAAATAGTGGACAGAAGCCAGTTGTTCAGCACCAAAGAAGACAAAGTCGGTTCCATCAGCAGGAAAGGTCATGGCGTTGGTGTTTTGGGATGCTAAAGGCATTTTGTTTATTAATTATATCTTGAAAAGGGTAAAACAATAACCTGGGAATATTATTCCAATCTTTTAACCAGACTAAACAAAAAAATTTGTGAGAAAAGACCCAGTTTGCAGAAGAAAAAAAAAAGTGTTTTGGCAATGGGAAAATTAAGGGATCTGCATTATGAATTGTTGGAACATCCACCCTATTCCTCAGATTTGGCTCCCTCTGACTTATATCTCTTCCCAAAACTAAAACTCTTCCTTGCTGGTCAGTGTTTTTCTTCAAATCAAGAGGTGATTGCAGCTGTAGAGGGGTATTTTACAGATCTTACTGAGAACCACTACAGGGAGGGGGATAATGGCACTGGAGCATCGCTGGAATAAATGTATTAGTCTTAAGGGCGATTATGTTGAAAAATAAAAATAATTTTGAAATTATAAATTCATTTTTTCATTGTTAGGCCAAGAACTTTTCAGACCACCCTCGTATATCAGGAAAGTGATGATGATCATGATAGAAAATGATTTCTAGCATTCAATAATGTGCGAGCATATCTAATCTAAGGTGGTATGGCTCACAAACAGAATATGAGAGTAAAGGTGTTTGATGCCATGAAAAAGACCCAGACAAATACGTAGTTAGTTTGATGAATACATATAGTTAGAAGTACCTTAGGAGACAAATACAAGATATGACAATACCAGAGTCCTAAGAGATGAAATAATTTGGAAGAAAAATGTTGATAAGATCACGGTAATAATATAAACTTTTAACGTAATACTATCACAATATCCTGTACCTCACCTAAGATAAATATCAAGAATATGATTACATAATTATTCAACTAGTTGTCACATCAAAATCTTTCGATATAATCTATGCTAACATAACAATCTCAGTGTTTTCCCCTCCCCACCATAATTGATCACTTCTCAGCACTAACACTGAAGTGTGAGTGAGTGAGAGAGAGAGAGAGAGAGAATACCTGATTAAGTTCAAGAACCTTGCCTTGTCTCTGATCTTCTTTCAACTTGGCAATCTGTTCTAGTTTCTGTTAATGAAATCAACTGAATTTATATCTAAAATTTATTATTATTATTATTTTTTTATTATTTATATACTGAAAATAAGAATATTAATTTAGTATATTTTTAGAAGAAAATGTTTTGGTTTGCTTGGCATTCTTTTACTATTAGATACTTTGTGAACATTTTATTCTAATATATAAATAAAATTTATTCACATTTAATTCTGTAAAATCTGATTTTTTTTTTTAAAGTGAAGAATCTAAAAGATCTCTGAAATTAAGAAAAAAAAAAGTTTTAGCAAGGGAAAAAACCCTGTGTGGTTTCTATTATATTGCTGCTAACAGGCTTTGTGAGCAGCAATTTCCACTATTTTGAAAAAAGTAGTGCAAAATCTTGAATCTATCTAGACTTAATACCTTCCTTCATAATGAACTTGAGGGCTATTCAGATGTAAAGAAATCTGGCCTAAATTAAGCATGAAAGTTATCTTTCTAGGCGCATTTCACAAAATGTGAAAGTACCGTTCATTTGTTTTGTCTAGTTTTTGCTTCAAATCAATTGCTTGCAAAACAAACATGATGTGTAAACATTTGTCTTTCTTCTTCTTCCTGTTTTATCCTTATGTGTAGACTCACATTATAACATGAAGGCTTTCGAAAACCTGGATTATCATTTCAGTCTCTTCAATTCCAAATGTTTGTACTGACTGTATCACAGAAGTAATTTTTATCCTTTATCTAAGATTCTGTTTTAGATGTGTGTGTGTGTTGAGGCTATACTAAAGAACTAGGTATACAGCAACTAACTTATCAAAATCTCCATTACCTATCATGCCATATGTCAGTAATGTTTTTTTGTTCTCTTGCTAAAGCCATTGGTCATAACTTTTGTCTGACTGTGCTTTCATCTCTTCTACACACTTCAAAGATTCCATTTCATTGTTACCTACAGAAAAAGCCCAAGCTGTGGCTTCTTACTTTTTCTCTTGGTCTCGAAAAACTGACATTGATATTTTTCTGATAAAACATCAAAGGAGTCATTAAAAAGCAAAACTAAATTCCAAAAAGTCACCTGGTCCTGATGGCATTTTTCTGATTATACTGAAGGTTTGTGCTCCATAGTTGAATCCTGTTCTTTGTTGCCTTCTTATTCTTTCCTATTCCAATGGTATATCTTGCAGCCTGGAAATTAGTTCAGATTTAAATCATTTCCTCAGAGGGCAATCTTTACCATCTAATTACTGTCCAATTTCAATAACTGCAACTCTTTTAATGTAATGAAGAAAATCATTAATATTCAACTTCTATTATCACCTTGATAGAAAAGCTACCTCTATACGAAAGAATTTGATGCTACCTTGAAGCCTCTCGACTAATAAACAACTGTCATAACAGTTACAATACTGGTGATCAAGGGGGGGGGGCTAATCTTCTTGCTTATGTTATTCACCTTATCTTGAATGGTTACACTTTGTATCTTTAAGGCAATGAGTTTGACATAAATGGCTATTACGTTTCCATCAATATGGTCTTTATTCTGATGTCTGCAACTAGGTTTCCAGCTTTGTCAAGGATGCACATTCCATGTAATGGTGAATGGATCTATCCTCAAACTTTGAAACTAAATGGTGTGTTCCATAATGCTCTGTTCTTTCATCTTTTCCTTCTTCATATCGATGACTTTTCTAGCTGACTGCAAATCCAATATAGTTTTGTTGACAGTACACAGCATTCCTATCTCATCTGACAAGCCCTACACCAAAATTGTTCACCCACTCGAAATGAAATACTTCAGAGCTCCTTAAAAATGCTTGTTTTAGTACAGAAGAGACCAGTTTTGCATTTTCTGCAATTATTTTCATGGATACTGTTCATCAAAACTGGTAATGATAATTTCCTCATCCTCTTCTAAATCTGTTAACAGATGTGCAACAGTTATTCAGCATTCTTCACAAAACCTCAAATTTGCAAAACATAACTTCCACTTCTAATGCTCTCCTTTGGAAGAGTCCTCCTTCTTATGTATTTCTTAAAGAATTTAATCTTGTGGCCTTCAAAAATGAGCCTCCGTAGCTCCCCTTCAGTCAGAATGACCTGGGTTCGATTCGCGTCCATGACGTGAGGAACTTTTATCTGGTCTCTTTCAACTAAATGTGAGTTAGTCGGTCTCATATGGAGGTAGAGGGTTTCTTCTGCTGGAAACTCGGAATTTTCGTCCCTCATAACAGGAAAACCGGCCCAGTAGAACACATGCAATTTACAGAACAAGAATACTTCGAGGCATAGAGGTAACTGCCTTATCCTCGTATCATGGTTAAGAAATCCAAGGCTACTTGGAAAGCTATGGATGCTTAAGTGTCTGTTAAAGCCAGTGATGGATGGATGGCCTTCAAAAATCCAATTCAATTCACATTTCTACTCCACAGACAGTTAATAATTTACTATATACTGAACAACTTCTTGTAGATGGAATTCCCATTAAAACAATGTAAGTTTATATTTTAGATCGCCCATTTGACTTAGTTGTTAATATAAAAAAATAAAAGAAATGAATATTAATTTAAAATAATTAGTGTAAAGAATAAACACTATGAAGTCACAAATGATAATTTCTTTATATTTGCATAAATTCTAGAGGTACAACATACATAGAACAAACAATTACATTTCTGTTAGTTTTATA
Organism: Typopeltis vanoorti; assembly: GCF_054136105.1. Lineage (NCBI taxonomy): Eukaryota > Metazoa > Arthropoda > Arachnida > Uropygi > Thelyphonidae > Typopeltis > Typopeltis vanoorti. The sequence continues at coordinate 37,948,225 of NC_143561.1, read as the reverse complement.
ATAATGTAATACATAAAATTCTTGGCATTTCTGTATAAATGTAATAATAAAACAGTTTTAGAAATAACTTTGAATATTTTCTATAATCCATTAAGAAAAATTCCAAATTCATAAAACACAAGTACAAAAAAATGATTTGTGATGTGATCCTGCATTTATTACTATTATGCATTATTATACTCCTCCAGGGAGTCCAAGAATTCATTGAGGGAGGACCATTTTATTCAAACTTAAATAGCTACCATACCACTCTTGGAAGCATTCACAACATTCAATGGTAGCTATTCCACACACCATTAGCTGGTTTCCAAGATGACCCCCACATTCTGTCTGTACCAGCCATACGCTGCAAAATATCACGTATACTTTAAGTACCCATTACTAACTTGTATTTTCTATCATATGTCCTCTCACCTGTCTATTCCTCAAATTTTGAATGTTAGGACAGTTATTATGGTAAACTATCTCTGGATCTTTTCAAATATCACCTACATCTTCAGCCCAAGTGAACATATATCTCTGCACAGCAGTCCAGATATGATCCGATTAGTCTTGTAAATGATTTGATCACCTATGTAGTGTACTTCTAAACTTTTATTCACTGTAGATTATAACTCCCAAGTGTAACTTCAATGGCTACTTGCAGAACATTTCTTAATTGGTAATTAGTTACGGAATTAACAACGTAAATGAAGTATATTAATTAAAGGTAACTTTAATGAATCACTTCTATATTTCGGCAACGTCACATTGCCATCTTCAGGAACATAAAGATATGGTATGTGCACTCAGGAACTAACACAAAGCAAATGAGGAAGAAAGCAAAAAACTAATATTGTTCCTAAAGTCCTAATGGCCCTCTTGCGGGCTAATTTGGTAGTCTTGGCAGTTGGGCTGAAGTTCTCATAATGAAAGTCTCCCAAATTTGGGGCAGTTTCATGCACCCAAATTTGTTGAGGTTAGGACTGTTTTTTAGAGCTGCTGAAGATTCTTTGAATAATCTTTCGTATTTAAACTTGCTGCGATGAATTATTTTTGTTTTCTTCCAACGAATTTTATGGTGGGTATCTAAGGCATGGTCTGCCAGACCAGAGTGGCTGTACTGGTGAAAATGGATGTAGTCTTGGTGTTCTGAAATCTTGCTGTTCTGATTACAGAACACCAAGACTACATCCGTTTTCACCAGTACAGCCACTCTGGGCTGGCAGACCATGCCTTAGATACCCACCATAAAATTCGTTGGAAGAAAACAAAAATAATTCATCGCAGCAAGTTTAAATACGAAAGATTATTCAAAGAATCTTCAGCAGCTCTAAAAAACAGTCCTAACCTCAACAAATTTGGGTGCATGAAACTGCCCCAAATTTGGGAGACTTTCATTATGAGAACTTCAGCCCAACTGCCAAGACTACCAAATTAGCCTGCAAGAGGGCACCATTAGGACTTTAGGAACAATATTAGTTTCTTGCTTTCTTCCTCATTTGCTTTGTGTTGGTTCCTGAGTGCACATACCATATCTTTATGTTCCTGAAGATGGCAATGTGACGTTGCCGAAATATAGAAGTGATTCATTAAAGTTACCTTTAATTAATATACTTCATTTACGTTGTTAATTCCGTAAACTAATTACCAGTTATGTCTAACCAACGTATAAGCCTTGCTACTAGAATCATTTCTTAATGTAAGCTGTCTTCAATGACCTTTGCACATAAGCATAACTTTACATTTATAAACATTACACTCACACTCAATAACATGATATTCTTCCATAATTATTCTTCCTTTTATCTGAAACGTAGTGATAAAATTCGCTTGGATTCATGTTTGGCTTTCCTTTCAATGGTTATCACTCTCCTGGTCTGCTCTTTATACTGCTCTCAATTACTGTCATCACTCTTTTCATATCAGATCCACAACTTTCTTTGTTTATGCAGCTCTTGCTTTAAAAGTATGAGTCATCTGTTTAACTCCAGTGCAGTTTATTGTCCTAATTCTTTGGATACAGTCACATACTGCTTGCTTCAAACATGCACTTATTACTTCCCATGCTGATTCCTCTACCATGCAGTTTCTCATGCCAAGGTACTACTGCATTAAGCTGACCTCTCGATTATTATAATCACCTGCCTTTTAATTCTATATATGCTTCTTCTTAGTACGAGCTCTCATTTATATTCGTCACTTCCTGATTCAAGACTACATGATCACTCTCACCAAATGGAGGTATAACTGTCAACTTATTTACAGACAGATTCTCAGTTGCTACTACTAGATCCAATGCTCTTGTACCATGAGTCCCTTCTATTACATGTTGCCTGAAGTAGTCATCCTAAGTAATTCTACAAATTATTTTTCTCTAGACTCAGATGCTTTCTTCTTCTCCATCCCTCCAGTATATATCCCCATAGATGAAATTGCCCATAATGACAGTTCTCTTTGTATCCATTATTTTAGCAGTTCAGTCCTCTTCAGCTGATCATGGTCTGTAGTACTCAATTGTATATCTCGGCATGTTAATTTCTATCTCACAACCAAACAGCCTTGAGCCAAATACCTGTTCTATTCCTAATGCTTCTGGTATTAGTGTATATTTTTCTCATTTTCTATGTCATTACATTCACAATTTCTACCACTTTATTTAATGCAGGCATACATGCTTTCATGCAACCACCATGAGATATCTAGTTTCCCTAATTCACATTCACTCCTTCACCAAATAATTTCTTCAAGCAATGAGACCAAACCATTCCTTCTACACTCAATGATTCATTTGTAATCACGTCTCCTAAAGTTCACTTTGTCACATCATGACAATGAACTCACAATTTTTACCCTTTTCTCCCTCCCCTGCTTAAAAAAAAGATTCTTTGATATCTTTCCTACTTTTAATTATTTCAAAATCATTTGTTCTGAGCAACACATTTTCATTCAATCATTCTATCTTCATATATATTGCTTCAGTCATGTCAAAAATCTCATGTTTTCAGTGACTGCTTGTCCAGTATGGCTCTAATCATGTAATCACCATACATTGAAATATATCCTTTTATTTGTTTCTGCTTTATGGTCTGCTTTTATTTCTTAGTGTGCTTTATTTTCTCTGGTACCATCCTAACTGTTTGCAAAGAGCTTTTCAAATCTCTCCAGTTCTCATGAAGTACTCAAAGCCTCAAAATTTCAGTATCATGCCACAGTCAAATGTGCAACAATGCAAAATTATTAGCTGACTTTATGCAGGTTAAGTCGACATTTACATGCATGAAAATTAAAACCAAAACAAACCAGATCCAAAATGTAAACATTTCATCAAAATTTCCAAATAAGAAAGATTATATTATACATGCATATCAACTGATAAAATAATGCTAAATAGACACTACATATTGCTAAAAATGCACCTAAAAATGATAACTAATGGAACTTTCAAGTTAAGTATAAAGCTGATTTATTTTCTATTTTTTTTTATGAAAGAAATTGTCACCTTTGATATATTTTTCATCCTTTTAATTTTTTCAGGATCTCCTATTTCCATTTCTAATTGTGGCATAGTTACTTGTGGCACAGTCACTTTTTCATCTATTTCTTTAGTTTCATTTTGTTGCTAGTAAGATAAATATGAATTTAAATACCAGATCTTCATATTCTATTTCTGATACAATACAAACAGCACAAGATTCAACATAAAGTAATGACACCCTTCTATAAATATTTGTAAACAAAATATTACTTTAACTGAAGTGATCAATTTAAATATTTCCTTTCCTAAGCTATTGTAACAATAAAATAATATTTTTTAAGCTTTCAGAATAACTGCAGAAATCATTTTCTGTTAAGGGAACATTGTTACCTTTATTTATAGTTAAATTATTGTAACTTAGCTTAAATGAACAAAATTATGACTATCAAATCTTTGGCTGCAGAGTTAACTTGACAAAGTTAGTTACTTTCTTTCTTTTCTTTTTTAAGAAGTATTTGAAACTTATTGTTAGAAGAGCTAATCTCAGGTGGTATGGTCACTTAAACAGAATGGGAGAGGAAAGAGTAGCAAAACAAGTGTTCTCTGCCAGGTTGGCAGGAAAAAGACTCCCAGAGGAAGACCAAGATATAGGTGAATTGATATGGTAAAAATTGCCTTAGAAGATAGAAATGTAAGATCTGATAATGTTGGAGTCTTGACAGGTAACAGATTGATAATTGGAGGAAAATTGTAGATAGGAAGATAGTGGTGATGTAAGTTTTTCATGTAGTACTATCATATCCTGTACACCCCTTGAGGATACATGTCAGGAATTTGATGATGATGATTGAAACTTATTTTTCTATCTGAAAGTTAGCACTTATTATTTCAGAGTGACACATCGAAGAACTAAATTAAACTGAAGTAATCTAAAATACTTAGTTGCCAATTATCACTCATGGTTATAATTAAATTTTATTTAATCATTAAGAACATATATTTTGGTGAAATAGTAGCATAATGATTAATATTAAATACTCATATATACTAAGGTAACTATTCATGAAGATACTTCATACGCAAAGATTTGTATGCATACATTTTAATAATTTATATAGTTTAATTTAATAGTATAATTTATTTAATTATATTTAATAGTATTTAATTATATTAATAATATTTAATAGTTTAATAATTAAATAAAATATTATTCTTAAGTACAATTTCTTTCCATTAAAAAAACAACAACAACCTGAATGACCAAGTTAAACAATTATTAAGAGCAGCCACTGAACCACAATAGAAAATGCTAAAGATAGAAGAATTCTTCTAAAGGAATTCTAATTCCATGATAATGTATCTCCAGCATACTGGAGATGGAATAAATTATTTATTCTAATATACTTCTAACAAACTGCATATGTTTTGTCAAGATCATGTGTATGCAAATGTCAAAGCCACCACAGGCATCTCTAAATTACACCACCACCACCACCTTATTATGAAAGAGAAAGACCAGATGATTCATGATGCTGGTTGACAAATATAGATATCAGACAAGACTGAAGATATGTTAATTGAAAAGAGATTTTGGGGAAGGAGGAGGAATAGATAGAGAATGTAGCACCTGACATCTTATGGGAAGAAGCTGGGCCTTATATCCTAGCTTAATCTATTATTACAGCCCTTCCCCTATCTCTCCATATCTCTTCCCAACTCTCCCTCCACCCCAGTTATCTTGCTGTCCGGTGATTGATTTTATCAGTAAGTGTCCCCAAACCACTCAGTAATTTGGCAATAATATATAAATGGATATTAATATCCTTTTTATAACTGAACCAACCCAGGGTTCTTGCCTAATCTCTGATGATAACCAAAATACTGAAACAGTTGTCAGGCTGTCTGTGTGCCAAGCTAGTGAAAGCTAATAGCACTAATAAAAGGCAAATATGTGGTCTCCTGGGCAGAGTTAATGTCTTTAGTGAAAACCAAGGCTATTCTAATGCCATAGGTGATATTCTCAATCTCTCTGGTCAACTGCAATATGGCTATAAGATATAAATGGATATTTCAAATCGCTTTTCGTAATGACTAATATTCCTTTCTACATTATGTCATCATCACAATCATGCGTATCAAGGATTTAGGCCCAGTGATAAATTCTGAATGAGAAGAATTGTACAATTATAGTATCTCTTTCAGAGTTTAACATGATCTACCATTCCTAAAGCAAATTCTTGTTAATCAGAACTAAATAGTAAAATTTTGTCTAATATTGTACTCCACTTAATTGTAAAATAAATTGTAAGATATAAGTAACAACTTTGAATTGTAAGCAGTACTGTTCACAAAAAGGATTATGCTGTAAACTATGCACGGGACCTTGGAACTTAATCCCCTTATTTAGAGTGCCTGCCTAGGGCAAGACACGAGATTCTGAGTATGATTAATGCACGCAAAAAAATATATCATCTGCTAGAGTATATTTGGCGCTGCTCGTCATGCAATGTGGCAAGGATGATAGTCGGCAGTGAATTTGGCGCTAGTTGTCAAAAGAGACATGCGCTGTTCAAGAAAAGAGAAGAACCAATAGCAGAAGAAAGCACGAGATACAAAATGGAAAAGCAAACACTCTCTATTGTCTCCCAGCTCGGAGCTTTTGCTCTTGTGTTCCTGTGTTCCAGTATGTAGACGCCGAAACTCACGGAGACCTAAGGTAGTAAACCTATGGAATGATGTCGTGTAGTCAGAAAGTATGCACTCCTGTGATAGCCAAGGCAGATAACCTCAGGGCCATGTTGTATGTTACTGACAAAGACGCAACATCCACGTATGGTATGCGGTACAGTCTCCCAATATAAGGGTCTATGGAACAGGAAAGAGGAACCACCATTCCAGATATCGAGCTGAGAAGGAAAGTATGACTTCAGTCTCAGTAAGAAATTCTTTGTCTTTGCATTTTGGATTCATAAAGACGGGACGTGTGTAGTCTTAATAAGTGTTCATGTCGAACGAATGCGAGAGTTTAATATTTTGTTCCAAGGAAACGTGGCTTAGTAATTTCTTTGTTCCTCGAGAACGGATTGTGATATCTTAATAAGTTCCTTGAGAACGTGTGTTTAGTTAATGTAAGCTCATAGAAATGTGTGTATTGAGATAATGTAAGTTCCTTGAGAATGTGTAGGAAGTTTGATAAGATTTATTTAGAGTAACGAAATTTAGAGAAAAGGACTTCAGGAATTTTATAGGGAAGGAGCTGAGATTAATTTGTATGATCGAGTTGAAAAATATTTTGTATGTATATGAGTTTATATTTGATCTCAGTTGATAAAATTGTATGTTCTACTGATGTGAGCTAAGTGTAATCCTGAGATATTCTGCTAGGTAGCCAGATAAGCTAATGAAGTTTGAGTTGTGTTGTTCTAGAAGAAAGAAAGAGTTTAACCTTGATATTTAAATGCGAGTTAAGATCTTAAAGTGTGTGTAATTTCTATGTTTTTTTGTATAATAAATGTTTTGTGTTAATTTGAAGTATGTGCTTGCCTGACTTAATTTCATCTTTACCACTCATAAAATTTCGGATCTAAGCGGGAACCCAATTTATTAATATAGGACCACGACTGTAATGTGCTTAAGGATAGAAATAAATATATAGTAAGTCTTTAAAGTAATAGTGATATTGTGTTCTCTGATCATTGATTCCTGGATATTACGCTTTCGATTATCTAGACGCGGGGTGGCGCAGTACAAATAAATTTTCTCTGTGTCGAAATAGGAGAATCAATTATCAGAAGAATAGAAGGGTTGATTAATCCATAAGAATACTACCTCCTTTTATTCGCACCAGAAATATAATATCACTATAATAACAATTGAGTGTATAGAAAAGAGAATATATATATATGAAAGGAAGGAAAATAGAATATAAAATAAAATATTATCCCCCCCCCCCCCCCCTCTGGATATAACACCAGCATGGCCTGTTATGGCCTTAGAAGTCATCGTTGAATCGTTTAAGAGGACGTCCTGGTTTTCGTTTTCCTAATGGCTTTTACTTTAAGGCATGTTTTGGTAATATTTCTGTTTTCATTCTTTGAACGTGCTTCATCCATTTATGTTTATATATTTTTATTTTTTCTATTACTGATTCTTGGTTTAATTCTTTCATAATTTCTTTGTTTCTTTTGTGATCAAACAGAGTATACTTTGCAGTTTTTCTCATAAACTTCATTTCAGCTATTATTAATCTTTGTTTGTCTTTTTGTTTTATTGTCCAGATTTTGCTTCCATACATTAAGACTGGTAGGGCTAATGTATTGTATACGTTTAGTCTGGTTTATTTTTGAACTAGGTTTGGTTTAAATATAGAGTTAATTACACCTATTATTTTTAAATATTTTGCAATTTTTATGTTTATATCTTTTTCATTTTCATATGTGATCATACATCCTAGGTAGTTAAATGAATTCACCTGTTCTAAGATCTTGACCTTTAAAGGTCATAGTTTTTGATTTTTCTGTTGATATTATCATACCATAATCTTTGGCTATTTCATTTAGATCTAAAATAGCTTTCTGTAAGTTATCTTCAGAATTTGTAATTAGTATTTGGTCGTCAGCAAAAAGGAGAGTGTTTAAGTTCACAGTAGGAGAAAGTTTAATACCTTGATGGAAATTTTTATTCCATTTTATTATTATTTCATTTAAGTAAATATTAAAAAGAGTTGCTGAGAGGGGACATCCATGTCGGACCCCTTGGTTTATCTCTCTCGTATATGCTAGCTCGTGATTTAATCTTATTTGTATTTGATTATTTTCATATATACTTATGATAGCTTTTAGGATATTATTTGGTATTTGTCTTTCTTTTAATATGTTAAATAATATGCTTCTTTTATTGACTTTGAAAAAGCATTTGACAAAGCTTTTTCAAAGTCAATAAGTGCAATGTGTTCCTAAATTGTATTCTCTTCTTTTCTCTATTATTGATTTTAGGCAAAAGGCTGGGTCTATACATGACCGTCCTTTTCTAAATCCATTCTGTACTTCTAAAATAAAGTTTTCGGAATATTTCATTAGTTTGCTATTTAAGATTCTGCTATATATTTTGTTTTTGTAACAGGAATTTAGTATACTGTAGTTTTTAGGGTCATCTCTATTACCTTTTTTAAAGATAGGTATCACAATTGCTTTTTTCCATTCTATTGGGGGGGGGGGGGTACCAGCTAAATAAATTTTATTTAAAAATAATAAGAGTCTTTCTTTGAATCTACATTATGTATAAAGTCTAAAAATGGAACTTGGCAGAAGAAATAAAACTTATGGCCCTCTATTAAACATTCAGTTCGTTTTTAGTTGATGGACAACCAGATAAGTTAGCAACCCATTTACCAAGTCCATCCAATAACTTATCTATTTAGGTCAAATGGGTGGATCAGTTAAAGTACTTCAGAACACTAGAGACATATCCAAATTATCAAAGCTCACAAATCTGGTCTAGTTCAGCATAGAACAGACAACACAAGCAGTGGGATCCAATGGGATAATACCAAACTTTTGCATAACTATAAATCTGAATGTTAATTCACAGAATATGCCGAAGATTTACCACAATAGCCTAACTTAAATCATAATCACTGCCTTTCGACATCAAAAGATGGAGAAATTGTTATTCTTAAATGTATTAAATAATCCATTTATATATACAAAGTTTTTTTTTGTTTATTATTTTATTAACACACACGGTATTTTATCCTAGCTACTATGTTGTGACTGCATATTTAGAAGGAAGAACTATTGTAATGCACATGTTTCTCTATTCTGTTGTATTCAAATTTCTAGCTTTTTTCTTTGACTCACAATGATGTTCTTTATGATTCATAAAATAAAATATGTTGGATAAGATGGTATTTACATTTGAGAGAATTCTGCATGAAAGGTTACGGTATAGCATGGAACACTATATAAAGTGGGGGTGGAAAATAAACTGATGTCATTGATAAGAAAATGGTTGACCTACAACCCACATGTATCAGAAAGCAATGTATGGAGAGCAAGAGTTCAATAATCAAGCGCAACCAATATACCATAGCTTACAAAACCTATAGTACAGTGCCGTTGTAAAATATCGCAAGAAATAAGTTTTGTTTAAAGAATTTTTGCTAAATATTTTACAATAAATTTTGTCTGTAATAATAAAATAAAAGAATGTACTTAGTTAGTTGTAATAATATAAAATTGTAAAAGTATAAATGCTGTTAAAGTGCACCTGCACTCTAGAATTGTTATTAAGAGCTTAAAAAGAAATAAGCCGGATTAGCGCCTAATGCCACGAGAATCGTAAGGTTCAGCGGCCAGCGATGACGTAGGTTCATTCATTGCTTGTGGCTAATCCTGGAATGTTCCGAATTTAGAACAAAAGGACAATACAGCACATGGTTCAAGGCTTTCCGACCTGTAGCTGATTTTCTCTTGGACCTTGGCTCTTCATCTACGAGGGCTCCTTCCGGAGTAGAAGGATGATCGTTCCCATCACCCGCTCACTCTAGGGTGCCGACAGCCACGGCAAATATATAAAAAAACAAATTTCAAAATATGTGCGCATGTCGAAAGAAAATTATCGAGGATTGACCTGATGAAAGTATCTACGTGTATCACTAAAGAAATCTGACTATCCTCTCGAGATTTGCTAACAAGTAAGCGTTCATTTTGTAGTATGTAATACGATTGTAACTAGAATTGTAATAGAAAGAAAGAGGTTATTTGTAAAATGGCAGTTACATGTGAACATTTTAATAAGGGAAGAAGTCGTTTTGTTAAGGTTGTCTAATTCATAAGATGCTTGAAGTAATGTCTGAAATAGTCTTATATAAGTAGTGAATGTATTGGAAGAAAATTTAGTGTAATATCCTTCCTAGAATAATTGTGCATGCTTATGAGTTAAATTGTGCCATAGAAGATACTTTTATGTCAAGCAAGATTGAGTCATTCTGCTAGTGAAAGCATTACAGTTTATGTTGTTCAGATAGCGAATTAATTTGTGATTTAAAGTGCATTTTGTTTAAGTTAATATTTAATCAATTTTTTCTATGCTCTATATTATATCTTTGGCTTGAAAATAAACATGTTTTGTTTTTATAACTACCTGGTTCTCATTCCTAAGCCAATGCACTATCCCGAAAATTATTAGCGAACCTGATGGAGTAAATTATAACAGCGAACCACGACTTGCATTTTTGAAAATTGTATAGACGTGTTACATTAAATTTTGTCTTCTTCTCGCCCTGACTTTAAAACAAAATTATACCAATTAAGTGGTGCAGTCGTTAAGATAAATAAATTTCTTAATTGACATTGTGTGATTGCTCAGGGACTATCACGTTAGATAGATCTTCAAAACTTAGTCTAACTAGCAACAGAATAAAAGGAGGGCAAGAAGTAATAATAAGTAAGGAAATAGACAGGTAGATAAAGGAATAGATAAAACAAAGAAGAAGAACGTAGAATATTACAATGGTGCAGCCGTTGGCAGGATAAAATCCACATAATAAAATTCAAGTGAAGTGGATTGGGATAGTTCTGGCTTAAGGAACAGGTAAAGTTTAGCAAGTTGAAAATTTTTTGCAATTTGAAATTGAATTTATATAAATTGTGATACAACTGATTGTAAAGTAACCAGCACTGACATAAGAATGGATGACAAGGAATTTTTTAGGACTGTAAATCCTCACTTTGTTATTCCATCGAGGACGAAAATGATGACATTCATTCCTATTTTGGTTTTGTAGAGGAATTAAGAAAAATTGGGAGGTGGATGGACTTCCAGTTACTGATTCTCCTAAGAAACAAACTGGTTGATAAAGCAAAGATCTTTTTAAATGCTTCCCCTATTCTGAAAGATTCGTTAGAGTATTCAAAGTTTAAGGATACTTTAATATCTCAGTATTCCAAAGTGAGGAATGTAAGCTCCAATCTTTGGAAGTTACAGAAATGCGGACAAGGAAACAAAGAAAGTGTTACAGACTTCTATAATAAATTACTAACTCTTGCAAGTAGTCTGAGTGTTTCTGAGGAGGATAAGCCACATTTAGATTGGGCAGTCTTCTATCTATTTCGATTGGGATTAAGGGAAGAACTAAAAGAAACAGCACATAAAAAGAAAATAAAGAACTTGGAAGAGTGTTACCTTGCAGTCAGAGACAGAGAAGAAAGGCTTGGTGATATACATTCCGCCTCTATCCCCAAACAAGTAAACTCAATTAAACAAGTAGGTCATTCCACCTGTAACTCAAAAAAGGTTCTTGATATGCTGAAAGAAAAACCCCCAAGAGAAGTGGAAGGAAAGGACATAAACCTAGAGAACATGGCTCATGTTAAGGTTGTAAGCGAAGAGAAATTGACCACCAAACCGAAGTTAACTGATCCCTTTGACATGGAGTCAGTAAGATTGTTAAATAAGCAAGAAATATAGAGGTTACATCAACCGGTAATGGAGCGATTAGACGGCATTATCAAAGAATTAGGTGAGCTCAAAATGATGGCCCCCAAAATTTAATCCATGTCAGGAAAGGGGGGAAAGTGAAGAGAAAGGCAGAAGAAAGCCACCTAAATGTTACAACTGTAACAAGTAGGACATTTTCTGCTTTATGAAGAGAAATTCATCCCCTACAGGAATGAGATATGAATCAAATGTCATGTTTAATAACAAAAGTTCTCAAGACTATCAGAGAAGACAAAAGAATTACATCAGAAAGGGACCTGATAGTTCTCTGACAGTTATTCAAGGCTTGGTAAGAGGGATACCTTGTGATATCCTACTGGATCCCACGTCTCAGCTATAAAAACAGGTCATTCTTCAAGAGAGTAAGTACCCGTATCACAAATAACGTGATAGAGCTGAGAAAGCCAATCAAGCTAACAGGTATCTCAAAATCTGAAGTATGTACTCAGAGAAAGATAAAAGTAGTCATTAAGCTACCTGACTTTAATTTGAACGTTTCCCAAGAATTGTTAATTCTTCTTATGTCCTCTTGTCCGAGCATTCAAATTATTTTGGGATTGAATTTTCTGCAGAAGTGCAACTTCTCCTGTGATTTCCAAAGAGGGAATATTTCCCTAAGGGAATTATATGTGCACAAAAGAGCAGCAGCAATCCTAGGTCTCAGGTAAAAAAGGTTGACAAGAGAACCAAGCCAGTAAATAAAGGCAGAAAGATGAAGAGACAAACAAACAAAGAAAGATAAAGACAAGTGTTGATCTGACTCAAATGACTCTTTCGATAATCCTGTAGAAAACGGAAGTCCCGAAAAGGGAATGGTTATTGAAACATATACGATTTCCAGTGTTGCACTAGCTGACCCTGTTAAGAGGGAAGACAGTAACATAGATAAGCTAACCAGTACTGAGACTTTAGGAAAAGTCTTATATAAACCTCCTCATCGTCAAACCTGGGGTAAGCCCCATATTATAGAGGCTCAGAAAGGAGATCCTGAGTTGAGGAATATATATGAAAAAATTAAGAGAGGTGACCATATTGCCAGGAACCGAGTATTCCTCAAAACACTTTACCTAGACAAAGACGGACTTCTCTTGTCAAGGAGGAGAGTCTTGGGAAAATTTGCAGAAAGGGTTCTTGTTCCAAGAGGTATGATTCCATGGATAATTTACCAGTTCCATGATTCAAATGGACATAAGGAATTTGATAAAACATGGCACCAATTAGTGAAAACTACACATGGAAAGAAATGAAAAATGATATCGGCAATTATGTGAAAAATTGTCGTATGTGTCAACAAAGGTTTCAAAATTGAAAGTGTAAGAAACTAGTCATTCATCTCCAGAGAACGGGGGAAGCAAAGAACAAAAAAATTAAACCTTTGAGTTTAATTTTTTTAGAGAAAAGGGTGGCCTTTGTAAAATATCGCGAGAAATAAGTTTTGTTTAAAGAATTTTCACTAAATATTTTACAATAAATTTTGTCTGTAATAATATAAAATCGTAAAAGTATAAATGCTTTTAAAGTGCACCTGCACTCTATTGTTATTAAGAACTTAAAAAGAAATAAGCTGGATTAGCACCAAATGCCACGAGAATCATAAGGTCATGCGACCAGGGATGAAGTAGGTTCATTCATTGCTTGTGGCTAATCCGGGAATGTTACGAATTTAGAACAAAGGACTGAAGAATAGAATAAATGGGCAATACAGCACATGGTTCAAGGCTTTTTGACCTGTAGCTGATTTTCTCTTGGATCTCGGCTCTTCACCAACGAGGGCTTCTTCTGGAGTAGAAAATTGATTGTTCTTCCTGCCGCCTGCTCGCTCTATGCTGCGGATAGCCGCGGCAGAACTCCAGTGCGCATGTCAAAAGAAAATGATCGAAGATTGACCTGATGAAAGTATCTATGTGTATCACTCAAGAAATCTGACTTTCTTCCTGAGATTTGCTAACAAGTAAGCCTTCATTTTGTAATACGATTGTAACTACGTAATAGAAAGAAAGAGGTTATTTGTTAAATGGCAGTTATATGTGAATATTTTAATAAGGGAAGAAGTTGATTTGTTAAGGTTGTCTAATTCATAGGATGCTTGAAGTAATGTCTGAAATAGTCTTATATAAGTAGTGAATGTATTGGAAGAAAATTTAGTGTAATATCCTTCCTAGAATAATTGTGCATGCTTATGAGTTAAATTGTGCCATAGAAGATACTTTTATGTCAAGCAAGATTGAGTCATTCTGCTAGTGAAAGCATTGCAGTTTATGTTGTTCAGATAGCAAATTAATTTGTGATTTAAAGTGCATTTTGTTTAAGTTAATATTTAATCAATTTTTTCTATGCTCTATATTATATCTTTGGCTTGAAAATAAACATGTTTTGTTTTTATAACTACCTAGTTCTCATTTCTAAGCCAATGCACTATCCCGAAAATTATTAGCGAACCTGATGGAGTAAATTATAACAGCGAACCACGACTTGCATTTTTGAAAATTGTATAGACGTGTTACATTAAATTTTGTCTTCTTCTCGCCCTGACTTTCAAACAAAATTATACCAATTAAGTGGTGCAGTCGTTAAGATAAATAAATTTCTTAATTGATATTGTGTGATTGCTCAGGGACTGTCACGTTAGATAGATCTTCAAAACGTAGTCTAACTAGCAGCAGAATAAAAGGAGGGCAAGAAGTAATAATAAGTAAAGAAATAGACAGGTAGATAAAGGAATAGATAAAACAATGAAGAAAAATGTAGAATATTACACCGTGTAGGTAAGAAGAAAGCAGAAATTAGAAATTTGTGATATATTTTTTGAATAGTTGAAAGTTGTAATTTGAGGAAAGACAGAATAAGGGAGGCTGTGTTATGTCGGAAGACTTAACATTGTAATCACTCTTATAGAAAAAATAATGATTTAACAGAAATAAAGAAACTCGTAAAAAAAAAAGTAATTTAGTCTTATATAATTTTATTTAGTATTGTGAAATTTCGTTGTACTAATTAATGTAATTGCTTAGTCTGAGTTTATATGTGAACAACTAACTATTTGCTGGACAAAAGTGAAACAAGAAAATAAGTTAAATGTGAAACGGCCAACTTCAGTATATCTGTTAAGTAGCACGGTGACCTCCCCCCCTTTCCACCGTAAAGTTACGAGAGTTTCAAGAAGATTCCACAAGTGGCGTTAAGTGCAGCGAGATGTAAGGAACGTATGATGACAGAGAAAAACGCCGTGTGGTTTAAAAGCAGAGGGAACACTATGAACCAGGCTTTTTAAATGCTTTCCAGCTGCTGATTCCTGTGCCATGGAAGTCCGACTGGTATGGAGGTTCCACGTCGGTTTCCTTTGTTAGTGGAAGATACGAGCGAATGACAGAGTGAAACTACCAGTCAGAAACAAAGCCCAGCAGATCCTAATGGTGGAAAACGAGTGAATAATTCCATTCGAAGTATAACGGGAAATCTAGTAGAAGTCCTATGGAAGTGAAGTACGACCATTCAAGGAAATAGCCTGATGTAAGATCTGAAGTGGCCTAAGTAGAAAATGCTGCAAACTGGGAAGGTGAACTTTATGTCTACTACTTAGAGAATTAAACGAGAAGATTTGAATTGTGTGCTGAGAGACATTCCTTGAACTGTAGCTGATTATTTAGAAAGGGAATATGTTAATGACTCGTAAATGTGTTTGAAGGAAATTTAATTTAGTTTGTTCAGGTTTAGGAAAGAGATAAATGTGTTAATTGAATAGGACTGTTAAGGGGAATTCGTAATTGGAATTTTATGTGTAATTATGAGAGAGATAAGACTAAGTGACTAAACCTTATGAATTTGTGTTCTGAGATATAATTATGAACAGTGTTTAAATTAACTATGTGTACGTGAGTTAAGTAATATATGTAGGGTTTTAATTGAATGACTGACTAAGCTTTTCTAAATGTATTGTACGATTTATCAGTGTAATTAAAAGGTTTTGTTATGAATTTTGTCTCGTCTTTATCTAGAACTACTGCACTTGCTTAAAGTAAGATGAACCACACAAAGGGTGGGAAACAGTTTAATTTAAGGTCACGATTGTGAGTTATAAAATTTTAGCTGAGAAGAGTGAATGCTGACTAGTTTCTATCTCCTTGGTCATAAATTTCAATATATCCTAGGATTCAGAGTGGCGCAGCTCATACAAATAAATATTCTCTGAGTTTGAAGAGGGAGATAGAACCAGAGCTGAGACAAAGAAATTGGCATCTGCCATTTGCAGTTCTTTGTCTCACAAGACCTCAGTTTCACTCTTATCAGAGATACGGCCAGAAGAGTATTTAGAGATAAGAAGAAAGGTATTTCAAGGAAAGTAGACACGACAGCTGTTCACAAAAGGCAAACCTCTTGGTATAATATTTGGTTTTATAACATAATCTATGTCGGGAAGTCGCCACTAGAGGGATTCGTAGTGTGTAGTGTTCGTGAAAGCATCTGATAACAGAAGCGTTATTTTCAGTTATCGTTGATAAATTTACTTTAATATTGCGTAGTTTTGTTTGCCTTGCGTATCTTAGTGCATCTGATTGTGTGTTTTTTGGTGTTTATAATTTATAATTTGATAAAATACATTACTAGTAAGTATGGCTTCAGTACGAAGGAAAATGACGGCCAGTAATGATGGTTCGCCATCTTCTTTTAAGAACGGTAATGTAAAGGAGATGATTCAGTGTACTATCTGCGAAATGTACGTTTTGCGGTCAGAGTGTGGTTAGATGATACTAAAGGAGTGAATGTGTGTAGAAAATGTAGGGAGAATGAGGAATTGAAGTGTATTTCGGATCGTGAGTGTGATATTTTTGTCAAACTTCAGAATGAAGAAAATAGGGATGTGACAAGAAACAGCGAGGTTGTACCAGAGAATTGTGAGAGTGTGAATGTAGAAAGTGTGAATGATAGTATTAATAGTTTTACAGAGAATAAAAAAGATGAGAGAGATGCAATGAGTGAGATCACATTGTTGAATGGTGCGATACAAAGGGCAAAACAGCAGCTAGAGCGTATGAGCAAAAGTCGACTGAATGAACCAGCCAATAATATAAAATATGACAGGAAAAATAGGCGTATGAGTGTGAACATGAAAAAAATGAAGGATAGAGTGCTGTATGGAGACTCGTTAGTACAAGATGTGTTAGTAGAGGATTTGACAAAATCGTACCAACCTGGTGCGACCATAAAGGATGTAACTGAGTTTATTAGAGAGCAAAAGGAAATGGTGAAAGAAATGATTGTTGTGGCAGGTACGAATGATTTGAAAGGAGATAAAATGGAAATGATAGAAGACCTGAATGAATTGTTTGAGGTAGCAAAAGAAAAGAGTGAGAGAGTTAGAATGATTAGTCTTTTGCCATGGTATGACAGTGAAATGTTTAAAAGGAGGGCCAAAATTGCGAATGACTTCATGCGTGGGTTATGTATGACGAGTGGTGTGGAATTTGTGGATGTGTGGAGTGAGTTCAATGGGCGAAAGGATCTATATAAGATAGATGGCTTGCATTTGAATGATTACGGTATAAGGAGTCTTGAGAAAGTGTTGCTGAATGTAGTGGATATACAAATTCAGGGAAACTAGATTTATTAAGGGGGGTGGGTAGATATACAGTCCTTAGGGAGGCAGTTGAATGTATGAATGAATATAATATAATATGCCTGAGCGAATAAGGACAACAAATCAGAGTGGGATAGTTAATATAAGGCATCAAGGTATGGTTGGGGTTAATGGGGGGTCTTAAATTCATGTACAGTAATGCTAGGAGTATTAGGAACAAGAAGGAAGAGTTTCTGGCCATGGTTAGCACTTCCAGACCACAGGTTATTGGTATTAGTGAATCATGGCAGACTGTAGATGATATTGCTAGTGGGATTGAATGTGATGGGTATAGTGTGTTCAGGAATGACAGGGAGAATAAAAAGGAGGGAGGAGTATTGCTGATGATAGCTGATGAGCTATAGCCAAGGAGAATAGAAGTTGAATTGCAGGATAGAGAAAAGAGCACATTTGAGGCCATTTGGTGTGAGATTGTGGCTAGCAGAACTAAATATACAATTGGGTGCTGCTATAGACCAGGTGATGGAAAAGATGGTGGTGACAGTATGTACAAGCAAATAGAAGAAATGAGTGGAAGGAGGGTAATTATTATGGGAGATTTCAACTAAGGTAACATTGATTGTAAGCAGGAGAGGACACACGGGAGGAAGGAATTGGATTTTATGCAGTTATTAAGGGATAACTATTTGCGACAGCATGTAATGGAAAATACTAGGGGTCAGAGAGTGCTTGACCTAGTAATTACATCTAAGGATTTGGCTGTAACAAATATGACCACATTACCACCAATTGGTGATAGTGATCATAGGGTCTTGACTTGGGAGGTGACTAAAGGTGTGGAATTTTCAATTAAGACAGGGTACATGTGGAATTATTGGGCTGGAAAGTATGACAAGCTTAGGAGTTTGATTGGTTCAGTGCCATGGCAGGTACAACTGCAAGGACTAGAAGTTGATAGTGCATGGGAGGCAGTTAAGAAGTGTTTGCATGAAGCAATGGCTGACTGTATACCTAGAGTCCGAATAATAAATCAAGTAGGGGTTAAATGGATGAATAACACCATTAAGCTTGAGCTGCAAAAAAAGAAACTATGGAGGGAATTTAAGGAGAAAGGTGACTGGCAGGCACATGAACGGTATAAAGCGCAGGCCAGAAGGGTAACGAGTGTGGTAAGAAAAGCAAAAAAAGGATTACGAAAGAACATTGGCCATGCAGGCTAAAGAGAATCCTAAACAGTTTTTTAGATATGTAGCAAGTAAAAGGAAAAATGTACATGGCAGAATGATTTTAAAGAATGCCGATGGTAGGGAGGTAACTGAATCAGTTGATATAGTTGAGTTACTGAGTGAGCACTTTGCAAGTATATATCATCCAGGTGGTGGTGACATTGAAGAAATGAATGAACCAAAAGTTTATACGGGAATTGTGAATGAGGTGGAGGTGAGTAGTCTATTACAAGACCTCAATGTCAATACATCTGTGGGATTGGATGATATGCCAGCTTGTGTCGTACGAGAAGCAGCTAAAGAATTGTCAGTACCCTTGACCATTTTGTTTGAGTCTCGGGTCTGGGTTAGTCCCGAGGGGGTGGAAAGAGGGGAAAATAGTTCCACTGCATAAAGGTGGTTCCAAGACTGTGGTTGTAAATTACCGACTGATTAGCATCAGGAATCATTGTCAAGGTCTTAGAGAAATTAGTCAAGAAAAGAATACAGGATTGGATAGATGAAAATGGGATATTGTATGGGGGACAATATGGTTTTGTGAAGGGTAGATCATGCCTCAGTAACTTGCTCACGTTTTATAACACAGTGACAGCTGAACTGGATAGGGGTAATGAGTTTACAGTGATACTACTGGACCTTGCCAAGGCCTTTGACAGGATACCACATGGAACACTAATCAGTAAACTGGAGCAGATGGGGATAGATATACGGTTGGTGAGATGAATAGGAGGGTGGTTGAGGGAGAGATACCAGAGAGTGGTTTATGCAGGAGTGGAGTCTAAAAGACGGCTTGTGACTAGTGGTGTGCCGCAGGGCTCTGTTCTTGGACCACTGCTTTTCAATTTGTTCATCAATGATATAGGAAAGGATTTGAGAGGAAGTGTTCACTTATTTGCTGATGATGCAAAGTTGGGTAGAGCAATTGTGAGTGCACAGGATGTCAAAATTTTACAGGATGATTTGGAGGACAGGGCTAGGAAAAATGGATGTCAATTTAATGTTTCAAAGTGTAAGGTTATGCACTTTGGGGTGAAAAGAATAGCAGCAGTATATCGCATTGGTGGAACCATACTCCTGGAGATTGATGAGGCCTGGGATTTGGGAGTGTTGGTGGATAGGGAATTAAAGTTTAGGGGGCACATTGCAAAAGTGACTGAATCGGCTCATCAAATCGCTTGGCTTCTGAAAAATACTTTAACATGCAGAGACAAACAAGTTGTTGTTCCTCTGTATCGAGCCTTGATAAGACCCCATCTGGACTTCTGTGCCCAGTTATGGGCACCAGGGTTTCTTCGTGATGGGGAGGAAGTGGAGAGGATCCAGAGACGAGTAACCAAGATGATAGCAGGTCTGTGGAATGAACCTTATGAGAATAGGTTGAAGATTTGTGGGTTGCAGAGATTGGATGCTAGGCGAAGGAGGGGTGATATGATTTAGACATTCAAATTATTGAAGGGTTTCTATAAGATTGATCCAGAAGATATTTTTGAAAATATGACTGGTGGTGGGAGGACTAAGGGCCATGCATGGAAGCTGGGCAAGAGCATGGTTGACAAGGGTGTTAGAGCTAGGTTTTTTACTTGGAGAGTGGTGAATGAGTGGAATAAGCTTCCAGAGTCTGTTGTGGGTGCTACAACCATGAATGAGTTCAAGGCACGGAATGATAGATACTGTGTCAATGTCGAATAGTTGTTCTTGACATGATGTTAGGGACTCCCTCGATGAGTCTGTCGACTCCTTGGAGTTGCCTGGAACATTAATAATAAGAAATTTTTTGCTCCAACTCTTGCATGGACGACTAAGGCAAATCACCTCCTGCACTATCACAAACTGCCCACTGTATGCCTCCTCTGAACTTTTATCAAAAGGGCATCTGGAAAACTCTTATTAATCTTGATACTAATAGTGCTCCTGGTTCAGATGGTATTCTTCCAGTTTTGCTCAAGACTTGTGCTCCAGAATTAACACTCATCCTGTACTGCCTATATCAACTCTGCAAGGCCAGATTGACCACAGTCAAAACTGCAAAATTTATTTATTTTTATGTTCTTCCATGCAGATGGCAGCTGATCTTCCTATCGATCCATAGTAGGCCAGGCCAATTTGCAGGAACAAGGAATTCTATATACACCTGGAACTGAGAGAGAAAGGAGTTTATCTTTAGTGGAGCAGATACTGTTAGCTAGTTTTAAGTGGGACGTGAAAGTGATGCAAAGATTATATTTCTTTAAGATTCTGGCTATTTTTTCTGATGTGCCTCGGACACAGGGAATGATGATAGTATTTCTAAAATCTTTCTGAATAGGAGGTCCTGGATTAGGGGAAGGATTGATTATGTTTTGATATTGTGGGAACTGTAACCATTAGATAAAATAGTGTGGTGTACAAGATTGAATTCTACTGAAGGGAAATCTCACTAGAACAAAGGTTATAGGCTCTATAGGTTAGTGTTTTTTATGACACGATATTATTGAGATGTTTCAATTCTCATTGTTGATGAAAAGGTTGTGAATGTATCTGCCTGTGATAGTGGGTTTCCTGTATACTGAAAAGAACAGGTTACTATTAGGTAGTGGGGTGACCAAGGTGTCTAGAAAGCTAGAGTATTATTAGTTTCCTTTTCCATTTTAATTTGGATTCTAGGGTGAAGACTATTCAGGTGACAGAAAAGTGTAATGTGTATGAGCCATGAGACCAAACAGATAACACATCATCTACATAATTAGATAAAAGGTTTGAGAGGAGGGCTGAGTCAAGAGCTTGTTTTCAAAATCTTCTATCAAAAAATTGGCAAGGGAGTAAGAGGTGTCCCAGAAGTATCCTCTATCTGTTTATAAATTTTGTTCTTCCAAGAACCTTTGTTCCAATGAGATCTCTCTCATATGAGACAATCTCTCCCATACTGTTTTCCTTGCTGAGAACAACCACCCATTCTTTAAGAAACATCAATAGGCTACATTTTCTCCTTAATCATTTGCCCACACATGGCACTGTATTGTTATACATCCTGTTCTCTATAACACTTTCACATGTGGGGTCATTATAAAATAAATAAATAAAAAAGTTCTTAGCTAGTAATTTTTTTAAAGAGAAATCTTATAAACTTAAGGAGCTATACAAGCTCATCTAGAGCAGGCTTTTACGACCATCCATGGCTACAGTGTGATTTGAACCCATGACTTGTTGGTTAGAGAGCAGGTGTGTTATCCACTTGGCCAACCAGGCTTGCTAAATACAAAAAAGTACCAGTGTCAGGTTATGTGCTAAGAAGCACATGACCTGTGCTTCTTAGCACATATTATGTGAAAGAAGCTAAACAAGTCAAGAGAAGATTTTTTGAAGAGAATAAAATGTATTCAAAACTAATAATAAAGTTAGAAATCAAGGAAAGAATATGACAAAAAATCAAGGATCATACTGATAACATAAAATGAGGTAACTAACAAAAGAATGATAGAAAATGTCCAGGAGGAATGAAGAATGCAACAGGAGTACACATTAATATTTCAAGTAGAAAAAGCAATCAGAAACCTGAAATATGAAAGGGCAGCCAGATATGATATCTGACCTGAAATACTGTAGAATAATGTTTTGCAGAGTTCATCATCATCATCAAATGATGAAATGCCATGTACCCTCAAGGGGTGTACAAGATATGATAGTACTACATGAAAAAAATTACATCATTATTAATTTCCTATCTATAATTTTCCTCCAAATCAGTCTGTTACTTGTCAAGACTCCAACATTATCAAATCTTATATTTCTATTGTCTAAGGCACTTTGTACCGTATCAATCCACCTATATCTTGGTCTTCCTCTGGGTCGTTTTGCTGCCAACCTGGCAGAGAACACTTGTTTTGCTAATCTTTCCTCACCCATTCTGTTTAAGTAACCATAACACCTGAGATTAGCTCTACTAACGCATTCCTGGATGCTGACAATGTCAAGTTCTTTCCTAACATCCTCGTTTTTAATATGATATTGCCATTGATGCCATCTCTTCACGTCTATAATCTTTCTCAGGACTCTCATATCTGTGGTCTCTAGACTTTGGTCAAGTGTTTTACTTCTGACCCAGCTCTCAGATCCATAAGTTAAAACTGGTTTGAACACCGTCTTGTATACAGCTAATTTAGTGTTTCGACTAATTTCTCTCTTATTCCATATGAATTTATTCAGTTGACTTCCCACCATACCAGCTTTGCTGATTCTGTTGTCTATTTCTATATTTAATTTACCATCTTCAGTAAAAATCGTGCCTAAATAGCTGAAATGTTTTACTTGTTCCACAGGTTCTCCATTCACAACACAGTTGACATTTTCAACGATTCTGCCCATTTTCATTGTCTTTTTATTGCTGACCTTCATACCATATCTATTACAACAGCTATTCAATTTAGTCAGAGAATCTTGCAGACTTGTAGCAGATTTATTTAGAAGTATAACATCATCCGCATAAAGCAAAGAGCTGACATTAACATCTCCAATTATGATATCATGTTTAATACCAGTTTCCTTCATAATGTGATCCATATAGATAATGAATAACAGAGGGGATAATGTACATCCTTGTCTCACACCAGATTTAACATTAAACCACCTTCCTGTACTTCCTTCAATTCTAACTGCTGACATACAACTCAAATAAAGACTAAGTATTGCTTGATATAATGCCCCATTGACACCATATAACTGCAGTGTATTGAATAGCTTCTCTCTTGGCACCTTGTCATCTGCCTTTTCCAGATCGACAAAACTTAAATATAGATCTTTGTTATATTCCCATGCTTTCTTGACTATTTGTCGTAAAGCGAAGATCTGATCCTGACAGTCTCTATTTGGCCTGAATCCAGCTTGTTCTTCACCAAGCGTTTCTTCCACAATTCTTCTCAACTGTTTCTCAAGTATACTTGCATAGATCTTGCCAGGAACACTCAGTAGGGAAATACCTCTGTAATTCTCACATGCAGTTTTATTTCCCTTTTTATATATGGGTACTATGAGAGCTCTACCCCAATCATCGGGAATTCGTCCCTCTGTCCAGGCTTTTTGAATTATGCAGTGCAGCCACTGTAAGACTCTTATACCACCATACTTCAGCATTTCTGGTCGAATATCATCTACTCCTGCTGCCTTTCCACATTTCAAGCCTTTGATGGCTTTTTCTACTTCAAGTATGGATATGTATTCCTGCTTGCATGCCTGGTCAGTGTTTTTTTACCACTGTGCTGTCATCACTGCTTGTTTCATTTAACAGTTTTTCAAAGTAATTACTCCATACTTCAAGGATATCTTTTTCTCCCGTTTTCATGTCACCTTTATCATCTCTAATTCCTTTTACAGCACTCTTTCCTCCATTCTTAAGCTTCTTCAACAACCTCCAGAATATTTTGCCACCTTCTTGATATTTATTTTCTATATTCTTGCCAAAGTCCTCCCATGACTTTTGTTTAGCTAGTTTTACACAGTGTTTAGCATTCTTGCATTTGTCTCTATATTCTCTAAGAGTACAAGCTGCGGACAGAAGCTTTCTTCTTTTCCTTCACTGCCTCTTTAACTTCCTGTGTCCACCAGGGAGTTCTGATTTTTTTTATCCTTACAGACAACCTCACCACATGCCTCTCTGACAGAATAAATCAATGTTTTCTTCAGAGTTTGCCACTGAATCTCCAAGGTTTGATTCCTGTTCTCAAACTCTTTCATTTTCTTTTCAATAATATTTCTGTATTTTAGTCTACAGTTCACGTCTGAGAGCTGCTCAACTTTTATTCGCTTTAAAACTTTCTTACATGTTATTCTTTTCAATATGAAATTCAATTTTATCCTGCTCAAGACTAAATAGTGATCACTTCCAATTTCAAATCCTCTGTACACTCTGGTGTCCTGCACCAGGGAGAAAACATCACTATCAACAATAACATAGTCAATGAGACTTTTCTTATTCCTAGCCTCTTCTCTCCATGTGAATTTGTGCACATTTTTATGTTGTAACATGGTGTTAGTAATAACCAGTCCATGTCCTGAGCAGAAATCCAACAGATATTTGCCATTATTATTAGCTTTGCTCTTTTCTGCAAATTTTCCCAAAATATTTTTGTATGTCTCACAATCAATCAAGTTTTGCAGCGTTATACTGCATAATCCAAGAGGTCAAATTTTACATGACTGTAGTAGAACTCTCATAATACCAATTTATAAAAAGGAAAATGAAACAACATTAGAATTATGAAGGACTTTCCCCACTAAGCATTCCTGGAAAACTAGTACAATCATACTTGAGGTAAGCTAAGAAACAAACCTATTTTGTTTTTGATAAATAGAATTTGATGATACCAGATTATTGCCTTAGAACAAACAAATGAGAAATCATGGAAATATAATAAAAATCTTAATCTTTGCTGATCTCAAAAAAGCTTAATACCTTACTATAAGGTCTCAATGGACCTATGTTGTTGTCTTGTCCTTTGAAGAGTCTTAGATGTTTCCGTGTGCTCTTTGTACTGCTTTGGCTATGTCTGTGATTTTGTTTGTATAGAGCTGTTGTTCAGGATTAGGATCTATTTCTTGCAAGGCTGCTGTAATTGCTGGACAGGTAAAGATGTGAGTGGGTGTCAGTTCAGTATTGGGGCAGTTGTTGCAGTTTCTATATGTTCTCGTATCATCTGTATTGATCTTCATTCCTCTATAATGTCCTGTTCGTAGTCTTGCTATCGTGGTGGAGGTCCTTCTGTCAGCATTGATCTCGGGAATTTGATGTTGTATCACTGATTTCAATGGAATTAGTTTAGCTTTTGCTAGTGCATTGGCATCAGCAAGTGTTATCATGTGAGTTTCTTGGTTGAGTTCTCTGGCCTCTTTTGCTAATTTATCAGCTGCTTCGTTGTGATCAATGCCTACATGAGCAGGAATCCATTGTAAAATGCAACTTTTACCTAAACACGTTAGATGATTTAAGAGTTTATGGATGTCTTGTGTGAGCTTGGTATTGCCATTTTTGATTGCCTCCATAGCTGATCTTGAGTCACTGTAAATTATAATTCCTTCAGATTGTTGAGATGATGATAGATTTAAGTAGGCTTCTAGTGCTTTATTTATTGTGTAGAGTTCGCTGGTAAAATTGGAAGCGATTCTCCCAGATCCAACTTTTATTGAAAGTTTTTCACCTTTCGGGAGTAGAAGGAGAACACCAGCGCCTCCATTAATCATATTGGTGTCTGATGATCCATCGGTATAACAAATAACCTGTTTGGAGGATGAAAGAAGGTTGATGGTATTTAGGCCTTTTTCTTTAAGCATTTCTTTTGGTTCTTTTTTTGTACAGAGTTTGGTAAGGTTTAGATTTATGGAGGTATTTGAAGGTAAAGGACTGGTAAATAGAGGTTCTTTGTTTATGTGGACATTTTGCTGATCAAGACCTATTTCTTTCCTGATAGTGTCATCATATTGTAAAATCGATGATCTGTGAAGTCTGCAAATTTGGTTCCAATGTTCATAAGTTTTTAGGGAGATATGATCACTTTGGTAGCTTCTGATATTATTTATGAATTTTATGGTGGCAAATTTTCGTCTGTCCTCCAGCAGGTCAAGCCCACATTCCTGTTGGGCTCTGATGTTGTTAGTGGATGAGACTGCACCAATGATAATCTTGGATGCTTTTGCTTGTATTTTGTCTAGTTTTTTCTTTACCGATGAGGCCGAAGGTGACCAGATAGGTGCTGCATATTCCATTATTGGCCTTATTAGTGTAGTGTAAGTAGTTTTGAGGATTTTTGGCTTTGCACCCCAATTTGTTCCACAAAGCCTTTTCAGTATATTTAATTTTTTTAGAGCTCGGTTGGAAGTGTTAGAGATGTGTTGTGCAAAACGTAATTCCTGATCAAGCGTAATACCAAGGTATTTTGGATTTGTGACTTTTTCAATTAGCTTGTTATTGATCATGACTTTGGGATTGTAGGAATGTCTATTTTTCCTGTCTGTACTAAATGTACTTAGTTTTGTTTTGTCTGGGTCGATTTTGAGTTTGAGTTCGTCTGACCATTTTTCTAATCCTCTCATGGATTTGTTTAGAATTTCCTCTGATTCTTTGATTTTAGCACTAGTGTGCCAGATGGCTATATCATCTGCATAGCAAGTTACTTTCTTGTCCTTTGACAAGAAAGTAACTTGCCTTAGAACAAACAAATGAGAAATCATGGAAATATAATAAAAATCTTAATCTTTGCTGATCTCAAAAAAGCTTAATACCTTACTATAAGGTCTCAATGGGCCTATACACATTGTGATACATTTATGAATCAGAAGTTATAACTGAAAGAGATGAATAGGAAGGTGAACTGGATATAGCTACAGCATTATAAAACCAGTATTAAATATAATATTCAAATTGCAAATATTAAGCCTAAGTTCTTTATTCTATGCAAATATCATTATTCCTTTAAATAAATCTGCTACAAGTGTCTTGAGCCAAATTAAATGACTGCTCTGACAAATTTGGTATTAAAAAAAAAAAAAAAAATGCATTTTCAACAGTGAACCTATAAAATAGATTAAACTTTCCCTCTATTTAATCACAATTTTTGTGAACATGGCAAATTAAATATAGAAAGAGATTAATTTAATATAGAAAGCTAGTTAACTGGCAGAAGTAAGCTGAAATAAATTTTTATGGAACAAGATAGAAAAGACCAACCCAGTAGTATACATGATGGTGTTCAGACCAATTCTAACGAGGATCTAAGAGTTGAAATAAAACAGTGAATATATAGCAATGGCAGGACAAAGTAAAAAAAAAAAAATCTATTTTAATTTTCATCCAAAGGCAAATTAGCTGGTCTTCATACTGAAGTGACAGCATTTTTTTCTCCTGGAAACTCTAGGTTTAAAAAAAATTTTTTTTTTATCATGCACAAAAGAGAAAAACTATCCTGAAAACACCTGACAGATACAGCAGACCATGCAGACAGGATTAACTGTTCTATCAAAGCATTAATTAGGTTATATGAAGTTATCGGCTGTGACAAACCACTGGACCTAAAAGAAAGATGAAGATCTTACAGAAAAAACTTGACATTATTATTCAATAATGTGTACAAAAATGACCTCAACTCTTTCCCTGGATCCATAGTCTTTGCAATGTTTTTGGCTGTTATTCATCTATCATCAAGGCATGCACTGCATTGATGTTTTCAGGTGTGATTGCTGTGGAAGGTCTACCTAACCTGGAAGCATCTTGTTTCAGGATGCCCAGTTTTAAACTTGGCCACCCAACCAACAACTGTTGAATATGCTGGGGCAGAGTTCCCTAAAGTCTGACACAAAGTTTGGTGAATCTCAGTTGCAGACTTTTCTTGCAGCACGAAAAACGTGATAATGGCTCACACCTCTGTGTCTTCGAATTTCTTCAAAACCTCTGACATGTCTTCTTATATTAAAAAGAACAAATTATTACATTTTGATGAACATGAGAGTTAAAGAGTTTTAAGATATGTTCTTTCTTGTGGTTATATCAGTTGTTTGAGTATCATTTTTGTTCTAGGTGTTTATCAGAACTTTTCAACTCCCCTTGTAAGCAGACTTAACGTAAGACAATGTGATCACTTAAACCAACTGAACAATTAGCAAAACCAATGTTTGAAGTGCAAATTTCAGGATAAAGACCAGCACATCACATCAAGATATAGATGCATTGTTGAAGCACTTAGCTTTAGAAGACTAAGGTACAATCAGAAACTAGCCACAAAATGTTAATTTTAGATTGCCAATATCTGGTATACCCTTTCAGGATATACACCAGAATCACAATTATCATTAACATTCCTGCTCTTAAAAAATTGTTTCACTGATTTAAAAACATGAGATAATGATATCACATTGTAAAATCTTGTATAGAAAGAATTTTGTATAAAATTCTTATATACCGATTTTACCTGAGGAAGAAAGTCAATACAAAATACTCTTAGTTTAATCAACATTTTTTCATAAGTGTTTTATGTAATCTATAAAAAGATTAGAATGAATTGTTAAGTTATTTGATCGCCAATGTTGTACAAACAAAGAGATAGCCCAGACAGAATTAGAATGTAGACCTGAGGCTATTACCAGGCGGAAAGGTCAGCGAGTTACTGAGTTTTCCCGCCATGACTCAGCGAATTATGTAGGGGGGAAAAGTACCCTGGTAGAACATCCAGGAAACTCAATCTAAAGAAATTCCAAGGCCGTCAAGGAAGAATAAAAAGGAGACAGACGCTTTGCTCCTGGCTTAACTTTTGGCTCTGGCTCTTTGTTCCTGACTTGTTCCGGTGTCGCTTCAAAGTGGTTCCTGGGTACAGCCGTTCCAAGGATGGAGGGAGGATATCCTGCTAGCAGTATTTTGACGATGATAGGAGATTTTTAACGACGGTGTCGGCCTGTTTCAGAATCCCATCACAAAGTTCCTTAAGCGATCTCCAAGAATGCTGTATCATCATTGCCATGGAATAGTGTCTGTTTGCGGTTGTAACGGAAAAGAAGAAAATTATATTCGTGATCTCTAGGATCGTGAATGCTGAACTGGCTGAGAAATGTATCAAGAACTGTTATGGATTGTGAACCTTGGAGAAGGGATTGTTGATTATATAGTTGCTAGCATATTGTAAGGTTATGAAGTCGGAAAACCACACTTCTAAATTATTGTGAAATAGTTATCTGCAGAGTGGTGAGCATTTGTTCATGTTAAAAGGTTATTGTTAAGAGTTAATGTTTGAAGGAGAAACTGAATGTGAAGTTTAGTTAAGCATAATTCTGATATTGATCTAAGTTAAATTGTTAAATTATTTTCAAGTGTGTATGAGACAAACCACGTTTCTGACATACATGTGAACATAAATATTTGTCATTGTCTCTAAGCTAAAGGCTAGAAGTACTGATCTAAGTAAGTTGGGAACCAGACACGTGCATTGCTTTGTTACTTGGCAGAATTGAAAAGAGCCTCAAAAATTTGATATGTGTGAATCCTTTTTCCTTTAAATTGTAATTACCATGTCTTAGTAGGAATAAATTGTTTTGTTTGTTAAATAACTTGCCTGATTTCGACTTACCAATGCACTTCTCATAAAAAGATAGAACCCATGTATCCTTAAAGTTAAAAGTAGTCACAACTGACTAATAGTAAGTTTCAAACGTTGCTTGATTTAGAGCTGAATTTTAGAGATATTTCTGTGTTCCGCTGAGCATTTCTCTTACATGTTAAGGAAAGACAAACAATTCCTTTGTGCGATCTTTAATGGCGCAGTCGTTACACAAATAATTTTTTAAAGATCAGTGTTAGAGAAAGCCAGCTAGTTAGACAAAGGAATTGGCTGCAGCCAGAGGCAATTCCTAAATCTATACGATACACACGTTAAAGAGGCATAGTTACGACCTTGAGAGGTGGGGGGAGAATGAAATTGTAGACTAAAGGATTAAAGGTGATAAGACTAGACCAAGCAACGAGATTACAACTCGAAGTTACGACTGTTAAATAAGTTAAGTTAAATAAGGAAGATAAGTAAAGAAATAATATCGAATATATTTAGAATCAGGTATAAGTAAAATATATAAAAAATTTAAAGAAAATAAAAAATCATTTATTTCTACAACATCCTCATTAACAAAGTTTATGTATTTCATTAAATCTGGGTTACTCTCCCAAGTTCCACAAAAATGCTGATACTGTTTCACTGTATAAAAATAGTACTTAACACTTTTTATGACCTTTTTCTTGACTACTAGTATTAATAAATTAAAGACTTAATTCTGTATGTTAGTCAAGTAAATATTAGTTTAATATCCAACGTTTCACTGACTGATATCTGTCAGCATTTTCAAAGGAATACACTGGTAAGCAATAGAAAGTAACAAAAACTAGGAAACTAACCGACAATTCTAAAAATTATATAAAGTTATCACTGTGCTTGATACAATGATATAATATGTGTGTCGCAAGTGCAACGTTTTATTTGTTGAGATATTTAATGTAATTTTCATGAAAGTTCATTTCTTTTTGGTTAAATGATCTGATAGAGTTTCCATATATCTGGTAAGATTAGGCCTTGATTCTTATTTAAGTTATGTGTTGAACAGGCGACTGTAGCAGCTTCTTTAAATGTTCTGGAATGGTAGTTGACTTCTATGTAGGGCATATGACTCATATCCCATTCAATATTATGGCTGGTAGAGGCAAAGTGTGAAGAAAGGCCTGATATATCCTGTCTGTTATTCCTTACATAGCCTATGTGTTCTTTCTTTCTTGTATCAAAATTTCTAGATGTCTGTCCGATGTAATTAATACTACAAGAACAAGGTATGCTATAAACTCCAGAGTATTTGTAGAAAGGATGGCTATCTTTCGGTCATCTTATAAACTTTTGAATGGTTTAAATAGGTTTGAAGGTTACTCTGATATTATATGGTTTTAGAAGAAGAGCTAATTTTCTGGATATGGCACTAACAAATGGAATTGTTATAGAGCTGATGTATTGGGTTACATCTCGTTGTCTTTGCGGTATGTCACTAAAGAGAATCTTGTCGATGATTCTTGTAGGGTAGCCATTTAGGGATAGATCTTTGGATATTTTCATTAATTCTTCTTATAGGTCGCCAGGGTCTGTGGTACACTGTATAGCTCTTTTTTTGAGCATATGGATAATGCTGAGTTTCTGGGATATGTGGTGAGACGAGTCAAAATGGAGGTAGCGTCCAGTGTTAGTAGGTTTTCTATATACTGACAGATTGATGCTATTGTCAGTTTGTTTCTTAATAAGGACATCTAGGAATGGAAGTTTATTATCTTTTTCTAGTTCCAATGTGAACTTGATGGTGTTGTGGAAGCAATTAATTCTGTTTAGAAAATCTATTAATTCTTCTTTTTTGTGATTCCAAATGATGAAGATGTCGTCAACATACCTAAACCATGTGGTTGATTTAGGGTTAATTTGGGATAAAATTTGAGTTTCTAGATTTTCTAAGAATAGGTCGGCACAAGAAGGAGAGAGAGGGCTACCAATGGCTAATCCAGTGAGTTGTTTGTAGTAGGTTTTTTGCCATGTAAAATAATTTGAAGTTAAGCAATGCTTGAACAAATTGGAGATGTTTGGTGAGAACAAGTTTTCTAAGATGTCGATGCCTTCTGAAACTGGGATATTTGTGAACAGAGATGTGGCATCCAGGCTAGCCATAATATTATCTTCAGAGAAAATGATGTTTTTTAATTTCTCCAAGAAATGTTGGGAGTTCTTGATATAAGAATCCGTGTTGTGAATGTGTTCTTGTAACATTTTGGCTAGATATTTTGATAGTCTGTAAGTAGGGGAATGGATACCATCTACTATTGGACGTAATGGTGTGCCTTCTTTATGGATTTTCTTGCGGTATTAATTACATTGGACAGACATCTAGAAGTTTTGATACAAGAAAGAAAGAACACATAGGCTATGTAAGGAATAACAGACAGGATATATCAGGCCTTTCTTCACACTTTGCCTCTACCAACCATAATATTGAATGGGATATGAGTTATATGCCCTACATAGAAGACAACTATCATTCCAGAACATTTAAAGAAGCTGCTACAGTCACCTGTTCAACAGGTAACTTAAATAAGAATCAAGGCTTAATTTTACCAGATATATGGAAAACTCTAATCAGATCATTTAACCAAAAAGAAATGAACTTTCATGAAAATTACATTAAATATCTCAACAAATAAAACGTTCCGCTTTCGACACGCGTATTATATCATTGTATCATGCACAGTGATAACTTTATATAATTTTTAGAATTGTCGGTTAGTTTCCTAGTTTTTGTTACTTTCTATTGCTTACCAGTGTATTCCTTTGAAAATGCTGACAGATATCAGTCAGTGAAACGTTAGATATTAAACTAATATTTACTTGACTAACATACAGAATTAAGTCTTTAATTTATTAATACTTAATACTATTTTAATATTAAAAAAAAAGAAAAAAAAAGTGCTATTCCAAAACCAAACTAATGCCAATATACATCAACTACTGAAAACTTAAACATAGAGAAGCCCATCCAAATCACTGCTATGATTCCAGCATTGTTAACTATTGGCTGCATACTCTATAAAGTGTCCTGTTGATTTTAATATTAAACCTTGTGTAGCAAAATATGTTAGTAGGGAACTTCACTTCCCAAAAACACCAACCCTCATTTTCCTATTTCTATAGAATCAAAAAAAAAAAGTAAATATTTCCTTTCCAAATTGCCAGCACCTGTCAACTTGAAAGTCTTTAATACTCTATTAACCCTGCAGAGGTCGCGGTCGAAAAAATTGCAGCGTAGGTCACGTGTCTCTGAGAGATATTCATTACTAGTATGTGCTAAAATACGATAAAACTTAAAAAAACTATTGCAAATATAATACGTGATGGTTTATTTATTTTCAGTTACAATCTAGAAATTATTGAACAAAGAAAAACAACAACAACTAAACCAATACTATAATGACATCGGAGTTCGTGGGGTCTTAGATACAATTTACTATCAAATACCACTTTTACTTTCGAATTCGACTATTATTCTCATCATCAGACTCGAGTAACAAAATCGCTGAATCTCTTCAACATCTGATGGATTATCCAATTGATATATTTTTCTAGCCATTTTCAATGGTAAATAAAAAAACAAAAACAAAACCAATATTATACTGACATCGGAGGTTGCGGTATCTCTCAGATACAATTTACTATCAAATGTCACACACCTTTACTTAACACATGTTAAACCAAAACTGACCGCATAAACAGTGTGGAATATCACTCGTAATATATGAATGCGCAGCTACTCATGACTTCCAAGCTATACACTGGATATGTGTAAGAATATTTATATTAAATAATTTGTTTGTATCTGTCAGATCAGCCGTGATCTCTGCAGGGTTAAAATCTCAAAAGCAGTAAAAGATAATGCCACCCTCCAAGCAGGATAACTGCTCGCTGTTTCTCATCTATACAAAATAACAGAGCAATCTGTCAACTCATTCAAGTTATTCCCGAGTTTATAATTTTTTTTTTTTTGTGAGCACTTCAGAAAGATTTCTTGCTAGTCCTGTTGAATACATAACAGAACTAAATGCAAAATTTCATGTCTAAACAAGGTTTTAAAAATTAGTCTTTTTTTTTTTAGTATTTTTTTAAAAATATATACACAGGGCAGGACTGATCCTTTTATGACTTATTTTCTAAAATACATGTGCAAATCATTTAAGAAAATGATTTGCACATCAAATTTTGGGAATAATTCCAATTTAATTATTTTCAATTATTATAACTAAGTAGTAGATCACATATGGGCAACCCCCGGTCCTCTACTTCTTTTGATCCGGCCCTAATCTATTTCAGCGAAGTTTGTCTCATTCATTGTGGGAGAAAACATAGTATATGCTACTAACTCACATTAAGCTGATGTCATATGACTTGCGCAAAACACACTATGTTTTCTCCAACCAAGGTCTCTTTCTCACTTTGACTAGCGGCGTGTGTGTGAACGTGTTAGTTCGGTACTTGCGTTGCCGTTGTGCTTTGTTCAGTGCCTGCATTGATGTTGTGTTCTGTTCGGTGGCTGCGTTGATGTTGTGTTCTGTTCAGTGCCTGCGGTGTAGAAGACAGTTTTGTTTGACAGTTCTGAATATCGCTCATAAATTTGGGACAATGTCAGGGGTTATTTGCAAAAAAAGTAGATGCAGAGAATTGTCAATTTCAAGACAACTGGATGGAGGATTATTATTTTATTCTGAATAAAGGTTTGCCTGTATGTTTGCTGTGCAACGAATCCATATCCATCAACAAAGAATACAACTTGAAGAGACACTTTACTTCGAGACATGCGGATCACCCAAAAATTGATGGACAACTACGATAAGATGAAATACAGAAGTTGAAGAAGAACTTGGATACCCAGCAGCAAATGTTCAACAAGCAAAGAACGTATCACAACAGAGAATTTATCAAAGAATGTCTGCTGGATGTTGCAAGTGTAATATGTCCTGAAAAGAAAAAAGACTTCGAGAATATTCGTTTGTCGAGACGTACTGTTGTCCGACAGATAGAAATTATGGCTGATGATATCAAAAAAGTTTAAAAGAGAAGATTGCTAGATTGGAAGCATTTTCAATTGCTTTGGATGACAGCACCAATGCCTCCGATACAGCACAGCTAGCAATATTTATTTGAGGAGTTGATGCAGATTTCAACATCACAGAAGAATTATTGGCGCTTCGGCCGTTAAAAGGAACAACTACCGATGAAGATATATTTGAAACAGTCAACACAGTCTTTGAGAGATTTAAATGGACATAAATGGATTTCACTATCTGGCATATGCACTGATGGAACCCCTGAAATGGTTGGTGCACAGAAGGGATTTATTGGAATAGTTCATGAAAGAGCAATAGAACTACAGATCCATCTGGAAAATTTAATAAATTTTCACTGCATTATCCACGAACAAAATCTATGTGCAAAATTGATTAAATTCACAAATGTTATGGAAGTTGTAGTAGCCAGTATTAACTTTATTAAGTCACATGCACTTAATCACTGCCAATTTAAGAAGTATTTGGTAGACCTATTTTTGGATTATGAAGATGTGTTTTATTATTGTGAAGTGAGGTGGTTGAGTAAAGGTAAAATGTTAAAATGATTTTATGATCTGAGACAAGACATTGCAGATTTTATGGACATAAAAGGAAACACAATTAACCAAGTAAAAGATGAGGGTGTGTGATTTAGCATTAACGAACTGAATCTTAAATTGCAAAAACAAGGACAATTGGTTCATGAACTGCATGGACATGTCAAAGCTTTTTGTAATAAACTAAGATTGTTGGGAAGTCAGATAAGAGCTAAAAATTGTTATCATTTTCCTACTTTAGCAACTCATAAAAATATCCCTTATAATTGTTATGCAGATGAACTGAAGGCACTAATAGAGCAAATTGATACAAGGTTTGCTGACTTCAAAAACAAAGACTCCACATTCGCTATATCTGCTCGTCCGATGGATGCTGATGTAAATAATGTGCCAGAAAACTTACAGATGGAACTTATTGAGCTTCAGGTGAATTTAGTGCTAAAATCACAATTTAACAACATTGCTTTGATGGATTTTTATAAATTTTCGAGGATGAAATACAATAAATCAAAAATTCAGACAAGAATAACGGAAGAAAACCTCGAAAATTCTATGCGATTATCCTTAAGTAATATTAACGTCAATAATGATAGTCTCGTAGTTGAAGTACGAGGCCAATCTTCACATTAAATTGTTATGTTGTTCATTATATTATAAAATTTATGTAGAACTTTATACCAAAGAATTATATTATAAATAAATAAAATATGAAGTAGCAACTTGTTTTAATTCATTTAATATTAATTTATTTTATTTAATAATTTAGTCCGGCCCTTGACTCGGAGACAGAATGATAATTTGGTCCCCGAACTAGGAAAGGTTGCCATGCCTGCAGTAGACAATAATTGTTTTTATACAAAGAAATAAACACAATCAAATGCTCATTATTAAGTTTATATATAATTACAATACCTTCTCTTGTTCCTTTCTGGCTTTTCTAGCATCTTTCTTTTTTTTATTTTTTGATGCTGCTTTACAGAATCCATCTACAAGAATATAATTATAGTATAAGATTTATTAAAAGAAAGAAATGCTCCCACCCATTTAAAAATGTTTAATACTGCTGAGAATTTCTTGGCATAAATCTTATTATGGCTACCTGTCCACAATATTACAATACAAATTTAAAACATCCCATGTGATTTTTAGGATACTGCAGACTTGCTAACAATAGAGCTATTCCTCTAGTGGAAGCTAATAAAACCAAGCCGAGGAATAATAAGTTGTTGGCTGAGAAAGAAAGCTGTGCCAAACACTTATTACAAAATGAGACAGACTATAATCTCTTCTCACATGCTCTTCCAACAAGTTGAATAAAGTATTCTTTCCAAAGACTACAACATTACTTTAGCTCAAATAATATCCTGAAAAGTGGTTTTGTTTGGGGGGAGTTGGGGGAGGGGGAATAGAGGAAGCTATAACTGAGAGACATTTGCACCAGGAAAGGCTAAAGATATCAAGTGCAAGATCATGTAATCATGTTTGGAGATATGGGTGTTACCCAGAATATGGGAAAGTGAGTTTATCTTATTTTTGCAAGGACAGGACTACCTTTTAGTAGCACTGAAGTTTGTGAGGTTATCCTTATTCCTGGCTCCAGTTCACAGCAGTAAGAAGATTGGAGATACTGGTTACGGAAAATCTCAAAGCTATGAATGACTGAAGAAATTTTTCTCTTGGTTACAAAGTAAATTATACTAGAGGCAAAATTATATTTCTATTTTAATTGTTTTTCCAAGCATGAGCAAACAAAATTTTCACATGAGGTAATCATGACAAGGACATTAAATTGCCATAATATCCCATAATGCAGAGCACATTTTTTTTGGATGTGTATTTTGCTAAGCATAAAGGGAAGTGTCATTATCCAACAAGTTTTGAAATGTTTAGTATTTTACTTTATAACCAAGCAAAATATCTTTCTACAACTAATCCAGTATTTTAATAATATGTGATACATTTGCTACTTGTATGTGAAAAATATGGCTTTGCATTGATTTAGCTCTCAGTATCTCTATGAATCTAGCTCTCACTGTTGAGACCCTTTATTTGGGTCTCAACAGTGAGAGAGCTCAAGTAGTCAAGTCACTACCTAAAACTGGTTTAGGTAGTGACTTGACTCTTCCCATAATAATATACATATACAACAGGAATTGTGCTGAGCAGTATGGGATATTAGGACTATTTGATGTGTAGCCGCCATCTACTTTCATTTACATGTAGCTTAGCTGTGAAGATACTTCAGAAGCAAAATTTGTTTGTTCATGGTTTAATAAAGGAATAAAACAAAATATAATTTCTTGCTAAGTATAATTTAATGATTGTATACCACAGCTAGTTTTTTGACAGTCTTCTGGACCTTTCAACAAACTAATGGCCTGGTCGGCCGAGTGGTTAGCGATCCACTATCCAGCCAAAAGGCTGTAGGTTCGAATCCTGCCATGGGCATGGATGTTTGCGATTATCTGTGAAAATACTAGTGGTGGTGGGCAGCAGATGGCATTGGTGTAGTTGTGGCTTGCTCTAGTTGGATTGAATTGGAGACTGAGAGTTGTAGAGTAGGTGCCCTCTCTTGATGAGTCTTTGAACTCCTTGGAGGTGTCACATAATACTACTACTAATAATCATTTATTTTCTGCATCTTGTTTACAACCAAGCAACTAAATTCTCATACCAACTTTGAGAAAAGTCATTTAAACTTCATACATTTAGTATATCTTCTCTGAATAAATTTTATTCTCCTGACATGCATTTAAAATATGGATGAATAAAATTGTAACCCATAATTTAATATTGACTTGACGAAACATTTATAACAGTGTCATAACGTCTAATAGTTTTAATATTTTTCTTTTAATTAAACTTACAATCTGCTTAGCTGTACTAGTTATCTTCCAAATGTATCACTATATTATTAAAATAGTGGATTAGTGTCCGGGACTATCAAAAATCCACCTGGTCTTTGCCTAAAATCAAGAAACCCTTTCTGGTCCATGGACAAATTTTCTGCCACCAATCTTAATTCCTGCTAGGTCTTTGTCTATTTTCATAATACATAATACATAAGCAAGGTTGTCTGCACTAGTCTTCACTAGTGCAGACAACCTTGCATTCACTGCAGCAGAATACTGTGCCCCACCTGGGAAAGAAGGCACACTAACATCATAGATACCCAGTTAAACTCTACCATGAGCACAATTAGTGGGACACTGAGAACCCCCCCTCTCTCCTGGCTGCCTGTCCAATCCAATGGTGCTACACCAAGAATACAGAGAAGACGAGCTGCGATTAAAGAATTTAATAAAGTAATGAGCAACTCACTCCTGTCCCTGCACAGGACTCTCAAAAATCCACCTAGTCTTTGCCTAAAATCAAGAAACCCTTTCTGGTCCATGGACAAATTCTTCAGCTGCCTTACCATAAACATCTGACATGTGGAGAAGAGAACACTGGTCCAACAATCTCCCAATAAATGGCTTCCTGGTTGAAGATCCCTGTGCTCCACAGACTAGTTTTGCTCTTCCTAGGAAGATTTGATCACCTGTCAAGAGGATTAGAACTAATCAGAGCAGATGTGACTATCTACTACACAAATGGAAACTGTCAGACCACCCTTATTGTGACTGTTCCCCAATAGTACAGATGATCACTCATATTGTGAATGCCTGCCCAAGGTGCCAATTTCGTGGTAACCTCCAAGATATCCACAAGGTGACAGACGAGACCCTGGATAGGCTTTCTGGACTAGACATTGATTTATATAGCCTGATTGTATTCTTTTTGCCATAAGAATAAATAAATAAATAACTGAAGCTTCTTGGTTGTTATAGTTCTCTAATCAAGAGAATTAGATGCTCATATTGTCATTGATGTCAATGAATTGTCATTGATGCTCATTGGGTATTCCCAATGATCCCATCACATTCCACAGTCTGTGGTGATACACAAAATCAAAAGCTTCCTTATAATTAACAAAATAGATGAATACTATCTTCTGAAATTTCTTTTCACAATTCATCTCATGATAACTATCTGTTTCTAGTTCCTCTACCTCTCCTGAAGCATACCTGTTCTTCTAGCATTTCTCTATTTACATATGGTTCCAGCCTTTTTTTGGATCACTTTCAGCATAACTTTACTTGTATATGAAATTAAAGCAATAGTTCTGTCATTCTCACAATCTCTAGGCTAGCATTTTGCTTCCAAATCTCACTTAATATATTCACTACTTCATCCTCAGCTGCTCTCAATAATTTCACTGGCACTCCATCAGCTCCAGGAGATTTTTTCTTTTGGCAGGAGTTCCATTGCCCATATGTCTTCACTTTTCATTATCATAGATTCCTCAGCAAATTCCAATTTAATATTAATTTCTTGTACAAATCCTCTACATACTTCAACTTTTTTTTTTTTTTTTCCAATTGTTATTGTTCTTCCATTAAACTTTTACTCAATTACCATTTATTATTCCTAATCTAAGAATAAATTTAGCTGTAACTTAATTTATCTTTCTAAACGAATCTCTTCCCGTAAAGTTACTTTCTTCAATCACCCTGCACCTTTCGTTTAGATGTTTTCTTTATCTTTCTAAGCATGTCTATGGAAATCTGTACTCAACTGTCTAACACTTTTTTTGTTTCTCTGATTTAATTATTTTTTGCTATTTGAACAGATTATTCTGGAAACTATTTACAATCTCTCTTTCTTTCTTGTTACTTTACTCTAATATCCTTTCTCCTGCTTCATTATTCAGTTCTAAACCAAATTTTCCAGTGATTCATCATTCTTCTTTTGTTCTCACTTTTGCATTCCAATCACCTAATATCAATAGACAATCTATCTTATCAAAACTATAAACCATTTGTTGCAATCTACTGTAAAATTTTCAATCTCATTTTCATTAGCATTTGTATTGGGTATATAACACTTGTATAAGTGTGACACTGACTAGATATGACTTATTATGATTAGGATTATTCTGTCCGACACTGGGTTGCAACCCAAAATGTATTTTTCATATTCTCTTCTATGAATGCTACTCCATTTCTTCTAAGGGTTTCATGTCCAGAGTAATAAATCATGAAATCATCAGTATCAAAGTAATCCATTTCTGTCCATCTCAATTCATTATTTTCTAAATCTTGAGCTACTCTCTTTTAAACCAGTTCCAGTTTTTTTTACATTCACTATTTCTATTTTATATAAATTTGTAAGGCAGAGGCATCTTCCTCTGAAATTAACTCTATTATAAGTTGAATTCCAAAAAGCTTTGACCCAGCTCTTCATCATTTCATAGAAGTTTCTCACTGCTTTTCCTCAGTAGCCATTTCGATTGCTTCTGATACAGTTGTGGTTGCAAGAATAAAAAACCTCGATACCGTAAAAGGTAGAAGAGGAGAATTAAGAAAGAAAGACTGCTGACATGTTAAAGGCAGTCAATATCAGAATGGTCTTCAAAACAGTCAAAACCATATGAAGTTTTCTATGTTCCCCTAAAGACAAAGTTCCATTTTATAAACATCCAGGTGAATACAAAATTCCATGTTCTTGTGGAAAGATATACGTAAGTCATACTGGGAGAAGTTTCGAAATCTACAACAAAGAACATATGGGCGATGTCGAAAACAAATGGGAAAAAAGTAGACTCTAGTGTATATCCTCAAAGAACATCACATGGTAAATCTGCAAATCTCCATGCCATACTTAGAAGAGAATTACTTCAACAGGTTGTTCAAGGAGTCCTCCAAGGTCATTCACACAAAAGACACACTAAATAAATATCAAGGGATGATCCTTCAAGACATCTGGAAATCATTAATGTGTAAAATTAAAGACCTGTTCTATGCCAACAATCACATACATAATTTACACAACAATGGAGAGACTGCATCTAGCATGCCTAATTATACTCGATTAGACTATCAATACAATCTTTTCAATTATAGATATTAAATGCTGTTAAAAAACAATTTTTTGCCTTTTTTTTTTTTACTTTAAGTTAAGCAACCTTCCAATGATGGCATTAGTCATATAGACAACAAAACACGTAGAGCAAATGTAACTAGAATAAACAAACACGAGTTAAAAATCTGTTTATTATCAAGCCAATCCATGTAGTAATGAAAAAAAAAAGTAGCATTGTTGTCCATGAAACTTACTTGATGGATAAAAAGTCAATATTGCAGGATGAACTTAATTGGCAACAACGTTCAGATATTCTTTGGAGGATATCCAATCTTCCAGCAATATCAGGGGACCTGTTCCATACCGTGACACCATCTCCAGAAGCTTGGAAAAAACAGAAGCCCCATGGAAGTTTTTTCCATGGGGATTCTGTCAAACTCTCTGCCTACTGGTGGCAGAGAACAAGGTGTACCGTGACTTGTTGGTTGACATGACTTTTTTCCAGTCTTCCAATTACACTGACATGTCTAGTCAGTGTTCTTAACACCACTGTAACAAACTTTCCGGTTCTTCACATTTTATTAATACACGGATCACCTGGTGATCCGTGTATTAATAAAATGTGTATATGGGGAGAGGAAAGGAATGAGATTTTTTTTTTACTAGGAATAAAAAGCAAGAGTTTTGGTAGCATGGATGCACTTTGTTCAGGGAAATAGTTGTAGATGATTGTTAAGCTTAGGCTGTTTGCACATTATAAGGTTTATCAAATGAAGAGGAAGAATGAAATTTACTTCATACTTCATCAGCAAAACTACATATAGGAATACTGGTCAGTCAGAGATCATTTATGAACAAGAAAAGAGTAAGTATGATTGTATAGGCAGTGGCACACTTATGGAGGGTGCAAGGGGGGCCCTGCCCCCCTTGCACCCTCCATGAGTGTGCAAGACAATCACAAACATGGATTTCACAGACAATCACAAACATCCATGTTTGTGATTGTCTGTGAAAATACTAGTGGTAGTGGTTGGAGGTAGACAGTGTTGGTGTAGATGACGATGATTGTAGTTGTGGTTGGTGAAGAAGGAAGGAGAGTTGTAGAGTAGGTGCCCTTCCTTGATATGTCTTTGGACTACCTGGAGGTGTTATGTAATAATGATATCGACAAGCTTTATATGTTCATTGTGCATCACATAGTTTGAATTTGGCACTTGGAAATGCTATATCTGTGACAAATAAGAAATTGCAT
The DNA here is from genome assembly GCF_054136105.1 of Typopeltis vanoorti. Taxonomy (NCBI): domain Eukaryota; kingdom Metazoa; phylum Arthropoda; class Arachnida; order Uropygi; family Thelyphonidae; genus Typopeltis; species Typopeltis vanoorti. Next base: position 37,905,635 of record NC_143561.1, on the reverse strand, counting down.
TGGCATAATTGAAAAGGTACACAATTTCTTCAATACCCCTAAAAGACAGGACGTCCTTGTTGTTTATAATATTATAATATTAGTATCTTTTAAGATTTATAATATCTTTATTTAGCTTGCTTAAGGGGTGATTAAGGGTCAAAGCTGTATAACTGAGAGGAGACCTCCACATAGCCTTTAAAGGAATGCGGAGAATAGACCAGGGCTTCTGACCTAATGTCCAATCCTCACCTTCTCGTGGTGCACCCTGTTGGGTATCTACTTGGATACTGAACGAACGAGGATGGGCTGGCAATTTGGGATTTAGCTGACCAAATTGTATTCTTATTGGTTAAACCAAAATAAAAAATGATGGTACAACATGACAAAATTTCATGCCGGCTGGGGCGTCGCCCGGTTAAACAAGGCCCTCATTATTTTCGCCAGGTAACCAGGGCGAACATCGAAAAGTCAGCTACTGGAACAAATCTGAAAACAAACCCCAACTCAACATCACCAGAGTTAAAGATCAGTACTATCAATGTAAGAAGCCTGAATGGCAAAGAAATGGAGCTAGCTGAGGAATTAGATAAGTACCAGATCGACATAATAGGGGTGACTGAAACAAAAAAGACCAAAACTGAGATCTTTCTGAGCAATAAATACAAAATGTTATATTCAGGCAATGACAATCAAGGAAAAGGAGTAGCCATAGTATTCAACACAAAATACAAGGCTAATCTTCTTGAATGGCAGTCAGTCTCAAGTAGAGTAATGTGGGCAAATATGAGAATGGGGAACTGGACAATGAGACTTATTTGTGCCTATGGTCCCACAGAAGGTTCTACTAAGGCAGAAGTGGAGGAATTTTTTGAAGCTTTAGAAAAAGCCACTGACACAATGAAAAATGAAAAGTTGGTCATTGTTGGGGATCTAAATAGCAGAGTAGGAAATGATTGTGAGATATAAAAAAATATTTTGGGAAAATTTGGAGAAAAGGGCAAAGCTAATAATAATGGCAAATATCTGTTGGATTTCTGCTCAGGACATGGACTGGTTATTACTAACACCATGTTACAACATAAAAATGTGCACAAATTCACATGGAGAGAAGAGGCTAGGAATAAGAAAAGTCTCATTGACTATGTTATTGTTGATAGTGATGTTTTCTCCCTGGTGCAGGACACCAGAGTGTACAGAGGATTTGAAATTGGAAGTGATCACTATTCAGTCTTGAGCAGGATAAAATTGAATTTCATATTGAAAAGAATAACATGTAAGAAAGTTTTAAAGCGAATAAAAGTTGAGCAGCTCTCAGACGTGAACTGTAGACTAAAATACAGAAATATTATTGAAAAGAAAATGAAAGAGTTTGAGAACAGGAATCAAACCTTGGAGATTCAGTGGCAAACTCTGAAGGAAACATTGATTGATTCTGCCAGAGAGACATGTGGTGAAGTTGTGTGCAAGGATAAAAAAATCAGAACTCCCTGGTGGACACAGGAAGTTAAAGAGGCAGTGAAGGAAAAGAAGAAAGCATATCAAAAGTTCCTGGCAAATAAGTCAGCTTTTACTCTTACAGAATACAGAGACAAATGTAAGAAGGCTAAACAGTGTGTAAAACTAGCTAAACAAAAGTCATGGGAGGACTTTGGCAAGAATATAGAAAATAAATATCAAGAAGGTGGCAAAATATTCTGGAGGTTGTTGAAGAAGCTTAGGAATGGAGGAAAGAGTGCTGTAAAAGGAATTAGGGATGATAAAGGTGAAATGAAAACAGGAGAAAAAGATATCCTTGAAGTATGGAGTAATTACTTTGAAAAACTGCTAAATGAAACAAGCAGTGATGACAGCACAGTGATAAAAAACACTGACCAGGCATGCAGTCAGGAATACATATCCATACTTGAAGTAGAAAAAGCCATCAAAGGCTTGAAATGTGGAAAGGCAGCAGGAGTAGATGATATTCGACCAGAAATGCTGACGTATGGTGGTATAAGAGTCTTACAGTGGCTGCACTGCATAGTTCAGAAAGCCTGGACAGAGGGACGAATTCCCGATGATTGGAGTAGAGCTCTCATAGTACCCATATATAAAAAGGGAAATAAAGCTAAATGTGAGAATTACAGAGGTATTTCCCTACTGAGTGTTCCTGGCAAGATCTATGCAAGTATACTTGAGAAACGGTTGAGAAGAATTGTGGAAGAAAAGCTTGGTGAAGAACAAGCTGGATTCAGGCCAAATAGAGGCTGTCAGGATCAGATCTTCACTTTACGACAAATAGTCGAGAAAGCATGGGAATATAACAAAGATCTGTATTTAAGTTTTGTCGATTTGGAAAAGGCATATGACAAGGTGCCAAGAGAGAAGCTATTCAATACGCTGCAGTTATATGGTGTCAATGGCGCATTATATCAAGCAATACTTAGTCTTTATTTGAGTTGTGAGTCAGCAGTTAGAATTGAAAGAAGTACAGGAAGATGGTTTAATGTTAAATCTGGTGTGAGACAAGGATGTACATTATCCCCTCTGTTATTCATTATCTATATGGATCACATTATGAAGGAATGTGGTATTAAACCTGATATCAAAATTGGAGATGTTAATGTCAGCTCTTTGCTTTATGCGGATGATGTTATACTTCTAAATAAATCCGCTACAAGTCTGCAAGATTCTCTGACTAAATTGAATAGCTGTTGTAATAGATATGATATGAAGGTCAGCAATAAAAAGACAGACAATGAAAATAGGCAGAATCATTGAAAATGTCAACTGTGTTGTGAATGGAGAACCTGTGGAACAAGTAAAACATTTCAGCTACTTAGGCACAATTTTTTACTGAAGATGGTAAACTAAATATAGAAATAGACAACAGAATCGGGAAAGCTGGTATCGTGGGAAGTCAATTGAATAAATTCATATGGAATAAGAAAGAAATTAGTCGGAACACTAAATTAGCTGTATACAAGACTGTGTTCAAACCAATTTTAACTTATGGATCTGAGAGCTGGGTCAGAAGTAAAACACTTGACCAAAGACTAGAGACCGCAGATATGAGAGTTCTGAGAAAGATTAGAGGCGTGAACAGATGGCATCAATGGCAATATCATATTAAAAATGAGGATATTAGGAAAGAACTTGACATTGTCAGCATCCAGGAATGCGTTAGCAGAGCTAATCTCAGATGGTATGGTCACTTAAATAGAATGGGAGAGGAAAGATTAGCAAAACAAGTGTTCTCTGCCAGGTTGGCAGGAAAACGACCCAGAGGAAGACCAAGATATAGGTGGATTGATATGGTACAAAGTGCCTTAGACGATAGAAATATAAGATCTGATAATGTTGGAGTCTTGACAAGTAACAGACTGATTTGGAGGAAAATTGTAGATAGGAAGTTAGTAATGATGTAATTTTTTCATGTAGTACTGTCATATCCTGTACACCCCTTGAGGGTACATGGCAGGAATTTGATGATGATGATGATGATTATTTAGCTTGCAAAAAATATTTGCGTGCACCTTACCATTGACTAAAATAATGCAAAAATCTGACAGTGACCTCTTAATTGCCCTAAATTTTGTTGATGTTGTGGCTCAATTAAATACCGTTCGTGAAACGCCAGATTCTTCATTTAAAGATATTTACGATAAAGCATGCATAAAAGCCAATAATCTTAATATTGACATTAAAAAGCCAAGGACTTCAGTCACTTCATCAAAACAAACATTAAGGTCCAATGTTTCAGCCGATTCTGTAGAAGCGTATTTCAGGAGAACTATTTCATTCCATTTATTTACTAAATATTGACTCAATTTCATGAACGTTTCACTCGGCACCGCAACATTTTGAAATATATTTTTTTCTCCTCTACCAAATGGAAAAGATGAAAACATTTTCATTATGTGAAGCAGATTATGTGAATTTTATGCAGGTGATTTGCCTTATACAAATCCAGCAATTTTGAATGCTGAATTCAAGTTGTGGTATAAGAAATTTGAAAAACCGTTTGCAATAGCTCCATGCAAAAATGCCGTTGATGCAGTTTCAAAGTGTGAAAAAATGATATATCCTAACATCTATAACTTATTAAAAATATTTGCAACGCTTCCGGTAACAACAACATGTGTCAGTGAAAGGTCATTTTCTAACTTACGCCTTTTAAAAACCTATTTAAGATCTACCATGACACAATCACGATTGAACAGACTGGCTTTGCCCCCCACCCCCCAAAATGAACCAAACTGCTTTCCTCTGGAGGGCACTGATAATTTTCAACGAGTTTTTAGGTGCACAAATTTGAAATGTATGTGAAAAAAAACACATCTCGAGCAGAAGAAAATGCCCAGTTTTTTTAGAAGCAGAGGAAGCTACTAATATGATATACTCATGCCATGAGGGACTGGAGGTAAATGCCAATCTAAGCAAAGAGGTATGATCTCATCTGGAAATTTGTGCATTACTGAGAGAAAAGGGGAAGCTGAGATCTCTTTTCTCTCGCAAAGGGGGTGGACTGCATTTTGTGGCAATGAAGATGACCAGACTGTCCTCATTCCACTGAAGGATGATAGAGATCAATGTTTAAGACACTGGTTGAAGATGATCTTGAAGCCTGGAACATCTGAACACTACATGGATGTCAAATAAGAAGGTTGAATCCATCCATCAGCAAAGTTGTGAACTGGATCAGTGGTGATTTAGAATAGATCATTTATGTACAGGAGAAAGGGAGTGGGTGATGGAACAGAGCCCTGCTCCTACATTAGTGGTGTAGCTCGAAAAGAGGAAGCCATCTACTATGATATGCAGTGAATGACCAAAGGGGAGACCTTGGTACCCCCCACCCCCCAATTACAATAGGTAGCAGGAAGACCGAAGAATGCAAGTTTGCTTAGCAGGCCTCAATGCCAGATGCAATCAAAAGTTATGCCACCTAGATCACTTTAATTCAGCTATTCTTAGCCATGCTCACAAATAAATCTAATATGACCTTTGTCATTTTCATTATACTTCACATAGTATAACCCTGCATGTGAAAATTATTGCATGCAATGAGACCTCCCTATCTGAAACTAAACTAAAAACAGACAGTTAATTTTTATGAATTAACTGCCTCTGTTCTGTTTGTAGTTTAATGTGCAATTCCATCATCATCATACGTATCAAGGATTTAGGCCTAGTATGGCCTGTTCTGGCCTTAGAAGTCATCGTTGAATCGTTTAAGAGGACATCCTGGTTTTCTTTTTCCTAATGGCTTGTACTTTAAGGCTTGTTTTGGTAATCTTTCTGTTTTCATTCTTTGAACGTGTTCCATCCATTTATGTTTAAATTTTTTAATTTTTTCAATTACTGGTTCTGGGTTTAGTTCTTTCATAATATCTTCGTTTCTTTTGTGATCAAATAGGGTATACTTTGCAGTTTTTCTCATAAACTTCATTTCTGCTGTTGTTAATCTTTGTCTTTTTGTTTTATTGTCCAGATTTCGCTTCTATACATTAAGACCGGTAGGGCTAATGTATTGTATACTTTTAGCTTGGTTTGTTTTTGAACTAGGTTTGGTTTAAATATAGAGTTAATTACTCCTGTTATTTTTAAATATTTTGCAATTTTTATGTTTATATCTTTTTCATATGTGATCATACATCCTAGGTAGTTAAATGAATTCACCTGTTCTAAGATCTTGTTATCTAATACTATTTTAGTTCTTGCTGGATCTTGTCCTTTAAAGGCCATAGTTTTTGATTTTTCCGTTGATATTATCATACCATAATCTTTGGATATCTCATTTAGATTTAAAATAGCTTTCTGTAAGTTATCTTCAGAATTTGTAATTATTTGGTCGTCTGCAAAGAGGAGAGTGTTTAAGTTAACTGTAGGTGAAAGTTTAATTCCTTGATGTAAATTTTTACTATATTTTATTATTATTTCATTTAAATAGATATTAAAAAGAATTGCTGAGAGGGGGACATCCCTGTCGGACCCCTTGGTTTATCGCTCTTGTATATGATAGCTCATGATTTAATCTTATTTGTATTTGATTATTTTCATATATACTTGTGACAGCTTTTAGGATATTATTTGGTATTTGTCTTTCTTTTAATATGTTTCTTTTAACTTTGTCAAATACTTTTTCAGTCAATAAATGCAATATGTGTTTCTAAATTATATTCTCTTCTTTTCTCTATTATTAATTTTAGGCAGAAGGCTGGGTCTATACATGATCGTTCTTTTCTAAATCCATTCTGTACCTCTAAAATAAAGTTTTCGGAATATTTCATTAGTTTGTTATTTAAGATTCTGCTATATATTTTGTAACAGGAATTTAATATACTGATACCTCTATAGTTTTTAGGGTCATCTCTATTACCTTTCTTAAAGATAGGAATCACAATTGCTTTATTCCATTCTATTGGGGGGGATACCAGTTGAGTAAATTTTATTTAAAAATAATAAGTCTTCCTTTGAATCTTGTTCCTGAGTATTTATATAGTTCTGAACCTAGCTTATCTTCTCCAGGTGATTTTCCGTTTCTTGTTTCTTTCAGGCTGATTTCTAATTCTTCTTCAGTTATTTCCTTTTCATTTTCGTTAATTGTTTGCCAGTTATCTTTTTTAAAATATTTGTCTGTCCACAGTTCTGTGTAGTAATTTAGAAATTCTTCTAATTTCAATTCAGTGTTTAATTTTATGTTTTCTTTGGTATCTGCATTTAGGTGTTTCAAAATCTTATATACATTGGGTCTTATTTTATATAAATCATGTTCTAAATTAGAAACAAATTTATTCCATGATTCTCTGTCTTTTTCTGACTTCTCTTTTAGCTATGGCTCTTATTCTTTTATATTCTATTTCATCTTCTAATCTTTTACTGCTTAACCATTTGCGATAGGCTTCTTTTTTCTTTGATTGTATCATCCCAGATCTTCAGTTTTTTTCTTTTATTGAATTTTTTGGTCTTTCCTAAGCTTTCATTTGTTGCCGCATTTAGTATCGTTTTTATATTAAGCCATTCTATTTCTATTTCTTCATTTTGTTTTATTTTATCTAGATACTGGTTAATTCTTTGTTCATATAGCCATTGTACTTTTGTGTCATTCAATAGTCTAGTTTTATAAACAAATGTTTCAATTTTTCTTTCTGTTCTTGTTACTTGTAGCCATTTAGGTGGTAATCTTAATTTTATTTTAACAAGGAAGTGGTCAGTGTTTATTTCATATCCTCTGTGAACTCTAACATCTAGTGAAAATTTTGATGTCTTTTCATTTAATATGAAGTAATCTAATATTGATTTCCATCCTCTTGCTGCCCAAGTATATTTATGTATGTCTTTATGTTTATAGAAGGAATTCATTATTTTTAGGTTATTATAAACTACAAAGTCAATCAATTTTTTACCATTTCTGTTTAGAGTGTGTTCTCCATGTATTCCTATATTATTATTAATTTTCGTGTTTCCAATTCTTGCATTTAAGTCTCCTGCTAAAATTATGTAATCATTTTTATTTATTTTATTATATATGTTTTGTAGCTGATTATAAAAAGCAATATTATCCTGTTCTCTTCCTTCTTCTGGGGCATATAAACCAATTATTGTTAAATAGCCTCTATCTATTTTTATTCTAGCTTCTATTATTCTTTCATTCCATAATTTATAATGTTTTAACTGTTTTGAAAGGGAGTTATGAATCCAAATCATGACTCCTGCTTGTGCTCTTTGGTCTCTGTCAACTCCACTGTATATCACATTAAAATTTTCAGTTCTCATAGTTCCTTTTAATTTCTTTTTTGTTTCAGTGATTACTGGTATTTTAAAATTTCTTTCATTTAATAACTGGTCTAATTCTATTTCTTTATATGCTATTCCTCTTACATTCCAGTTTGCTATGTGTATTATATTTTGTCGTTTCCATTTTCGTTTTCCCTTTTCCATTCCAGGGTCGTTTCCCATAGATTCAATCCGATTATCTTTTTCTGTCAGCTTACAAGTATGGTTATGTTCTCCATGTCAGGGGACTAGCTTGACGATGGAATAGTTCAGTTGTAGGGCTGCTACCGTAAGACTTCTGAACTCGCCTTCTTCCGAATTTAAACCCATAGGAGGAATAGGGTATATTGAAGGGGAAAGGGTAGATTATAGAAGAAATATAGTAAGGTTTATAGAGAGGACATAGTTGTAAGGCCAGAAATGAAAAGACCCCATGGCCCTCGAGTACTCTAATAGCACAAGGGTCATAAAGTAAGAAGAGTTGGCTGATAAGGCCTTATAGGAAAGATTAAAGTAAGTGGGTCTTCCTCAAATTAGAAGGAGAGGATAGATCCAGCTAGGGGTCCATGTGAGTGCTGCTTCCCTTACAATCAAGATGATTGCCCCTTATGGCCCTGTTGGTCCACGAGTCCTTATTCAGTATATTCGGACCACCCCACCACATATATATACACACACACACATGGTGGGCTCCCCTATCCGCCACCCAGGGGACGCGCTCTCTAGGGGTTACAGGGTCCCCTGAGAGGTGCAATTCCATATTGAGTAAAATAAAAATTCAAGACCAACCCTCATACTAACACAATATTAACTTAATAAATTACTTGCAGTCTGAGCTTATTCTTCTGTATGTGGTAATTCTGAAAAGTCAACAAGACAAATAATACAAAATTGGTCAGAAACTACAGGATGCTGAGTATGCATGCCCCCCCCCCAATCTCTCTATCACACTCACTGCACCTATTTGAACAAGTTTCCAGAAAGAAAGAAAGAAAGAAAGAACACCTCCCTATCTCCATATGAGACTTATCTTCAGCCTTATACAGATTCTTATGTTTGAGACAGGACCTGAACTCACATCTTTCCAGACAAGAGCCATTGTTTTTGCTTTTACTGCAAACATGCTAGAAAATAAGGAAATCAATTACAAAAATTCTGAAAATCCTAGAAAATGACAAAAAAAAAAGTATTTTAGTATAGTTAGTTTATTTAAAAAGTATGGTTGTAATAGGGATATAAATTGCCATTAAAACTATACTCTTAAAATAAACATTTTGAAAAATGTAGATTTATGTATACAAAAAAACTTACCTCCACTCTGATTTATAAGATTTGATGGGGGTTCATCATCATGAAGTTTAAAGGAGGAAGGCTGACCTCTGGCAGAAGGTGGCCTATACACTTGCTTGGATACTATGGAAAACAATGCAAAGTGATTACTTTTAATCATAAATATAACTGGTGGAAGGAATAACTGGGAATGAAAACAAGATCACAAGCTAACAAAGACACTTTGTATTTAGAAACAACCAAATATGAATTAGGATGAAACCCAAACTAAATCATAACTCTCCGGTGCATCAAATTTAATCCAGTTGAGTTACTTGTACTTCAAGCCTCTTAAAGAAGATGAGGCCAATTTTTAAATTAAAAGTAAATACGTGATATTTTCAACATTAATTTTTCAAATATAAATTATTAAATTAACATACTAATTATAAGAGAATAATGAAATAATGATACAGAATAACAATACTAGAAGAAATTTTAAAAATTAACTTAAAATTTCAAACATCTAAGTAAAAGAAGGATTGTGTCATTGATTGGGACATTCATAAAAAGGGCAGAGACATCAAAACTGACTAATAAATCAACTTTTTCTAATGTAATGTTTACGAATGTCCCAATCAATGACACAATCCTTTTACAGGACAAAATTCCCTCCAGATATCATGGCACTCTTTGTTCATGTATTACGTTCTGGTTATTTTGCATGGCAAAACGCCAACGAAAAGAAGGCACAGCCATGGGCTCGCCATTATCCCCCCCCCCATTGCTAACTTTTAGATGGAACATTTTGAGCAACATGCTCTAGATTCCTCTCCTTTGTTCATAGATTCTTCTCCTTTAAAACCAAAGTCTGGCTTAGGTATGTTGACGATGTTTTTGCGATCTGGCCTAATGGCTGCCAGACACTAGACACTTTCCTTAGCCACCTAAACAAACAACACAAACGCATACAGTTCACAACTGAAATTGAAAAGCAGAACACACTTCCGTTTCTAGATACACTTGTCACACGTCTTCCTTCTGGCAATCTTTCCTTCACTATTTACCAGAAACTAACACATGGCCAATATATACACATAAACTCCTACCACTACCCAACACAAAAACTAGGTGTCATTAATACCCTAAAAAACAGGGTTGAAGATTTGCTCCAATGAACAAGCGCTTAAAGACGAATTTAAATTTATCAGCAATACTTTCCTAAAAAAATGGTTATTACAGTCAAAACACTATTAACAAAATTCTCTACAAGACCTCAATAAAACACAAAGATAAACCAGACTACAATAAAACTATAACCATTCCTTACATTAAAGGGGCATCAGATAAAATAAATACTACAGAAATACAACCTCAAAGTCACCTTTAAACCTCCTGCAAAATTAAAAAGCTTACTCAACTCATCCAAAGACCCACTCCCTCCGCTGGCCCAACCTGGAGTATACCGTATTTATTGCACCTGTAATCTACCATATATAGGGGAAACAGGATGCACAATTCCTATCAGACAAAAAGAACATAAACTACACATTAAATATAATAAGTATGGTGAAGCTGGCCTTTCTGATCATGCCCCGAACACTTTACATAGAATTGACTGGAAAAGAACTAGTTGTTTACATCACACTAAAACATGATATGAACGTAAATTTAAGGAAGCCCGTGAGATTCTTATCAACCACCCCAATCTAAACAATAATGATGGTCTAAAAATTCCAAGCATATGGAAGGCACATATTCTACCCACGGAATCTTTCTCCTTAAGAATTAACTATGAACAGGACTGTAGTTAATCCAGAATCTTAAATCTAATATAACAATTGTCATGTTAAACTAGGACATCATTGTTACTGTAAGAAAACTATCTATATGAAAGAATGTTTCTCTTATGTTATCTTAAATAGAATTGATGCAGTTTCTAAATAATTAATTTTATGTTTTATATATATTATATCTCATCATCTCATCTTTCTTTAACCTTGCGGTGTCCAGGGCTTATTAATCATATACATATAATTCTTTTAATTTTTTATATTATATTTTCACTAGAGGTCATGCCAGTAGAATAACCGTTGATCAAATCATTGTCTCTTTAGCATGCTGTGTGAAATGTAACTCAGCTTGTCCTTGTATATTTGTATGTACTCCAGATGATGACCTTAATTTGAAGGTCGAACGTCGGGAAATTAAAATAGTTATTTATAACACGGTTGTAAAGTCCATAATTTCTAAAATGAAATGCAGGTCAGGCATTAGGGAGAAAGATGTAAAAAAAAAAAAGGTTTTGGGATCCTCTTTCACAAAATGTGAGAATTTTATTAAATACAGTGGTATCTTGCTAATCTGAACTAATAAAAGCCGTGCTTGTTTGGATTAGCAAATTTCCCCTCAAGAGACAACAATAACTAGCGTTTAAGACAAAAATAATCAGATTCTAATGGTACATCAATGATAGAAACTGATAGAAAAAAAGCTACTGTACTGTAACAGAAGATTACAGTTCAGTAATCTACTGTTACAGTGGATTACAGGTAGAACCGATTTCACTTTCGGTTCTACCTGAAATCCAGTCCGTAACATCTGTTTGTGAAATTTCATCATCTGGATTTATATATTTAACCAAATTATGCACGTTTTGAATTTCCTCTTTTTGTGTATATTTGTGATTCATGCCGACAATACAGTACATACTGCACAGTATAAAAAAGCAAACGTGAACACACAATACATCAAAATAGGCCTCCAGTATAACCATATAATCGACAGTATGAAAAAAATACTGTACTAATAATAAAATAAATAATAATTATTAAATAAAAATAACAGTACACAAAATAATAATATGTAATAAACAACACTTTTTTTCTTTCAAACCGCAGTTCGGATTACTGGAGGGTTCAGACTAAAGAGGTTGGGATTAGCGAGATACCACTGTATTAAATTATAATTTTAAGAAAAGAATTTTCATTAGTAATTTATTATTACTTTATAATAAATGAAAAATAAGCTAGCATTATAAACAGATAAGAAAAATTCTAAAATTGTGAAATGTATATTATTATTATCATCCAAGACCCCATGGAGTCAAAGACTTATGTAGGAGGTCCTATTATCATACCCACAGCTCATCATATTGCGCTTTAAACACACTCAAATTCTCTGCAGACACCACACTCTCAGGGAAGGCATTCCAATCATTCACAACTCTGCATGCAAAAAACCTGCTCCTCTGCTCACACCCTCTTTATACAGTTTCTAGGGATGACCTCTGGTTCTCCCCTGATCTCCCACTGTTTTCTGTAGAACCTCTCCAACATTGATCCTATAACAACCCCTTACTAACTTGCAGGTCTCTATCATATCTCCAGTCTTCCTCCTATCCACCAGACTGTAAATTGCATCTTTTCAATTTTTATTCAACAACTCATTCAACATTCCAAAGGTCAGAAACTACTTCAGTCAGTCGCCTCTGACCCTTTCCAACATCTCTTCGCCCTTCTGAAAACCAGATGACCAAATCTGGGCAAAGTAGTCCATGTGTGACCTAATCAAAGCCTTATATAATGGAATAAGATTCTGCCTACTTCTACATGTCAGTATCCTCTGTATCATTCCCAGAAGTCTTTGTGTTGTCCTCACGATTTTGGCAATGTGTCCCCTAAATTTCAGATCCTTATCCACTATCGCTCCACCTCAAACAGTATATCCTCACCAAACATAAATTCTACATCCCATGTTTGCTTCCCAAATTTTAAATTGTGCCTATTCACTGGATCTATTCAAGTTTTCTTGTAAGGCCACAACATCATCTCTATTCTTCATGGTTCTTCCCAACTTTGCATCATCTGCAAACAACTGAATATCTCATCCAAATCTTCACCAATATCATTAATATACAAGATAAACAGTAATGGCCCTAAAACAGACCGTGAGGCACGCCACTAGTGACTTCACTTTCTGGATATTGCTCTGCCATACACAACTTGCTGATACCTATCAGATAGCCAGTCTTCGATCCAATGCACTAATCTAATAATATCCATCTCCATCTGCTCTAGTTTGACTATAAGCTTATTATGCAGTAATCTATCAAAAGCCTTTGTAAAATCTAAGTATACTACTGTGTATCCCACTCCTTTCTCCAATGAATTCATCACCTTATTGTAATAAGTAAGTAGATTACTAAAACACACCTCCCTTAGTAAAATCAAGATAATACCATTGTTGTCAACCCAATTCTGGATCCTAGTTCTCACAAGTTTCTCCAACAACTTAACTACAACACCTGACACACAGATAGGCCTATAATTTGATGCTTGAGTTCTATCATCTCCCTTATGAAGCGGCACAATCTTGCCCTCCTTCCACTCCTCAGGAACTTGACCCAATGCAAGACTCATACTAAAAAAATATGTTAAGGCAGGTGTCAACTCCCTGGCACATTCCTTCAGAATGCATGGTGATATATCATCATGTCCAATAGCCTTATTATCATCTAGTTTGTTCAACTCCCCAAAACCCACTTGCTTACTTACAGTCAGTCTCTCCTCCCCATCATCAACTGCTCTCAATCTCTCCACATTCACAAGATTGAAAGACTGTTATGAACTGCTCATTAAGTATCTTCACTACATCTTTCACAACAGCTGTCTTTATACCATTTTCTCCAATCAATGTCATACTTCCATAATCATTCTATTTTTTTTTTTTTGCTGGCTACTATCGAAAGAACTCCTTAGGATTCTTTTTGGCTTCATTAGCTAACTGCTGTTTATACCTTACTTTTGCTACCCTTACCAACCAAGTCATCCGCCTTGCCTGGTCTTTGTAATCCTCATGGAATTGGTTATTTCGGTTTCTCTTATGCTGCCTCCATAATGCCCTTTTTTTCTGTATCGCATGCTATATGTACACCTACCTTATTTAACCTTCTGACTCTTGGAATACATTTAGACATTGCTTCTACTAGATAGTTCTTGAAAATCCCCCAAGCTGCAATGATTTCTTTTCCAGCTACCTCCTCATTCCATGCTACACCCGCAAGCTGTCTCCTGAGCCCTTCATAATCACCCCCCCCCCACCTGTAGTTGTTCCACATATAACCTTTTCTCACATAATATCCATCTCACACCATACTGCCTCAAAACCACAGGTACTATTTCCCTATTGAATTTCTACTTTGTATGGACATAACTCTTTCTCTATCAGCAGCATTCCCCCCTCCCTTTTTTACCCTTTCTATCCTCATGAAACACATCATACCCCTTTCATCTCTATTCCTGCCAGGATGTCGTCCTCATTTAACCGTATTATTATAATCATATTATCATTTAACCATATATCTCATTTATTTCAACAATTTTCGGGTGAACACTCAATTAATGCAACCATTTCATCTGTCTTGTTTCTTACTTCTAGCATTTATATACAAACACAACAGCTCATTCCTGGATCTACAGCTAGTTCCACTAATACCACTAATTTGATGTGATTTCTCCATGCTCAACTGGAGACATTTCCCTTTCTGCTTATTCATTTTAGAACCCTCTTCAAGTTCAACTGTTTCCTCTTGATCCCAGGTCATCCTATTCCTTTCCTGTCTACACATGTGTTTCCCTGTCCATCCTGAGCCTCCCTGTTTCCGTGTTCCTCTTGCACACCCCATTCTCTATACTCATGCCACTCACTTCCTCATTCATAACCCCTCTTCAATCTCTCCTATCTTACTCTCCCGCTCTTCCACATCGCTTCCCACTTGATCAGATTCATTCTCTGTACTCACTTCTCTATCTTCCAGCAGCAGTCTCTCCAAGCGACTGACACCAAAACCACTCAAATGCAGTCAATCATTCTTACTTAGTTCACTTCATCCTTCAAACTCATTTAACACATTAACAAAACTGTACTCCTTTCTCCTTACATATTTCAGCTAACATATCATTCAAAATCCTTGCTCTCCATCTCATCTCACCACTGTCATACCCAGGCAACACACTTCCTACCTTTCTTATCACATATAATAAGCAAACCAGAAATTTTTATGATAATCACTTATACTCTCAAGTAAAACATGATGTAATATTTTTTTCCTCGATGCTAAACACAACTGATAACAATGGAAGTAAAACTATCTGGCATTTGTTTCTGAATGCACAGATTAAGCAGGTAGAGATGGCAGGACATTTGCTATCATCAGTAATCTAATATAAATTTGATTACATGCCTACAAATAATACCTCATAACTCTAGAAGACAACTGTTGTTTGTGATTTCTTCTTTCATGAAGCAACACTCAAAGCTCACTTTTATCTGGATGTTGGGTCTTATAAGAATGCTAGTGAGATGATCTTCATAATTTCTATTCGTCCTTTCCTTGGTTGGATTTGTTTTCAGTCTTCTGATGTTAAATGTATGCAGTGAAACTTATCACTTAAGAAATTATTTGAATGGAAACATTTACCGTATTTGCCGGCATATAAGACCCCCCCCCCTTTTTGTACACATTTTTAGGAAAAAAACTTTATCACTGAATATTATAATGAATTTACAATATTTCAAATATAAAGTAATACGTAGGTCTACTTTCAACAAATATATAATCTAACTAGGAAAGAGTACCCAACTTTTAATCTTCGTCAAAACCAAGAAATTCATCTCCAGACCTAAGTGAAGAGACACACATGAAACCTCTTCGAAATCAGAATCTGAGTCCTCATACAACAAATTGTCCTCTGTACCATCCAGTGCATTACTAATGCCACACTTCTTAAATGATTCAACCAATGTCTCAGTTTTCACAGCATCCCATGAAGCTTTGACCTACTCACAAACTTGCGAAATGCTAGGCCTCTTCCTTCTTCCCGATGGAAGAAGGAAGAGGCCTAGTAACCTCAAAATCTGAAGCGTAACCTCAAAATCTGAAGACTGCTTCCAGCTGTTCCGCTTCTCCTTCATAAATCCCTTAAATGGTTTATTAATACAGACATCTAAAGGTTGAAGCTGACTACTTAGATCTCCTGGAATTACAGCTAACTGAGTTATCAATTCCTTGAGTTTATTTTTAACATCTTCTGTTCTGTGAGAATGAAACTGATTCCATACTAGCAGGGCAGGCTTCTTCAACAGTCCACCAGGGCACCTAGACCAAAGTTTAGCTATCCATAACTTCGTTCCTCCTCTATCCATCCAGCCTTTTGCATGAACATGTACAAACACTCCTTTAAGCAGTTTTAAGCACATCCACTGAACTCTACGTAACTGGAATGCTCTCCCACACTGCAAGGAAGCAAGAAAGAAATCGCATAACTCAGAACAGAGAAAATTTCCAGATATAAAAGTAATAAAAAACTGAATATCGGCGTATAAGACGGACCTAGTTTTTCAGACCTATTTTCAAAGGAAAAAAAGTGCATCTTATATGCCGGCAAATACTGTATTTTCTATTCCACTTTAAATTCTTGTGCTTTATCTAAGGCTTAGTTTTCCAATGCATGTGCAACAGCTGTATGAGAGAAGATTCTGCAGTTGGTTATCAACAAAATCTCCATCTTCCTTTGTCTGTTTATATTAAAGCCAGTAATAGCTGCATGCAATCAGTTATAACTAACAAATTTATTAGTTAATTATTAGCTTTAGATGTTTTTTTTCTTCATTTCTAGTTATGCTAATTATATTAATAAGTCAATATTTCACCTTGGTCACCAAGGCATCTTCAGGGACACAAAGAATACTGAGCATGAGCACACAAGCAGTAATGTAAACACAGACTGATTGTAAAAGGTGGGCTCCTACAGTCCTAATTGGTACCCTTTATGGGTGCAGTGATGGACACTTGCTGAAGGTCTCAAAATAATGGTCATCCAGATTTTTGACAGCTGAAGTTATTTAAAGTTTGGGGAATGTTGTAGTACCATGGCAGATTCCAGAAATAATCTATCTGATTTAAATCTGTTTCTGTATAGGAGGGAGTTTTTTCTTCTCCCTCTCTCTTCAGATTTAAATCAGACTTTCTGGAATCCATACTTAAAAATGCCAAACACAAGCATATTAGAGTCTACATTCAATTATGCAATAATGGCTATTTACTATCCTTTTGTTTAATAGTTTTCAATACAGATGAAGCCTTGTAAGCTCTTTTTTTTCATAGGTTGTTATCACCTGCTAGTTAAATATTTCTGAATAAATCTCTCTATAACACTACCGATTCAAAGTTCAAGTTCTCTTAGAATGAAGATATTGAAATATCTTTCCATTTACTCTTAAAATTTACTTTTACTCTTAAAATCCCTTCTTAATTATCAACATCTAAACAGTGTATAGAGTTTTCTGGTTTAACTGCATATGCACTACATTTTCAAGCATCACAGTCTAGTTTCGGTTTACAACAAATGAACATATAGGCAATCTAGTTCTGAAAGGCAATGGAAGGAGAAAGGTAAACATGAGTAAACAAAAGTGCACTGAATAAGGTAGATAAAATTGATTATAAAAACATGCAATTGATGACTGATACTACTTTTTTTCCAGACACAAAAAACAAAAAAATTAATGAATGTAACTGAGAAGCAGCAAAAGAGAGATTGTGGTTCTGCTAGGAAGAAATTATTTGATTAATGTTGGGGAATGTTGGCAAACAATTTGATGTGTAGGTTATGTAGAAAGAATGAATGACTGAAAGTTTTTGGATATGTTGAGCAAGTTTGAAAGACAAAAGGATTTATATAAGAGGGACAGCCTACACTTAAAAGTATTTGGTATCAAGAGCTGGAGAACTTATTTATCGGTAGGAGACCTAATATGGAGAATCCATGCATAAGAGCAACTAAGTTATGTAACTGTATTAATGATATGAATATGCTTAATAATGGAAATAATTATGAAAAGATGAATGTGTTTGTCCATTTCGGACTTATTGACTATGTATAAAGATGTCTGCATACGTGAAGAATTAGATACGAACAGAAATCTGAAAGTTGTCCGACTGTCATGCAGACTATACAAGAAAGCATGGCGATAACGTCCGTACACAAATACCAAAACTATAAGGAACAAAGGGGCTGAGCTTGTTGCCATAGTGAATATGTTGTGGCCTCAAAATATTGGCATTAGTGAGAATTGACTCTCAGAAGTAGATGTACTACCTGGTAATGAATGTAAAAGGTACAATATTTTAGGAAGGATAAGCAAGAAAGAAGAGGAGGGGATGTAATGCTTATCATATCAGATGATCTGAGCTATGTTAGAGTAGATAGCTGTGACTGCAATATTAGAAACAGTTTTCCACGTAGCAGTGAATCTGAGGTTATTTGGTGTGAGGTGGAGTCTAACGAGATCAAATACATGGCAGGGTGTGTTACTACAGACCTAGTGGATCAGCTGATAATGAAATGCATCCCAATTAAATCTCCTAATGGGTACTAAATTAATCATCATGGTCACTAATTATCTGAAGATTGACTGGGTAGCAGTAAAATCTCATGAAAAAAATGAAGATGAATTTAGCTATTGCATGACAACTTCCATCAGCAGCGCTTGTGATAGAAGCAATTTGAAGTCAAAGAATATTAGATCCGATTAGTGTCAAAGGTGATTTCAATAAAAGACAACACTGTCCTGCCTGCTTCTGCTTGGTGACAGTGATCATGCTGTGCTGACGTGGGAAGTAGCTAAGTGTGTGGATATTCCATTTAGAAAAGATTACATGCTGAATCATAAAGCAGGAAATTATGACAAACTGAGGAGAATACTAAGAATACTGAAGCAAAATAGATGTGCAATCATATTAAGCAAGAGATTTTTAAGACAAAGATTATGCGGAAGAAATACTGTGCATAAGAATGATGTTGGTTATAAAATTTACTAGGCTCAAGCCAAAAGAGTTGATTATTGTACAGGAAGTGGAAGTGGGAAAAGAAACTGGTTCTGCAAGCATAACAGAAACCAAAAGAATTCTATTGTTATGTTCCAAGTAAAAGAAAGAATGAATGTGAAAGATGTAATGTGTGTCTCGTTAATGCAGAAGTATGTGTGTGGCAGATGCAGAAGAGATTGTTCAACTAATGAGTACCCATTTTGCAAAATGAATTCAACCTAATGTATGGAACACAGAGCTCAATGCTACCTCCACTCTCAAGAAACTCAAGTGCATGAGAAAGAAGTACTAGAGTTATTTCATAATTTGAATCTCAGCACATGGAAGATTCTATAGGATGGGGGGTGAATACACAATAATTACATTGTATAAGAGAGGAGGAGGGGTGTAAAGAGTGATATGTGTAACTATCAACCTATCAAGTGGCGGTAAGAGATCACATACAGAAATGGATTGACAGAGAATTATTTATACTTTGCAATAAACACCATGTATTTACTAAGGGAGGGTTATCTATGAGTAATTTGCTCACATTTTATAATGTAACAGCTGAGTTAGACAAGGGGGAATGGATACCTCACTTGAACTGTGCTAAAGCTTTTGACAAGATTCAGCATGGAAGGCTGTGCATAAATTGGAGTAAGAAGATGGCCAAGTGACATATCAAAAAATGGCATAATGGTGAGTCGACATGCTTTAAGGCAGGGGGGGTCTTTAACACATGGCCCCACGGGTCGCCTGTAGCCCACGAGCCATTCTGAAAAAATAACTACTTAACATTAAAACGTGATTAAATAAAAATAATTTGAATGAAGCCTGCAGGCCACTAAGCTATACTGCAGTATTATTTAGAATTGTAAGATGCTTACCAGATTCACAAGGAACGCTGTGCATTTGATACTTTACATAAAATCCTATAAAAATAAATATTAAATAGACACGCTTCTTCAGCTATCTACCAGCACCAAGCAGTACTTAAGTACTAGTACTAACGTCACAGGTAGATGGCTGAAGCAGTAGTTCATTCGAGTGTGCTGTCTAGTGCCTTCCAGATACATCTAGAAGGTTCTCGATACTTCGTTATTTTCATATAAATACAAGAGGATCTCACCCACAGTTAATCAGTCGTGAGCAGTGCGATATTTGTGTATAAGTGCATGCAGGTTCATCGTGTCAGCCATAGCCTATTGTGTTTTTACATTGCCATACTTTTTTCATTAGTGTGAGACATATTCAGTGGATAATAACCATTACACGACCACTTTGGATAATTTTTTTGGTTCACCTTCCATCACTATGGCGTCTACGATTAAAAGGCGTAAATCAAGTGATTCTTGTCGGTTTTTAATGAAAAGTGGACCAATTTGTACTTTTTTGTGCCGATCGATAATAAGCCAGTGTGTTTAATTTGAGTCAGTGTCAGTATCAAAAGAATACAATATAAACTGACACTATGAGACAAGCATCCAATTTCGATCACCTTCAAGGGAAGCTTCATGTGGACAAAGTAACAGTCTCCAAATTGATTTAAAATGCCAGCAGGATATGTTTAAAAGGCAGAGGGAAGAGAGCGAAGCATGCGTCAAAGTAAATTATGTAATAGCTGAAAAAATTGCTAAAAAATTACTTGGACGGTGAGTTTGTGAAAGAGTGTCATCGCTGCTGGGGAAATTCTGTGCCAAAAATAATAAGGAAGTGTTTATAAAACCAAGTTTGTCTGGGGTAACTGTAGCACTACGTGTTGAAGAACTTGCCAATGACATTGAAGGAACTTTAAAAAAAAAGTCATCTGAATTTATGTCATATTCACTTGCTTTAGATGAGAGCACAGATATGAAGGATACAGCACAACTGGCTATCTTTGTCTGTGACACTGATCAACAATTCACTGTGACAGAAGAACTGCTAGCACTCGTACCTATGAAAGGAACGACGAAAGGCACTGATATTCTTGAAGCTGCCAAGAAAATGCTTCAGCATTTCGACCTCAGCTTAACCAACCTTGAGGGTGTGGTAACTGATGGTGTCCCTGCTATGGTGGGAAAGAACAAAGGGTTTGTTGCGCTGCTACGGAAAGAACTGGAACTAGAAGGAAAAGATTTCGTCCATTACCACTGTTTAATCCATCAGGAGAATTTGTGTGCGAAAACTATTGGATATGAGAATCTCATGAAAGTTATTGTGACTGCTGTCAACATTATTAGGGCAAGAGGATTGAATCATCGTCCATTCCAAGAGTTTTTGACCCAAGAGTGTGAAGTGGTGGATCATGGCGATGTGGTTTATTATAGTGGTGTGTGTTGGTTGAGCAGAGGGAGGGTTCTTAAAAGAGTCTGACTTAAGGAGCGAAATACAGCAGTTCATGCAAACCAAGGGGAAGCCAATTGCAGAATTCAACGATGTGAAGTGGATGACAGACTTTGCCTTTGTGACCGACATCTCGTTGCATATGAATGATCTAAATATGCAGCTACAATCCAAAGTTCAACTGGAGCACACTCTGTTTGATCACATCAAAGCTTTACTGGCCAAGTTCAAACTTTGGGAGGCACAACTCACAAAAAAAAAAAAAAAGACAACTCATTTTTAGCTTCTCGCTGAGTCCAACTGTTCGTCTCTTGATGAATACGCTACAAAAATTAGCCATGTTGTGAAGTGAATTCGAAGAGAGATTTGGCGATTTTCGTAACCAACAGTCTTCTTTAGATTTATTTTCAATGCCATCCAGTGTCAATGCTGCTGAAATGCCAGGCTCAGTACCAATGGAGCTGCTTGAACTCCAAAACAACTCTACTTTGAGAGAAAAATTATTCAATGTGCCCTTGCTCACATTTTACAAAGACTACATTTCTGAGGAAGCATTCCCTAATCTTCGCCAGCATGCTTTGAAGATGTGTGCTTTGTTAGGAAGCATATACTTATGTGAGCAGTTCTTCTCCAGAATGAAGCATGTGAAGTCCAAGACAAGAACTCAGATTACAGACCAACATCTCGAGAATACTCTGCACATAGCGACTTCCAACATTGATGCGAACATCGACAAGCTGGTCAAGGAAAAGCATTGCCAAGTTTCCCATTGGCACTAGACACACCAATATTACTACAATGCACTAACAAATGACCTTGCAGTCTTAGATGAATACTTCAGCAAATGGAGATTACGCCCAAATCCAAGCAAAACAGAAGTTTCACGCTTCCAACTGAACAATAACCAGGCTAAGAAAGAACTCATGGTCTACTTCAACCACAAACTAAGCTACAACAGAATATCTGGGCATCGCTTTGGATAGAACTCTGTCTTTTAAACCACATCTCATTAACACAGCATCCAAGCTAAAAACACGAAACAATATACTGCAAAAACTATGTGGAACAACTTGGGATGCCTCAGCAACAACGCTTCGCTGCACTGTTCTTAGTCTCATTTACTCTACAGCTGAATACTGCTCACCCGTATGGCTGAACAGCGCCCATGTGTATTTGGTTGATGCGCAGCTTAACACCACTATGCACCTTATTTCTGGAACTGTGAAATCAACTCCAACATACTGGCTCCCAGTGCTAAGCAACATCCAACCTCCCCAGCAAAATCATGGAAATCCAAAATCTTCCAATCCACAAAGACATCACACCCCCTAGAAATAAACAGGCTAAAGTCAAGGCACCCTCCAATGTTAACAGCAAAAAATCTTGCGGAGACAAGTTTCAACATGAAGGAGAAGTGGAAAGAGTCCTGGTGTAACACTCAACAAGGACTTCCAGTGGATCCAACACGGATGCCTTCGGGTTTTGACCTACCTCGGAAAACTTGGTCTACCTTAACCAAATTCGCACCAATCATGGCAGATGTGCAGACCACCTTTACAAATGGGGCATGATTGCTTCATCCAGGTGCAACTCTGGATCATCCTGCCAGAAATTAATCATATTACACTAGAATGCGCCCAACGTGCATACAATGGAAACCTGTTGGACTTCATCCATGCTACACCAAGTGCAGTTGACTGGATAATCAACCTAGACACACAGTTGTAGAGTGTCTTGAGTGTCTCTTTTATGACTGTATTATGTCTTATTATTGTACACATGTCTATTATTACGTTCATATATATTAAGAATTAATGTGATGTAACTTTTCATCTGTGAGCCATTACGCTAAATAAATAAGCACATTTCATGCTAAAATCCTGTCAAATGGAGAAATGCGTGAAACCAAAATACTAATTAATATAGTATTGAAATATAATATATCTGAGAGAAACATAGAAAATGTTTATCTTAGGTATTATATTATAAAACATTATTACTCGTTGTGCCAAAAAAATCCTTTAATTCACAAACAGAAAAACAAATGGGTCAATAATGTATGTAAAGAAACTATAAGAAACATAAGTTGAGGTTAAAAATGCTTACAGGACTCATTACAAGAAAATACTGAAAATTATAGGATCTGCAGAAATTTAACTAGTAAAATACTGCGTTCAGAGAAAATGCTAGCAGAGAAAAAATTAATTGAAAATAATACAAATATAACTCTGAGAGGTTCTTCAGATGCAGTAGAATACTTAAAAGAGGATATAGACCAGAATCAAATATGAAAAAAACAATAAGTGTGAGTACTCAATATTTGCTAGCAGGAAAACTTGAACAGCTGAATGAAGATAAAATTATTGTAAGAATATATAAAAAATGAGTAAAACGTAATGTATACATTTTTAATGAAAATTTAATATGGCAAATATCTTACAATAGACATAGTAAAAAAAAATGCAAATTTCAGCAAATAACTTGCTGGATAGTAGGCAAACACATACGAAAGTACTGATATTACAAATTTCTAAGTGTACTGCATCCATATATCATGTGTCAGTGTTAACAAAGGTGATGGTACATGTACTACTGCGTACCATTCCCTTTCCCAAAGCACAACCATGGAGGGTTAATTACCCAAGTAAAAAAAAATGTTGAGGAATTCAAATAATGTTTTGAGAAGATTACTTAACAACTCATCACCACTATCAAATGAAAACCTTATAATGGAGGTACAATGTTTAGAAGAAAATGTTGAAGAATCCACAATTGAGGAGTCATCTCTGACTGATGTTGAGAATATTATTAAAGTACTATAAATAATAAGGCAGGTGGTGAGAATAAAATTACAGTAGAATTTCTAAAAATTGGAGGAACACCTTTAACAACTGAGATTTATGAAATTATCAAGCTGATATGCCAAAAAGAAGAAATTCCAGTTGACTGGAATACAGCCATACTGTGCCCTATTTTTAAAAGATGAGACCCTATCATAACCAATAATTAACTATAGATCTCTCTGATACTTGCTAAAAGTTACTGTCTACACTGATCTGAAAAAGAATTAATGGATATGCTTCAAACATTACAGCAGGGCATCAGTATGGCTTCTGTAAGGTGAAAGTCAACAACAGATCACATTTTTACTCCTTGACAGTTGCTAGAAAAACATTATGAATATGATAAAGAATTACCTCTAATATGTGTTGACTATAAATGAGTATATGGCAATATATATTGAAATGCACTACTCAGAGATCGAAATCTAAGAGTTTCACGTCAAAGAACTATCGGTGAGTCCAAGCGTAAGTCAACACCTGGGTGGTACAACACTAGGGCAACTCAGAGCAAAGGTGGAGCAAGCTCCGTCACTATCCTTAATATTTTCTCATAATGTAAAACACAGCTCCTAGGAGATGTATTACTGTTTTACATTATGAGGAGAGGTCACTACCCAGACCGATTTCAACCTTCATTGAGGTCTCATCACTGAGTAGGTAGACCTGGATAATATCAAGGTTTAAGTGAAATGAACTTACATACCCCTACTATACGAATTGCAAGAACGGTGTACCCATATATTATTACTACGATAAAGAGCCAAGAGGCTATTTTTTTTCGGCAGCGTAAATTAAGTTAAGGGGATAATAAATCCCTCATTATTTTAAAGTCGGATAGTTCTTCGGCATGAAACTCTTAGATTTCAATCTCTGAGTTTCATATCCAGCTTTAAAATAATGAGGGATTTATTATCCCCTTAACTTAATTTACGCCGCCGGAAAAAATAGCCTCTTGGCTCTTTATCATAGTCTTAATAAAACTTAATAAAAAAGAAATAATGGTTGTAAAACAAGAAGTGCAATATTGCATTGTATACCTTCAGGCTCTGATGACTGGATGCCTGGTACAGCATTGTATCGAACTGGCTTTTCTTTGAATGTGCCTTCAGGAAACTGCTGCCAGATTATTTCAAATAACTCATCATCTACATGCCAGGATTTCTCAAATAACAAACTGCTAGTATAGTGCCAAATCTTGTAACTAAAATAAGAATTAATTTCAAATTCTTCATACAAAAAATATTTACTAATTAATGAGAAAATCATTCTTCATGTGCTTAATTCTATGACTAAGACTATGGTGTCGTGGGCAACTAATTTTATTTTACATAAGTCCACAAGAAGTCTATGCAAAGTCTAGAGAACAGTAGAAAATGAAAATATTTGTAGTCAATTTAAATGAATACAAAAATGAGTATTTGAAATATAGACCTACATGCATCTTGAAGATGCCTGCACTTCTATATATATTACTTAATATTTACTAATACTTTGCTATTACTTAATAGCAAATATTTAAGTAAATATTTACTAATATTTAACTTAATATTTGCATCAAATTATACAAAATTCAATTTTTGACCATTTCAGATAAAAGTTAAATTCAGTTATTAATGCTACCTAGTTCATTTTAAATCCACAGTTTTTTTACAATTCTAAGATTACTGAAATTTCATGTCGCTCTTTTATCGACATTAATAATGTCAATAAAGTTTGCTTTACATCAAAGCTCACTAAATGCTTGTTATCACATGCATTTATCCCTACCCTCTTTTATAAGGACTTATGATGTAAAATTCTGTGTTAAATTATAAATCAGATTTTCAGCAGAGCATTCATTAAGTCAAAAGGAGTCTGGAAATCCATTTTAAACTACTTCAGAAAAAAATTTTCTTGAATTTACTTTTTTTTTTTTTTTGACATGAAATTTTAGAGATGTCTGAGATTTAAATCACCTCTAATGTATTTTGAATCTCAACAAGAATACTGTGATACAATTTACAGATCCAATGTGAATAAGGTTGCAAAGTTATACCAGATACACTTGATTCAAGTTCAAGGACCAGAGCATCTCAGGAATCATTACTTTGAGGGAAAATAATAGAAAATAAACTCAAAAAGGTTTGGATAACTGTGTTTCTATTTGCAAAGTAAATTAAATTAATTCCGTGTCATTATATAGATAAGTACTGTTTGAATATTTACCACACCCTAATAATTCACCCTTTAAAAAGATTATGCTCTGAAACCAGAGTGATACCAAGTAGGCAATAATTGTAAACAATCGTAAAAAAAGTACATTCTATATGCACCATAACACAACAATTTTCTTAGAGCCATCTCTGGCAGATATATAGGAGCAAAATAATTTTGTTTTGTGCCATTAAAATGGCCTGACTGAAACAATAAAGCTAGTAAAACAATTACAAGATTTTTCCATTTGGTCTGGAATGAAAATTGATGGGATGGAAAGTTTCCAATTCCATTTCACCAAAAGCCACAGAGGAATTTTGCCATTAAAAACACAATTCTAGCCAAGAGGGAGGGGATAGGGGGATTATAATTTTCTTTCAAATAATTTCATCAAGCAAAATGGAATTATAATAGGATTCCTTCCCTCTCATGCTCGTGGAAAGGCTTAGATGTTGGTTATGCATTTTTTATAAATAATTCAAGGAAATTACAACGTCAACTAGGATATACATTAAAATAAATTTTAATATACTTCAATATTTCGGCAACGTCACGTTGCCATTTTCAAGAAACTTAAGAACAAGACACGTGCACACAGGCACAACAAACAGTAAGTGAGGAAGAAGCAGGAAGCTATTATTTCTCCTAAAGTCCTGATGGTGCCTCCTAGCGGGCAATATTGGTATTCTTGGGCGATTGGGTTGAAGGTCTTCTGATGTAGGCTTCCCTCTCATTATAATTCCATTCCATTAAAAATATTTTCAATTGGCTGAAAATATCCCTTCCCCACTCAGTCAAATTCATTTACTGTCTCTATCACTCTCCCAATGCAACAACTACTCTGAGCGCTTTTAATTTTCTCTCCTTAAAAACTGATTTTCTCCAGTCCCACTTTCACAAGTGAAATCAGATTTTGATGTCCACAACACCAACTGGCTTTCCTCCTCCAGTTGTACAGATCTTGCCGGCAGAGGTGCTGAAACATTTGCCATCACTTGACCTTACACAACTTGTTCAGATGCCAACCAGAATACCCGAACCACTCCCCAAACACCCTAGATCTCTTCCTCACCAATGACCCATCCAAATACACAGTGAAATTGTAGTCTTGACACATCTTTTGGAGAACCAGGGTTTAGTTAGGTAATGGCAGTTCAGAGTAATGTGGGGGAATGTGTGTTTCCATGCCTGTGAAGATTATGCGGCCGGATTCGCGGTCGCACCGAAAGAAGTGCAGGTGCTTGATGTAATGTATAACATCAAACGTGGGATCTGTCGCTTAGCACCGGAGATGGCAAATAACATCAGACTTGACGTCGCCAACATCCTCGCCTCCAAAAAGTAATTTATCGTCCGGCCAACGCACTGCTCTCATGAAATTATGGAAAGAAAAAAGTATCGTCATCACCAGAGCGGATAGGGGTAATGCTACAGTCGTTCTTAATGCCACCGAATACAATCGAAAAATCGAGATTATCCTCCGAGATCACTCTACCTACATTCCACTAGAACACGACCCCCACAAAAACACAAGTTAAAAAACTTAGATCTCTTTTCCTTTGCCATCAATTCTGGTTATTTTTCTTGGAAGAAAAAAATCTACAAGCAGATAGAGGGTACCACCATGGGTCCCACCACCACCACCAATTTTTATATGGAAGATTTTGAAAAACGAGCCATAGATTCAGCCCCTCTCAAACCTTCTATCTGGTTAAGATATGTAGATGATGTGTTCTCTATTTGGCCTCATGGCCCAGACACATTAGACTCCTTCCTCAGTCACCTCAACAGCCTACATCGAAGAATCCAGTTTACGATGGAAAAGGAAAAGAACAATTGTTTACCCTTCCTAGACACCTAAGTTACATGCCTTCCCAACGGTACACTTTCTTTCACTGTATACAGAAAACTCAAGCACACGCAATCCACAGGATCACATTCACAAACTCTCCCACCACCATCCCTCTCAACAATATGGCATTATTAAAACTCTAACCAAGAGAGTCCAAAATCTTTGTTCCAGTGGAACCTCCCTTACAACTGAGCTTGACAACATACACAACACTTTCCTCTCCAATGGTTACAGCGATCACAGTATTAAAAAAATAATCAGGTCCTCCCTCATTCCTTGGTCTTCTCTTCAGAAAGAGTTTAGAAATGCCATCACCATACCCTATATCCGTGGCACATCAGAAAAAATAGCCAAGATTTTAAAAAAGTACAACCTACACACAACATTTATGCCCCATTGCAAACTTGCTACCCTTATCCGTTCTACAAAAGATCAGCTCCCTCCTCTCTCTCTCAGTGCCTGGAGTTTATAAAGTACCCTGCTACTGTAAGCTGGCATACTTTGGACAGACAGGCAGATCAGCAACCATCCGCCTGAAGGAACACAAGTCATACATCTGCAACCACGACTATGGTCAGTCAGGCCCGGTTGACCATGTCTTGGATACAATCCACAGGATCTCATGGAAAAAACCACCATGCTCCGCCACAGCAAATTCAAAAAAGAGACTATTTTTAGAATCAGCAGCAGCCTTCAGAAATCAACCAAATCTTAATAAATACGGTTGCATTAAGCTTCCTAAGATTTGGGAAACATTTATCAGAAATCCCTCCTTACATTCCAGGCCACCTACAACCGCCCTTAGAGGACGCTCTACCTAGATAGGACTTTAGAGTCACCCACGTGGCTGAGCTTAGTATTGTATGGTATTTGTGTATATGTTACATTAGTTTTTTTGTGTAATCCCTGAAGATGTCTCAATGACTGATATAGGAAGTATGAAATTCTGTTTTGATCCTTTCTGAGTGCTGTATACAATCCATTAAGCCTCCAACATGAAGACAGTGAAATTAGTGGGGCCCCTAGGTAATTCTGACCACAATCTAGTGCTCATCTCCTCCCCCCAAGCAACAACGCTTACACAACCACTCCCATACAAGAGTAGTTTGGCATTATAACAGTGCCAAGTGGGACAGCCTGTGCAACTTCTATACCACATTCCCATGGTTGGACTATTGCTTCCAGCCATCCAACTCAAACATATGCAACCCTATCACCAAAGTAATCCTCATAAGCATGGAAACACACATTCCCCACACTACTCTGAACTGCTCTGGTTCCCCAAAAGATGTGTCAAGGCTGTACAAATGAAAAACCAAACATACTGTAACTGGCTCAAATCAAGAACCCATCATCCTTTAGAGCTAATACTGAATCTCTAAAGCTTCTAAATACATGGGGAAAAAAAAAAATCAATGCTTCCAAAACAGAGTTCGAAAGAGCAAAAAGCAGGAAACTAGCAGCCTGTCCAAACAGCAGCTGAGCCTTTTGGTCTCTCGCCAAAGCAATTCGCCGTAACTTCTGCCCAACATTATTCCCACCCACATCATACCCAGATGGCTCTATTGCATCATCATCACCCACAGAAAAAACAATCTTCTGGCTTCACACTTTGCTTCCAGTGCATGTATAACTGACAATGGTAAATGTCTCCCAACCATTTCAGATGTCCAACATACAATGCCCCTTATATCCTTTTGCCAGAAAGAGATTAGAAAAATACTGTCCAAATTAGACACAAAAAAAAAAAAAAAAGTCTCATGGCCCTGATAGCATTCCTCCAATTTTCCTGAAAGTTTTCCCACCAGAACTGACTCCTATCCTATGTCACCCACACACACTCTCTCTTACTCCACTGGTATCTATCCCACAACCTAGACATCAAACAGTATGGATTGGTGATTTTAATAGCTATCATGAAGAATGGAAGTACCGTGATAACAATGACTGCGGTACTACCCTTGTTCAATGGGCAGAAATAAATAATATACACCTTGTATTTGATGCCAAGGATAGAAACACCTTTAGATCATCAGCATGGCAAACAGAGTCTAATCCAGACTTATGTTTTGTTTCAATAAACACAGAAGGGCAACCATTACCAGCAAGATGATATGTACTTTCTAACTTCCCACACAGTCAACATCGACCAATGTTACTGGAAATTTGTATGACACTACCTATAACAAGTTCATTTCCACGACCGCGTTGGAATTTTAAAAAAGCAAAATGGAGAAATTTTTCAATGAATTGGATAAACGTGTTCGTTGGATACCTGCTATAGTTGTGGAGTACAAGAGATTTGTAGGAGCAATCATATCAACTGCGAAAAAATATATCCCTAGAGGTTACAGAAAAGATTTTGTCCCCGGATGGAATGAAGAGAGTGAATATCTCTATAGAGAGTTCCTGAAAAGTGAAGATCCTGAAATAGCAGATGAATTACTACACAGCCTGAACTCATCTTGAAAAACAAAATGGACTGATACGGTCGAAAACCTTGACTTCAAACGATCAAGTAGAAAAGCTTGGAATCTTCTCCAACAACTATCCACAACTAACCTACCTAAAAGAAAAAGCACAATTATCTCCCATGAGAAAATAGCTAATCAAATCGTTAATATGTCAAGGGCACCTAGGGACCGCGAACATACCAAGAAAGTTAAGAAAGAACTTAGAGCTTTTAAAACAAATGACTCCTGCTTTCTCACAATATGCCTCAATCTTCATTATAGCCATCATAAAAGATATCAAAGCAGGCAAGGCCCCAGGCTTCGACGGTGTCCATCCTGAATTTCTGATTAATAGCGAGTCAAATACTATAAAATGGCTCTGTGAATTCTTTTCTGATATATTATTGACTGGCCGACTACCTAGCCAGTTTAAGAAGTCAAAAATAGTTGCTATTCTTAAACTTGGAAAATCACCTCAGGAGGCAAAAAGTTGCAGACCTATTGCTTTATTGAGTTGCACCTATAAAATGTTAGAATGCCTTCTGTATAACAGATTGTCCATACCAATTATGCAGCATGTCCTGAGTGAACAAGCTGGTTTTAGAAGAAAAACGTGGTTGCTGTGATCAAGTGCTCACTTTAACATCATACATAGAAGCTGGATTTCAGATGCAAGAGAAAACATCAGCTGTCTTCTTGGACCTAACAGCAGCCTATGATACAGTATGGCATGAAGGTCTTATATACAAATTTCTTACCGTTGTCCCATGTAAATGAACTGCATACTTAATTTCTCCATGCTCACTGAACGTTTCTTTATATTAGGAAACAAAATGCCCCGACAACAAAAACTTAATAATGGTCTACCACAAGGGCGAGTATTGGCACCCTTACTTTATAACCTATAAATGTATGACTTGCCTGCTACCATCTCACGCAAGTTCTGTTATGCTGATGACACTGTAATTGCCATTCGACACAAAAACATGAGTCAGGCTGAAGAAGTATTTACAAAAGATCTGAAAACAATAGGTGAATATTACAAAAAATGGAAGTACCAGCTCAATCCAGACAAAACAGAAGTATCAAGCTTTCACCTTAATAATCACATGGCAGATGTCACTTTACATATCTTCTTTGAAGGATGTTTACTACGACACAATAAGCTTCCGAAGTACTTGGGCGTGATCCTGGACCGCACGCTCTCTTACAAGCAAGATCTAACAAACATTTCTGCTAAGTTAAGAATTTGCACAATTAAATCAACGCGCACACACACTGGCTTCCAGCTCTTAGCAACATTGTTCCACCGAACATAAGAAAATCTTGGAGAACACAGCCCTACCAATACATTTAGATCTCCCAGACTTAAGTGTATGACGATTGAGATCAAGACATCCACCACTACAATTAGCCCAACTACTACTACAATCTAACTTTGACCTGAAGCAAAAGTGGCAAGAACAGTGGGAGAGCCAGTCAGATGACATCACAAAATTTTCTCTGAAAGAATTACAAGAAAGTTTTGATGCTTGCTCACACCTCCCATGAAAATCCTGAACTCGCTTAATAGAATATGAACTGGTCATGGTGTATGTGCAGACATGCTTTTTAAATGGGGTAAAGACCATCCCTGCATTGTGATTGTGGAGCTCAAAGACAAACTGTGGACCATATTGTGACTCAGTGTTATCTCAGAGCATATTCAGGAGACAAATTGGACTTTTTAAGTGCTACACCCGAAGCTATGAACTATTTGATCAATATGGATGTAACCTTTTAATTTTATTGGTTTTTAAAGTGACAGTGTATTGTACTGTGTTGTTATTCATGCCATGCGAATAAATAAATAAACAGGAGATCTGCTCACACGTCACCCATCTCTGGACAAATGCCACAGAGAAGTTTGGCGAATCTAAAGTGGTTGCACTTGATATCCCCAATGCTTTTTGACCAGGTCTGGCACAAAGGTTTACTAAGTAAACTACCATCATTTGGTCTGTCTCGGGACTTCTGTAGTTAGATTGCCAACTTTCTGTCTGGACACACACTGTGTGTGAGGTTGGATGGTTCCTTATCCTCTCACCAACCCTCTTCCTGCTATCAATGACCTACTTCAGTTGATCTCCAACCCAATATATAGTTCTGTAGACGACAGCACACTGCACTCCTCCCTTTCTTTTGATAAACCTTACTCCACACAAATCACCTTATCCACCACAGCCTTCAATTCTGATCTCTGTGCCATCCTCCAATGGGGTTCAGATAACCTTATCAATTTCAACGCTAATAAAACCCAATTCTGTCCTATTTCGCATAAAAAAAAAAAGAACCATTTTTTCCCAGTATTCTTTTTGACAATATCCAAATTTCCAGACAATTTGAGATTTCTCTTCTTGGAATTACTCCGACATTAAGCCTCTCCTGGCATAAACACATCACAACCATTGCATCCTCAGCTTCAAAAAACTAGGATTTCTCTTTCGCTCAAGACGTTACTTCACCCCTGAACAGCTGTTAAGATTATACAAATCACAAATCTGCCCAGCTATTGAATACTGCTCTCACATATGGGGTGGGACCCCTAAGAGCTTGACTCAATACAGAGGAGAGCAATTATTTATTAATGACCCATCTCTTACCAACTCACTCCCCCACTTTCGCACAGATGTTTGGTTTCTGAATATGTATATTCTATCAGTTCAAAAATCAGTTACACGAGGAGTACAAAGAGCAAGCAAGGAAGGTGGCATGCTTGGTAAGGGTAGTGAAAGTGCAGTGGGGGTATCAGTTATCAAATGAAGGTTTTTTTTTTTTTTTTGATAAGTGGCCAGTAGAAGGAAGAATGATTATGGGAGGATGATGTTGGTCAGTGATCATGAGAAAATGATGAACACTGAGAAATATATAGTAGAGATGTTAAATGAGCAGTTCATTAAAGTAATTCATCCTTGTGATTGTAATATAATGCAAAACTTGAGAGTAGTGGGAATAGTGCTGGAATCATTGATGGTGAGTAAGAAGGAGGTATGCGAGGAATTGAGTCAGCTTGATGTCAACAAGGCAATGGGATTTGATGGTATATCATGTGTCTTGAGGGAATGTTGTGAGTTAACAGCTTTAATTTACTTTTTTAACATGAGTCTTAGACTAGCCCAAGTTCCAAAGGAGTGGAAAGAGGGCAAAATTGTTCTGCTTTATAAAGGGAGTGATAAGATTAGGGCTTTGAATTACAGGACAATTAGCTTGTCAAGAGTTGTGGTCAGACAAGGATTCAAAACTGAGTTGACAATAGCAGAATTCTCTTTAATGGACAGCATGGGTTTGCTAAAGGAAGACTGTGTTTTAGTAATCTGCTTGCTTATTATAACAAGATGATGAATACATTGGACAAGGAGGATACATATGCAGTAGTATATTTAGATTTTTGCAAAGTCTTTCGATAGATTGCCACATGGCATAGTAGTTAAATTAGAAAAGACAGGGTTGGATAGTAATTAGTGCACTGAATTGGAGATTGGCTGTCTGATCAGCAGGTTGTGTATAGGGGAGTGATATTCCAGAAGAGGAAAGTCATTAGCAGTGTACTCTAGGGGTCTGTTTTGGAGGCATTGTTGTTTAATTTGTATATAAATGACACTGCAAGGGGCTTAAATGGTAATATACAGTTGTTTGCAGATGATGCAAAGTTAGGAAGAGTTATGAAAAGTAGAGCAGATGTAGCCTTACAAGAGGACTTGAAAAGACTTTCTGAAAGGGTGAGTGTACGTGGGGGATGTCAGTTTAATATGGCAAAGTGTAAGGTGGGAAACAGATGCAATGCAGAGTATAGGATTGGTGGGAGATATCTTAGAGGTGGAGGAAATGAAAGATCTGGAGGGTGATGGTGGATAAAATTGTGAGGACAACACGGCGATTATGAGAATAACGCAGAGTACACTGACACAGAGGTAAGGATGCCATAATTCTACTGTACAGGGTTTGACTAAGCCGCATACGGATTACTGGGCACAGATTTGGTCATCTAGTCTTCAAAAGGATGAAGAGTTGTTAGAGAGAATCCTGAGATGATCGACTAAGTCATTTTCTGGTCTCTAGAATGTAACGTATGAGGACAAGTTGAGACAATGCACATTGCTGAGCTTAGTGGATAGGAGGAGGAGGGAGAGACATGAATGAGACATATAAGTTGGTAAGAAGTAATTACCAGATTAATGTGGATGAGATTTTTCATAGCATGACGGGAGATAGGAAGAGAACAAGAACAACCTCCTAATACAGCTTCCAGGGATGGAAGCTGTAATATTGAAAACAGACAAAGATCAATCTATTTGACAGGATTCTGTGCATCATTCATACTAAAAATTATGCATTAGGCAAAACCCTATTCAAAACACTATTCAATGCGATGACCTATAACAGGAATTGGATACCATCAAAAGGATTATGTAGCTTAACAGTTTTAACCTCAAAGAAGATCCAACCCATGATGGGCAATCACAACCTGGCTCCATGCAACTCTTAACATTGTGGGTTCCAAACACCTGCATTACTGGCAGACCCAACTAGATTCTTTCACATGCCTTATGAACACCATCTTGACATATTTTGGACAAACTGGATGATCAAGAAGAGACTACTTTAAGAACACCAATACTACACTTGTTACCAGAACTCCCATAAGTCTAGTCATGAACAATGCAAAGGCATCACAAACAGGAGCCACCTCAAATTTGTAAATGATGTTATTAGGTATAGTTCATCATTAGTAATGTTATTTCTATCATTTATAAGCTTATACCATGAACACAAAATACACTTTATTCATCGATAGTAATGTTATTTCTATCATGCACAAGCTCATTACATGAACATGAAATCCACTATTATTTGTTGTACCTTTTGAATTTGTCATAATTCACATAAACTGTTATTATCAGATGAAAATATCCGATTCAATTTTGAGAATATTCATTATTATTAAAATGATCAGTTGAATATACATGTTGTAAAGTCAATCATTTTGCACTATGCGTTGAATGGTTATTTAGGTTTTAAAATGTAATGCTGATCTATATGAGGTGGCATTGATCTTAGCATTCTACTGTTGACTCTCTCTATAACAAACTCACTCATTATAAAAAAATTAAAAGTCCCAACCACAACCCACAGGTACAATGCTATGCTCAAAGAAATTCGCTATACCAAGCCATTCATAGCATAGACTACCTGTGCTTCCTATGAGTTAGCTTGAGAGTTAACTGTACTTTCCTTTCTGTTTATTTGTATTGCAAACGGCTTTTTTTTTTTTTTTTTTTTGGTAGATCATTAATATTCTTGGTTAATGATGGCCCTATTATCAAAAGTTGACCATCAAATGAACTTTGGAAGGTTGGAGTTGCTGGGATGGAAGGGGGGATTTTGTGAGGGAGGCTATTCCAGAGAGCAGAAGAAAAAGCGGGTTCAGTTCATTTGCAGATGGAATACAAAGGGATGTTGGACCACTGATTGTGTTTTAACAAGTCCGATGGAAAATGGAGGAATTATAGATGCCAGTTCGGGGAGCAGTATCCAGAGAAGCATCTCTACCAAAGACAGCTGAAATTATGGTTGTGTGTGAGAGAGAGAGAGAGAGAGAGAGATCATCTATCAGCTGAATCACTATCCTCTGGACAGCATCAATTTTTTTTTTTTTATATTTTTTTTTTTGGGGGGGGGGGGGGGGGGGAAGGTTTTTGGTGCATTACTCCCAAACTTGTGATCAGTATTCTATGGATGGCTGGCGAACAGTATCTTGAGTATACAAAGTTTTTTTATTTTCTTTTTGGCAAAGGAAATCAAGAGAAATATAAAGAAAATTGCCAATAATAGAATGAAACAATTCACAAGAAATAAATTACTGGAAACAGAGAAAAAAAAAATGGTGGGAAATTATTTACTGATGACAAAACACAAAAGACCGGCAGGAGCCATGCAAAAAGCATAGCATACCACTCAGATCCCTAAAACACCGACATGACCGACTAAAATATCCAGGTGTTTACTAACTATGGTGCGAATGCAGGTCATCTTACTATGGACAGAGAGAAAAATCTATCGAACAATGCATTGAAGAACACAACAGAGATATTGAATACCAAAGAAGGAGACCTCAGTTTTGTAACACGTAACCTCTTCGTCTGGCCAACAAGACATCTCGGCAATGAGACACCAAGTGTTATGGGATAAGTGTGAACTATTACACCACTGCTATAATATAACTGAGAGAAGAATTTGGGAATCCCTAAAAATGTCTTTGGATCCAAAACACCTAAATATACACCCTAGTATCAGCTTGTTCGATACATATACTAGCTGTAGCTAAGCAAATACTTAGCTATAGCTAGGTACATGAATGCATAAACACCCATAACATGTTCAGTTTCTTTTTAATTAATTTAAAATTTCATTAGAAATATATATTTAAAATCACCAGATTCTTTTATATCTACAAAGTAGTTGTCTACATAGATTAATACATCTTGTATTAAATACATAAAAGATAAATTTACACCATATCCAGTTGGATAATTCTTACACACCGAGCACACCAAATATATTTTACAATTTAACCATTTGACAGCCAGCACAATTTTTAAAATGTGCAAATCAACCATTGCTTCCAGCAAATGACTGTGTTCCTTCAGGATATTTCCCCCTAAGGTCCTTAAAGAAACTTCTTCCATTAGCCTGTATTGTCATAAGCCTCAAAGGAACATGTTTCTGGATCTGGCCTTCCATCCATATTGCAAGCATTTTTCTGTCTCTGTTAGTGAACCTACACATTTTTTATTTTTTATTATGGTTGTTTTCATGCTGACTGTTCTTTAACATGTTCTTTTATATGTGAGGCATTCTTTACTATGGTATTTACTGCTCATACCCCAAGACTGAGTTCAAGTGCCATACCTGATAATCTTTGTCCACCTTCATATTTCTTTATTATTTAATCTCTAGATTGATTGCAGTACATTTGCGAGATAGTTCACGTTTTGATTCAAGGATACATTTACCACCCACTATTGCAAATAATATTTATATGAAACACCAAAAACATGAAAATATGCACAACACTATATAGATGCATTCACAGCAAGAGACACATGAGAACTGGGATGATGCAATATGTGGGGCTGAGTGAATTTCTTACCCAAGTACAGATTTATATATCTCAGGATCTGTGTGTGCATGCACGTGCACACAGACAGACCCTGAGGAAGTGATATAAATATATTACTTCCTCTGATCTTCATATGTTAACAGTTTACCTGTTACACTGAGCTAATGGCTTCAGTAATTTGCACTGGTTATGTTTCATTGTAACAAAATAATAGGATTATTAATCCTTTTCCTCACTCCATACCTATAGAAATGTCTTTTGATTGTTCTGTTACTATTTAATGACTTTCCATTCTCATTCCCCCTCCCATTATTGAATTTAAAGTTAAAATACAGCAATCAAATAAGTAGATGAAATGAATCATCTTCATCAAAAACGCAAGTAGAGGGCTTCGCACAAATAGAAAATCCAGATGATAATCTGTTTCCGAAGGGATGAAAAACTATAAATCATAAAATCAACATATAAAATACAAACTTTAACCATGATCTTTTTTACCATAGCAAACTAACATGGAAAAGAATTTGTGAAAAACATCACATTGTGTTCATGAAATTCATGAGGGAATGCTTGCCAATTGCATCTTCTTATCCTTAACATCAGAATATCAACATTTTGCAAACTGGAGTGTAATTCATTAATAGCAGTTAAACTGAATGGGTCATTTACTGGCTAAAGTGTACTGGTTCGGATGCTTCACTGCATGGAATCCTTACAGTCCTAATTAAACACTTAATAATAACAATAACAAAAATGTTTATTAATAATAAGAATGGAGAACCTATAAAACAAGTAAAACATTTCAGCTACTCAGGCATGATTTTTAGTGAAGATGGTAAATTAAATATGGAATTAGACAACAGATTCAACAAAGCAGGTATGGTAGGAAGTCAACTGAATAAATTCATATGGAATAAGAGAGAAATTAGCCAAAACACTAAATTTAGCTATGTACAAGACAGTGTTCAAACCAACTTTAAATTATGGATCTGAGAGCTGGGTCAGAAGTAAAACACTTGACCAAAGACTATAGAGACTGCAGATATGAGAGTCCTGAGAAAGATTAGGAACATGAAAAGATGGCATCAATATCATATTAAAAACAAGGATATTAGGAAAGAACTTGACATTGTCAGCATCCAGGAATGCGTTAGCAGAGCTAATATCAGGTGGTATGGTCACTTAAACAGAATGGGAGAGGAAAGATTAGCAAAACAAGTGTTCTCTACCAGGTTGGCAGGAAAAAGACCCAGAGAAAGACCAAGATATAGGTGGATTTTTCATTTAGTACTATCATATCCTGTACACCCCCTGAGGGTATATACCAGGAATTTGATGATGATGATAATAATGATTATTATTACTCCCTCTCATTTTCCTGTCTCCTCAATTAATGGTTGGTGAGGTAGCTACCAGGAGTAGCTTGTTCCGGTAAGTGCTTTATGTACGTACATGTGTGTAAATAGTTGAAAAACCATGCCATCTCTGTATGAGACTGGCTAACTCACCTTCAGTTGAAAGGGATTGATAAATGTTCTTTGTGTCATAAGATGGATTTGAACCCAGATATATCTAACCAAAGGGCTTCAGTGATACCTTACTAGTAGTAGTATTAGTATGTGACATCCATACACCAGGGGAAAATTTTTACTCAGATTTGGTATTTGAAATTATTACAAAATTTTGTTGAACCATTTGGATTGACTATATCACAAGGGGACAATGTGTCAAAATTATACATTGCAACAACTTTCTAACTCAACGATATTCAATAAATTTGAGATTTGTGAAACATACAAGAAGTTGTTCACGTAGTTCAGCTTTAGTTCCAACTGACTCACTTTTATTAGAAAATTTTGAAACCATATTAATAATTCTGCTCTGGCTGATGAAATTTTATAGTTAAGATCAGTGGTGTTTTTTTTTTTTTTTTGTATACAATGATATGATGTATTGGTACCTTTATTAAGGCATGACATACAAGTTTTAATTTCAAACTTTTCCTGCTAGCAAAGGATGTTTACTAGCTTATTTTTTGACAAAAGTTCTGATTAAGGTCTATAATAATATCACTTTGATTTCAATCTGACCATTACTGTTGTAAAAAAATTTGATAAACTATGAAAGGAGGTCATCAAACTTCATCATTGAATTGGTTTTTAATCAATTTCACTTGCAACAAATTTTGTGTGATGTATTGACATTAACTGAATTGTTTAGCTGACAAATTACTATTCGGTAAACTGTCTTTCGATGAATTTTCATGCAATCTTATAATTTCATACTTTTTTCTCGTTCTTAAGCCTATTCTGTAACAAACTATTATTGTTTGCATTTGTACTTTTTCATGTGCCATTTTCCTATAGTGAAGATTTTCAGCGTTACTGTTTGTAATAGTGAAGCTTAAAACAGCATAGGTTCTACAGGACTTAGGCTGGAACTTTTCCTTAGTTCATTACAGCATATAATTTATTACAGTGGTGTTTGCTATAGTATCCATCTACTGTTTTCCTATGTGATGCTTTTCAATGAATTATTAGGAAGTTTACACCACACAAGAAACCATCTACTTGATTGCTCTATCTATACATTAAGCCACTATAAACTATGCCATCTAGTGTCTACTAATAGTATTATTGTCTGTTATTTGTTGAGTGTTCTCTGGCTGATCTGGCTATATGCAGGATGAAAAACCCAAGTTTCTGGGAGAAACACCTGCTAGCTAAGATCAGCTAACTCACTTCTATTTTAAAAGTCCATATAAAGATTCCTCTTGTTATGATGAGAATCGAACACAGGTCTTTTCCAATTGATGGATGCAATGTCTATTATTCTTTTAGCTGTGTATGGAGATGCTGTTGATTCAATGTATTTAGGCTAGAGATAAATGTCAGTTTGGAGGGGGGGGGGAAGCTGATATGTCTGGTGATTTGTGCATTACTGAAGATAAGGATTTCAGATCTTTTTTGTGAGAAAAAAAGGCAAGACTGCTGTTTTGTAGTGTTGAAGGTGACTAGGTTATCCTTGTATTCTGAAAATGGTAGAAATTAGGTTTTTGGACATTGGTTGTAGACCTTTAAGCTAGGGATATCTGAGAACTGCAAGGTTTATCAAATGAGACGAGTAGGACAAATGGAGTGTACTATCCTCAGTTATCTATGGATAGGATTACTGGTCAATGAAAGCAGTCATTTAGCAATAGAAGAGAACCATGAGGAAGGCATTTATTATGATATATAGAGAATGACGAGAGAGAGAGAGAGAGACCTAACAATTATAGAGGGTAGACTGAGCAGGGCTCATGTTTGAGTAGTAGAAAACGAACTGATTAACGTGAAGAACTTCAGATAGTGCAAAGTTGAATGCTGATGATCTCCATTGTTTTAAACTGGAACTGAGGTGAGGGCAATGGGTCAGTAGTTTAATGCTAAATAACTTTTTTTTTTTTCTTCTTCAAATGGGTTGATTAGGTTTGCTCCTGTGTACTGAGATAAGATGTTAGTTGAGTAGAAGAGTGTAGAGATATGACAAGTCTGGAACACAATTGCAGAGTTTCCATAAGGACCAGAAGACTTCTGGTTTTAGGTTATTTAAGGTTCTTCTGGTGTCTGAATTCTGATGCTTTTTGCTGAAACGCCATGGGAGGCAAATGATACACCGAGAGATGCTTGCATCTTACCTGATTATCTTCTATTATCATAATTTCTGCAATATATAACTTGGTTGCCTAAATCACTAATTATCAGCCCAACCCCATTTGTTCAATATTCAAGTGAATGTCCAAGGTACACATGGGTTCTGAGAAAATGCCATCATGGGCAAACGTTTCTTAAAGAAAATAAAAATGCTCCTGTACAAGGGTGGTCTGAAAAGTTCTCGGCCTAACAATGAAAAAATGAATTTATAATTTCAAAATTATTTTTATCTTTCAACATAATCTCCCTTAAGACTAATACATTTATTCCAACGATGCTCCAGAACCCATATCTCATCCCTGTAGTGGTTCTCAGTAAGATCTGCAAAATAGCCCTCTATAGCTGCAATCACCTCTTGATTCGAAGAAAAACGCTGACCAGCGAGGAAGAGTTTTAGTTTTGGGAAGAGATAGTAGAAGTCATGTCATATCTCCACCTGTCCCAAGGGCACAGAGGTCTGACATACGTCAGTTTATAGGCCGAAGTTAACCCTGTGCGAATGGCCAGTAATCAGGAGAGTGCTAACAGCATCGAATGAATGGATCCCATCCAACTACTAACCGCACTCAGACTTGCTTAACTTTTGCCTTAAGCCATTAGTAGCAGAGACTCTACCAATCGACCAACCTTTGCTGGCCAAAAGGTCGAGAAGCAGAGTGAGCCAAATCTGGGGAATAGGGTGGATGTTCCAACAATTCATAGTGTAGATCCCTTAATTTTTCCATTGCATTACTTGATGAGAAATGATTTTTTTCTTCTGCAAACCTGGTCTTTTCTCAAGAATTTTTTTTCGTCTAGTCTGGTGAAAAGATCGGAATAATATTCCTCAATTATTATATTACCCTTTTCAAGATAATTAATAAATAAAATGCCTTTAGCATCTCAAAACACCGATGCCATGACCTTTCCTGCTGATAGAACAGACTATCTTCTTTGGCACTGAACAACCAGCTTCTGTCCACTGTTTTGACTGCTGTTTGGATTTTGGTGGGTAATAGTGAATCCAAGTCTCATCCATAGTAACAAATCGACACACAAAATCAGTTTTATTCTTGATAAACGCCCCAAGCACTGTTCAGAGATTTTCATGCGTGCGTTTTTGATCTGCTGTGAGCAAGCGTGGCACCCACTTCGACTTGTCAGTCATCCAATACCGTATCGTGCACTTGATCAATGATTTCTAGTGTTGTTTTTGGACGTCCTTCACGTGGATCATCTTCAAGGCTGGTATGGCTGCGTTTAAACTTAGCAGCCCATTTCTTAATTATCAAGAACAAAGGAGAAGAGTGTCCATAAACTTTATGAATTTCTAATGAATTTCTTTTGGCATTAAACCTTCTTTTTCAAAGAATTTTATAACCACACAATACTTGATTTTATCCATTTCAAGGGATACAGACAACACTTTTGCTTCAGACAGCTGTATAAAACAAACTACTTGATAGAATGAATTGCAATTTCACATGGATGCTTATGACAGATGTACCAACCTAGAAAAAAAAATCTTGCCGATAGTGTTGCCATCTATGGTCGAGGAAGAGGACTTTTCAGACCACCCTCGTATATCTAATAAAATTTTATATTATATTTTATAGGTATTTTTTCTGGGAAAACTCCCATGTTACTCCTGGTAAAAACTTATTTTTACGGCTATTTTGCCTGCTTCTGTTTAGGAGTGCCCTTTTTTTTTAATGTCATTGGCTTTTTTACTCAGGAATTCTTAGGAGATTATGTAGGGGAGCCCTACATAATCTCTGGGTGTTGGAATCTCCACAACATAAAAATTAAGTCACAACTCCGACCAATAGGCAATAATACGAACATTTCAAAGGCAGAAACACCAAGCCAACGTGACATAACATCCACTTCCTCCATGAGTTCAGACGATGACCCACACGGTCGAAATGGCTCGCACCCCGTCAACCCTATTCCCGGCCCCCTTTTCCCATAAACTCTTCCGCTAAAAAACAGTTTCTAATTTGAGCCCACTTTTTCATCTTTTCCCACCCTACAAAAAAGTGCTCCGCCCACCCTTAAATATATGTATATATTATATTTAATTATTTATATATATGTATATATTATATATAAAAAAACCCGGGGGTTTTCAAATTAATTCTCCCACATTACCAATCCCCCTCCCCTACTCCCCTTTCAACACCATAACAGCAGAAGTATGCACACCGCAGCAAGAAGACAGGCACCAACGTCCAAGAAAAAAAGGTATGTGCGAATTTCTTCTATTATGCTACATATATTTGTCTCTAAAAATACATCTGCAATGCCCTAAGAATTCCTGAGTAAAAAGCCAATGACATTAAAAAAAGGGACACTCCTAACAGAAGCAGGCAAAATAGCCATAAAAATAAAAATTATATTTTAAATTGCCAGACATTTTTAGGCATCACAGAAAATTTCCTAGTTAAAAGAATGAGAAAAACTACTACATATAAAAAGTAGTAAAAATGTGATTTTAAGACTAATCTTGACACTTAAGCAAACTTTTCTTTAAGAATATAAAGTTGTGCCTGTATACTTGCAATGAAATTTTATATTCTAAGTGACAAACCACCTGAATCAATGAAAATTTGCATTTAATTTTTTTTATTATGTTTTAAATATTTGCAGACATTTTCAGGTGTCAAAAAATTTCCTAGTTAACAGAATGAGAAAAACTACCACATAAAAAGTAGTCATTATAATTCAGTGAGTAATTAATAAACAAGCATGATATCAATTATCATTTCATTGCAAGGATGCCAAAACACCATAACGAAATAAATTAATGATGAGAATAACATCAAATAATCAAAATGATACTAACCCATTTCCTACCCTGAGACGTGGAGAGGTAGTGGCAGTAAGAATGTGCTCGTTATCTGGACACCACATTAAATGAGTTGAATCGGTTGCTTGAATTTTAGCTACAAGTTTTTTAGCTTTCAGTTCCCATACTTCAACATTTCCTCTTAAATTTCCAAATCCCGACAGAATGAGCATTAGATATTTAGTTAA
Organism: Typopeltis vanoorti; assembly: GCF_054136105.1. Taxonomy (NCBI): domain Eukaryota; kingdom Metazoa; phylum Arthropoda; class Arachnida; order Uropygi; family Thelyphonidae; genus Typopeltis; species Typopeltis vanoorti. The sequence continues at coordinate 37,861,217 of NC_143561.1, read as the reverse complement.
GGTCAATAATTACATCTAAACATGATACTTAAAATCAACTCAAAGATCAGCAGATTTAGACCTATTCCCATTTAGACATGAAACAATATTTCCAAAAACTTAATCTCATGTATAACAGAAATATTCAGAGATGAAATGGAGGTGGAATGAAGTTAAGAGAATTTGAGATATGTATGGAAAAGTGAAAATGATGAAAACAATTAACACTGGTATAAAAGAGGTAATGAAAGACCCACAAGTGACAGTGTATGGCGATTCAATTATTAAAGGTGTTGTGGACGAGAGGATGCACAAGGTTTGCTTTCCTAGAAGTAGAATGAGTAGAGTGATTGAGGCATTGGATATGAGAAGTAAGCAAGCAAGCCTTGGTAGTTGTAATACAGACAAATGACTTGACCGACAAATAATATGTTCGATGGATATCAGGAGCGTGTTGCCCAGGCATGAAAGTGGTGAGATGAGGCAGAGAGCAAGGATTATGAATGATATGTTAGTGGAAATGTGTGAGGAGAAAGGAGTGCAGTTTACTAATGTGTGGAATGAGTTTGAAGGATGGAGCAAACTATTTAAGAGTGATGGACTGCTTTTGAATGGTTCTGGTGCGAGTCACTTAGAGAGACTGCTGCTGCTGGAAGGAAGAGAAGTGAGTGCAGAGAATGAATCTGATCATGTGGGAAGTGATGTGGAAGAATGGGAGAGATTAAAGAGGCGGTTATGAATGAAGAAGTGAGTGGCACGAGTATAGAAAATGAGAGAACAGGTGTGCAAGACAGACAGGGGTTCAGAGCGGACAGGGTAACACAGCATAAGAAAGGTTGATGCTCCAAGAGGATGTGAATGCATGTGAAGGCAAAAAAGGAAGTAGATGACCTGGGATCAAGAGAAACTAGTTGGATTTGAAGAAGGTTCTAAGATGAATAAGGAGAAAAAGAAATGGCTTGAGTTAAAGAATATAGTCACATCAAATAAGTGGTATCAGTGGAACTAGCTATCGATCTAGGGATGAGCTGCTATGTTTGTATACAAATTGTAGAAGCGTAAGAAACAAGGCAAATGAAATGGTTGCATTAATTGAGTTTGTTTTTCCAAGAATTTTTGTTGGAATAAGTGAGACTGGTTTGATGAGGATGACATCCTGACAGGAATAGAGATGGAAGGGGTATGTGTTTTGTGAAGATAGAAAGGGTAAAAAGGGATGCTATTGATGATAGAGAAAGAGATGCAAGAGGGAAATACTGCCAGTGATTCTGAGGCAGTATGGTGAGAAATAGAGGAGAATAGAATGAAATACTTAGATGTTGTTATAGACTGGTAATGTAGATGGTAGTGACTATGAAATGCATAATTAGCCAAGAATTAAGAAAAGGGTGATCGTCATGGGTGATTTTAATTATGCAATATAGACTGGGATGGTGACATAGCAACTAGAAGTAAAGAAAATGAGTTTCAAGTTTTTGAGGGACAACTACCTCAGACAGTATGGAACAAAGAGGTTACACAAGGACTGAGGGTCTTGGATTTGATCATCTCATCAGAGGATGCAATTATAAATGAGGTGTCAAATCACCATTTCGTTGGTGAGAGTGACCATGAAATGATTACCTAGGTGGTTGCCAGCAGTGTAAGGACTTCTGTGAGAAAAGGGTATAAGTGGAACTACAAGGTTGGTGATTATGAGGAGCTTAGGAGACAGCTTGCAGGTGTAGCATGGAATGAGGAATTAGCTGGAAAGGAGATCAATTCAGCTTGGGGAATATTCAAGAACTGTGGAGTAGAAGTAATGTCTAAATTTATTCCAAGGGTCAGAAAGTTAAATAAGGTAGGTGTGAAATGGATGAATGAAGAGATTAAGAAAATGTGATATAGAGGAAAAGGCATTATGGAGGCAGCATAAGAGAAGTGGTGATAACCAATTCCATGAGGATTACAAAGACCAGGCAAGGAGGATGACTTGGTTGGTAAGGGTAGCAAAAGTAAAATATGAGCAGCAGTTAGCTAATGAAGCCAAAAAGAATCCTAAGGAGTTCTTTCAATATATAGAAAGCAAAAAAAAAAGGATGATATTTATTGGAGAAAATGGTATAAGAACAACTGCAGCAGAAAATATAGTGGAGATGCTTAATGAGCAGTTCATAATAAAGGTCTTTCATTCTTGTGAATGTGACATCGTGCAGAGTTTGAGGAGGAGGAGAGACTGACTAAGTGAGCTAGAGGTATATGGGGAATTGAGCAAACTTGTTAATAAGGCCATGGGACTTCATAATATATCGCCACATATTTTGAAAGAATGTGCCAGGAGTTGACATCTGCCTTAACATATTTTTTTTTTAATACGAGTCTTGCACTGTGTCAAGTTCCAAAGCAATGAAAGGAGGGCAAAACTGTGCTGCTTCATAAGGGAGGTGATAAAACTCAAGCATCAAATTATAGGCCTATCTGTATGTCAAATGTTGTGGCTAAGGTGTTGGAGAAGCTGGTGAGAACTAGGATCCTGAATTGGGTTGACAACAATGGTATTATCTTTGGACAGCATGGATTTTGCTAAGGAAGGTCATGTTTTAGTAATCTACTTACTTATTACAATAAGGTGACAAATTCATTGGAGAGAGGAGTGGGATACACAGTAGTATACTTAGATTTTGCAAAGGTTTTTGATAGATTACTGCATGATAAGCTTATAGTCAAACTAGAGCAGATGGAGTTGGATATTAGATTAGTGCATTGGATCAGAGACTGGCAATCTGATAGGTATCAGCAAGTTGTGTATGGGGAGCAATATCCAGGAAGTGAAGTCACTAGTAGTGTGCCTCACGGTCTGTTTTAGGACCATTGCTGTTTAACCTGTATGTTAATACGTTTTTATATAATGAAACCTGTGGTGAATTCATCAATAAAAACACACATAACCACAGTGATTAGTTTTAATACGTAAATATTTTTTCATCCCAAGTATCTTGGGACATCCTCAGTACAGTAATGATGTGGGGGACACTAACTTGTAGAAGTAAGGAGATTCTTGTTCCACTGTATAAGGCTCTGATTAGGCCACACATGGACTACTGACAGATTTCGTCAACTGGTTTTCAACAAGACAAAGAGATGTTGGAAAGGGTCCAGAGGTGACTGAGTAAGGTAGTTTTCTGATATCTGGAATGTCAAATATGAGAAAGGGGTTGAGAAGATGCAATTTACAGGGTTCAGTTTATAGTACCTACAAATTAGTAAGGGGTTGTTCTAGGATCAACATTAAAGAGGTTTTACAGAAAATGGTGGGAGATCAGGGGAGAACCAGAGGTCATCCCCAGAAACTGTTCCTGCTGACACCCTCCTTAAGAAGGGTGGTGCAAGAATTTTTTTTTTTTTTTGCATGCAGAATTGTGAATGATTGGAATGCCTTCCTGAGAAGGGTGGTGCCTCCAGAGAATTTGAGTGGTTTTAAGGCACAGTATAATGAGCTGTGTGTATGACAAAAGGACTTCCTACATGAGTCTTTGACTCCATGGGGCATTAGGATAATAACAATATTATTACAAATACACACGACTTATTATGGACACCTAATTATAACATGCTATCGTGAACTTTCAAAATCTCTTGATTAAAGTTGCGAAGAAATATTTTAAACACACTGCTTGCTGCAAATGAATACAGTTTGAGAAAAAACATTTAATGGCAAAAGATCAAAATTCACAACCTGACTTTGCTCCTTCAGTAAACAAATAAGCATTTAACCAAAGCTAAAATAAATTTAGTTTAATCCTTTACCCAAGTGTAGGCAAACAAAGTTTGCACTTGAAGTATCGCCAGGACTGAGTCAACTCGTAGTAAAGGTGGACCAAGCTCTCATCACTCCTTGTCTCAGTATCTCAAATAATGTAAAGTCCTTGCAGACATGTTAAGGCAGGCCTGCACAACATGCAGCCCACAATGCTATTTATTTGGGCCCGTCTGCCTGATTGAATTATTTAATCATACGGGGGAATATGAAATTAGACGATTTTTTCCTAGCGTTGAATTAAATTTTTATTAAGACTCTGCATGTTTACGTTCATGCGATTAATGTCACAATCATGTTTCTTTCAACTCGACAATAAATTGCATTTGGAGTTATTCCCACTGTTGTATTTAATAACAAATTATTACAATCGCTTCGAAGTTTTGTTAGTGCTAGCATCGCTGTGGGGAAATTCAAAGTTACATCTCCGTGATAACGACTTGATGTCTACAAACAAAAACGAATCGTATTACACAAAGTTTGCCGTGCCTTGACTGGCTTTGGCAGTGGAGTGGTTGGTTGTAGATGGAGCAATACATTACATAACTGTTATCATAACCTGCATTATTGTGAGTTTTTCATCATTAATTTTTTGTAATTAATATTGTCAATCTTGACACGAGCTTAAGTAAAAAGCATAAAATAGATTCGGATCGAGCATTTAACCGAGTGGACAAACAAATATTTTTTTACGTTGTTTAAGGACAAAATAGTGTGCATTGTTTGCTGGGAATCTATCGCTGTGTCGAAAGAGTACAATCTGAGACATCGTTTTGAATCGAAACATCATAATCTTGGCAAGTTGGATGCAAGTGAAAAGCAAATAAAAGAAGCAAAGTTATGGAAAGTCCTTAGCGGTGAGCAACAAGCCTTTAAAAAAGTGACATCTGCAAATGAAGTTGCTACAAAGGCAAGTTTAAAAATATCACAAGAAATAGTTCATGCTGGCAAATCATTTACTGAGGGAGAGTTGATAAAAAAGTGTCTGATGATTGCCGTTTCCAAATTGTGTCCTGATAAGAAAAATAATTTTGAAAATATCAGTTTGTCCCGTATGACTGTTCAGCGTATGGTGGCTGATATTGCCGAGGATCTTAAAGATAACCTGCAAAAATCAGCTAGTGAATTTGTCTATTATTCGCTTGCTATGGATGAAAGTACTGACGTGAAAGATACTACACAGCGTTTAATATGTGTAAGAGGTGTTAATAAAAATTTTGAGGTGACAGAGGAGCTTGCTGGTTTGTGTTCAATAAAAGGAAGAACAACAGGAAAGGAGATTGCAGAAAATGTAATGATGAAACCAAAAAACTATCCTTAAATTTCAAGAATTTAGTGGCAGTTTGCACTGATGGTGTCCCATCTACTGTATGTGTGGGAAAAAATGTTGGTGCTGTAACATTTATTGCACAGTATGCAGGTAAACCATTGACAAAATTTCACTGCCTAATTCATCAGCAAGTGTTATGTTCAAAGGTTTTGCAGTTTGATCATGTGATTAAAGTAGTATTTGCTCTGGTCAACTATATTCGAGCTCGTGGTGAAACACAGAATGTTTCAGGCATTTCTAGAAGAAAATGATGCCGAGTACGGGGATCTACCATACCACACTAATGTACATTGGTTGAGTCGCGGTAAAGTTTTGTACTAGTTGAATTTTTGGAATCTCAAGAAGATATGGAAAAATTCCCAGAAATAATGGATGAAGAATGGAATCAAGATTTATTTTTCTTGTGTGACATTTTGGATCACTTGAATGACCTTAACTTACAGCTTCAAGGAAAAATTAAGTTTGTTTTTCAGTTAATGTCTCTTATAAAGGCATTCAAAATGAAATTAAGTTTGTTTGAAAATCAACTTGCTAAGGGGGATATATCACATTTCTTAACTTGTCGACAGAATATTCCATCAGAATATCATTCAATGGTAAAATATAAGAAGCACATATCTCTTCTAAGTGAGGAGTTTCAGAAAAGAATGCCATTGAGTAATGAAGACGAAGTCTGCATAAAAGTGTTGAGGATCCATTTTCTGTCAAAGCAGGAAATCTACCTGTCGAACTCCAGATGGGAGTTATTGATCTCCAGTGTTCTGAAAACTATCGGGTCAAGCATATTGAGAGTACTTTACAAGAGTTTTATTCAATTCTGGATCAGGATAAATTTAAAAGTTTGTTGGATACTGCCTACCAGGTATTTTGCATTTGGGCGCACATATATGAACTTTGAACAAAACCAGACAGCTTTCATCTTTAAGTGATATCAATTTAGAGGCCATATTAAGAACGGCCACTTCAAAAACATGACACCAAACTTTGATAAAATAGTGGCAACAAAGAAATGCAATGTGTCAAATTGTGACAGTCACTGATATTTCACTGAGAATAAGTGCGATATTCTCAGTGAAATTATTAGTAAACTTTGTGTTTACTAATAATTTAAGTGGTTTTTATTGAGAAAATTTGCAGCTATATCTGTTTGTAAATAATTTTGATAATAATTTTAATTGTAACTCTCTAAAAAATTTAAATATGTATATTAATTAGTATTTACTGTAGACCTAACACATTTACTTAAGTTTAGCTGCAGTGGACTAGTCTAAGATTCTAGGTCCGAAGTGATCTGGCCTTTGGTCAGGTGGTACAAGTTGGGCTTGGCCCTCAAAGACAATCAAGTTGTGCAGGCCTGCATTAAGGGAATGGCCACTACCCAGACCGGTTTCAACTTTCATTGAGGTCTTGTCAGTGGGAGCCAGACCCAGAAGTGGTGATACTGAGGCAGAAGCAATGGAGAGGTCATATTTACTTATACGAGTTGCCAAAAGGTGTACCACCTTATTATTCATTTACTCTGGATTTAGAGAAAGACGGAAGTTTATTTTCCACTTGGTTAGACTATAATAAATTTAGTTTAATCCTTTACCCATGTGGAGGAGGACCCTATATTGAGGTCTCGTCAGTGGGAGCCAGACTCAGAAGTGGTGATTGCAGAAGCAATCACCACTTCTGAGTCTGGCTCCCACTGACGAGACCTTAATAAAGGTTGAAACCGGGCTGGTTTTGACCTTCCCTTAATGCATAGCATCATACATGTCCGCAAGGAGATGTGCTTTGCATCATGGGAGATACTGAGTGATGAGAGCTTGGTCCACCTTTACTACAAGTTGCCTCAGTCCTGAAGATATTTCAGGCACAAACTATGTTTGCCTGTACTTGAGTAAAGGATTAAACAAAATTTATTAGTCTAACCAAGTGGAAAATAAACTTCCAACATTTATCCAAAGCTGTTGAGCACAATAGCGTTCAACAAAGTTGAATACAGTTGTTCTGGGTTTCTACGATCATATGTGAGAAGTCGTGTCTCAGATGTGAGGTACTTAAACAAATTTTTGTAGTGACTGGCAGCCGAAAAATTTTAAAACTTGAAACTAAAATGTGCAAGTCTGGTTGTGGTCCCCAGGTTGGGAGGAACAACTTTCTTATGATACTTTGCTATAAATGAAAGATATATGTAAATTTTAGTGTCCTAACAGTAACTTATATAAAGTCTGCAAGAGTTTGGCTGGAGCCAGAGAAGCTAATCAACCATATTCTTGCAGAGAGGTAGTCTTATCTTGTTACTTTTCAGATAAAATCTCAACCTTGTTGGAGGTGATGGGAATGAAAAAATGAAAAACTTTTAATAATAAGTATTTGATTCAGTATTAATTGCATTGATACATAAATTGAAAATGGTAGAATGTGAAACGTAAAAAATAAAAACCTCATTTGCTATTCCAATGTAGTGGTCCTCAAAATTTATAATTCAGAAATCTGAGCCTTATTAAATTTCTTCCATTTAATTTTGTGTCTCAGTTATGCCAATTTTGATGTTATTTGTTTGGGTCATTATAATTACTGTTACTTTTTTAAACTTAATAACGAATAAACAATCCATTCTATAAGAGAGGGTTATGTTTTTTTTTTTTAAATACTGAAATGATTCTGAACACTTCCTTAATACATAAAAAGCAAGATATTTAAATTTTTGTACTGAATTGCAGAACAAAAGATAGTGTAATTAATCAATGAACTGGTGTTCTGGTGTAATTAATCTGGTGTTCTGGACTGCAGCACAGAAAGAATGAAAGAAATTGGCATTTTGCATAATTTCAATAAAAAGCTGATAAAGATTGCAAGATTTTAATTGGTATTTAAAGCTACCTTTATTTTGTAAACCTATAATAAATTACTATTGTGAACAGGCTGAGAATAATTTTATTTTTTTAAAAATATTTATTCTTATATAAAAAATAATCCAGAAACCTTGCTCTTGAAAAAAATTCCAAAAAAACATGGAATTTTTTCCTCCAAAAAAAAACAGGCTGTGGATTCAAATCAATTAAAAAAAATGCATGGGTGCTATAAGCATGTGATATTTGCATAATCTGACTGTTTCTATTGACGAGTTGGTGGATATAAGAAAGACCAAAATGGATTTGCATCATTCTGATAAGACTGAAGTGCTATGGATCTCACCTTACCTGAATGTGCAATGCTAGTCGAGCTTTACTATCAACAATCGAGAATTCCGGTATTTGAAGGATGGGAGAAAAGGTCCAATGACAATAACCAATCTTGGAAAAATGATTTTATGATTTCAAAATAGCAGTGAGGCCAGGATGAGGGTGCAAACAGATTACTGCTCAACAAGTTGAGAAAGTTGCAACTGCCATTGTGGAACATGGAATGAATAGAACACATAAGGATTATTCACAGTCCAAATGCAGTAATTGTGAGTCAACATTACTTTTTATATATAAAATGTAATGTTGACTCACATATATATATATATATATATATATATATATATAAAATCACATATATAAAAATGAGGCACATTTTTATTTTCAGATAAAAATGTGCCTCATCACTCCACAAGATCTTCCATGGCCATGGGTCATCCACCTCCATTTAAACTAAGAACATCAGGGCAATCTGCAGTCAAGTTGCAGCCAAGTTTCCTGACCACTGCTGGATCCTTTCACAAGGATCCAGAAGTGGTCAGGCAATATCAAGGCAAATGGATATGCCACACTCAACTATGTGGAAAATCCTGTATCAATACTGAAGTTTTTCTCCTAAAAGATCTCCCATTTCCACATCACCATGAAGCAAAGCTTGATGGTGATGTGGAAACTTGACTGCAGATTGCTCTGATGTTCTTAGTTTAAATGGAGGTGGATGACACATGGCCACGGAAGATCTTATAGAGTGATGAGGCACATTTTTATCTGAATAGTCATGTTGACTCACAATTAACGCATTTGGACTGTGAATAATTCTTATGTGTTCTATCAGATAAGGGGTCTGATAGAACATTTGTGTTCTATCAGACCCCTTTACACTCACTGAAAGTCAGTGTTGTGTGGTTTCACTGCATTGTTTATTATCAGTCTGTACTTTTATGAAGAACTTCACCCGACAGGATCAGTGACTTGTACAATCTCTGCTATTAGGTATCGAGAGATGCTGCGCAACTTTGTTGTACTGCAACTGCAGCAGTGAAGATGCCTTGACTACCATATTCATGCAGATGGAGCACCATCTCGTATTAGATTGCTGATACAGCAAATGTTATGAAACACTTCACCGAACATGCATTTTCCACAACATAGCCACCTCTTTCGTCTGATCTCAACTTCTGTGACTTTTTGATTGTGGGGACCATCTGAAACACGTGGTGTATGAAGGACATGTTCCTGATTTAGCAACCTTGAAACAACAGAATAATGCAGCATGTGAGGCAAATCAATGCAGTTCTGTTGCATTCCACTGTAAAAAATGTCATTCACAAAATGTGGTTCTTAGAACATTAGAAAGGAGGACATATTGAACCAAATCTCTAAGTTATACGAACACGAAAACTGTTTTGTTGCGTCTCTTCTAGCCATTACTGTTTAATTAATCCCAAACCATGCACTTATAGAGCCAAATGTCTCCCCTGGTGACAAAATTGGTTTGGTTGAATTTCATCCAATACATTTTTTTGCTACAGGGTTCTAAACAGCTCTTTAATTATGGCCAGCTGTGTGTGTGTGTGTGTGTGTGTGTGTGTGTTGCGTATGTGTGTGCACACACAATACTTGTGAAAAACTGGAACTTTGCAATTTTTTTTTAAAGGAAATAACTATAATAATGACAGGAGTAAGTTCATTAAACACTGTGTTATAAAATATATGCAAAAACACTGGAAAACAGAATCAACTATATATTTACTTTTAAAACATTAACTGACAAAAGAGAGAACGACCTTAGAAATAAATTAATCATAAACATCAGACAACAGTCAAATTATTGGTATTCTAAAAATCCATTTCCTTATAAATTCATAAAACCAATTTACAGTCTATATATGAAAATAGTAATAAACATAAGAGGCGAGGTTCAAAACATTTAAGGCAAGGACATCATCTGTATCCAACATTATTTGGAATATATGTGATGAAATAATTCATGAACAGAGTATAAAGAACAAAGTAAAATGGAAAAAAGATTGTATTTTAGATACTTCGCTGTTGCAGATGAATCTGCACAAAGTTATATAAATGGATTGCCAGTCTAGTTGGCTGAGTGATTAGTATATCTGATCTCCAAAAACAGGCTGAGGATTCAAATCACATCTTGGGAATAATGTTTTGTGAATGTCTTTCTGTGAGAAATGAGGTTTATTGCATAGTGTGAGACCACTACTCTGCTTATTGGAGGCTGAAATGGCTTGGAGAAAGTTCATGTTAATTCTCTAGAGTAAGATTCCAGCATTTCTAACTCTCGGCCAATCAAAGGTACTAATGTGCTATGGGCTAAGAGCCTTTCATGGATTCTCTCTCTCTCTTCACGAGAGAGAGAGAGAGAGAAAACCTGGAAACATCTAGAGATCAAATATTGAACTGCTTCAAGCAACTTTGGACCTCCAATAACTAGGGTGGTGTTCTCACACCAGATGATGAAAACCATGGGACTCAAAATCCTACATCATGTTGTTTGGAGAGAAGATGCTTCCGCTCAGCCAAGCCATTGACTTATAAATTTATTAAAGCTGCTGTACAGTCAATATTCATTTTTGAAGTACTAAAACCATATATACAAAGCAAATAGCTAGAGAAAAACAATAATTACAGACAATTTTAATTGATTAGATTATAAAATAACTTACAATGAAGAGTTAAACAAATCTAACAATATAATTTTTTTTTAATTAACATATTAAACCATCAACATAGTAAGATCAACAAAAGTCACTAACAGGTTATACAAGACCAGGCAAAAACAAACATGAAGACATATTGAAAGAACAAAACCAGACACCAATCACAGAAATAATTAAAAATTATGACTTCTATATGGTAGAAATGAAATGGAAAGATCATTAGACAATGTCATGTGAAAAAATACCTAAACATAATGAATTATAGACCAAAGGAAATAAGGTCTAAATTTCTAAAAAGGAAGAAGAAAATTTAAGTATTTCACATATTATTATTTAACTGACAATAGCATATTGCAAGATACTTAATTAAAAAACAAACTTGATTAATGCTTAGAGCCAAAACTTTTTTTTGAGGTTCATTAGAAATTAAACAAGTTGGTTATGTTGCATTATTAAAAATACTGAATTAATCCAAGTATCTACTGAAAAATTCATTTCACAACACAGCTTGTACAGTGATTTATTTAATATTATAAATTTATTAGTCAGTCCACTCCAAAAACAGACTGTAATTTTTTTTAAAAATTACAATCTGTTTTCAGTGTTAGACAGGAGTGTGTTTAAATTTATACATGACAAAGGATATTGTTTCCCAAAGGACTGTAATGAACAGCATTGCGAGGACCAGTACCAAAATCAAAAACTGCTTCGCACTTGTGATTATAAAGTGTTGCTTTAGCAGGCATAACTAGTTATGAAATTAAGGAAAAAATTCTTTAATTTTAAATGTTATGCAAATTATGAACCACAAAATCAAGATAAATCATAAGGGTTTAGAAAATACATGATAATTGAAAATATCAACCATTTTCATTAACTTAACATTTATATTATTAAATAAACCTGTTTTCTGTTGCTGAAGGATCTAAGCTAGATAAGTGGGAGGATACCTTCACATAAGCAAATAAAGGAAGCACAGAAATGTCAAGGACTTATAACCAGATCTCTAGAAATCTATTCGTCACAAGTGAGTTGTCAGACATAAGGGGTGAGTGAATTTCCAGCCTTGTACTGAATGCTCAAAATATATTGCTGTATTTTCTTCCCATAATTAATTTATGTTTTTTTTTTATAATTTTAAAATATCTAATTCACTATTATTATATGATCATAGATGGCTTCAAATGAATGTAATAAACCTTTGTTCTCAATCAGAAGGTAGTATCTTATGTAATTTATTTATTTCCTGCATAGACTGTCCCTGACAAAAGTTAGTTTGTATTAACTACAAAAGATATTTTCAAAGATGCGACTTGCAGCCATTTTGAAGTAATTCCACTCTAAGAAACAGGCGGCACTTATTTATCTCTCAACCTCTGTTATATTCTGCATTTTCAGATTAATTTTGAAATAAATAGTTACAAACAAATGGCATCCATTATTTCTTAGCAGAAAAAAAAAAGTATGAATGTCTTCTGACTAAACTATGGAATATAGTTATGTTATATTTCACACATTAAGTCAGATGGTCATTAATGAAGGACCATCTGACTTAAGCAAAACAACAGATATGCAAGAAAAGAAGCAAAATAACTGCAGCACATAATTTGGAAATTAACAATTATGCTGTTTAAATCAGATGAGAAGCATCTTCTGATGGAAGCATTTTTGTAAACAAAAAAAGTTACTCAAAATTTAAAGTGATACCATCAATAATGAGAGTATCACTTTAAGATGAACATGATCAACTACACTAAACATTACAAAGAACAGAACATCATCATCATCAAATTCCTGCTATGTACCCTCAAGGGGTGTACAGGATATGATAGTACTGCATGAAAAAAAAATTACATCATTATTAATTTCCTATCTACAATATTCCTCCAAACCAGTCTGTTACTTGTCAAGACTCCAACATTATCGGATCTTATATTTCTATCGTCTAACGCACTTTGTACCGTATCAATCCACCTATATCTTGGTCTTACTCTGGGTCGTTCTGCTGCCAACTTGGCAGAGAACACTTGTTTTGCTAATCTTTCCTCGCCCATTCTGTTTAAATGACCATACCACCTGAGATTAGCTCTGCTAACGCATTCCTGGATGCTGACAATGTCAAGTTCTTTCCTAATATCCTCGTTTTTAATATGATATTGCCATTGATGCCATCTGTTCACACCTATAATCTTTCTCAGGACTTTCATATCTGTGGTCTCTAGTCTTTGATCAAGTGTTTTACATCTGACCCAGCTCTCAGATCCATAAGTTAAAACTGGTTTGAACAGTCTCTTGTATACAGCTAATTTAGTGTTCCGACTAATTCCTCTCTTATTCCATATGAATTTATTCAATTGACTTCCCACCATACCAGCTTTGCTGATTCTGTTGTCTGCTTCTATATTTAATTTACCATCTTCAGTAAAAATCATGCCTACATAGCTGAAATGGTTTACTTGTTCCACAGGTTCTCCATTCACAACGCATTTGACATTTTCAATGATTCTGCCTATTTTCATTGTCTTTGTCTTTTTATTGCTGACTTTCATACCATATCTATTACAACAGCTATTCAATTTAGTCAGAGAATCTTGCAGACTTGTAGCGGATTTATTTAGAAGTATAACATCATCCGCATAAAGCAAAGAGCTGGCATTAACATCTCCAAGTTTGATATCATGTTTAATACCACTTTCCTTCATAATGTGATCCATATAGATAATGAATAACACAGGGGATAATGCACATCCTTTTCTCACACCAGATTTAACATTAAACCATCTTCCTGTACTTCCTTCAATTCTAACTGCTGACTTACAACTCAAATAAAGACTAAGTATTGCTTGATATAATGCCCCATTGACACCATATAACTGTAGCGTATTGAATAGCTTCTCTCTTGGCACCTTGTCATATGCCTTTTCCAAATCGACAAAACTTAAATACAGATCTTTGTTATATTCCCATGCTTTCTTGACTATTTGTTGTAAAGTGAAGATCTGATCCTGACAGCCTCTATTTGGCCTGAATCCAGGTGGTTCTTCACCAAGCTTTTCTTCCACAATTCTTCTCAACTGTTTCTCTAGTATACTTGCATAGATCTTGCCAGGAACACTCAGTAGGAAAATACCTCTGTAATTCTCACATGCAGTTTTATTTCCCTTTTTATATATGGGTACTATGAGAGCTCTACTCCAATCATCGGGAATTCGTCCATCTGTCCAGGCCTTCTGAACTATGCAGTGCAGCCACTGTAAGACACTCACACCATCATACTTCAGCATTTCTGGTCGAATATCATCTACTCCTGCTGTCTTTCCACATTTCAAGCCTTTGATGGCTTTTTCTACTTCAAGTATGGATATGTATTCCTGACTGCATGCCTGGTCAGTGTTTTTTTATCACTGTGCTGTCATCACTGCTTATTTCATTTAGCAGTTTTTCAAAGTAATTACTCCATACTTCAAGGATATCTTTTTTTTCCATTTTCATGTCACCTTTATCGTCTCTAACTCCTTTTACAGCACACTTTCCTCCATTCCAAAGCTTCTTCAACAACCTCCAAAATATTTTGCCACCTTCTTGATATTTATTTTCTATATTCATGCCAAAGTTCTCCCATGACTTTTGTTTAGCTTGTTTTACACAGTATTTAGCATTCTTGCATTTGTCTCTATATTCTCTAAGAGCACAAGCTGACTTATTTGACAGGAACTTTTGATATGCTTTCTTCTTTTCCTTCACTGCCTCTTTAACTTCCTGTGTCCACCAGGGAGTTCTGATTTTTTTATCCTTACAGACAACCTCACCACATGCCTCTCTGGCAGAATTAATCAATGTTTTCTTCAGAGTTTGCCACTGAATCCCCAAGGTTTGATTCCTGTTCTCAAACTCTTTCATTTTTTCTTCAATAATCTTTGTGTATTTTAGTCTACAGTTCACATCTGAGAGCTGCTCAACTTTTATTCGCTTTAAAACTTTCTTACATGTTATTCTTTTCAATATGAAATTCAATTTTATCCTGCTCAAGACTAAATAGTGATCACTTCAAATTTCAAATCATCTGTACGCTCTGGTGTCCTGCACCAGGGAGAAAACATCACTATCAACAATAACATAGTCAATGAGACTTTTCTTATTCCTAGCCTCTTCTCTCCATGTGAATTTGTGCACATTTTTATGTTGGAACATGGTGTTAGTAATAACCAGTCCATGTCCTGAGCAGAAATCCAACAGATATTTGCCATTATTATTAGCTTTGCCCTTTTCTCCAAATTTTCCCAAAATATTTTTTTATATCTCACAATCATTTCCTACTCTGCTATTTAGATCCCCAACAATGACCAACTTTTCATTTTTCATTGTGTCAGTGGCTTTTTCTAAAGCTTCAAAAAATTCCTCCACTTCTGCCTTAGTAGAACCTTCTGTGGGACCATAGGCACAAATAAGTCTCATTGTCCAGTTCCCCATTCTCATATTTGCCCACATTACTCTACTTGAGACTGACTGCCATTCAAGAAGATTAGCCTTGTATTTTGTGTTGAATACTATGGCTACTCCTTTTCCTTGATTGTCATTGCCTGAATATAACATTTTGTATTTATTGCTCAGAAAGATCTCAGTTTTGGTCTTTTTTGTTTCAGTCACCCCTATTATGTCGATCTGGTACTTATCTAATTCCTCAGCTAGCTCCATTTCTTTGCCATTCAGGCTTCTTACATTGATAGTACTGATCTTTAACTCTGGTGATGTTGAGTTGGGGTTTGTTTTCAGATTTGTTCCAGTAGCTGACTTTTCGATGTTCGCCCTGGTTACCTGGCGAAAATAATGAGGGCCTTGTTTAACCGGGCGACGCCCCAGCCGGCATGAAATTTTGTCATGTTGTACCATCATTTTTTATTTTGGTTTAACCAATAAGAATACAATTTGGTCAGCTAAATCCCAAATTGCCAGCCCATCCTCGTTCGTTCAGTATCCAAGTAGATACCCAACAGGGTGCACCACGAGAAGGTGAGGATTGGACATTAGGTCAGAAGCCCTGGTCGGTTCTCTGCATTCCTTGAAAGGCTATGTGGAGGTCTGAAAGGAGACCTCCACATAGCCTTTCAAGGCTATGTAGAGGTCTCCTCTCAGTTATACAGTTTTGATTCTTAAGCACCCCAGGACAGAACATAGTTTTGTAAAATCATGCAAAACAAGAGCATGGCAAACACAACAGCTGATTACATTCCTATTCATTAGGATTTGTACATGTAAATTTAATTCCATTTCTTAGCAAAATTCTCTTGATTCCTCCTTATGCCTAAGTTTTGAAATAACAAAAAAAGGGGGACACTGTTTATAACGTGTTGATAAAAAAATTATACAACTAAACATTATGGACTACATTTCAACAAAATGAAAATGTGAAAAGTTTTTTCTTGATTAGAGAGTAAATTAAACTAGACAATAAATTACATTCAAATTTTAATAATTTACCCAAGTAATCCAACAAAAAATTGGCATGTGACGCATCTTCACGATTAGGCTATTTGTATATAGAAACGAACAGCCTATATACAAGTAGCTCTAGATAATTGCCTCTGTATCCCATAATGCAGTATACTTTCTTTTGGAAGTGTATATTGCTATGCATTATGGGAAGAGGTCAATACCCAGACTAGTTTTTGATCCTCCCTTAGGTCTCATCAGTAGGAGCTAGTGAAGATAATGAAAGCTAAATCAATTCAATGACACTAATAACATACCAGTGAGCAAGTTAAAACCTTAATCACCTCTATACTGAAATCTGTTAATAATGAACAATATGTTTATAATGTAGTTGCATATTAATCATCTTATTTTACTTTTGAGAGAAAAGTGTGATGAAATATGAATTATCTATACATTAGCACAAGATGTAACATCACAAGGCTCATTCTAATTTTGAATGATCAATTGTTTGTATTCTACCTTGTAAAAAACTGTTTTCTGTCTAGCCACTGATGATAGTTTGTTATATTCGAAGTAAAATATCTGGCGGTATATTAAATATACTTTTCTTGTGCTAATGTGTAGATAATTCTTAATCATCTTATCAGACTGCATATTTTATTATTAAAAAAAATAATGGGATAAATAATTTAGTTATTTATTAAGTAATCACTTAATATCATAACTAATATTCACAATTCAGAAATCGGCAACATTTAAACAATATCAGCATCTTTTAATGGTAAGTGAATTACTTATACCAATCATTCCTACATTAATAAATGATGTCTTTTGGATGATGTTTTTTGGAGATCTAAGAGACTATGGACTTTGAATATGCTTATAATATTACGATTCTTAATTAGGGTAGTGATTATGAAGAGATTAATTACTGAAGAAAGAACATAGTTTCATTTTGGTGATGTGAATTACACAGAAAAAAATAGATATTAAATATCCAATGTTATTTCAAAGCTTAGTTGAGTCAAAGTTCCAGGAAGAACAATGTGGTTTTCATCCTGGTAGAAGCACAACTGACCAAATCTTCACTTTAAGGCAAGTCTTTGAGAAATCTTGGGAATATGCCAAGAATGTCTACACGTTTTGTGGACTTGGAGAAGGCATATGACCGGGTTCTCGGGATAAGCTTTGGCAAGCAGTACAGGAGTATGAAGTGGATGGCCAACTATTAGCTGCCATCAAGTCCCTGTACGAATACCCAGAGTTTTGTGTCAGGGTAAACAGCACAAAGACTGAACCTTTCACAGTCTCCGTTGGCCTCTGCCAAGGGTGTGTTCTGTCACCCCTCCTTTTCATAATATTTATGGACTGGATTGATAGACACAGCCGAGGCAGTGAGTGTGTCAGAATTGGAAGATGTAGCATTGGACGTCTGCTTTTTGCAGATGACCTAGTTCTGCTTAGCTCTTCCACAGATGACCTCCAGTGGACCCCGGATAGGTTTGTAGCTGTTTGTGCAGACACCGGAATGAAAATCAGTGTGGCCAAAACTGAAACATTTGTGGTCTCAAGACAATCATCCCAGTGTACTCTACATGTAAGTGGAGTTGCAATGAGGCAGGTGGAGAAGTTTAAATACCTTGGGTCCATATTCACGAATGTTGGAAAATGGGACGTAGCGCTAGATACTCGAATTGGCTTAGCAAGCTCAATATTGTGGGAGCTTGGCCATTCGGTAGTATTGAAGCGGGAGTTAAGCCAGAAGGCAAAGCTGGCTGTCTTCAATACAGTCTATGTCCCCATCCTCACCTATGGTCATGAGAGTTGGGTAATGACCGAAAGAATGTGGACATGAATCCGAGTGGCTGAAATGAGGTTCCTTCGAGGGGTTGTGGGGCTGACAAGACTCGACAGAGTCAGAAGCTCTGCAATTCGGGAAACCCTCAATACTCAACTGCTGCTTCTCCATGTTGAGAGATCACAGTTATGTTGGTACGGGCACCTGGTCAGAATGCCACAAGAGAAACTCCCTCAGCAGGCCCTCTTTGCCAAGTCAGAGGGTGAGAGGCCACGTGGAAGGCCAAGGACTCGCTGGATAGATTATATCCAAAACCTTGGGTGGACACGTTTGGGAATCCTGCCAGAACACCTAAGCTTGGTGGCAGAGGATTGTAATCATTGGAAGTTCCTCTTGCAGCTGTTGTCTCCCACAACCCAATTAGGAAAGTTGTGGGCCTTAAAGATGTATGTATGTATGTGAATATTTCAAAGCTGAATGTTAATAGAAACCAGTTCTAAAGAACTATGTAGAAACTAGAAAAATAAAGTCGTATGGCTCTTTCTTTAGTAATTACTTTTATGTACTGATCAAGTGTTCACTTATGAAAAATACATTTCTCTGATGCAGGATTTCTTTAGTATTTAATGAGAGTTTCTGCTCTCCGAAGGTTTCTGTCTGACCTCTAAAGAGAACCAGCCAGTTCGAAACAGGTGTCAGGCCAATGAAATCTTTATCAAATACAGATACATGGGCAGAAGTCATGTTCTTTTAAGTAATGCAAGCTAAGGGTGCCGAGGACTGAATACTCGTAGGCTCTCTGGTCAATTTTGCGAAATATTCATAGTTTCTACAAATATTCAGCTTTGAATAATGCTGGATCGTTAATATCCACTTTTTCTATGTAATGATATGATGAAAAGATTTCTGATTTATGAGATGGAAACAAGTCTCTGTACTGAGTGTGTTAGGATTTTGGCAGAGCACAGTATCAGAAAATAGAATCTACTGTATGGTGTTCCTGGAATATCTGTTTATGAACTGGCATAGGAGACCAAAGTTGCTCCTTTAGCTTATCTTCATCTTTAAAAAAAAAAATTTTTTTAAAGGGTGTAATTACGGAGGAAGAGAGATAAAGCATGAAGATATCATCCAGTATGTGTGGGTAAGTGATTAAGATGTTGATGAAATGATGCCTTATATTTTTTTGAGATCAAAACATCAAGAAAATGTAGTTTACCTGTACTCTCAAAATCTAATTATGTGAATGGGATGATTGGATGGAATGAGTTGAGAATGAAGAAGGTTGTGTAAATCAGACATATGTTTCCAAACTAAACAAGTTATCAACATATCTTCACCAGATGGTAGGTTGTTTGGGCCTGGACAATTAACTTTTCTATAAAAAGGTCAGCAGAAGGAAGAGGTAAGAGATTCCCAGCCTAAAAATGTTGCTTATAATAAAGGCAGTTGTTCCATTTAAAGAAGATGGACTGAAGATAAAGCTCAAGAAGAGTTCCTTGATAAGACTCAACATTTCATCAATTAAACATGGTATAAAGAGAGATTATATCCAGACTTGCAAGTTGCCAGATGAGATGACAGAATTTTTTATGTAATAGTCAGAGAGCATAATTGAGTTTTTTTTTTTTTTTTTTTTTTAAGAAACCAGAAAAGCGAATGGATAAATAAATGATTATGTAGGTGAACTTATTCCATCAATCAAGTACTCATATGCCTTCATTATCAGATTCCTCTCAATGTTTTATATGATTCATCTAATCACCTGTTATCTCTCTCTCACACACACACACACAAACTTGGAAAGAAGTCAATGGACACCATAGTGTGAGGAACAAACAGCCATGGCACCCACCTTAAGATGTAGAACCTCTTTTTACTGCAATGACTACAGAAAACTCATGGGCATACTTTTCAGAAGCATAGGACAGCGATCAACAGGCATTTTGGACCATTCTTCCTGTAGGGCATGTAATGAGGTCCTGGACTGTTGTGGGACGGATGTCCCTTGACCTCACCCAATGCTCCAGTTCATCCCACAGATGTTTAATAGGGTTGAGATCAGGGATCTATGGATACCAGTCAAGTGTGATGTTCATGTCCACAAACCATGCAATTACAGCAGCCTTATAACACGGAGCATTGTCTCACTGAAAGAAACAATGGTCAATTCTGCAGAAACGCCACTAAGTGGGAAGCATTGCATTTTCCAAAAGATTCAGATACCTAATATCAAGGTTTGTGGCACCACAAACAGAGGCTTGAGGCCAAACCAGAAAAAATAGGACTATACCATCATACTGCTACCTCCGAATTTCATACTCGGAGTTTACATTTTGGTAAGAGACGTTCACTGGGCATCCATCAAACCAACATCAGTCCATCTGCTCGGCAGAGAGGGTGCATGATTTGTCGCTCCATAATACAGCTTTCCAAGCTTCTGTGTCCCACTGTACATGCTCTTTACACCACTGAAGAGGATGTCGCATGCTGGTTTGGGTAATGTGAGGCTTGTATATTGTGGTCCTTCCATGGAATCCCACGAGCTTCAGTTCTGAATGTTTTGGTGCAGATTTGTGTTCCAAACAATGTCCAGTACTCTACATTAAACCTGGCAGCCGAAGAATGGCAGTTTTTCCATATTATTCTTCGTAGCACCCTATAGCATGTTTGGTGAGTGTAGTAGGTGACCCACTGTGAGTAGTACTCGACTCCCTGCATTTCCATCTCAGTATGGTATCACTGATTGACCTGGGATGGCCTAATTTGTAAGGAATTTGCCCAACAGATAGACTCGAAACATGGCATCATATTACAATGCCTCTTTCAAACTCTGTCAGTTCCCTTCTCACAGTCATTTCACCCAGACACAATTCCACTGACTTGGGAGCATCATATTCCTTCAATTTATATCAGCAAGAAACACGACTTATTACATTAGCATGATGAACTTGACCATGGGGGTGTCGACTAACTTCTTTTCAAGAAGTGTATAACAGTATTGAATAGTAATGTTTTTGAACTCAAGGCATGTGTTTCAACCTCACTACTGGCATAGATATTTTGTGAATGTCTTTAAGAGGGAGATGAATTTCAATGCCTGCTATGAGCCCACTTCACTTAATGAGGAATGAAGTAATGTAGAAAATTTTCATGTTTGGTTTCTGAATTATATAGCCCTTAGCACACCAACAGTATTTATGTATGATAGGTTTACGATATTTTTTTTCGAGTGGGATTCACAACACAAAAAATTAC
The DNA here is from genome assembly GCF_054136105.1 of Typopeltis vanoorti. Lineage (NCBI taxonomy): Eukaryota > Metazoa > Arthropoda > Arachnida > Uropygi > Thelyphonidae > Typopeltis > Typopeltis vanoorti. Next base: position 37,839,766 of record NC_143561.1, on the reverse strand, counting down.
TCCCAATATCTCTTTTTTATATATTGCTTTTTATGATATTTGATTCAAATTTTGTGGCACTCTATTTTTAAACTTTCTAAATGGCTTCCTAAGCATTTTGCCATCTTTACATACAATATTTATTTTTGATTTCCAACGACAAGCACTAAAGAGTCCATGTTGAAAGTTTTTCACTTGGTTATACTATAAATTAAAAGTGCCAAGAAATTATATTCTTGGTTTAATCCTTTATCCAAGTGTAAGCAATGTTTGCATGTGAAGTATCTATCTTCACAAATGGACTACTTGTATACAGAGGCTAATGAGTTTGCACCAATTGCCTTAGTATTTCATAATGAAAAGTACACACCCTTTCACTTGTGTATCAGTGCAAGCCAGACCCAGAAGAGATACCAACACTGAAGTAATGCAGGTGTCACACCTTATTATTAATTTACTCTGGATTACAGTTAGATATTGAAAGTTTTTACACTTGGTTATATTATAAATATAAGATGCCAAGAAATTATATTCTTGATTTAATCCTTTACTCAAGTGTAAGCAAACCAAACTTTGCGTGTAAAGTATTTTCACAACTAGGATACTTTTATATAGAGGCTAATGACTTCACACCAATTGATGCCTTGGTAATTGATGTGAAGTCATTATGCAAAGCACACATCCCCATAATGCAAAGCACACATCCTTGAGGGCATGTATAATGCTATGCATTATAGGGAGGGCCACTACTCATTAGCCTCTATATACAATTAGCCCAGGTGTGAAGATACTTTACATGCAAACTTTGGTTTGCACTCTTGGATAAAGGATTAAACCAGGAATATTGATTTTTTTTTAAATATTTAATTTATACCAAATTAAATATTTTTTGTCAATTTGTCAATATTGCTACTGGAAAATTACTAAATTTCTGTAACAATTTTTTGACAGTATATTTTTCTAATTATTATTATTATTAAGAGAGACCTCCAGGGAGTCAGGGACTCATCAAGGAAGGCCACACCTACATGCAGCAGTTATCATACTTATTCTTGAATTCATTCACATTGCTTGCACTCACAACATCCAATGGCAATTTATTCCACTCATGCACCACCCTATGAGAGAAAAATCTGGCCCTCATCCCCTTCTTAGCAGCATTCATTCTCAGCTGCCGAGGACGCCCTCGTCCTTTACCCACCCTCCATAAATTGAAAAATTCCATCAACTGAAATCCTGCATGAACCTTTCAAAAGTTTGTAAGTCTCAATCATATCACCCCTCTTTCTCCTTTTTGCTAGTGCCTGCAGTCTACAATTTCTCAATCTGTCTTCATAATCAGTATTCCACAGTCCAGATATCATTTTTAATGCTCTCCTTTGCAATCTCTCTCTCTCTCCACTATATCAGAATGTCAACAGAAACCAGGAGACCAGACCTGTGCACAATAATCCAAGTGAGGTCTTATCAAGGCTTTTTAAAGAGGCAAAATGACCCTTATCTTTACATGTGGAAGTTTGTTTCGATATTGCAATTATCTTTTGAGTTGTATTTGTAATCTTTGCCATATGGCCCCTGAACTTCAACTTCCTATCTACTAACAATCCAAGATCCCTAGCCTCATCAGTTTCTTCTAGCATAATCCTACCAATATAATATGACATTAGCTATCTAATCATGCTGAAGTGAATGACTTTACAATGAACCGACATTCATTTTCCCATGGCCACAATTCCAGCATATTCAAATCATTCTGCAAGTAACGCATATCAGCATCATTCTTGATTACCCTACCTATCTTTGCATCATCATCAGCAAATAGCTGTATGTTGCTTGTCAAATCATTCTCAATATCATTAATGTATAGAATGAATAACAGTGGACTAAGCACTGATCCTTGTGGTACACCACTGGTTACCTTAGATCTTGTAGACTCACATCCCTTGTAGACTTTTTGATATCTGTCAGTCAGCCATCCTCTTATCCACGCTAATATTCTATAACCCAAACTCATATTCTTCAATTTATGCACACCTACCATGCTGTATTATGTCAAAAGCCTTAGTAAAATCCAGAAGTATCATGGTTTATCCATTCCTGTTGTTTATTTCAATGATAACATTCTTATAGAATGTGAGCAAAAATTGCTAAAACATGATCTTCCCTTAGTAAACCTAGGTTGCTCATTGCAAAGTAGAGATTTACTGTCAACCCTGAATGAGAGCCCTAACGAATTTTTCCAAAATGTTCACCACCACTCCTGAGATACTAATTGGTCGATAGCTGGATACACTGGTCTTTGTACCACCCATGTGCAATGGAATTACCATATATTCTTTCCATTCCTGTGGAATCTTCTCTGTTCTGAGACTCATATTAAACAGCCTGGTCAAAGGAATAGCCAGTTCAGCTGAACACTCTTAGCACACATGCTGATATCCTATCATTCCCTATTACTGGATTCTTATTCAGTTTGTGCAACAGCTCTAATACCTTGTCCTCAATACACCTGAGTTTCTTCATCCACTGAAGAGGTAGCAGTGTTACATACATCAGATTGATAACTTTAACAAAATGGGCACTCATTTGTTGAGCAACCTCTTTTGCATCTGCAACCCTCATGCCATCTGCATTTAGAAAAGTAATTGTTTAATATTCATCCTTTCTTTTACTTGCAGCATATCGATAGAATTCTTCTGGGTTGTCTTTAATATGCAGAGCTAGTTTCTTTTCATAATCAGCCTTTGCTTTCCGTACAACATTTGTGATTATTCTAGCCTGCTGCTTATAATTTTCATAATGGACAGCATCCTTATGCACACAGTATTCCTGCCACATCATCCTTTCCTTATGAATCTCTTGCTTAATAAGATTACACATCCATTTGACTCCTACCCTATTTATTCTTCAAACTCTCAGGACACATTCTGATATTGCTTCATTTAAGTATTGTTTAAATGCTTCCCATGCATTGTCAATATTTTTCCCATCTAGCAACTGATCAAATTCCAATTTCTTTGCTATTTTCACTTCCTTTCCATTGATGCTTATGATGGTGCCTCTCTTAAATTTTGTTGTGGTTCTTCGAATAGCTAATCTTTCACTGTTTTTCTTGCTTGCTTGATGAAAATGTGAGGCTTGTATAACAAAGCAATGTCTGTATTATACCATCATATTACCATCTGGTTGCCTGAGTCCCAAATTACCAGTCCATTAAAAAAGGGCCAAGAATGAAACAGAGTCAGAAGCCTTTGTGGTTCTTTGCATTATTCACTGGCTATGTAAGTTTCCTCCTAGTAATTTAGCTTTTATCATTAAGCAACTCCTCTTTTAACCTATGTCCCTTTTAACTAAACCAGCAATATTCTGAGTATTATTAGTTGCCTTAACATTGTAAAAATCCTAATATTAAGATCAGCTTCAAAATCAAATCTTCATATATCGTATAACTTCTTCGAAGGAAAGGGTTATAAGGTTTTACACTCGATCTGTATCAGTTTAGTATTACATTCTAATCTTATCAAAAAGCATCTGTCATTTAAATGTCACCCACTATCGATTTTGCTAAATAATTTTCAGTACCCACCTTGGACATTTTAATCAGAATGCTCACATTGAATGCTATCAAAACCTCAGATAAAATTTATATGAATTATGTTAGCTATTTCCATATGCAATTCTTCTTTTGACTTATAAAAATTTAGCATCTTTATCAAAAGGGAATCCTTTATGAAAACTAATTTGTTCATTACTTTATCAAATAACACATAAGACCAAGTGCCTTATTCTTTGTTTTAGATAAGTCTTCTTAATTAATTAATTTATTTATTCATAGAGTTTCCTCCCTTTTCTCCCCCATCCCTGTTGGGGGCAAGTCGAGTCCCATAAATACTTAACCCCCCTCAAGGGGGCTAAGTATTTATGGGATAAACGGATCTACATTATTTATGTATTTATTTATGTTAAGTATTTATGGCTGTAGATCCGTGTGTTCATGGGGCCGGTTTGCCTGCTTGTGGGATGAAAACCCCCAGATAAACTGGGGGGAGGGGGGGACCCTGCTGTCCATGCCCAAGACCGGCTAATTTGGCTATGGCTGAGGAAGATCCTTAAGCTCCTCATGTCGGGGATGGGAATCAAACCTAGGACACTCCTTCCCCAGGTATATGGTTGCGAAGCGCAAAGCGACTAGGCTAACTGCGTGGACAGTCTTTTTCTTAATGAACTGGGATAACATCTGAATACTTCCAATCAGAAGTATCGATTTCTAATTTCAAAGACACGTTCAAAAAATAATTTTAAATGACATGCATTTACACACCACTTCTGGGTGATATGTCATCTCTGCACCCAGCATCATCAGCTGTCAATTCCATTCATTCATAGTAGGAGCTATAGCATTCCTCCAAAGCTGATTAATTTCAGTTCTTATGTTTTACTCTTTTGCTTAGCTTCTTGCTCATGTAATAATTCTTTCCTATAATATATTAATGGAATGGATTTAAAAAAAAAATTGTGCTTTTGATTTAAATCATTCTGGTCATGACATTTAAATCATGTGCTGAAACTACCTCTCAAGATACAGTTAATTAAATCTGTTTTGGATAGAGATTACGGATTAATTCATATGAAATCAAGCTTAATTATTCCAAATCAATCTAGCTCATACCAGGAATTAAAGTGACATGACTTCCAAGCCAATGATGACCTTAGACTTTCTGGGTTATTATGGATAACCACAGTCAACTCTTGCTATGATACCACCACTATAACAAGCTACTGAAAAGTCCCCATAAGTATTTTACACACACACACACACACACACACACACACACACACACACACACACACACACACACACACACACACACACACACACACACACAGAAGAACCTATAGCATATTAGTACATGTTTGAGGCAGAGGTGGCAGTTGGAAAAGAATAAGTTTTTGACATTTGTCTTGATGAGTTGGAAGTTGTTGTTGGGGAACATTATATATATATATATGTGAGAAAGGCTATACCAGAGAGCAGAGATAGAATAAAAGAAGATAAGCAGGTGTGTTTACAATTGTAGCAAAAAGAGATACTGGATAGCTGTTTATCTCATATTAAAAGGCCCAAAAGAAACTAGAGGAATAACTGTTGCCATTTTGGTTGGAGCAATGTCCTTAGAAGTACCTGTAAAAAAGACAAAACTGAAATAGTGCATCTGTGAAACAGAAGTTGAAGTGAATCAATGAGAGAGGATCATTTTTGAGTCAAATTGCTCTCCTCTAGATAGCACAGTGTATTTTTAAGGAGGTTTTAGATATATTACCCCAAACATATGAATAGTTCGATAGGTAAAACGTAGTCCTCATCAGGAAAGAATGCCTAGTTTTTCAGGGGGAGAAGAAGCTACTGATGTAATAGGTTTAAGCCAAAAGAGGCCAGAGGTAAATGTTAATCCATGGAGAGAGGGAAAAATAATAATAATAATCTGATCCTGTCTGGTGATTTGTGTATTACTGAAGGTGAGCTGAGATTCTCTTATGACAGAAAAGGAAAATACTATTTTGGTAGTACTGAAGGATGGTAGAGTTCAGTGTTTAAGGCACTGGCTGCAGATGATCTTGAAGTTTGGAATGTGAATACTGCATGGCTTGTCAAATGAGGAGGATGAACAGTGTATGAAATGTTCGCACGTGAAGTATCTATTTTCACGAATGGACTACTTGTATACTATCATCAGCAAAGTTGTAGATAGGATTAATATTAATGCTGTAGAGTAGGTCATTTATGTATAAGAAAAAGAGGATAGGGGATAGAACAAAGTCCTCAGGCATTCCTGCATTGGCAGTGAAGCTTGTAGGAGAGAGTTCCATCTCCCATGATATGGAGCAAACAACAGGAGAGCTGGTTTCCCCAATCACAGAGGGTGGCATTTAGATGGAAGGAAGACAATTTAATGAGCAGATCGTGAAGTAAGACATGAACATGATCAAAAGCTCTGGAAATGTCAAGGGTGACAACACACATTTCTCCAAACCTTTTGCATTTGTCCAGTGGTGGGTGATGTAAGCTAAGATTGGTTGGTTTGTGGCTTATTGGTGCAAGGACAGCAAAGGTCATACTGCACCACTGCAAAGGTTACAGCAGTATACATGGTAAAAAAAATAGTTACGCAGTTATGTAGACAAGATGTTATGTACAAGAAAACAAACAAGAAATTAAAGTTGTATCTACATAAAAAATGAATTTATTATCAAAATTTGGCATAAATTAATATTAATTTTAACTTTTACAAAATCTTTGGAAAAAGTTAAAAATCGCATGTAATTTTTCTGAGTCTGACAAGATCTACATGAGTGTATAGTGGCTCAGTCTGATTAGTAAAAAACTGCAGTTTCCTGAGTGCAGCTCTGGCAGGCCCACAAGAACATTACATGGCAAGATAAATGTTATGCTCTTTGCATATAGGCAGCTCATCAGTCTTCAATAGATAAGAATGTTGTTTTTTTTTTTAAATGTTGGGCCCATACATAAGAGGCTGGTTGGTCACCCTATAGTACGTTAGTACTGTGCATCTGAAATGCATAACATGATTGCGAACTATGCAGAGACAAGCAAGGACAACTTCCTCTCTTCTTGGGCACTTCCTAAAATATCTCCTGAGTGTTAAAAAGATATGACATACTGTTTTCAAGACACATTAAGAAGTAGCTATTGTTATCTACTCAACAATAGATCCTTTCCATCATCTAGACCATAGGTTCCCAAACTTTTTTTGGGCCACCGCCCACTTTGCAAGACATAAATTTTGCAACCCCCCCCCCCCATTATAACACCCCAAATTTTGTAATGCCCCCATTTTACTTGTAATATTAAATTATATAAAATTGGGTTTATTTTTGTACAAATCAATTAGAAAAGTCGTTTTATATATTTTATATATATTTTGAAATGAAATATAACGAATATATTTGCTACTGTAAACATAACCTATTATACAAACATATATACATGCTCTATTTTCTCATTGACATAGAAAATTGACATCTATTTCTATCTGACATGGTAAATTTTCAAATGATTAAATAATTGAAATAGAAAATTGATAAAAAAAATTGATCGTGTAAGACGGGCATAAGATGAATTAAAATGCAATACTTAAATTTTAAATTGCGATTAGATAAATGATTATCTAATCACAAAATCACGAAAATAATTAATTTTTAAATATATATTATTAATTTCTTCTATAAAGAGCCACCGACCCCTAAACCGCCTGAACGCCCCCAAATGCATCTGATTCCACTATACCCCCCCCCCCCAGAAGGCTTCAGCGCCCACTTTGGGAATCACTGATCTAGACCATCTGGGACCTACAGCATCCTATGTCCCTGCAAGCTTAACTATTTTGAACAAGCAGGAGGAACTGCCAATGGAGTACTAGCCCATGCTATGGATACGAATTGCTAGATCTAGTGTGTGTGTGTGTGTGAGAGAGAGAGAGAGAGAGAGAGAGAGAGAGAGAGAGAGAGAGAGAGAGAGAGAGAAACTGTTATAAAGCAGCAGGTATAAATCAGAGAGAGAGAGAGAAAGAGATTATTCCTGGAATCCACCACAGCATTTACCTAAGCTGAAGAAATTAGGCTGCTTCACTTTACCTAAAATATAGGAGACTTATTTTGAGACTGTCAGCAGGCTTCCATCACCATATTCAGCAGGGCACCATTCAGGATTGCAGGAACCTGCCTTTCATACTATGTGTTTGACTTCCTGATAATGTGCTATATGCATATTCTTAGTTAGATGCATTGTGCTCATGTGACCAAGATGAAATACAGGCACAGTAATCAGTACTATCAACATAAGCCTGAATGGCAAAGAAATACGACTAGCTAAGGAATTGGATAAGTGCCAGATCAACATAATAAGGATGACAAACAAAGAAGGCAAAAAACAGATGAGATCTTTCTAAGCAACAAATACAAAATGCTATATTCGAGTAATAACAATCAGGAAAAAGGAGTAGCTATACTGTTCAACAGTAAATATGAGGATAATCTTCTTGAATGGAAGGAAATATCAATTAGAGTGATGTGGGCAAATATCAGAATGGGGACCTGGACAATGAGACCTATTTGTGCCTATGGAAGGCTCCACTAAGGTAGAAATGGAGGAAATTTTTTCAGGTTTTAGAGAAAGCAACTGACACAATGAAAAAGGAAAAGTTGGTCCTTGTTGGGAATCTAAATCTCACAGTAGGAAATGACTGTCTGACATGCAAAAATATTTTGGGAAAATTTGGAGAAAAGAGCAAAGCTAATAATAATGGCAAATACCTTTTGGATTTTTGCTCAGAACATGGATTGGTTATTACTAACACCATGTTCCAACATAAAAATGTGCACAAATTCACATGGAGAGAAGAGGCAAGGAATGAGAAAAGTATCATTGAATATGTTATTGTTGATAGCAATCTTTTCTCATGGGTGAAGACACTAGAGGTAAAGAGCATTTGAAATTGGAAGTGATCACCATTTAGTCTTGAGCAGGATAAAATTGAATTTCATATTGAAAAGAAGAACATTTAAGAAAGTTTTAAAGCGAATAAAAGTTGAGCAACTCTCACATGTGAACTGCAGACTAAAATACACAAAGATTATTCAAGAAAAAATGAAAGAGTTTGAGAACAGGAATCAAACCTTGGAGATTCAGTGGCAAGCCTTGAAGAAAACCCTGATTGATTCAGCCAGACAGGCATGTGGTGAGGTTGTGTGCAAGGATAGAAAAATTAGAACTCCATGGTGGAGTTCTGGACACAGGAAGTTAAAAAGGCAGTGAAGGAAAAGAAGAAAGCATATCAAAAGTTCCTGGCAAATGAGTCAGCTTAAGCTCTTAGAAAATACAATGACAAATGTAGGAAAGCTAAACACTGTAAAACTAGCTAACCAAAAGTCATGGGAAGGTTTTCCTAAGAACACAGAAAATAAATATCAGGAAGGTGGAATAGGTGGAAAAGGTGGAATATTTTGAAAGTTATTGAAGAAGCTCAGAAATGGAGGAAGGAGTGCTGTAAAAGGAATTAGAGATGATAAAGGTGACATGAAAACTGTAGAAAAAGATATCTTTGATGTATGAAGTAATTACTTTGAAAAATTGCTAAATGAAACAATCAGTGACAGCACAGTGGTAGGAAACTGACCAGACATGCAATCAAGAATACAAACCCATACTTGAAACAGAAAAATTCATCAACAGCCTGAAATGTGGAAAAGCAGCTGGAGTAGATGATATCTGAAGAGAAATGCTGAACTATGGAGGTATAAAAGTCTTGCAGAGGCTGCAGTGCACAGTTCAGAAGGCCTAGACAGAGAGATCAATTCCAGATGATTGGAGTAGAGCTCTCATAGCACCCATATATAAAAAGGGAAATTAAAGTGAATTTGAGAGTTACAGAGGTATTTCTCTACTGAGTGTTCCTGGTAAGATTTATGAAGGATAATTGAGAAACAGTTGAGAAGGATTGTTGAAGGGAAACTTGGTGAAGAACACGCTTTAATCAGGCGAAATAGAGGCTGTCAAGATCAGATTTTCACTTTATGACACATAGTTGAGAAATCATGGGAATATAACAAATATCTGTATTTAAGTTTCGTAGATTTGGAAAAGGCATATGACAAGGTGCCAAGAGAGAAGCTATTCGAAACGCTACAGTTATATGGTGTCGATGAGGCATTATATCAAACAATACTTCAGTCTTTATTTGAGTTGTAAGTCAGCAGTTAAAATTGAAAGTACAAGAAGGTGGTGTAATGTTAAATCTGGTGTCAGGAAAGGATGTACACTATCCCCTCTGTTATTCATTATCTATATGGATTACATTATGAAGGAAAGTGGTATTAAACCTGATATCAAAATTGGAGATAATAATCTTAGCTCTTTGATTAATGCGGATGAAGTACCTCTAAATAAATCCGGTACAAGTCTGCAAGATTCCCTGACTAAATTGAATAACTGTTGTAATAGATATGGTATGAAGGTCAGCAATAAAAAGACAAAAAGAAAGAAACTAGGTAGACGCATTAAAAATATCAACTACGTTGTGAATGGAGAACCTATAGAACAAGTAAAACATTTCAGCTACTTAGGCATTATTTTAGTGAAGATGGTAAATTAAATATGGAAATAGACAACAGATTCAACAAGCTGGTATGGTAGGAAGTCAATTGAATAAATTTATATTGAATAAGAGAAAATTAGTCAAAGCACTAAATTTGTTATATACAGACAGTGTTCAAACCAACTTTAACTTATGGATCTGAGAGCTGGGTCAGAAGTAAAACACTTGACCAAAGACTAGAGACTGCAGATAGGAGAGTCCTGAGAAAGATTAGGGGCATGACCAGAAGGCATCAATTAAAAAACGAAGATATTATTAAAGAACTTGATATTGTTAGCATCCAGGAATGTGTTAGCAGAGCTAATCTCAGGTGGTATGGTATGGTCACTTAAACAGAATGGGAGAGGAAAGATTAGCAAAACAAGTGTTCTCTGCCAAGTTGGCAGGAAAAAGACCCAGAGGAAGACCAAGATATAGGTGAATTGATACAGTAAAAAGTGCCTTAGAAGATAGAAATATAAGATCTGATAATGTTAGAGTTTACAAAAGGAAGTTAATAATGATGTAAGGTTTTCATTTAGTACTATCATATCCTGTACATCCATTGAGGGTACATGTCAGGAATTTGATTATTATGATTATGATGATGTACCGTATTTGCCGGCATATAAGATGCACTTTTTTTCTTTGAAAATAGGTCTGAAAAACAGGGGGCGTCTTATACGCCGATACTCAGTTTTTTATTATTTTCATTTCTAGAAATTTTCTCTGTTCCGAGTTATGCGATTTCTTTATTGCTTCCTTGCGGTGTGTGAGAGAGCATTCCAGTTACGTAGGGCAGTGTTTCTCAAACTTCACACATCCGCGTTCATATGATTGGTGCAGTATTAACAAAAGATCACGCTGCTAAATGACGAAGACAAGCCAACAGTTGAGTTGAAATGCTAATTCTCTTCAACTGAATTCTTTATATAATATCTAAAACACATTCACTATATATTTCTTCATTTTAACACGTTCACTCAAACAAAACCATGTGTTACCGGTGCAACATATGGTTTTGCTTGAGTCATACAGCATTTTCTATGGGAGCGGGAAATGTGATTCATTAGCTAGTGCCATTTTTATTCCAGTTGTCTCTAATTGCACTGTTTGTTGAGAAACATATTGCACAGCCTGCAGATGTCTCTGTACCTTATTCAGTGATACAACAGGAATGTTTATCACTGAATTATTTACGATCTCGAACTTCACGGATACATTGATTTTTATTCTATGCATTAATGATGCATAGCCGAAAATTGCCACGACCCCCCCCCCCGAAGGCCTTTCACGTACCCCCGGGGGTATGCGTACCACACTTTGAGAAACACCGACACAGAGTTCAGTGGATGCGTATGTGCTGCCATCGACGATTACAGCTGTGTCCTGTTCGTTTAAACTTCCCAATTGCTGTCGCAGTTGTGAACGGTGATAAATTTCTGCTGTTAAATTTTTTCTAAATTTCTTGGCAAATTATGGCTGAAAAACGTCACCATCATTACAATATTGCATACAAGCTATGTGTGATTGTGTATGTTAAAAAACATGGAAACAGTTCTGCAGAGAGGAATTTCAGACCACCCTCAACTGAGAAAATGATAAGAACTTTTATGTTAATCTTATGTTAATGATAATTGCAAGAGTAATCTTTCTGTATTATTATTTACATGAATTCCTCAATTATTCACATAAACATTGCAAAACAATAAGATACTCTATTATAATTAAATAGAAAAGCACTGACAGTATGATTTCTTTTAAACATCCACAGAGAATGCCAAGAATAATTATGATTTCATGGAATGCATGATTAAGGTCATTATATATCAGAGTGGTAGTAATTAATATCAGCATAATCAATAATCAAGATTCATAGTGATCAATAGACAATAATTAATATGATTAAAATGCACTTCTTTTCAATAGCATGTAATACTTTTATCCTTAAGCATTCAAAATTGTTCCTTAAGCATCTTGGTGCTGTTTAACCAACCCTGAACTCCTACTGCACTTGCATTTATTGATTTTTTTTTTAATTACTAGAACTTTAACAAATCAATTTATCTGACTAATAGTATAAATGTTGCATAATTCTGAAGGATACAACCATACACAACACAAAATATTGCTCCATTAGGATCCCATGCTAAAGAATAAACTGGACCATCTTTACCTAAGAAAAAATGAATCAAGTGTCAGTGTACATAAAATAAATTAGTTCAATAAACAGGATGTGATTGACAATTCTGCTAACTAATATCTTAATACTATTTGGCCTTCAAAATGAAACATATTTTGGCATTATATACAACTATAACAAGAGTTTGTGTGTGTGTGTGTGTAAAATTCAATTTCATGTTATAATTCCAAAATACACACAGCTATTAATATAATATATTAATACAAATCATTATAAATTAAACTTCTTTTGTAACACTTCAGTGTATAAGGAACTCCTAATATCTCTTTTGATAATCAATCTAGTAGATGATATCGTCAAATTTAAGAATTTGTAATCAATGTATAAAAACTAAATTGTACCTATTAATTATACCATTATATCTAATCACATCCATTCTATGCAAAGTCTTTTTGTAATATGCATTTCTTTTATTTCATGAATATAATTATGCACTACAGATGGTTAAAAATGTAGTAAAAGTTGGGGAGAAAGAAGAAACTGGTGAACAGTGGATTTCAGTACCATATAAATTATACTTGAGGAAATACATAAGAAAGGAGGGTGATCCAAAGAAGAATACATGGAATGAGTATCATCATCATCAAATTCCTGCCATGTACCCACAAGGGGTGTACAGGATATGATAGTATTGCATGAAAAAATTATATCACCACTAACTTCCTCTCTACAATTTTCCTCCAAATCAGTCTGTTACTTGTCAAGACTCCAACATTATCAGATCTTATATTTCTATCGTCTAAGGCACTTTGTACCGTATCAATCCACCTATATCTTGGTCTTCCTCTGGGTCGTTTTGCTGCCAACCTGGCAGAGAACACTTTGTTTTGCTAATCTTTCCTTGCCCATTCTGTTTAGGTGACCATACCACCTGAGATTAGCTCTGCTAACGCATTTCTGGATGCTGACAATGTCAAGTTCTTTCCTAATATCCTCATTTTTAATATGATATTGACATTGATGCCATCTGCTCACACCTCTAATCTTTCTCAGGACTCTCATATCTGCGGTCTCTAGTCTTTGGTCAAGTGTTTTACTTCTGACCCATCTCTCAGATCCATAAGTTAAAACTGGTTTGAACAGTCTCTTGTATACAGCTAATTTAGTGTTCTGACTAATTTCTCTTTTATTCCATATGAATTTATTCAATTGACTTCCCACCATACCAGCTTTGCTGATTCTGTTGTCTATTTCTATATTTAATTTACCATCTTCAGTAAAAATTGTGCCTAAGTAGCTGAAATGTTTTACTTGTTCCACAGGTTCTCCATTCACAACAGTTCACATTTTCAATGATTCTACCTATTTTCATTGTCTTTGTCTTTTTATTGCTAACCTTCATACCATATCTATTACAACAGCTATTCAATTTAGTCATAGAATCTTGCAGACTTGTAGTGGATTTATTTAGAAGTATAATAACATCCGCATAAAGCAAAGAGCGGACATTAACATCTCCAATTTTGATATCATGTTTAATACCACTTTCCTTCATAATGTGATCCATATAGATAATGAATAACAGCGGGGATAATGTACATCCTTGTCTTACACCAGATTTAACATTAAACCATCTTCCTGTACTTCATTCAATTCTAACTGTTGACTTACAACTCAAATAAAGACTAAGCATTGCTTGATATAATGCCCCATTGACACCATATAACTGTAGCGTATTGAATAGCTTCTCTCTCTTGGCACCTTGTCATCTGCCTTTTCCAAATCGACAAAACTTAAATACAGATCTTTGTTATATTCCCATGCTTTCTCAACTATTTGTCGTAAAGTGAAGATCTGATCCTGACAGCCTCTGTTTGGCCTGAATCCAGGTGGTTCTTCACCAAGCTTTTCTTCCACAATTCTTCTCAACCTTTTCTCAAGTATACTTGCATAGATTTTGCCAGGAACACTCAGTAGGGAAATACCTCTGTAATTCTCACATGCAGTTTTATTTCCCTTTTTATATATGGGTACTATGAGAGCTCTACTCCAATCATTGGGAATTCGTCCCTCTGTCCAGGCTTTCTGAACTATGCAGTGCAACCACTGTAAGACTCTTATACCACCATACTTCAGCATTTCTGGTTGAATATCATCTACTCCAGCTGCCTTTCCACATTTCAAGCCTTTGATGGCCTTTTCTACTTCAAGTATGGATATGTATTCCTGCTTGCATGCCTGGTCAGTGTTTTTTTACCACTGTGCTGTCATCACTACTTGTTTCATTTAGCAGTTTTTCAAAGTAATTACTCCATACTTCACGGATATCTTTTTCTCCAGTTTTCATGTCACCTTTATCATCTATAACCCCTTTTACAGCACACTTTCCTCCATTCCAAAGCTTCTTCAACAACCTCCAAAATATTTTGCCACCTTCTTGATATTTATTTTCTATATTCATGCCAAAGTTCTCCCATGATTTTTGTTTAGCTAGTTTTACACAGTGTTTAGCATTCTTGCATTTGTCTCTATATTCTCTAAGAGCACAAGCTGACTTATTTGACAGGAACTTTTGATATGCTTTTTTCTTTTCCTTCACTGCCTCTTTAACTTCCTGTGTCCACCATGGAGTTCTAATTTTTCTATCCTTGCAGACAACTTCATCACATGCCTCTCTAGCTGTATCAATCAGGGCTTTCTTCAAGGCTTGCCACTGAATCTCCAAGGTTTACTTCCTGTTCTCAAACTCTTTCATTTTTTCTTCAATAATCTTTGTGTATTTTAGTCTACAGTTCACATCTGAGAGCTGCTCAACTTTTATTCGCTTGAAAACTTTCTTACATGTTATTCTTTTCAATATGAAATTCAATTTTATCCTTCTCAAGACTAAATAGTGATCACTTCCAATTTCAAATCCTCTGTACACTCTGGTGTCCTGCACCAGGGGGAAAACATCACTATTAACAATAACATAGTCAATGAGATTTTTCTTATTCCTTGCCTCATCTCTCCATGTGAATTTATGCACATTTTTATGTTGGAACGTGGTGTTAGTAATAACCAGTCCATGTCCTGAGCAGAAATCCAACAGATATTTGCCATTATTATTAGCTTTGCCCTTTTCTCCAAATTTTCCCAAAATATTTTTGTATGTCTCACAATCATTTCCTACTCTGCTATTTAGATCCCCAACAAGGACCAACTTTTCCTTTTTCATTGTGTCAGTTGCTTTTTCTAAAGCTTCAAAAAATTCCTCCACTTCTACCTTAGTAGAACCTTCTGTGGGACTATAGGCACAAATAAGTCTCATTGTCCAGTTCCCCCATTCTCATATTTGCCCACATTACTCTATTTGAGACTGACTGCCATTCAAGAAGATTAGCCTGGTATTTTGTGTTGAATACCATGGCTAATCCTTTTCCTTGATTGTCATTGCCTGAGTATAACATTTTGTATTTATTGCTCAGAAAGATCTCACCAGTTTTGGTCTTTTTGGTTTCAGTCACCCCTATTATGTCTATCTGGTACTTAACTAATTCCTCAGATAGCTCCATTTCTTTGCCATTCAGGCTTCTTACGTTGATAGTACCGATTTTTAACTCTGGTGATATTGAGTTGGGGTTTGTTTTCAGATTTCAAAATTAAATTCAAAATAAAAAATGATGGTACAACATGACAAAATGGAATGAGTAAAGAAGAAAAATTTATTTTTTGTATATGAAATTAAACTGAAAAGGTGCTGAGTAGCAGATGCATATGTGTTAAACAGAATAAGAGGAGGATGAAAGAATTAGTGAAGAAAATTGAGATCAACAGTGAAAGGTTTTGCTTACAGAAAATATCTGGAGAAAATGCAAGCAGAATTCACACATCTGTATGAAAGGGCATGCAATGTATTGGTGAGAGACAGGTCATTAATTGATGTAACTGTTACTGACTTCTGTAATGAAAAGGATATTTAAAGTGCTATTAGGGGTATGTATTGGTCATTTGAACTTCCATGGTACATTAGTAATACAGGCAATATTGCATCAAGTCAGGGTATAAAAAGATTAAAGTATATAATGTTGTAGTGTAGATGATAATAAAGTCCTAACAAAATGGATATACAATCTTTGTACATAAATTGATTTCATGTAAAAATTTAAAAATTAGGAGAATGGGGAACTGGACAATGAGACTTATTTGTGCCTATGGTCCCACAGAAGGTTCTACTAAGGTAGAAGTGGAGGAATTTTTTGAGGCTTTAGAAAAAGCAACTAACACAATGAAAAAGGAAAAGTTGGTCCTTGTTGATGATCTAAATAGTAGAGTAGGAAATGATTGTGAGACATTCAAAAATATTTTGGGAAAATTTGGAGAAAAGAGCAAAGCTAATAATAATGGCAAATATCTGTTGGATTTCTGCTCAGGACATGGACTGGTTATTACTAACACCATGTCCAAACATAAAAATGTGCATAAATTCACATCGAGAGAAGAGGCTAGGAATAAGAAAAATCTCATTGACCATGTTATTGTTGATAGTGATGTTTTCTCCCTGGTGCAGGACACTAGAGTGTACAGAGGATTTGAAATTGGAAGTGATCACTATTTAGTCTTGAGAAGGATAAAATTGAATTTCATATTGAAAAGAATAACATGTAAGAAAGTTTTAAAGCGAATAAAAGTTGAGCAGCTCTCAGATGTGAACTGTAGACTAAAATACAGAAATATTATTGAAAAGAAAATGAAAGAGTTTGAGAACAGGAATCAAACCTTGGAGATTCAGTGGCAAACTCTGAAGGAAACATTGATTGATTCTGCCAGAGAGGCATGTGGTGAGGTTGTGTGCAAGGATAAAAAAATCAAAACTCCCTGGTGGACACAGGAAGTTAAAGAGGCAGTGAAGGAAAAGAAGAAAGCATATCAAAAGTTCCTGGCAAATAAGTCAGCTTTTACTCTTACAGAATACAGAGACAAATGCAAGAAAGCTAAACAGTGTGTAAAACTAGCTAAACAAAAGTCATGGGAGGACTTTGGCAAGAACATAGAAAATAAATATCAAGAAGGTGGCAAAATATTCTGGAGGTTGTTGAAGAAGCTTAGGAATGGAGGAAAGAGTGCTATAAAAGGAATTAGAGATGATAAAGGTGAAATGAAAACAGGAGAAAAAGATATCCTTGAAGTATGGAGTAATTAGATTGAAAAACTGCTAAATGGAACAAGCAGTGATGACAGCACAGTGATAAAAAACACTAACCAGGCACGCAGTCAGGAATACATATCCATACTTGAAGTCGAAAAAGCCATCAAAGGCTTGAAATGTGGAAAGACAGCAGGAATAGATGATATTCGACCAGAAATGCTGAAGTATGGTGGTATAAGAGTCTTACAGTGGCTGCACTGCATAGTTCAGAAAGCCGGGACAGAGGGACGAATTCCCGATGATTGGAGTAGAGCTCTCATAGTACCCATATATAAAAAAGAGAAATAAAACTGAATGTGAGAATTACAGAGGTATTTCGCTACTGAGTGTTCCTGGTAAGATCTATGCAAGTATACTTGAGAAACAGTTGAGAAGAATTGTGGAAGAAAAGCTTGGTGAAGAACAAGCTGGATTCAGGCCAAACAGAGGCTGTCAGGATCAGATCTTCACTTTACGACAAATAGTCGAGAAAGCATGGGAATATAACAAAGATCTGTATTTAAGTTTTGTCGATTTGGAAAAGGCATATGACAAGGTGCCAAGAGAGAAGCTATTCGATACGCTGCAAGTTATATGGTGTCAATGGGGCATTATATCAAGCAATACTTAGTCTTTATTTGAGTTGTGAGTCAGCAGTTAGAATTGAAGGAAGTACAGGAAGATGGTTTAATGTTAAATCTGGTGTGAGACAAGGATGTACATTATCCCCTCTGCTATTCATTATCTATATGGATCACATTATGAAGGAATATGGTATTAAACCTGACATCAAAATTGGAGATGTTAATGTCAGCTCTTTGCTTTATGCGGATGATGTTATACTTCTAAATAAATCCGCTACAAGTCTGCAAGATTCTCTGACTAAATTGAATAGCTGTTGTAATAGATATGGTATGAAGGTCAGCAATAAAAAGACAAAGACAATGAAAATAGGCAGAATCATTGAAAATGTCAACTGTGTTGTGAATAGAGAACCTGTGGAACAAGTAAAACATTTCAGCTACTTAGGCACAATTTTTACTGAAGATGGTAAACTAAATATAGAAATAGACAACAGAATCAGCAAAGCTGGTATCGTGGGAAGTCAATTGAATAAATTCATATGGAATAAGAGAGAAATTAGTGGGAACACTAAATTAGCTGTATACAAGACAGTGTTCAAACCAGTTTTAACTTATGCATCTGAGAGCTGGGT
Organism: Typopeltis vanoorti; assembly: GCF_054136105.1. Lineage (NCBI taxonomy): Eukaryota > Metazoa > Arthropoda > Arachnida > Uropygi > Thelyphonidae > Typopeltis > Typopeltis vanoorti. Next base: position 37,821,110 of record NC_143561.1, on the reverse strand, counting down.
CAGAAATAAAACACTTGACCAAAGACTAGAGACCGCAGATATGAGAGTCCTGAGAAAGATTAGAGGCGTGAACAGATGGCATCAATGGCAATATCATATTAAAAATGAGGATATTAGGAAAGAACTTGACATTGTCAGCATCCAGGAATGCGTTAGCAGAGCTAATCTCAGATGGTATGGTCACTTAAATAGAATGGGAGAGGAAAGATTAGCAAAACAAGTGTTCTCTGCCAGGTTGGCAGGAAAACGACCCAGAGGAAGACCAAGATATAGGTGGATTGATACGGTACAAAGTGCCTTAGACGATAGAAATATAAGATCTGATAATGTTGGAGTCTTGACAAGTAACAGACTGATTTGGAGGAAAATTGTAGATAGGAAGTTAGTAATGATGTAATTTTTTCATGTAGTACTGTCATATCCTGTACACCCCCTTGAGGGTACATCGCAGGAATTTGATGATGATGATGGTATAAGACTCTCACACTGCATAAAATTTGTATGAGGGTATAAGACTCAGGTAAATTACTAAAATCAGTAAATATTCATTAAAATAAGTAACAGAGCAAATCAAATACTCACACATGGACATACGTTAAAAGGGTAATCAGAATCACTTACAATATCAAATCTAGATAAGTGGGAGACTTCTGCACTGCCTTTTAAGGAATGAAGATTTCTGATATTTCTGACCTCATGTCCATTTCTCACCTTTTAGTGTGTATCTCATTAGTAGTTTTCTACCTGGATAATGAACGAATAAAGGTAGGTTGGCAATTTGGAATTTAGCTGAATGAACTGTATTCTGTATTGCTTCAAACCAAAAGATAATGATGGTATAACAAGATGAAATGTCCTGCCTGCTGAGGCATCACACATATAAACAAGAACCTTGCTGTTTTCATAAGGCAAAAAGGACAAGTGAAAGCTACTGGAACAAACTTATTATCATCAACTGAACTGAAGATAGGCACTATCAATTTAAGAGATACTGATGGACCAAAAGTAGACTTCCCAGAAAAATTAGAGAAGTATAACATGTCAACATAGTCGGTGTTACAAAAACAAACACAAAAATGGTAGATTCTTCTTAACTATAAGATGTTATTCAACTAGAAATTAGAAACGAGAGGAGCAGTTACAGTATTCAACATCAAACCAAACCCAAGAAGGATAATCTTGAATGAAGAAATATCAAACATCAAACCATGAGCAAATATCAAACTGGGGAATTAGAAAATCAGACTTGTGTGTATGTTTCTAGGTCATTAGAAAAGGCAGCTGACAAAGAAAAATTTGGTTTTTTTGGAGATCTAAACAGCCTAGTAGAAAATGAATACCGAATATGTCAAAATGATTCAGTCAAAATGAACTAATCATTACTAACACAGTGTTCTAACATAAAGATGTGCAAAAATGCACATGGACAGAAGACAAGAAATCAGAGTAGTCTCACTGACTATGTTATTGTTGATAGGGACATTTTCACACTGCTTCAGGACACAAGAACATAATGGGAAAATATATAGAGAACAAAGCTAACAAGCTCCACTGGATTCCTGTTCAGAACAGAACTAATCATTACTAACACAGTGTTCTACCATAAAGATGTGCAAAAATTCACATGGACAGAAGACAAGAAATCAGAGTAGTCTCACTGACTATGTTATTGTTGATAGGGACATCTTCACACTGCTTCAGGACACAAGAACATAAAGGGGATTTGAAATAGGAAGTGATCACCATTTAGTTTTGATAAAAATGAATATCATATTAAAAAAGATAAATGTGTAAAAAGTTTAAGAAGAATCAAACTGAAGTAGCTTTCAGAGATGAAATACAGACTCAAACATACAAATATAGACAAAAGTTTCAAAACAATCAATACAACAAACTCTGAAGAAAACTGATTAGTGACAGAGGCATGTGATAATGTTGAATGCAATGATAGAAAAATCAGAACTTCATGATGGACTCAGGAAATTAAAGAAGCAGTCATGGAAATGAAGAAAGTGTAACAATTATGTCAGCATGAGCTCTGATAGAATACAGAGAAAAATAAAAAGATAAAGTAAGGAATAAAAGTACAAATACAAAATGGCAAGACTTTGATAATAATATAAATGGTAAGATCAATATCAGAAAGGAGGGCAAAATGTTTTGAAAACTATGGAAAAAGTTTAGAACTGGAGGAAAGAGGACTGTATAAGGAATTAAAGTTGACATGAAAACTGAAGACAAAAACATGAATGGAGCAATTTCTTTGAAATTTTACTAAATGAAACAAGAATTGACCAAGTAATGGTAGAAATGCCATAAAAAAACATGCCTGAAATATGAAAAGGCAGCTGGAGTGGTGATATTTGACAAGAAATGCTCATATCAGGAGCCTTAACAGTTTGACACTGCATAAATCAGAAAGCCTGGTTCTTCCTCAAATTTCTGATAGGTACCCTGATTAGATGTATAGGATATTATAACAGTATTACATGAAAAGTTTACATCATTACTAACTTCCTAGCCACGATTTTCCTCCAAATTAATCTATATCTGTGAAATCTTATATTTCAGTTTTTTAAGGCTCTTCTTACTGAATCAATCCACCCAAATCTTGGCCTTCCTTTGGTCTTCTCCTGCATCATAGCACTTGTTTTGCTTAACTTTCTTCTCCCATTCTGATTAAGTGACCATACCACCTGAGATTAGCTCTGGGAATGTTAATTTATTCCTGAGAAAAACTGCAAAGTATTTTGTCAAAACAAAGATATACCATTATATTATAGTCTGGTATATCATCTAGGATCCTAAAATGGTATACCAAATGTTTCAAAGCTTGTAAAGAATTTTAAAAAAAAGTCAGTGGAAATAATACCCTATTTGATCACAAAAGAAATGAAGAAATTATTTATTATTATTAGACACCTCCAGAAAGTCCAAAGACTCATCGAGGGAGAGTGCCAACAGCATCGATCTGGTACTTATCCAATTCCTCAACTAACTCCATTTCTTTGCCATTTAGGCTTCTTATGTTGACAGTACCGATCTTGAACTCTGGTGATGTTGAGTTGGGGTGAGTTTTAGGATTTGTTCCAGTAGCTGACTTTTCGCTGTATACCCTGGTGAAAACAATGGGGGGGGGGGGACCTTGTTTAACCGGGCAATGCCTCAGCCAGCATGAAATTCTGTCATGCTGTACCATCATTTGAAATGTGGGTTTAAGCCAATAAGAATACAATTTGGTCAGCTAAATCCCAAATTGCTAGCCTATCCTCGCTGTTCAGTATCCATGTAGATACCTAAAAGGGTGCACCACGAGAAGGTGGGGATTGGACATTAGGTTAGAAGCTCTGGTCAGTTCTCTGCATCCCTTTAAAGACTATGTGGAGATCTCCTCTCAGTTATATAGCTTTGACCTTTAAGCACCCCCTCTCAATGTGGCGTGGAATTAAAAATATGCAAATGTCAAAACAAAGATATACCATTATATTATAGTCTGGTATATCATCTAGGATCCTAAAATGGTATACCAAATGTTTCAAAGCTTGTAAAGAATTTAAAAAAAAAGTCAGTGGAAATAATGCACCTTTGGCATCATTTCACTTTATTTTATGTAATGTCAGCTCTACATGCACCTTGGCAATATAACTACTATCTTTCAGTGGGATACAATTAGAGATGTTGTAGGAAGTTTGATATGTTGTCTGTGAAGACAACACTGAATTATAAGTGTTGAACAGCAGAAAAATCAGAGTATTTTGTTCTGTGAGTTTGAAAGAACTGCTTCTGGTAGATGGGGGGGGGGGGGTATTTTCATACCTTGCAGAAAAAGAAACTGCACTGTGATGGATAGTAGTGTGTTTAGAGGCACTCATGCAATATTGTATACAGCAATGGCTAGAGCTCCATATTCTGCACATGGCAGTCTGCTGTGTACCCTGTAAGGTTTCCCAATGTGGGCATAAGATGCTTGTCGAGATGGGATGATCTGAAAAGGATTTTATTTTGGGTTGATATGAAGACAATTGTCAAAATGAGTGATAGTTCATATGTTTTGATGAACAGGTAATGTCTGAAATGCTCCAGTCAATTTTTACTGCCTGGATAAGATTTTTACTGCCTTTACCTACAACTACCGGCAACACCCTTTCTCTCACAGAAAGAAATTGTCACTATGGATCCATACTGCATCAGTCAGATAAGTGCTTGGTAGAGACAGGAAGGAAGGAACATCTGTCTTCACCCCAAGAGGTGGAAGACAATGTGTAAAGGAATATTCACTGCTCTCTGGCACTTATCCAGCAAATGGCATATGAGGGAAGGAATTTTTATGTTCCAATTTTAGTCACAATGTAAATCCTAAGACCTTTGTTTCTGTTGTAACAGGGATTATTATTGGTCCCAGTCTTAATTCTGAGTCAGGTTCAAGATTACATTTGTGGCAAAAGTGAACACAAATAGTCTTCTGTGATAAAAAACCTGACACCATTTGTAATTGCCTCTCTATAACCTTCATGTTGCAGGAATTGTGAAAAGACGGGTATACTGATATCTGGGCATTGGGGTATACTGATATCTGTAGTTCCCAGCAGGTGGCTGCTACAATCAATTAGTTCTATCTTTTTCCAATACAATTTGTATTGTTTTCACGTTATTTGATTGTAGCAACACATGTTTTGTGGCAAGTACCTCTATCATCCAAACCTGTTGTCTTAATCTAGAGGAATAGTTAATTTTGTTGGTGTATATAGTATTAATGACAACAACATAAATAATAGTCAACAACTAAGTCTTGTTACACAAACAGTCACTGAAGGAAACCTTAAAGAAACAACTTACCTAGAATGACTTTAGCTGTATCTCCTTTAACAGACAAATAATGCAAAATCTGTTCACCATAATATGATGATCCACTTGTATCAGACACTGCCAACAATAAAAGGGCTGTGCCTTAAAAAAATTTTGAGAACAAAGCTATTAGACTAATGTGCACTGTTGTAAGTATTCTTCCAATAATGGCAAAATTTAACTATATAAATGAAAAAAATTTATTAGTGCATATCAAGTTCCAATTTTTACTATTGATTTTCTTACTTAAAAAAAGAAAGTAATTTTCAATTTTTTAAAAAAACGGATAATAAACTTGGCTTGCAAAACTAGTACCGTATTTACTCTAATATAACTTGCACTTTTTTCTCCAAAATATAAGTTAAAAAATCATGGTGAGAGATATGTGGGGATTTTCGGAAACTAAAGTTTTTCAGAAAAAACTAAATTGACGTTTATAATTAATTCCTCAGTATTCATTATAATTTTAATTGCTCACATTATTTATAAAATGAATATATTTAAATTTTAATTATCAACGTTATTTAGGTGATCAGCCACTCACCTTCATCATGCCAATATTTGAATCTTTTAGCAACAATGCTTCTGTAATTAAATTATTTTTGGCTCAATCATGTCCCAAGCTCACAAAATCCAGTTGCACAACAGTTCTAATGATGGTCTCTTAATATTAATCCACCCACATGCAATCCAAGATCAAGAAGTCAATACCCTCATTTCCACATTTCCTCTACTGGTTGCTTTCATTTCTATGCATATCATTGGTGCAATATTAACAAAAGATTGTGCGACCCAACGACAGAGGCAAGGCGACGATTGCTGAGTTGAAATGCTGATTCTGTTCAACCGGATTCCAAAATATCTGAAACTGCCATAAGAACAGTCAGTATCTATTTCTTAAAGTTCTAAACTTTTTTCGTGTGCAAACTATATGCGAAACTTTTTAATTTCTATAATAAATTTAGTTTAATCCTTTAATCCTGGGAGCCAGACCCCAGAGGTGGTGAAACCAAGGTGGAAGTAATGTAGAAGTCATATTTACCTATACGAGTTGCCAAAAGGTGTCTCACCTTATTAAATTACTCTGGATTTAGAGAAAGATGTTGGTTTTTTCACTTGGTTAGACTATAATAAATTTAGTTTAATCCTTTATTCAAGTGTAAGCAAACAAAGTTTGCACCTGAAGTATCTTCAGAACTGAGGCAACTCTTGGTAAAGGTGGACCAAGCACTCAGCACTCCTTGTCTTCGTATCTCCCATAATGCAAAGCACATCTCCTTGCAGACATGTATAATGCTATGCATTAAGGGAAGGGCCACTACCCAGACTGGCTTTGACCTTTGAGGTCTCGTCAATGGGAGCCAGACCCAGAGGTAGTGATAACAAGGTGGAAGCAATGTAGAAGTCATATTCATCTATATGAGTTGCCAAAAGGTGTCTCACCTTATTATTAAATTACTCTGGATTTAGAGAAATATGTTGGAAGTTTTTTTTTCTCTCCACTTGGTTAGACTATAATAAATTTAATTTAATCCTTTATCTAAGTGTAAGCAAACAAATTTTGCACCTGAAGTATCTTCAGGACTGAGACCTCAATAAAGGTCAAAACTGGTCTGATTTTGACCTTCCCTTAATGCATAGCATCATACATGTCTGCAAGGAGATGTGCTTTACATTATGGGAGATACGAAGACAAGGAGTGATGAGAGCTTGGTCCACTTTTACCACAAGTTGCCTCAGTCCTAAAGATACTTCAGGCGCAAACTTTGTTTACTTACACTTGAATAAAGGATTAAACTAAATTTATTATAGTCTAACCAAGTGGAAAAAAAACTTCCAACATCTTTTTAATTTATTTTTTCATAAAGTAAAATCAGGGGTGCGAGGTATACACAAGGGCAAGTTATATTTGAGTAAATATGGTAGGTCAAATTTATTTCTAAAGTAGGCCTAAAGTATCAAAAAAAACATATAATCAAAGTACTGTACATAAAACAGAAGAGTAAGCCACTTTAGCTTCTATAGTATTTCATGATGCAAGGTGACCATGCAGCTCAGTGGAAATAGCCCTTGAATCCACAGCATTACCCTCCCCCCCCACCAAAGAAAGCCTATTCTAAGTTCAATTATAGTAGCCAACTAGAATTTTTTTCTAGTTGGGAGGACTTTGGCAAGAATATAGAAAATAAATATCAAATAGGTGGCAAAATATTCTGGAGGTTGTTGAAGAAGCTTAAGAATGGAGGAAAGAGTGCTATAAAAGGAATTAGAGATGATAAAGGTGACATGAAAACGGGAGAAAAAGATATCCTTGAAGTATGGAGTAATTACTTTGAAAAACTGCTAAATGAAACAAGCAGTGATGACAGCACAGTGGTAAAACACACTGACCAGGCATGCAGTCAGGAATACATATCCATACTTGAAGTAGAAAAAGCAATCATAGGGTTGAAATGTGGAAAGGCAGCAGGAGTAGATGATATTCGACCAGAAATGCTGAAGTATGGTGGTATAAGAGTCTTACAGTGGCTGCGCTGCATAGTTCAGAAAGCCTGGACAGAGGGACGAATTCCTGATGATTGGAGTAGAGCTCTCATAGTACCCATATATAAAAAGGGAAATAAAACTGCATGTGAGAATTACAGAGGTATTTCCCTACTGAGTGTTCCTGGCAAGATCTATGCAAGTATACTTGAGAAATGGTCGAGAAGAATTGTGGAAGAAAAGCTTGGTGAAGAACAAGCTGGATTCAGGCCAAATAGAGGCTGCCAGGATCAGATCTTCACTTTACGACAAATAGTCTTGAAAGCATGGGAATATAACAAAGATCTGTATTTAAGTTTTGTCGATCTGGAAAAGGCATATGACAAGGTGCCAAGAGAGAAGCTATTCAATACGCTGCAGTTATATGGTGTCAATGGGGCATTATATCAAGCAATACTTAGTCTTTATTTGAGTTGTAAGTCAGCAGTTAGAATTGAAGGAAGTACAGGAAGATGGTTTAATGTTAAATCTGGTGTGAGACAAGGATGTACATTATCCCCTCTGTTATTCATTATCTATATGGATCACATTATGAAGGAAAGTGGTATTAAACATGATATCAAAATTGGAGATGTTAATGTCAGCTCTTTGCTTTATGCGGATGATGTTATACTTCTAAATAAATCTGCTACAAGTCTGCAAGATTCTCTGACTAAATTGAATAGCTCTTGTAATAGATATGGTATGAAGGTCAGCAATAAAAAGACAAAGACAATGAAAATAGGCAGAATCATTGAAAATGTCAACTGTGTTGTGAATGGAGAACCTGTGGAACAAGTAAAACATTTCAGCTATTTAGGCACGATTTTTACTGAAGATGGTAAATTAAATATAGAAATAGACAACAGAATCAGCAAAGCTGGTATGGTGGGAAATCAATTGAATAAATTCATATGGAATAAGAGAGAAATTAGTCGGAACACTAAATTAGCTGTATACAAGACAGTGTTCAAACCAGTTTTAACTTATGGATCTGAGAGCTGGGTCAGAAGTAAAACACTTGACCAAAGACTAGAGACTTCAGATATGAGAGTCCTGAGAAAGATTATAGGCGTGAACAGATGACATCAATGGCAGTATCATATTAAAAATGAGGATATTAGGAAAGAACTTGACATTGTCAGCATCCAGAAATGCGTTAGCAGAGCTAATCTCAGGTGGTATGGTCACCTAAACAGAATGGGCAAGGAAAGATTAGCAAAACAAGTGTTCTCTGCCAGGTTGGCAGGAAAACGACCGAGAGGAAGACCAAGATATAGGTGGATTGATACGGTACAAAGTGCTTTAGACGATAGAAATATAAGATCTGATAATATTGGAGTGTTGACAAGTAACAGACTGATTTGGAGGAAAATTGTAGATAGGAAATTAATAATGATGTAATTTTTTTTCATGTAGTACTATCATATCCTGTACACCCCTTGAGGGTACATGGCAGGAATTTGATGATGATGATGATGATAGAATTTTTTTCTAAACTTTTCTTTGACTCGTTTCCAAATTAGTTCATCTCTGGTATGGCGAAAGGTCTTCCTCCCCAAACTCTGGTTTTTAATCCAGAGTTTGGGGAGGAAGAAGGCAAACCATAAAATCTTATGGTTTGATTTCTATTCTTTGTGAGTTGCCAGTTTTCTCTTGGAATATCCAGTGCTGTGATGATAGGTGTTCTCTTCAGATTTCTCTACTGATGTAGGTGTTCTCAGGGCTCTGTTATAATACCCATCCACCCTCTTTCTTATATATACGAATGACTGTCTGTTTTTAATTATTGACAATAATACAAGTGTTATGATTTAGGATCCTTTATCTCTACATCTTATTGCACTTAGTTGGTATCCATCCCACAGAGATATCAGCCAATAAGTAATGTTGGCCATCAAACTATTGACCTACTGCTGCTCTCACTTTGGTGCACTCCGTAAAGTAGTGGAGAAAGTAATCAATAGCCAACTTCATCCCCTGGAAAACTAATCAGTGACATCATAAAGGATTCCACCATCCATTCAGGATCTACATCAGATTTTGCCTACATCACCATGTCCATGTGTCATAGAAAGGTTTGTAGAAACCCACTGTTGCATCTAACATTCTCAAGGCATCTGATAGGGTCTAGCATAGAAGGCTTCTCAGTAAAATACCATCTTATGGTTTGCCTTCTATTCTTTGTGCGTTGCCAGTTTTCTCTTGGAATATCCAGTGCTGTGATGATAGGTGTTCTCTTCAGATTTCTCTACTGATGTAGGTGTTCTCAGGACTCTGTTATAATACCCATCCACCCTCTTTCTTATATACACGAATGACTGTCTCTTGCTTATGTCATACCCACTCTCTCTCTCTCTACTCCTACTTATATGACAAATCCTGCAATACTAATACCAATCTTCAAAGTCTACAACCAGTGCTCTAAGCACTAATTTTCATACCATTTTTCATTGTAGTGATGATAACCTAATCACCTTCAATGCTCCCAAGATGATTATATTTTTTCTAATAAAAAGCAAACAAACAAAAAACACCTTAGTTCTGCTTCCCTTACCTTTTGAAAACACTCAGCTCAATTATCAAGACCAGATCTCTTTTTGGACAGACAAATTTCTCTAGCCTTTCCTGATACAAACACATCACTAGATGCAATTTCTCATCCTCAAAAAAAAAAAAAAACCTGCTGAACCCTCTATTAGTCAGCATCAAAATCCTTGAAGAGAGCAGATTGGCTAATTGATGATCCCTATCTAACTGACTTAGTCAAGTCAAAGTCTCAGTCTGTTTCTGCATCGCATCTTTTCAATAGACATCATGACACTGTTCAGTGTAACTGGCATCCATCATTTTCTTCTCCAATTTCTGAATAACAGCAGTCAAACATAACATTTACAGTTGAACTGTTAACTCAGTGAACCTGCAATTCCCACTGATCTTCCATTCCATCTACTTCTGTTCTCTGGAAACAGCCTTCTCTATGATCCTATAGACTGCAATTTGCAACTCTTCAAAAAGATCAATACAATTCCTTCTCTCTTAATTGCACTTGAGCTTAATTTGCTATAGGTTCTACAACCTACATAAACATTAAATTGGTAAGTTCACAAATAAAAACCTGTAGTGACTATTCTAAGATTCAACTGCTTATCAGTCATGCAAGGCCGGCTCTATCGATGGTGCATTTGCACGAGGCAGAAAAATTGGCCTAAACTATACGAAAAATCATAAAAAAGTAATTTATTTATTCTCTGTTGAAACCAGACTTCAGTATGTTCTGTTAAATTTTTACATAATAAAACTGTATTGTACTGTATATTTTTTAAAATATCATAATCATTTAAAATAATGTAGTATTATGTTGCATTTAATACTGCACTGTCAATGTTAATATTAAAAGATGTGACAATATCAGAACACCTATCTTGCATTTATTTCCGATTTCACTGTTGCTATGAGTTAGTAAATCTCATTTGACCAATGAGACCAAACGATCATAATGAGATAAGTGGTTAAAAGCAAACCAATTAAAGAAATAGTAGCAAAATACATAAATACAGTTGTGTAGTGATTGTTAATAATATTTTTTTTTTGATATTAGGATTTGGCTTTTAAAATAATTTTAACATTCCAATATGTCTGATAAAAGAAAAAAACTATCAGGCGCAGAATACCGCAAACAAAAATTGGAAAAAAGAACGCGATATTCAGAAACAAAGTGGGGCTTTGCATAAATATCTAAAAACTGAAACAGCTAACAGCTAATGTAGTACAAGAGAAAATAAGCAAAAGGACCGAAACAAAAAATTCTGAGTTCATGGCAAGTACTTCTAATTGTGATTCCAGTAATGTTGATATTAGTAATAATGAGGGCAAAAACGAAACTGATTTAACATCTACTTTCTTCAAAAAAAAATTAAGTGATGAACTTGAAATGAACAAGTCTTTAAGTGATGCTGAAAGACTGGAAATCGTAATGAAAGGTCTGCCGGCGAGATCAAAAAGTGATTTCGTTTTTCCGTGCAGCTCTAATGGTCAGAAATTTTCATTAGATCATTGCACCAGGGAATTAAGCAATGGAGAATATATTAATCTATCATGATTAGTGTATTCTAAAGAAAAAAGATTCTGTATTTTGTTTACAACACTGCAAGTTGTTTTTCATAATAAAATTTCACTCACTGCTAACAGATATAACGATTGAGGGCATTTATATCTATCTATCTTAATGAACACAAAAAACCACTTGGAGGCCCATAGTTGACTGTGTTGTCATCTAGGCTTAAATTAGAACAGATGATTGATTCAACGTAACAAAAATTGTTAAATGCAGAGACTCGGCACTGGAAGAGCATAACAAAATGCCTAATTGCCATTGTACAATTTTTAGCTCAACAATGTTTGCCCTTTCAGGAAACATCTGATAAATTGTATGTTCATAATAACGGCAATTTTTTGAAGCTTGTTGAATTAACTGTGAGATTCGATAATGCTATGTCTGAACATTTATTAAGAGTATCTCATGGATCGGCCCAACATTATCTTGGGAAAAACATTCAAAATGAATTGATTTATCTTCTCTATGGAGCCATAAAAAGGAAAATAATTTCTATGGCACAGAATGCTAAATATTACCGCATAGTTACAGACTGTACTCCCGACGTAAGTCGTATTGAACAATTAACACTAATTGTAAGATTTGTTAATATGGATCCAGGTGATATCAAATATCCATGAGCACTTTGTTGGTTTCATTCCTATAGAAGCCACTACAGGCTCAGTTTTAACTAAATGTATACTTAAAAAGTTGTCAGATATGAATATTCCTATCGCAAACATGCATGGCTAGGGTTACGACAATGGATCAAACACGAAATGGAAAACATTCAGGAGTTCACCAACGCATTAGGAATTTGAACTCTAGAAATTTTTTTTTATACCTTGCTTTTCTCATTCTCTGAAGTTAGTTGTCAATGATGCTGCTATGTCATCTAGTGAAGGGATTTCATTCTTTGAAACAGTTCAGAAATTCTGTGTTTTTCTCACATCAACATTGTTTTAGAATTTTTTTAAAAATATTACGACTAACTTCCAAATCATTAAGTACTACCTGCTGGGAATCTATAATTGAAGCCTATTGTCCTTTAAGATATTATATTGAGGAATTTTATGATGCTTTGAAAGAAATTGCTGATGACAAGTCAATAGCAATTTCAGGAAGCTGAAACTCTTGCTCTTAAGCTCAGAGATTTTAAATTTTTATGTTGTTTGGTTATATGACACCCATGTTTTAAATGAAATTAATGTTGTTAGTAAATTATTGCAAAGCATAAAAATAGAATTGTCTGCTAACATATCTACTTTAAGAATGTTCTTCAAAGCTTTGAGAATATAAGAAATGAGGAATCATTTCAAAATTTTCTTGTAGATGCTACAACATTAGCTGAAAAAGTTGAAGCTGATCCTAATTTGAAACAACCAACATTTGTAAGGTACTCGAGTGCGCCGGCAGAAAAAACAGCAGGATTATGAAGCAAAAGATGAGTTTATTTCTGATCCCAAAACTAAATTTAAAATTGAGTATTTCTTTCTTATTGTTGATGTATGAAAAATGTGAACTGTTGTATTCCAATTGCCCAAATCGATGAAAGATTTGGGAAACTGGAATACCACAGTTCACATTTTTATATAATATCCCTAAATTGAAATCTGAGGTGACAAATGAGCTTTTAAACAAATGTGAAAATCTAGGAAGTATTCTAATGCATCAAGAAAATAGGCATTGATGCCATTGAGCTATTTGATGAATTAAGAGTAGTTTCTCACTTAGTACCAGAAAATACACCACCAACTGAAGTGCTATGTTATATAATTGAAAATAGCTTTGCTCCTAATGATGCAGTAGCCTTAAGAATATTACTGTCATTACCGGTAACATTTGCAAGCAGCGAGTAGTCTTTCAAAAACTAAAGCTTATTAAAACTTATTTACATTCTACTTTGGCCGAAACTTGATAGAAAGGTCTTGCCATGATTTCAATTGAACATGAAATTGGTCAGAAATTAAACTACACTGGTCTTATTTGTGATTTTGCAAATATGAAAGCAAGAAAAGTTTTGTTTTAAACAGTGGATTTACATTTTTACAGTGAAAATGTAAATTAACTTATATTAAGACATGACATTTATTCTAAAAAAAAAAAAATATATATATATACCACAGTTACATGTTTATGATTTAGCAGTTCTTCATTCTACATGACGTGATGAGCATTACTAAGATGTAAGTTAATAATAATACATTATAAAAACAATATTTTTTAGGCTGTGTTGATAGTATTTGTGATATGAATGAATTTTAGAGCAATAAAATTATTGATTTTTCAAATAAACTAACTTTTAATAACTGCCACTTTGTTATAATTTAATTAAAATTTACTAAAATTAGTTTTTTTTTTTTTTAATATGTTCTTTTATAAGAGATACAAAACCAGGTAGTCCGAAATTTCAATAATGCTGGGTGACTTCATTTAATGTTTACAGATAGTGTTTTGGAATACTTCTGATTTGATGATGCTACTAAGTTCTATGATTTGTGCAATGGAGACAAATGTACTGGAGCTGCATTACTATAGTCCAGGGATGGGGAAAGTCTGGCCCATGGGCCGTATAAGGCTGCGAAATCATTTGGTCTGGTCCTGTTAAGGCAACTGCAGGCAGGCTTGAAATTCAATAAATCTAGGAGCTTTTTTCATAGCAACATAAATTTATATTAAGTGAATCATAATAATGACTTAATTTTGAGGGACAAGCAAGGAACGTCCATTACAGGATAGACAGGATACATGAGTACACGAGGGGACAGACACATAAGACCTCGAGAGTCAATGGTACGAACATTAGATATGTTTCAAATCCAAGATGCAGGATTAGAACAGCGATCAAAGCAAAATATTTGCATCGTTGGCGACACACACACACACACACACACACACACACACACACTGGATAGTTATTAAAACTTAAGTGGTGTGACATCCTACAAATGACAACTATAAAGAAAAGAAAAGTTGATCTTTCCAAGAGAAATGGACAAAATTATTATTTTGTTGTTGAAGTCAAAAGCAAACCTGTGTGCCTAGTTTGTGGCGATACGTTAGCAGTAATGAAAAGAGCCAATCTGGAGCGTCATTACAGCTCAAAACATGTTAAACTCAATGAATAGGGAGGCCAAATGCGTCTCGATAAAAGCAATGCTATTCAGCGGAGTTTGGAATCACGACAAGCTGCTTTCACTAGGCCTTGTTGTGACAGAGACAATGTTATTCAGATGAGTTATGTAGTGAGCGAGCTAATCACAAAGAAGCTGAGGCCTCATGTAGAGGGAGAGTTTGTGAAAGAGTGCATAGTGTTGCAGAGTTGTTAGCACGAGACAAAGTAAAATTGTTTCAGAATGTTAGTTTGTCTCAGAGAACCATCTCAGATCAGATTACTGCCTTAGCACAAGATATTGAAAATACATTGAAGGATTCTGCAGGAGATTTCCAATTTTTCTCTCTGGCTTGTGACGAGACAACGGACATAACAAATACTGCTCAACTGACCATTTTCGTTCGTGGGATAACTGCAGAGTTTGACACATGAGAGGAACTGCCACCACTGGAAGCCATGCATGGCACTACAAGAGGTGAGGACTTGTTTTATCAATGTAAAAACTTGAGCTAACATTTGAAAAGTTAAGTGGCCTTATTACAGATGGAGCTCCAGCCATTGTTGGAGTTAAAAAGGGTTAATTGCATTTGTCAAGAAAGAACTGAATCGTCTCAGTCTTGATTCAAGTGATTTAATTATATGCCACTGCATCACACACCAAGGAAATCTCTGTGCATGGTCATTGCAGATCAACAATGTGATGTAACAGTAGTATCATGCATAAATTTTGTCAAAAGCAGGGGATTAATCAGCTGCCAGTTTAAGGAGTTACTGAATGATCTTGAGTCTGAGTACGATGATCTTGTTTATCACTGTAAAGTGGAGTGGCTCAGTTGTGGGAACATGCTCATGAGGTTTTACGAACTGTAGGATGAAAACAAGCAGTTCATTGAGATGAAGGGAAACCTGTCAGGGAACTCAATGACAGCAAGTGGCTGTGTGATCTAGGTTTCATGGTGGACATTACCAAGTACCTCTCAGAGCTGAACGTCATGCTGCAGGGCCCCAACCAGCTTCTCAGCTCCCTGCTTTGAAATCATTTGAAGCTAAATTAAGGCTGTGCAAAGTGCAACTTGAAAGGAATAACACAGTGCATTTCCCCACTCTGGAAGGACAAAAGCTTTCTATGACACTTGAATATGCTGGTGAATGTGCAAAACTAATTGAGGCATTTAATGAAAGATTCAAGGCCATGAAAAGTAAACAAATGGAATTGAACATCTTTGCTAAACCGTTCAATGTAGAACCAACTGATGTGCCTGATAACCTACAACACGAAATCATTCAACTGCAAAGTCATGATGAGCTAGGTACAACAACCTCCCACTGCTTGAGTTCTATAAACGTTACGTAAGCAATGATGAATTTCCCACTTTGAGGAGATATGCATTGAAATATGCATCTGTGTTTGGAACAACTTACTGCTGTGAGCAGTTCTTTTCAAAACTTACCATCGCAAAGAGTCGACTCTGCTCCAGACTGACCAACACAAACCTGGAAAAGCAATTGAGAGTAGCAACATCATCAATACCAGCTAACATCATACTGTTGGATCCACTTTCGTCTTAACCTATACTTTGGATCCGTCAATTTGTCACTAAGATGTTCCTTAACAAAAAAAAAATAAGTTGCTAGTTGATTTCTAATCCAAATATAGAGAAAATTTGTATTTATTGACTGCGCCACTCTATATCTAAATTAGTCCAAGAATTAAAATAAAACCAGCTCTCAACTATTTCCCTTTTATGTGTTGTTATTAAGTATACAGGCCGAGTTTATTTAACTTATTTAATTCACCCGCTTTGGTTCGATTATTTTATGAACAGTGCAGTAAAAGAGATTCAGGCAAAGTACAACTTTAGATCAACAAAACAAACATTTAATACACTTTAGTTTAAATCACTGAATAAGGTATTACAAACATTTTGGCTCATCTGGTAATATAGTCATAATTTCAGGCAATGGTTAATCTGTTGTCTGAAATACAGCTTTCACAAAATTTAATTAACTATTTGATAAAGTTCAATGTCAAAGTTCCTTAGTAACCAATTACATTAATATCTCATAGTTACTTATGTTTCAAATACAATATAAGGGCGGCAACACTTCTTTACAAGTATACACTCTTAAATCCACACTCCAGCTAGTCTCCACAAAAGTTACTGTTAATGTAGGGATATATTAGGAACAAACACACACAAACACACATCTCCGCTTAGGAGTAAACAAGTTGGTTCATTCTTACCGGTAAATTTCCTTGTTCATCTACTTATAAACGGACACCTTTTATAACTGTATTCATCTTAAACAATTAACAGCACTCATTAAAAACAAATCCTCTTAGTAATAACTGAATAAATTAATGGTTGCAATTCACATAGTTAAAGGTTCTTGCTTGGAGCAAAACGCTTGTACTATCTCTGACATCACTTGACCAATTCAGTATATTCTACTAATACTTATGAACTAAGGTAACATGCAGTAATTCTTTAACTTGAAGTTTTTTATGCACAATTGCCTATTCTTCCAGCATTTAATTAATCTTTTAGGCACTATATCTCTTAGCATAGCTATTGTTTAAATTTAACCTTGCTACCTCTACTTATTCTCTTAGTTACTCCATGCTATTCTTCAAGTTTCTGTGTGTCCCTGAAAGGTCGGTCCTGAATCAAAATCCCAACAAAATTATCGCTAGTCATCCAGTTGCTACTTTGCTATCTTCCGATGTTTTATTTGTTGTTCTGCAACTTACTAACTAACTCGCTCCTTGACTAGTAGACCTTAGCAAGCTACTTGACTGACTCGCCGACTCACTGTTATTTCTCTACTCGCTATTATCTCACTTTGATCCCCCCGAAAATTCAATCGTTTTCTCTGTTCTTCGCTTATATATCCCTTCTTCCTGCGGAAATTATTCTCATGCTTTACTTCTACTAAAATCCTTTCCAGCCCTTCAATACCAATCTGC
Source organism: Typopeltis vanoorti (assembly GCF_054136105.1). Lineage (NCBI taxonomy): Eukaryota > Metazoa > Arthropoda > Arachnida > Uropygi > Thelyphonidae > Typopeltis > Typopeltis vanoorti. The sequence goes on along the minus strand of NC_143561.1, from coordinate 37,803,563 downwards.
CACGCTCTGTTGTTCTAAACTCGCGCTAGCTATCTTACATACGTCTCCATGACAACCAAAACAAAATATAATAAAACTGAGGCACTGCACAACGTTATGCCTCTACATACAGGAACAAATAAGGAATATTTACATTTCAATTAATACACAGTTAAAATGTGGAATACAAATTCTTATGATATTAACATAGCAATAAATAAAATAAACTTAATAATATTTTAATACAGTCTTTTCACTATTATTATATATCCTTGATTAATTAATTAATTATTAATAGAACTTAAAGGTAGTTACATAAATATTAATTTATAAACAAGTGATTTACATTAAATAATAATTACAAGTCTAGCTTATGTGATGGAAGATCATGTTGGATTCTGAAGTAAATATTAATTACTCAAATCTCTATATATTCAGAATCCAACAACACACCTCACCAAAGAGAAGCAGTTCCAGCCATCACATTAGAGGAGAGTTGATTAAATGTTTGATCAAACATAGAAGGCTAATTTTTTAAGTTGATAATTTTGTATGGCCTGCAAATGATGTTATTAATATCCAAATGGCCCTTGGCAGAAAAAAGGTTCCCCACCCCTGCTATAGTCTAATAATCATCAACTATTATCAGATGTCAGCTAGAACAGAAGCCCCTCAAACCAAGTATATAATTTCTTGGTCTATATTTTATAGTATAACCAAGTGATTCTAACAACTTTCTCTAATCCAGAGTAATTTAATAATAAGGTGTGACACCTTTTGGCAACTTGTATATGAAAATATGATTTCTGCATTACTTCAACCTTTGAATCACCTCTGGGTCTGGCTCCCACTGAAGAGACCTCAATAAAAGTTTTGGTAGTGACCCTTCCCACATTATATGAGGGTTGTTTGAAAAGTTTGGTAAATTTCCAATAGACTGTGACACAATTTCGTTCATTCATACCAGTGTTGGCACGTATAATCTTTTTCATGACCCCTGGCAAAATTTTAGCCATGTGAGATGCGTAGTTCTGGTTTGGCAAACCTTTAAAATGACTGTGTTCGCATTTTCCATAAAAATGAAGAAAAACAAGTTTTGTGCAGAATAAAACACTTTTATCTGGAGAAGTGGACAACCGTGCAGATGAAAGCAGAGTTAGATGCAGTTCATGGGGACTCTGCACCAGCATTAAAGACTATTTATTTTTGGATAAACGAGTTTAAACATGGTCGTAAGTCCATCAAAGATGAAGCACGCTCCTGACGCCCAATTGAGGTCACTACAAAGGAAATAACTGACAAAATCCATGGCATCATTATGAAAGACCGCCGAGTGAAAGTGTGTGAGATTGCTCAGATTGTAGACATCTCAACTGAATGGGTGTATAATATCCTGCACGAAAAATTGCACACGAAAAAGCTGTGTGCGCGCGATGGATGCACAGATTGTTGACTGTCAATCAAAAACGCACACGAAAAGACATTTCAATGGAGTGTTAGGTGATGTTTAATCGCAATTCGCAGGATTTTTTTGTGTCGATTCATGATTGTGGACTTAACTTGGATCCACCACTACACACCTGAGTCCAAGCAGCAGTCAAAACAGTGGACAATTCCCTGTGAAAGAGCACCGAAAAAAGTGAAGACCGTTTTGTCAGCTGGGAAGGTGATAGTCACTGTTTTTTCATATTCCCAAGGTAGACTATTTGGAAAAGGTTAAGACAATAACAGAAATCTATTATGCGTCATTGTTGGACCATTTAAAAGAAGAACTGAAGAAAAAACAGCCAAGATTGGCTCACAAAAAAGTGCTCTTTCATCAAGACAATGCACAGTCCCACACATCAGCCGTCACAATGGCAGAATTGCAAGAATTGAGGTTTGAATTGGTTCCACATCCACTGTATTCTCCGGACTCTGCCCCGTGTGACTTCTTGTTCCCAAAATTAAAAATTTGGCTCAGTGGGAAAAAATTTTCTTTGAACAATGATGTCATCAAGGCTGTCAATGACTATTTTGTACAATTTGACAAATCCTACTTTTTAGATGGGATGAAAAAATTGGAAACTCGCAGGACCAAATGTGTAGACCTCAATGGAGACTATATTGAGAAATAAAGGCGATTTTTTCCAAAAAAATGTGTAACTTATTTTTGTACCAAACTTTTCAAACAACTCTCGTGCATGTCCACAAAGAGATGTGCTTTGCATTATGGGATACTAAGACAAGTGATGTGAAGTCTTAGCTTCCTTATATGAGTTGACCCAGTCCTGAAAAAATACTTCAGACACAAACTTTGTTTGCTTACACTTGGATAAAGTATTAAACCAAGTGTATAATTTCTTGGTATCTTTAATTCATAGTATAACCAAGTGAAAAAACTTCTAAAATATATATATATATATATATATATAGTCTGATGAAAATCCACTCTGACAGTCATAAGGTGAAGGAGTAGGAATGTAAATCAAAACAAAAGTGAGAGAAAAGCACATTAAATGCAAAAAGGTCTTAATTTGGAAATGAGTTTAACAGAAGGAAATTCTCAGAGTCAATTATCATCCAATAAAACAGAGAAGTCAAACAGCAACACACAAACATGCGCGTGCATGCACATGTTTCTGATTATAATGCACATAATGATTCTATAAAACATTTTGTCTGGCTTACAAACATAACTTGATTACTGTTATATACAAGTAACATCATATATTAGTATCAAAATAAAATAGTTACGATAGAGGAATTTATCCTTACTATGTTGAAAACAATGCATACTAACCTATTTTATTCCAATAGTATTCTACTCTATCTGCTTTGAAAAAACTCTTCTGGGCAATTATGGCACTACTGCCTTCAAACTTGGGATATTCAAATAATCTCACAAAGGATGGCTGACCCTGAAAGTATAAATCATTTATTTATTATTATTTTATTTTATTTTTTTTTTTTGACAAGTATGTGAATCCAAGTGCACATCCACAATGTACCATGAATTCTATGAAGCATTTGGAACTGCACATGCCAAGACTTCATAAGTTCATATTACTAGCAAATGTTTATGCAGTTCGTTATACATTTTGGTTAAAATGCTATAAAGAAGGACTTTCCATCTGTGACTTAAAGATTAAAAATGAGATGGTTTATCTTCAATTTTCGGAATCATTGCTGTGTGTGTAATGCCATGGTAGTTTTCACATCTCAAAAGAATTCTCAATGACTATTCTAACACGTCACAAGCAGAAATACTCAACAGGTTTAAGTTTGGGTTTATGGTGGACAAGATGTGTTAAAATATACATCGATGCTTCTCAAAATGCAATACTACTTATAAAAAGTGAGTGATCTAATAAAATCACTTATTCAATAAACAAAAACCATCATATGGGCTTAGACACAAATAATTTTTTCTTTTTTAATTTCATGATACTAACTCGCAAAAGCTTATAAGCTTATAATACATTTAGTTCTATGGGTAGGTTAAGGGTTAGATATTCTAGGAATCTTACTCTAAAGACCAAATATGTTACTTTTCAATCCATGGCAGGCTTCAGTAAGCAAAACGGTGGTCTTGTAATGGGAAATGAAAATTGTCCACTATATAATTGAGTATGACTGTTTGGAGAACTCTGAAAGCTAAGTTGTTTAGTTTTAAAAAAAAAATTAGCATTATCAGTTAAAAAAAATTGTATTAGAATTAGACTGTATTGTGGAGTTAATTAGTTTTAAGTTAAAAGTTATGTTTTAAATATTGTTAATTTAGTCTTTTGCATGGTAAGTTATGTAGTGTAGAACATGGCACCAATGCAAAACAGAACAATGACGTCCAAGGTTTCACTGTTTAAAGAATTTAGCCAAAGGGACTTTGTGCAGTTCAATGTCTGCAAAATGTACGCATTACTGAAGGCAAATAGAATTTGGACCATTTAAAAGAAGAACCGAAGAAAAAACAGCCAAGATTGGCTCACAAAAAAGTGCTCTGAAAGTGATAATGGTGGTAAAGTGTGCTGAAAAGGCTATACGACTGAAGGTCAAAAGTGTGTCTCAGGTTGTGAGATTAAAGTAGTGGATGGAACTCAGAATACACTTGAAAATGTGTGTGATGTAACAACAGATAGAATCAAAAGAGATTAAATGCGACATGATTGAGAGCGAAAGAGAGAAAAAGTGTTGATTGAAAGAATAGTATGATGTAAAGAATGAAAAGTTGGCTGTGATGAGGGAGAGAGCTCGGTTACGTGGAGTGATACACAAGATTTAGTGGGAAGTGGAACAAATGCAGAAAAATGTGGCAAGTGGGTCAGCTGATAACAGAGAGAAAGAAGTGCAAGATAAGAAAAATGAAGGCTTGACCAAGAGAAGGAAAATTCAAGGAGTGAGTCTTGTATGGCGATTCGATCATAAGAGGTGTGATCAACAAAATTGTGTTTTCCGGGTGTGAAAATTAATAATATTAGTGAGGCTATTATAGAGCACAAAAGGGTGAGCTGAAAGAGATGATCATATTGGCTGAAACGAAAGATTTGAAAGGAGAAAAGTATGGTGTGAGAGAGAGAGGACATGAAAGAATTACTGGAAGTAACAAAAGAAAAGCGTGAGAGAGTTAAGATACTGAGTCTGTTGCCATGGTATGAAGTAGAGCTGAGAAGGAGGACCATAATAACAAATGACTCAATGCGTAGGTTATACAGGAGTGGCATGGATTTTGTGGATGTGTGGAGTGAGTTTGACAGGTGAAAGGACTTATACAAGGATGGTTTGCATCTGAATGGATTTTGTATTCAGAGACAGGAAAAAGTGTTGTTGAATGAAATGAAAGTGGATGTGCAGAATCAGGGAAAATAGAGCTTTTAATGGGGAGAGGGTAAGCTGTTGAGTGGATACGCAGACATCAGTGAGGCAGTTGAGTGTAAGAATGTATATAATATGCCTAAGTTAGTACCACAGGTGTGATCAACAAAATTGTGCTTTCTGGGTATGAAAATTAATGATGTTAGTGAGGCTATTCATGTACACGATGCCAGGAGCATTTGGAAACAAACAGGAGGAATCTTTGGTATTAGTTAGTTCATCCTGGTCAAAGGTTATTAGCATTAGTGAGACATGGCTGACAGAAGATGATATAGTAATAGTATATGAATGTAATAATTGTTTAAGATCTATTCAAGTTATGACAACTATATAAACACATACAGGAAGTTATAAGAGAAGCAAAACAATTGAATGTTTCTCTGCTTCACAATTGAATAAAATGAAAAATATCTTGAATTCAATAAAAATAAATGCAAGGAAAAGAATGACGAGGAAGTCTTTCTGGATCACAAAAGACATTGAAAGTGCAACAGTATATCATCCAGGTGGTGATATTGCAGGAATGAGAGAGAGAGCCAAAGGTTTATACGGGAACTGAGGTAAATGAAATAGAGGTGCATAGCATATTACAGAACCTTAATGTGAATACAGCTGTGGGATTGGAGGGTATACCAGCTCAAGTTTTACGTGAAGTGGTGAGGGAATTGTCGCCTTTGACCATATTGTTTTATCTAAGTCTCAATTCTGGGTTAGTCCCAAGAGGATGAAAAGAGGGGAAAATAATTCCATTGCATAAAGGAGGCTCAAAGACTGATGTAGCAAATCACCAACCAATCAGCATATCAGGAGTTGTCGTCAAAAGTACTGGAGAAGCTGGTCAAGAGCAAAACACAGGAATGGATAAATGGAAATAGGATACTGTATTGGGGGGGGGGGGAGAATGGTTTTGTAAAGGGTAGGTCATGCCTCAGTAACTTGCTCACACTTTATAATACAGTGACAGCTGAAAAGGGTAATGGGTTTACAGTGATTCTACTGGACCTTGCCAAGGCCTTTGACAGGATAACACATGGAATTATAATCAGTAAACTGCAGCACATGGGAATGGATATAGGGTTGGTGAGATGGATAGAAGGGTGGTTGATGGAGAGATATCAGAGTAGTTAATTCAGGAGTAGAGCCCAAAAGAAGGCCTGTGATTAGTGGTGTGCCACAGAGTTCTGTTCTTGGACTGCTACCATTTAATTTTTTCATTAATGATATATATAAAAAAAAGGATCTGAGAGGAACTGTTTAGTTATTTGCTGATGATGCAAAGCTGGGTAGAGCAATAGTTAATACAGATGATGTCAAAATTTTGCAGGATTTTGAATATATTGGCAGACTGGATGTTATTTTAATGTAGCAAAATGTAAGGCTATGCATTTTGGGATGAAAAGATTACCAGCTGTATACCATATTGGTGGAACTGTACTCCAGGAAAGTGATGAAGCCAGAGACTTGGGAGTGTTAGTGGAGGCACATAGCAAAGTGGCTAAAGAAGGTCTTCAGATTACTTTGATGAGTAGAGACAAGCAGATTATTGATCCTCTTTATCGAGCCTTGATAAGACCCCATCTTGACTACAGTGTGCAGATCTGGGTGCCAGGGATTTTTGGTGATGAGGAGGTGGAGATGATCAAGAGGCAAGTGACCAAGATGGTAGCAGGTCTATGGAATGAACCTTACGAGAAAAGGTTGAAGATTTGTGGGTTACAGAAACTGTTTGATAGGTGGAAAAGGGACGATGATTGAGACATACAAATTACTTGGGGGTTTTTAGAAGATTAATTCAGAGGAAATTTTCACAACAGGTCTGGTTGTGGGAGATCTAGGGGCCATTCATGGAAACTGAGTAAGAGTGTAGTTAGCAAGGGTGTTAGAACTAGGTTGCCAGAGTCTGTTGTGGGTGCCATGACTGTGAATGAATTCAAAGCAAAACATGATAGATAATGATGTTTAGAGCCTCCCTCAATGAGTCTAAGACTCCTTGAAGTAGCTAGTAGTAGTAATAATAACCACAGCCTGTTAGTTGGAGAGTATAAATGCTCTCAACTAATAAACAAAAATGTGTAGATATGTCTCTTTAAAGGGCTATTATCATTGTTTAGGATCTTGCTAAGGCTATCAGATTCTTCAGATTGTGTGTGTGTGTGTGTGTCGAACTCTGTTTTAGGAGACAGAAAATTGTACCACCTCCTCTGTACAACACCAGCTGATTTATCCTCACTTGAAGAACTCTTATTAAATGTCCATGTGTGTGTGTGTGGTATTCAGGTGCAGATATTTTTTTCAACCAAAAGGCATCTTTTACCTCTTTAGCTGCAATATTCAAGTGGAAAGGGGAAGAATTTATTAATCTATTTATTTTATTTTATTTATTTATTTTTTGCTAATGCAAATAGTCCTATGGAAACCAAAACTGATATGACTTGGTTACTGAATATTAAATTCCAACTAGTATCAAATTATTACCATCAACTTGAAATGCTCTGCCAATTTTTTCCAATAAAAATGATCAAACTGCAACTGAAGAATAACATGAACATGTTCTTGTACATGCACTATCTTAAATATCAACTTTTATTAAATTCCATTCAGTTGGAGCCAAGATACTTCTCAGCTCCAACTGGATATAATTTCAAAACATTCTGTCTCTGTAAACAGTCCAAGTGGAACAAATGCTGAAAGAAATCAATCCAGCCAGTCTGCAAATAATTTGCCATAATTTGCAGAACATGTCTAAATATATTAAGCAAAACTTGGCTTGGTGAGTTCAAGGATGAAAATATCAACAGGCATTGTAACAATTACTGATAATGAAAAAAATTAGAAACCAAAAAAAGAAGAACTAATCAGAGATAAAGAGATACACAGAGAAAATAAAAACTTTTCATTCACAAGAATGTTTTTGTCTACTATATGAAATAACTTGCATTTTTCTATGTATTCATTTTTAAGAGGATTCTTAGGTGGTATCAAAATCCATAAGCAGCAAAAACCTACAAGCCATAGTTACATTTATGGATCTTCATTATGCTTCAAAGCTGAAAATATGTCCACGTACTGCTTGCATGTAAAAAGTTCAATGGAACCATTTCATATGAAACATGCGTTTTGAAAGTCAATGTGTCAAGCATGGCAATATTCTACATTTGTCATCATCATCAATTTCCTGATATATATCCCAAGAGGTGTTCAGGTTACTATGACACCACTAGATGATTAAGTTTACATTATTATTAATCTCCTATTTTCCTCCTGGAACACATCCCAACTCAACATCAGTACTGTCAATTTAAGAAGCATAATGGAAAAGAAATGGAATTACCAGAAGAATTGGATAAGTACCAGATTACATAATATGCATGACTGACACAAAGAAGGCAAAAACAGATGAGATCTTTCTAAGCAACAAATACAAAATGTTATATTCAGGCAATAATAATTAGGAAAAAGAAGTAATAGCTATAGTATTCAACACTAAATATGAGATAATCTTCTGGAATGGCAGGAAATATCAATTAGAGTGATATGAGAAAATATCAGAATAGGGAACTGAACACAGACTTTATCTGTGCTTATGGTCTCACAGAAGGTTCTACCATGGAAGAAATGGAGGAATTTTTTTGAGGCATTGAAGGCAGCTGGCACAATAAAAAAATGAAAAATTGGTCCTTGTTGGAGATCTAAACAAGAGAGTAGGAAATGATTACCAGGCATAGAAATGTTTTGGGAAAATTTGGAGAAAATTTCTAAGCTAATAATAATGTTAAATGCATGCTGGATTTCTGTTCAGGGAATGGATTAGTTATTACTAACACCATATTCCAACATAAAAATGTGCACATATTCACATGAAGAGAAGATGCAAGAAATACAATGTCTCACTATGTTATAGTTGATAGTAATGTTTTCCCATTGGTTCAGGATAAAAGAGTATACAGAGGATTTGAAATTGGAAGAGATCACTATCTAGTTTTGAGCAGGAAAACATTGAATTTCATATACTGAAAAGAGTAACAAAATTTTAAAACAAATCAAAGTTGAGTAACTTTCAGAGGTGAACTGTAGACTCAAATACACAAATATTATTCAAGAAAAAATGGTAGAGTTTGAGAACAGGAACCAAATCTTGGAAATTCAGTGGCAAACTCTAAAGAAAACTGGTCAATTCAGCCAGAGAGGCATGTGGTGAGGAAATCTGCAATGATAGACAAATCAGAACTCCATGGTGGATTCAGGAAGTTAGAGACAAGCAAGGAAAAGAAGAAAGCATATCAAAGTTCATGGTAAGTAAGTCACCTTGTGCTTTTAGGGAATACAGAGAAAGAAAGTGAAGCAAGTTTAAAACTAGCAAAACAAAATCATAGGAAGACTTTGGTAAGAACACAGACAATAAATATCAAATACAGGTTGTCAGGATCATATTTCTATATTTAAAACAAAATAGTTGAGAAACCTTGGGAATATAACAAAGATTTGTATTTTTGTTGATCTGGAAAAAAGGCATATGGCAAGGTGCCAAGAGTAAAGCTCTTCAAAATGCTACAATTATATGGTGGAAATGGGACATTATATTGAACAATACAAGTCTATTTATGCTAGAAATCAGCAGTTAGAATTTTAGAAGTACAGGGAAAGGGTTTGAGGTAAAATCAGGTGTGCGACAAGGGTGCGCATTATCTCCACTGTTATTCATTATCTATGTAGATCACACTATGAAGGAAAATGATATTAAATCTGATATCAAAATTGATGATGATAATCTTAGCTCTTTACTTTATGCATATAACAACTGGAAAATTACCAAAACTGTGGCAGGAAGCCAAAATAATTGCTGTGCCCAAATCAGGGAAAGATCCAAATAATGTCAGAAATCTATGACCTATCTCCTTGCTATGCTCCACCTCTAAGCTCTTTGAAAGAATTCTCCTTAAAAGAATTTCACCACTGATTGAAAGAGCACTCCAGATTGAACAAGCTGGCTTCAGGTGGGAAGAAGTTGCTGTGACCAAGTCCTGGCCCTGACAACACAGATTTAAGCAGGCTTCCAGAAGAAACTTAAATCTAGAGTCACTTTCATTGACCTAACATCAGCTTGTGACAGTCTGGATCAGGGGGCTCCTCTAAATCTAGGCAATATTATAAGGTGTAAAAAAACTTTCCAACACAAAGATCCGTGTCCACATTGGTGGAAAAAAGGGCAGGCCGAGATTCCTCAACAATGGTCTCCCACAGGGCTCTGTGCCAGTCTCTTTACTCTTTAATATCTACATGTCTGACTTACAACATACCAGCTCAAGAAAATATATGTACGCTGATGACCTAGCAATCCTACACCAATTTACCTCCTTTGCCAACCTGGAAACAACCTTGAACACAGACCTAAACATCCTTCAAGCATTGGTGCCTGAATCCAAATCCAACAAAAACTGTCCACAGCATTCCACCTGAACAATGCAGAGGCAAATCGCTACCCCAACCTCTCTTTCTGTTGCAAAATGGTAGACCATAGCCTCACCCTAAACCCCTTAGAGTGAGCCTGGACAGAAGCCAGGCTCACTCTATAAAAAGCACATCACCAAACTGTCCAACAAAATTAAAATGAGAAATATCATTTCAAGGCTTGCTGGAACAATCTGAGATTGTGATGCAGAAGTCCTAAGATCATCTGCACTAGCCCTCGCATTCTCTGCAGCAGAATACTGTGCCCCCGTCTGGGAATGAAGTGCGCACACTAACATTATAGACACCCAGCTAAATTCTACCATGTGCACAATTAGTGTGACACTGAGAAGTACCCCTCTCTCCCCTGCTGCCTGTCTTATCTAACATTGCTCCATCAAATATATGGAGAAGACAAGCCTCGATTAAAGAATTTAATAAAGTAACGAGCAATCTGCTCCTGCACCAAACTCTCATAAATTCACTTAGTCTTCAGCTAAAATCAAGAAACCCTTTCTGGTCCATGAATAAACTCTTTTTAGCTGTCTTACCATCAACACCTGACATGTGGAGAGAACAATGGTCCAACAATCTTCCAATAAATGGCTTCCTGGTTGAAGATCCCTATGCTCTGCAGGATGGTTTTGTTCTTCCTAGGAAGATTTGGTCATCTATCAACATCATATTGTTGATTATTGTTGACAGTTGATGTTGGAGATCTAAATAGCAGAGTAAGAAATGATTGTGAGACATACAGAAATATTTTGGGAAAATTTGAAGAAAAGAGCAAAGCTAATAATAATGGCAAATACCGGTTGGATTTCTGCTCAAGGACATGGACTGGTTATTACCTAACACCATGTTCCAACATAAAAATGTGCACAAATTCACATGGAGAGAAGAGGCAAGGAATAACAAAAGTCTCATTGACTATGTTATTGTTGATAGTGATGTTTTCTGTCTGGTGCAGGACACAAGAGTGTACAGAGGATTTGAAATTGGAAGTGATCACCATTTAGTCTTGAACAGGATAATATTGAATTTCATATTGAAAAGAAAAACATGTAAGAAAGTTTTAAAGCGAATAAAAGTTGAGCAGCTCTCAGATGTAAACTGCAGACTAAAATACACAAAGATTATTCAAGAAAAAATGAAAAAGAGTTTAGGAACAGGAACAAAACCTTGGAGATTCTTCTTTTTCTTCAGTGACAAGCCCTGAAGAAAACACCGATTGATTCAGCCAGAGAGGCATGTGGTGAGGTTGTCTGCAAGGATAGAAAAAAATCAGAACTTCATGGTGGATGCAGGAAGTTAAAGAGTCACTGAAGAAAAAGAAGACAGCATATCAAAAGTTCCTGGCAAATAAGTCAGCTTGTGCTCTTAGAGAATACAGAGACAAATGCAAGAAAGCTAAATACTATGTAAAACTGGCTAAGTCATGGGAGGACTTTGGTAAGACAATAGAAAATGAATATCAAGAATGAGACAAAATATTCTGAAGGTGTTGAAGCTCAGAAATAGAGGAAAGAGTGCTGTAAAAGGAATTAAAAATGATCAAGGTTTTTTTTTTTTTTTTTTTTTTTTTTTTTTTTTTACCACTGTGCTGTCACTGCTTGTTTCATTTAGCAATTTTTTAAAGTAATTACTCCATACATCAAAGATTTCTTTTTCTCCAGTTTACATGTCACCTTTATAAGGAATTAGGGATGATAAAGGTGACATGTAAACTGGAGAAAAAAGATATCCTTGATGTATGGATCTTAATTACTTTGTAATAAAGATATCCATACATCAATTACTTCGAAAAAACTGCTAAATGAAACAAGCGGTGACAGCACATAAAAAAAAAAAAACATGCAATCAGGAATATGTATCCATACTTCAAGTAGTAAAGGCCATCAGAAGCCTGAAACATGGAAAGGCAGCTAGAGTAGATGATATTCAACCAGAAATGTTGAAGTGTCTTACAGTGGCTGCACTGCATAGTTCAGAAGGCCTGGACAGAGGAATAATTTCCAGATGATTGGAGTAGAGCTCTAATAGTACCATATACAAAAAGGGAAATAAAACTGAAAATGAAATTTGCAGAGGTATTTCTCTACTGAGTGTTCCTGGTAAGATTTATGCAAGGCTACTTGAGAAACAGTTGAGAAGGATTATAAAAGGGAAACTTGGTGAAGAACAAGCTTGAATCATGCCAAAGAGAGGCTGTCAGGATCAGATTTTTACTTTATGACAGATAGTTGAGAAATCATGGGAATATAACAAAGATCTGTATTTAAATTATGTCGATCTGGAAGGCATATGACAAGGTGCCAAGAGAGGAGTTATTCAAAATGTTACAGTTATATGGTGTCAACGGGGCATTACATCAAGCAATACTTTGTCTTTATTTGAGTTAAGTTAGCAGTTAAATTGAAGGAAGTACAAGAAGGGGGTTTAACGTTAAATCTGGTGTCAGACAAGGATGTTCATTATCCCCTCTGTTATTCATTATCTATATGGATCACATTATGAAGGAAAGTGGTATTAAACCTCATATCAAAATTGAAGATGTTAATGTCAGCTCTTTGCTTTATGCGGATGATGTTATACTTCTAAATAAATCCACTACAAGTTTGCAAGACTGCCTGACTAAATTGAATAACTGTTGTGTAATAGTTATTGTATGAAGGTCAGCATTAAAAAGACAAAGACAATGAAAATAGGCCAAAACATTGAAAATATGTATTGTGAAAGTAAAACATTTCAGCTACTTAGGCATTATTTTTAGTGAAGATGGTAAATTAAATGTTTACATTTAATTAGCATGGTAAGAAGTCAATTGAATAAATTTATATGGAATAAGAGAGAAATTAGCCAAAACACTAAATTAGTTGTATACAAGACAGTGTTCACACCAATTGTAACTTATGGATCTGTGAGCTGGGTTAAAACACTTGACCAAAGACTAGAGATCACAAATATGAGAGTCCTAAGAAAGATTAGGGGCATGAACAGATGGCATCAATGGCAATATCATATTAAAAACAAGGATATTAGGAAAGAACTTGACATTGTCAGCATCCAGGAATACATTAGCAGAGCTAATCTCAGGTGGTATGGTCATTTAAACAGAATGGGCGAGGAAAAATTAGTAAAATAAGTGTTCTCTGTCAGGCTGGCAGGAAAAAGACCAAGAGGAAGACCAAGATATAGGTGGATCGGTATGGTACAAAGTGCCTTAGACGATAGAAATATAAGATCTGAACTATATAACATCAGAACTAACCAGGACAGATGTGCCCACCTACTACATAAATGGAGACTGTGAGACCATCATTATTGTCACTGTTTCCCCGTGGCCAAGACGATCACTATTATTGTGAATGACTGCCCAAGGCACCGATTTCATGGTGGTGGTGACCTCCAGGGCATCCACAAGGTGATAGATGAGGCCGTGGATTGGCTTTCTGGACTGGACATTGACCTGAAACTGCTTTGTATTCCTTTTGCAATAAGAATAAATAAATAAACTTAATGCAGATGATGTTATACTTCTAAATAAATCCAGTACAAGTCTTTAAGATTCCCTAAAAAATTTGGTAGGAAAATCAGAAATATAAAGACAATGAAAATAGCCAGAAGCACTGAAAACCTCAACTGTATCCTGAATGACAAATCTATAGAACAAGTAAAACATTTCAGCTCTTTAAGCAAAACTTTTAGTAAAGATGGCAAATTAAATATGGAAATAGACAACAGAATTAGTAAAGCTGGTATGTAGGAAGTCAGCTGAATAATTTTTTATGGAATAATTAAGAAATTAGTCAAAACACTAAATTAGCTGGATACAAGACAGTGCTCAAATCAATTTTAACTGGATTTGACAGTTGGGTTAAAAATAAAACACTAGATCAAAGACCGAAAACCTGTGACAAGAAAGTTCTGAGAAAGATTAGTGGAGTCAACAGATGGCATCAATGGCAGTATCACATTAAAAATGAAGATATTAGAAAAGAATGTGCCATTGTTAGCTTTCAGGGATGTGTTAGTAGAGCTGATCTGAGGTGCTATGGTCACTTAAATAGAATGGAAGAGGAAAGAGATCCGGAGGAATACAAACATATAGATGGACTGATACAGAAAAAGTGCCTTAAAAGACAGAAATATAAGATCTGATAATGTTGGAGTCTTGATAGATAGCACATTAATTAGGAGGAAAATTGTTGATTGGAAGTAATGGTGTAACTTTTTCATGTAGTACTATGATAATTATCCTGTACAGTTCCTGAGGATACATATCAGGCATTTGATGATGACAATTTTCCTCCAAATTACTCTATTACTTCTGAGCACTCTAAGATTTTGTCATATCTTACATTTCATTCTTCTAAGGCACCGCTGATATGAATCAATTCACCTAGACATTTGTCTTCCTCTGATTCTCTTACCTGCCATCTTGGCATCAAAAAACTGTTTTGTTAATCTTTCCTCAACCATTCTATTTAACTGTGATATCAACTCAGATTAGCTCTGCTTACATATGCTTGAATGCTAATAGTGTCAAGTTCGTTTCTAATATCCTCATTTTTAATAGGATTCTGCGATTGATGCCATCTATTCACTCTCCGAATTTTTCTCAGAACCCTTATATTTTTGGTCTCTCGAGTGTTTTATTTCTAACCCAAGTCTCGGATCCACAAATTAAATCTGGTTTGAATACTGCTAATTTGGTATTTTGACTAATTTCTCTCTTATTCCACATAGATTTGATCAGCAGGCAACTCACCATACCTGATTTGCTTATTCTGTTGTATATTTCCAGATTTAACTTACCATGTTAACTAAAAACTGCCTAAATAGCTGATATATTTTATTGTTCTATAGGCACTCCACTGAGAATGCATCTTAAGTTTTCTATGTTACTGACTATTTTCATAGTTTTGGTCTTTTTGTAACAGCTGTAACAAATTATGATTTTCATGCATAATTTGTTACAGCTGTTATTCAATTTAGTTAAAGAAACTGGAAGACTTACGGTTGATGTGTTTAGGAGTACATCATCATCTGCACAAAGCAAAGTGCTATGTTTGATATCTCAGATTTTAATATGCTTAATGTCACTCTCTTTCATAATGTGATCAATATAGATGATGAAGAGAGTGAGGATAATGTGCATCCTTCTTTTACACCTGATTTTACATAAAACCATCTTCCTGTATTCCTTTCAATTCAAATGCCTTTTCCAGATCAATAAAACTTATAGTTCAATAGAAATCCTTGTCATATTTCCATGATTATTTAACTATTTGTATTAAAGTGAAAATCTGCTGCTGACAACTTCTATTTGGCACGAATCCAGCTTGTTCTTCTCCAAGTTTCTCTTCCACAATCTTTCTCAACCTCTTTCCCAGAATGCTTGCATAAATCTTACCTAAAACACTTAGTAGAAAAATTAATCTATAATTCTCACATTCAGGTTTATTCCCTTTTTTTATAGACAGGTACTGACAGCTCTACTCCACTCATTGAGAATTCGACCTTCTGTCCAGGGCCTCTGAATTATGCAGTGTAGCAAAACTTTCTGCAAAATTTTTATACCTCCATACTTGAGAATTTCTAGTTGAATATCATCTACTCCAACTGTCTTTCCACATTTCAAGTTTTTGACAGTTTTTCTACCTCAAGTATTGATTATGTACTCTTCTTTGCATTCCTCTTGAAAATTTTCTACTATGCTACTTAAATATAAAGAGGCAACAGGCTTCATTTCGGTGATATAAACATTAATTAAATTAACGGGAAACTTTGCAACAAGTTGCCCGTGTTTGTACTACGTTCTAAGACTACTTGCATTTGGCTCACGCTAGTACTCGCCGATATTTTTATAGTTTTTTATACTATATTCGGCATGAAACTCTCTGATTCCAATCTTTGAGTTTTTTATTCGGTTTTAAAACAATGTGGGATCTAATTTCCCCTTAATTTAATTAATATTTATATCGCCAAAATGAAACCTGTTGTCTCTTTATATTTAAGTAACTTAATGGGTGCACCTTTTGGACAATGTGCATAGCAGAGCATATAAGTTCTTTTTGCTATACCCTTTGGTATTAATTTGGTCTAGCTACTCACTGATGAAGCCTCAATAAAGGCTGAAACCGGTCTGGGTAGTGACCTCCCACCATAATGTAATAACAAAATAGCATACATTTCCTAGGAAATGTGTTTTTACATTATGGAAAATACCAAAAATAGCGATCAGAACTTTCCCCACCTTTGCAACGAGTTGCCTGTGTTTGTACCACGTTCTAGGAATACTTGCATTTGGCTCACGCTAGTACTCACCGATATTTTTATAGTTTTTTATACTATATTCGGCATGAAACTCTCTGATTCCAATCTTTGAGTTTCTTATTCAGTTTTAAAACAATGTGGGATCTAATTTCCCCTTAATTTAATTAATTTTCTACTATGGTTTTGTCACTGCTTGGTTCATTTAACAATCTTTCAAAGTAATTACTCCAGACATCTAGGTTATCTTTACCTTCAGTTTTATGCCATCTTTTATCATCCTTAATTCCTTCAGTACTCTTTCCTCCATTTCTAAGCTTCTTCAATAGTCTCCAACTTCTTTTCCAGGACTGCTTTAACTTCCTGTGTGTAAGAAGCATAAGAACACCTTCATGGTGTTCTTATGTTTCTATCTTTGCAGAAAACTTCACCACATACCTCCCTAGCTGAATCAATGTCTTCTTCAAAGTTTGTCACTGAGACTTCAACAGTTCTTGTTTTCGAACTCCTTCAAATTTTCCTCAGTAATGTTTGCATAGTTGAGTTTACGATGTACCTGTAAAAGATGCTGAACTTTATTTTTTTTTTTAAAAATCTTTTTTATATACTGTTCTTTTCAATGTAATATCTTTTTTTATCCTGCTTAGTACTAAGTAATGGTTACTTCCCATTTCAAATCCTCTATACACTATTGCATCTTGATCTAGTATTATGATATCACTATCAACAATGATATAATCAATGAGGCTTTTCTCCATGTGAATTTGTGCACATCGTTATGTTGAAATATGGTGTTAGTAGCTTTGCCCCTTCCTCAAAATGTTCCTATATGGTGGGATTCATTTCGTACTCGGTTGTTCAGATCTTCAACAAGAACCACTTTTTTCATTTGTTGCTTTTACAATTTAACACATAGTTCAGAAATTTTAACATGGTAAAACATGTAAACAGCATTAACCATAAAAGAATATTTATTTTTATTTGGAAAGGTGCACGTGCACAGATGGATGGTACATCATTATTAAGTTTGCACTCTGTTATTAGTAACAATTTTCTTTTGAATCAATTTGTCATTGATCAGGACTCACAGTGTCAGATCTTATATTCTGATCTTCTAAAGAACTACTCAATCACTTAGATTTCAAATCTAGAACTCCTCTCCCTCTGCATTATGTTCTTGTATTAAACACCTTTTTTTGCTAACCTTTCCTCTCCTGTTTAAGTGATCACACTACAGTACATTAGCAGTGCATATTCATTCTTGAATGCTAACACTGTCAAATTCCTTTCTAATATCTTCATTTTTAATAAGATTTTTGCCACCAAATTAACTTTGAATCAACAAAGGATTCTTACTGGACATCGATAAAGACACACATTAAAAACTGCCTTTCATGTAATTAAAAACTAATTACATGAAAGGCAACACACTTTCTTGTATGCTAGATAAGCATATGTTTTTGTTATACTAAGTAGATACTTAGTAAAACTTGTAATGAAGTCTACCACTGTTAGTAAATAAACATTACAGTGAAGATAATAGTAGTAGTAGATAATAGATAAAAACAGCAGTTGAAATGGAGATAACTTCATTTCAATTACTGTTTTCTTTCATCCTGAAGTAAAATATGGATATAATTTGTTTAAATTATATTATATTCATAATAGCTAATTAGAATACTTGCATAAATACACTATTTTAATCAATACATGAACTTTTATTTTCCAATTATTAATAATTTACCTTAATACCAGGAACATAGCAGGCTGTGTGATAAGGAGAAGAACCAGGAGCAACACTAAAATCTACAACCTTCTGCATGAAAATTTTTTTGGCTATTTTATCTAAAATAAAAAAAATTAAAAAATTAAACTGACTATTAAGAAATACCCTCAAAATCAGTATTGGAGAATAATAATAAAATCCTATTCTGGTGTTATTAGCAAAACGACATCTGTGTAATGACAAATTTCTGAAATATAAGTAAGATGCTGTTCTGAATAAATACATTTAAAATTGAATCTCTCTCCACACACACAAATATAATAAAATTGTAAGAAATCTAAATGAAAAGGTCAGTAAACTTCAAGAAGGTGTGAGAAAATGGCACCAGAAAATGACCAAGAAGTATGAAGGCTCCAGAATATAGGAACCATCTATTATCTCCAGTCTTATACAAGTACACAAATATGTATATTGCCTTCTGTGCATCATCCACTGAATATTGTATGCTTTTCTTGGGAAGCAGTTCCTAAGGTATAAAGTTAAGTGAAGTTACAAAACAATGACTAGTGATCTGTAAGCAGAAGTCAGAACATCTTATTAATATATACAATTTAATAAATTGTATATATTAATAAGTGCATTTCAGAACTCATAAGGTATACAATTTACCAGAACAAACAAAACTGAAGTTAGAATGGGAATGTATGGTATGAATTAACAACACTGTACGAGTGTGTTTTGTGATTCTGATATATTGGAGAGAGTGCAAAGGAAAATGTCAAGAATGACATTAGGATTGTGGAATAGAGATTATGAAGACAGATTGAGAATTTGAATTGAAAATCCTGAATCCTTTCAGAAGTTTGACTTACAAACTTATGAAAGGATTCAGGATTTCAGTTAATGGAATTTTTCATTTTATGGAGGATGGAGAAAGGATGCAGAGACATCCATGGAAGTTGAGAATGAATGCTGTCAAAAGGGGGGGGGGGGGGGCTAGATTTTTTCTCTCATAGAGTAGCGTGTGATTGGAATGGATTGCTGTTGGATGTTGTGTGTGCAAAGTAGCATGAATGAATTTAAGAACAGGTACGACAGCTAGTGTGAATATTATGGCCTCCCTCGAGGTCTCTTAATAATAATAAGAAGAAGCCATGCGAGAATGGAAAATATAAAGGAAGAACAAGTGTGAATAGAAATACTTTCATTATTGACAAATTAATTAATAATTAACATTTGTGATATTATGTGTGTCCTATAAGCTGTTGGGTGGAGAGAATAGCATATGATTCTATAAATTTTAGACATGCATAAGTGAATTCATGACGGCATAATTAAAAAACTTACAAGGAGAGAGAAAGAACGAGATTAGTCTGCAAATAACAAATAATTAACAGCCACTGTATACATTTGGTAGTTCAGTAAATAACTATGGGGAGCAAATAATCTAATGATCTAATAATGTTGATTGGGTGAATACACATGGGTTGATGGAGCAACAAATCATCTCAAAATTTGTTGTGCTTGTTATTGCATTTCTTTGTTTTAATGGTATCTCAATCTTGACACGGTAAGGAGGATTGCATGCACCAATGACTTCAAGAGCTATGCCAGCAGCTAAGCTACTGGTAGAACCTCCCTAGCTGGACATGTGAATAGGTAGGGGTCAGACTAAGAGAGATATTCCGGTTCTTCAAGTTGCAGATTTTGCATAAGGCTGGTTACCTTACCAAGTAAAAAATTTCTAAACTCAGATGCTTGAACTGGAAAATTCAGACCGATACAATGGAAAATGATCAAGTAAGGATAAAAGTAACCAATTAGGAATCTCAGACATTTTAAAAGTAGCCAAGTGGAATGCATGAAGCATAACAACAAAGGAATTAGAATTAGTAAAACAACTAAAAACATTAATACAGCATTTATTAATGTTTCAGAAACAAAAAAGAAATTAAAGGAAACAAAAAGATACAGATGGTTTTACTATATATAGTGGAGTAGACCACCATATCAGAGCTTCTAGTGATGTGGCAATTTTAACAGATAATAAATAGAAAAATAGAATACCAGAGTGCAATTTTGTAAATGATCAAGTTATAACAGTTAATTAAAAATGCACATACTTACCGAGAGAGTGAAATTTTTTCAAATCATTATTCAGTAGTCTCTAAAATAGAAATACTAGCAAAATGGAGAAAGGAAGTAAATAAATAAATAAAAGAAATAAAACAAGTATACAAAGTATATCTATTACAAGAAGAAAGCATTGGAATGCTGTATCAATCACTATTAACAGATTATCTAAAAGAAGCCCAAATCAGTGAAGATATTGAAGAATGGAAAACTTTAATAAAGATAATCCATAAAGCAGCCTCTGAAGTACAGTGGTACCTTGACTTACGAACTTTTTTCATATTCCATTTTGACCTCTAGATACGAACCATGATGCTTTTCTTTTCAAATGAACTATAGCCTGTTTTACATTATGCTTTTTTTTTTCTTTTTTTTTTTTTCCCTTAGTACTAGAAACAAGCTTAATGCAGAGTACAGCACCAGCATATATGTATGCACATTTAGCTGAGTGCGCACTGAACTGTCTCGTGTAACGATCATTGTTACTACGTCGTATTTATCTGAAATATGATGAACGCTGCACGTATTTGCTTTTTTGTGTATCTATTTCAGTATTTGTGTAAACAAACAATACACTTTCTGAAGATTTTTTAGGTTTGTGTTTATTATGTGTACTGTATGTATTTCTTTTTATAAGTGACTTGTTTTATTATAGCTTCACGTTTATTTTCTGAATAATCTAACAGATAAGCGTCATTTCACTGATCAGCGTATTATTTTCAACATGGGGCCAAAGAAAACTAAGAAAGAAGAGAAGAAGAAAATCACAATAGAAATTATGATTGTTGAAAAATATGAGCAAGGAGTCAGGCAAAGTGATCTGTGCAAGCAGTATGACTTGTCCAAATCCACTATAGCTACAATTGTCAAGAAAGCAGATTTTTATAAGGAACTGGATGTGGCCAAAGGAGTATCTATCGTGTCATCTAGAAGAAATAGTTATGGAAGAAATGGAAACTTTAACACTCATCTGGATTAATGACGTGCAACTGAAAGGAGATAGTGTATCTCAAAACATGATCTGTTTACAAGCTCAAACTATTTACAAAGATCTTTCACAGAACTTGCCATCCACTAGCAAAGACATCTGCGAAGAGTTTAAAGTGCCGCTGAAAGGTTTGTGAAGGAATTTCAGAAACTGATGGAGTCAGAAGGTTACAGACCAGAACAAGTTTTCAACTGTGATGAAACTGGGCTTTTCTGGAAAAAAAATGCCTAAGAGAACGTTTATCACTAAGGAGGAAATGGTATTACCAGGACACAAGCCAATGAAAGGCAGACTAACTTTGCTTTTTTGTGCCAATGCCACGGTGACCTGAAAATAAAACCTCTGTTGGTTTACCTCTGAAAATCCTAGGGTCTTTAAAAAGCAGAAAGTTAACAGGCACAAACTCAGCGGTATGTGGAGAGGTAACAGCAGAGCCTGGGTAGCCAGGCAATTCTTCTGTGAGTGGATGACAGAGGTCTTTGCTCCCACAGTGAAACCTACAACCCAATGGATCAATATGTTATTTCCAACTTCAAAAAGCTTTATACCAAAGCTCTTTTCCAAAGATGTTTCGAAGTTATCACCAACACAGAATTAACCTTCAGGGAATTCTGGAAGAATCACTTCAATATTCTTCATTGTTTGCGTCTTATTAGTCAGGCATGGGAAGATGTTTCTGTGAGAACTCTAAAATCAGCCTGGAAAAAGTTATGGCCCACCTGTGTCCAAGGAACTGCATTTAAAGGACCTGAAAGTGCAATTGACATTGTACATGCAGTTGTCTCCCTGGGCAAGACCATGCATTTGGAAGCTGATGAAGCAGACCACAATGTTGAGCTGACCACTGAAGAGCTACAGGAGTTAAGAAGAGAGCAGGGGATGAGGAGGAAAAGCAAATGTCTTCAGAGGATGAAGAAGACAGCAACAAAAAAAGGGAGCAATTACAACAAGTGATGTAAAAAAAATCTTGCAGCACTGGGGCGAATTGCAAGAATTGTTAACAAGTGGCATCGAAATCAAGGTGTTTCTAGAGCCACCAATATCTTCAATGACAATGTCATTAATCACTTTAGAAGGGTGTTAAGGAAATGACAGATTCAGTCAATGTTGGGTAGGTTTTTTAAACCTCTCTCACCTAAGAGACAAAAAGAAGCAACTGATGACAACAAATCGAAAACTCCTGAACCACAAAAACCAGCCACAAGAAAATTGACTCTTTTTTTACAATTTAATGGAAGATGATTTTCATAATAATCATGTAAAATCAAAGATTTCATAAATAAAAATTAATATGTAATGGTATACAAAATGCATATTTATAGTGTAAAAATGCTCCTCCTCCATTTTTTTGCATTTTCTTCATTTAGTTGAGAATAGTTTTTTTTTTTTTAATTTTGAATCTGGGAATGGATTAATTGATTTCCCAGAAACATAATGGAAAATTGGGTTTCAAGATACGAACCGCGGTCTGGAACGAATTAAGTTCGTAAGTTGAGGTACTACTGTAGGAAAGAAAATATTAAAAAGAAAAACATTAAAAATCTTGAACATAGATGCAGAAAATGCAATAAAAGAGAAGAAATACACAAAAATAAAAGAAATATAGCTAAAACCATAGTACAGAAAGCTCACCAAAATTCCTGGGACAGATTCATTAATAAAATGAAAGACAAGACATAGCCTACAAAATATTAAGAAAATCAAACAATGAAGAAAGAGATACAGCACAAATCAACATAATACAAGAGAAACAATGGATAGAACATTATAAGAATTTATGGTATGACCCAAATTTAATAACAGAAAATAATAATGAAAAAAATCAGTACTGATGTTGCATGTGCAATTAGTGTGAATGTATTCAAGAACAGGTATGACAGCTGGTGCGAATAGTATGGCTATGGCCTCCCTTGATGAGTTCCTGGTTCCCCGACTAATTAGATTAGAAACAATAAAGGTATCAAAAAATAGAAAATCAACTGGATTAGATGGCATAAATACAGAACTTTGGAAATATGGCAGAGAATATTGACATCAGATTCTTAAAATTAATAAATAACTGTTGTAGGAGAAATGTGAGGTTTCATCAGATTGGTTAAAAGCTAAGGTTATATATGTATATTTAAGAATGGAGACAGATGATTGTGGAAATTACAGAGGAATAAGTTTATTAAATACAGGTTACAAAATACAGTAAAATCCTAAATAAAAGACTTAAAAATATTGCAAACAATCTACTCTCAGAAGAACAAAATGGTTTCAGACATGGAAGGATCATGTATAGACAATATTTATGTTTTGAAACAAATTAAAAAAAAAAAAAAAAAAAGACGAGAATTTAATTTAGACCCATATGGCCTTTATACATTGAGAATGTTTTTCCCCGGTGTATTTTATCAAAAGCTATGGAATATAATGAAAAAAAACAAGGATATCTGTTACATTTGACACAAACTATACGAAGTTTATATAAAGATACAAAAATATACTTAGATAATAAATTAACAGAAGAGACTGAAATTAATCAGGGTTTCAGACAGGGGTGTAGCATATCTCCAACTCTATTCAATATATATATATATTGATCAGATTATTAAAATATGGAAAACAATAATAAAAGTATCCAGCTAACCTAGAAGAACAGTTATACAATGCTGTATGTAAATGATCAGATTATATTACAAGACAATGAAGATGGCATTCAAAAATCAGTTTATGAATTAAACAAAATAAGCCAACAATACAATTTAAATATTTCAAGAAAGAAAACAAGTCATGGTATTTAAAGGTTGAGATCATGTCAGATCAAAAATAGAAAATAAAATATTAGAACAGATAACATAGTGTAATTATTTAGGCTGCATAATAACATATCTAAGAGATATAGATGAAAAAAAATTTCAGAAAATCTGCTGAACAATTAAAAGGACACTGAAGAAAAAACCAAGATGAAAAACTCAACTAAAATTTTATAAGTAATGGCCACTCCCACTCTATTATATGGTTCAGAAACAGACTGTTAGAAAGATGAAAGAAAAATACAAGCTGTAGAGATGAGATTTTAAGAGCAACTAAGGGTGAACAAAACTGAACCATAAGAAATGAAGACATCAAAAAGAACTAGATATTTATGACATCAAGGAAAAGATCAATGAAATATAGAAAGAAATGGAAAGAACATCTGTGTATCAGCCACCAAAAGAGGTGGATAGATATAGACCAAAGGGAAAGTGAAGCCAGAATAGGCAAATGCCTAATCCTTGAGAAGAATTCTTTATTTTATTTATAAAATTCTTGTAAAGAGGTGTAAATATCATCATCAAATTCTTGACATGTAACCTCAAAGGATGGAAAGGATATTATGACAGCACTGCATGAAGACCTTACATCAGGGGTGTCAAACTGGCAGCCTGCAGGCTGCGTGCGGCCCCCAAAGCAATTTCGTGTTATCCCTGATGCCTCAAGGAAAGATTTAAAAAAAAAGGATGGTTGCTTTTTATAATACAACAGAAATACTTGAATATAACTCGCCCTTGCATATCACTCACCCCTGTACCCTGATTTTACTTTATGAAAAAAGAAATTAAAAAGTTTTGCATGTACTGTACATCGCACATGAAAATAAAGTTTAACCACTTTCGCTTCGGGATGATAACTCTCTCCCCACGGTAATAAACAACACACCTTCCCCAACTGCCATTATACTGCAGATGCAAGAAAAATGAGTATTGTACCACTGAATAAAGTATAGAGACATTTGCTGTCTGTGTAATATATTTCTTTAGTGCGATTAGAGACAACTGGTATAAAAATGGCACTAACTAATGAGTCACATGTCTGCACCCCCACATTAACCATGCTGTTCAGACTTAAGCAAAACCATATGTTTCACACACACATCTAACTAAAATCTATTGTTTTTAGTTAGATGTATGTGAGTGCCCCACTAACTCAAACACAAAGCTGAATAAAATTCGTAAACGTGTTAAAACTAAGACATATAGAGTGAATGTTGTTAAGACAGTTTCACATAATATGGAATTGGGTTGAAGAGAATTAGCATTTCAGCTCAAAAATGTCAGCTTGACTTTGTGTTTTGGTAACACGATCTTCTGTTAATACCGCACCAATCACATCCACATCTTCATAGCTGTTCTATCTCTTCTGGCCTACCATTGCTGTCTATTTTACGTTCTGCTTTCACTTCTCAGACATTTGTGAAAGGTGTTCATTACGTATATGAAATCTTGTAAATTACTTGTAATAATGAGAAAGATGACAATGCACACACAAGGAAACCACACTCAAGACCGGAAGTAGCTATAACGAAAAGGAGATTCTTGGTAAGTCATCCACATTTTCAGTTTTTTTTCTGAAAACTTTAGTTTCTAAAAATCCCCACATATCTAGCACCATGATTTTTTAGCTTTAATTTTGGGGAAAAAAAGTGCGAGTTATATTCGAGTATATACAGTATCGATTTATTCGTTTTCATACGACATTTATAGTTACAATATGGATGCAACGACCTGCTATAATGTAATTGAAGTAATAAAAATTTATATTGCAATTTCAATGTTAGATCCGATCCTAATCAATCGTAAACTATATTTATGCTTTCATTGTTAATTTATAGCACGCTGCTGGTAGCATAATGAAAAAGTTGATTTCTATTGGCTACCAGCTGTTCACGTGACGTGCGGCATACGCACTCATGGGAATCCAGCTACGAGTTTATAATTGCCTGCTACAGTCAATCAGCGATATTTGAAGTTCAGTGCGCATGATTCAAAGACCTAGCAGTGAGAAAATCCCTTTTATTTTATTATTATTTTTATTTGCAATAGTATCGTGCACTGGTCTACAGTTTTGCGAGTTTTATTCAAACATTTTTATAAAAATTGTTAATAATATTAATAATATATTTATTTACCGAGACAATATCGCTTTCCAAGCCAACAAGAAAAAGAAAAATTGCTGATGAGAGGAGACAATTTCAAGAAAAAAGGAATTAAATTACTTCTGCACTGAAACAAAGAACAAAATTGTGAGCATTATTTGTAACGAAACAATTAGTGTCACCAAAGAATATAATATAAAAAGGCACTACGATAAAATTCTCAAAGAACAATATCCATGCTTTGAGGGTAAATTGAGAGAAGAAAAATGAAAAAGTATGAGGAATTCACTTCAAAGTCAACAACAAGTATTTTCAAAAATTATGAAAGATAATGAATCAGCAGTGAGAGCCAGTTATGAAATCAGCTATTTCGTGGCGAAATATTCCAAACTTTTAGTGACAGTTCCTTGGTTAAGGAGTGTATGATAAAAGCAGCCAGAAATGTATGTCCCAAAAATGTGCAAGTATTTTGCGATATTTCTTTGTCCAGAAATACTGTGATGGAAAGAATAACCGAAATGGCAGATAATCTGTGTGACCGGTTACAAGAAATATCTGCAAACGTAGTGTTTTTCAATTGCACTTGACGAAAGCTTCGATATTCACAACGTGGCTCAAGTTGCTTTGTTTCTTCGGGGTTGCAACGACAATATGAATATCACTGAAGAGTTCTTGGAAATGATTCCAATCCATGGAACCACTACAGGGGAAGACATTTTTGAAAAATACCAACTTCCTCTGAACAGGCTCGTAGCAATGACAACTGATGGTGCTCCAGCAATGACAGGCAAAAATAAAGGTTTTGTGTCAAGACCTGCAGTAAAGTTAAAGAAAATGTATCCAGACATTCCAAAACTGCAATCTTTCCACTGCATCATTCATCAGCAGGTCCTGTACCCCAAAGTGTTGGAACTGAGCAGCGTACTCAAGCCTGTGACAAATACTGTGAACTTCATCTGATCCAGAGGCCTCAATCACTGCCAGTTTGCACAATTTCTAAAAGACTTGGAGTGAATTTGAAGGGCTAATTTAATACACAGAGATTCGTTGGTTATCTTGTCATAAGATTCTAAAAAGCTTTTTTTTTTTTTTTACTTTTAGAGGAGATCAAATTATTCCTAGAAATGAAAAATCATGATGTTGCATTTCTTAATGATCAGACATAGGTACAAGATCTAGCATTCTTAGTTGATATTACAGGACATTTGAATGATTTAAATGTCAAACTTCAGGGGAAAGATCAGTTAATAACACACATGTATGATGCACTGACAAGTTTTAGATGTTAGTTTTGTTTCAAAATCATTTAAAAGAGAATGTTCTAAATTACTTTCCTATGTGTGAACAGTTAAACAATAATAATCAAAGTTTTACCTTTTCTCAATATTGTCCCAAACTAGAAAAGATAAAAGAAGAATTTGATAGCCGATTTTCAAGAGCAAGAAGAAGTTTCTTTGTTTTATGTATCCCTTTTCCTTTAATTTCGAAAAAGCTCCTATTTGAATTCAAATGGAACTTATTGATTTCCAAAATGATTCCTTTCTAAAAGCGAAATACAAAGAAGTTGGTGTACCAAAAATATACAGTAATTTAGGTCAAAAATATCTGGAATTAAAAAAGTTTGCAGCAAATATTCTATTGTTAGATCTTGAATGAGGACTCTTTCAACAAAAGAACTATTCATTCAAGATTTAACAAGAAACACAATTTTGAGCTGGAAATACTTGTGCTATTAGTTAAGAAAGCAAAATATAAAAGAAAACCTGTTACAATTACCTTAGAAAGAAGTAAAGTAGAGGAGAAAATTGTATTCTAGGTAGAATTACATTGTTTAAAATTATTGATGTCAAAATTATACTCTGTATAAAAATCTAAATCTAAGTGCAAACAAAGGTTCAAAGGTTAATCAGATGGCAAAAACTGAGGCAAATAAGCTTTTCAAGCTAATTTTCTCAAGATATGGAATGCCCGAAACTCTCTTATCAGACCAAGACACCAATTCACTGCTGAAGTGATATTGCAAATTGTTGAGGATAAAGAAGCTATTTACCACCCCCTACCATCACCAAGGGAATTGAATGTGCGAAAGGATGAACCGGACTCTGAAACTCACGCTCTCCAAGCTGACAGAAGGATGAGTTTCGGAGTGGGATACTCATCTTGCACACGCCCTTTTTGCTTATAGGACAGCTCTCCATGCCACCCTTGCAGTTGTGCTCTACGGGTTTGAACCTTTATTCCCCACTGATTTCAGAGGTTCTACAGCAAAACACCGGTTTTCCAGATATCGACCAATATCTGAACAACCTCATCCAGAAAAACAGATTAGCACATGAATTGGGCCGAATCCAGCAACATGTGCTCCCAACGTGCCAGGACATACGCCAACAGATTAAAAAAACACAAAGATTTAAATCTGGGTAATTTGGTCCTACTGGAGCAGAACTCCACAAGAAGGAGGAAAGTTTGGAAGGTTTTTTTATGTATGTTACTGGGGACAAGTTTTATAAAAAAACTTGTCCCCAGTAACATACAGGATTAGAGAAACAACACGTCAAGGAAAAACTATGACCGTCCACTCGGACTGTCTGAAATTGTACAAGAATAGATCTGATAGGATAGTTTGTTTAGGAGATTCACTAGAAAACATCTGAGGGAAGCTAACAGAAGGAAGAGGCTTCCAAGAAAACAAAGTTAAGACCCACTCCAGAGCACACAACAACGGAGAGGAGGTACAGAACTTCTCAGAGGAATATCTTCCCAGACAGGGCAGGTACAGAGAAACTTTGGACACAAATCGTGGAGATAATGCTGTTTGAAGGGATCAGAGGAAAAAGGAGGAGTCAAGTTGCAGAGAAACACTGCATTCCCCCTCACCAAGATACCAATTAAGGCCCAGACATAATGGAAAGGTCACCTCCAGAGAAAAGAAGGAAAACTAAAAGAGAAAATTTTCTTGGGGAGGAAAATTTTTTTAAAAAAAGGGGGACCTTTGTTAGATCTTGAATGAGGACTCTATCTACAAAAGAATCATTCATTCAAGATTTAAAAGAAACACAATTTTGAGCTAGAAATACTTGTGCTATTAGTTAAGAAAGCAAAATATAAAAGAAAACCTGTTACAATTACCTTAGAAAGAAGTAAAATAGAGGAGAAAATTGTATGTCTAGGTAGAATTACATTGTTTAAAATTATTGATGTCAAAAATATACTGTGTAAGAATGTAAATCTAAGTGCAAACAAAGGTTCAAAAGTCGCTAGCTAGCTGCCT
Organism: Typopeltis vanoorti; assembly: GCF_054136105.1. NCBI lineage: Eukaryota > Metazoa > Arthropoda > Arachnida > Uropygi > Thelyphonidae > Typopeltis > Typopeltis vanoorti. The sequence continues at coordinate 37,773,991 of NC_143561.1, read as the reverse complement.
ACGATGACGTAACGCCAGCAGCAAAAGCGTTCGTGGAAGGAGAGCTGAATTCATGTTCGGCGAAAAGAGCGCTCTTCAATGAGCAGAAGTGTGACACAATCATGTATGGGCGATTAGGAGAACGTAATGAGAGATCCTCCAATATGGAAAGAGGGCGCTACAAAGAAGAATAAAAAGCAAGTTTGGACGGTTTTGACCCCCCCCCCCATTTTTTCTGTTCGTGTTTCCTCGTGTGGACAAGCAGAGTGCTAACCGATCGACAGAAGTAATCTCCTTCCTGGTTGCTAGCTGAAGGAGTCAGGCATGCTATACGTGAGCTGACGTCGAACTCAACTAGGGGCATCTGTAAGAGTTTACAGATGCGAGACGGCGGAAAAGTTCCTCTGAAGAACGCCCGAGATGATAACAGCAATCCGGTAGACGAGTGTTTGTCCAGCAAAGTGCAAGGAATGACATTCGTGTCGATCAGCATGACCTCCACGTGGACATGACTCAATAAAGCAGAAAGATGTCCGACTACAAAGGACGGATGAAAGAAGCGGGATATCCTCTCAGGACACTGGCAATGTACAGTAATTTCCTTATTCATGTAACAATTAGTATTGAAGAAAAGGGAGAAGAACAGATATATAGTTGGAAGGAAAGAAAACTTTTAAGTGACTTTTGTGCTCAGAGATGTGTTAATCTTATTGGACTAGTAGTCTGAAAGCCTGAAAATATGCAACACTCAATTGAATGTGAATTAACCTTTGTTAATGAGCTTTACTTAGAATTTTGAACTAGTGTTTCATGATGAATGTGTACTTATTTATCCTAGAGATGTAAATAGAGTATTTGATAATTAGAATGTTCCTTAGCTAGTGAATTAGAATTTTGATATGACATACCTTTGATTTGTGGAAGTTTATTTGTATGCAATTTGATACTTAATAAAAATGTTTTTTCTATGTAACTCTGAGTTTGTCTGAGCATGAAACTGATTTTACCACTTGCTAAAGTTCGAACCTGTGAATAAGGGGAAATTAAAGTTTTAGGCCATGACTGCAAATATTGAAATTTCTATAGACACTTAATACTCTAATAAAATTAGGTAATACTTGAACTCTGGGAAGGTTTCTTTGTACAAGAATTCTTGTGTACTAGGACTCTGGCTGGTGCAGCTATATTAAACAAATTTTGTCAGAGTTCTGAAAGGAGAAGCAGCCCCCAGAGAGATAGGTTAGAGATTTCAGGCTTAATAGGTACGACAAGGATTAGGATTAAAGTTTCAGTATTTAAAATACTGAAACTTAAATGCAAGTATGTATGTATGTGTGTGTGTGTGTGTGTGTGTGTGTATATATATATATATATATATATATTAACCCAAAAATATTATTTTCCCCCAAAATATTTCCAGTAACATTTAAAAAATTTCCCAAAATATAGATCCACCCCCACAAAAAAAAATATAGAAGTATTTTATTTCAACACAAAAAATTTCAAACTGACAGGAGGCTCTAAATTTTTGTGATGGTTATTAATGAGAGTTTATACTTTTTTTTAGAATGTAAAAAATTTGATTTATTCGAATAAAATTTAATTTCGGTTTAATTTAGATTAAATGCTATCTATTCTAAATATTAATATAATAAAAATTTTTTATATTATTTTTTTTTTGAGTTGTCATAATCATTATACTATTATTTTATGTCATGTAATGACTCAGAATAAATAAAATTTTTATTATTAATTTTCCAATTTATTTATACTCATTTTTTCAATTCCCTTCAATTTTAATTAGGTGCAGGTTTTTTTAGTCGAAAATTTTTTGCAGCCCACTTGAGATACACTTTTATAGCAAATGGCCTGCGGTCCAATTGAGTTTGAGACTCCTGCTTTACGTCATTACAAACTTCCTATCAACAATTTTCCTCCAAATTAATCTGTCAAGACTAACATTATCAGATCTTATATTTCTGTCTTCTAAGACACTTGTTACTGTATCAATCCACCTATTTCTTGGTCTTCCTCTGGGTCTTTTTCTTGCCAACTTGGCAGAGAACACCTGTTTTGCTAATCTTTCTTCTCCCATTCTATTTAAGCGACCATACTACCTGAGATTAGCTCTGTTAACACATTCCTGGATGCTAACAATGTCCTTTTCTTTCCTAATATCCTCGTTTTTAATATGATATCACCATTGATGCCCTAATCTTTCTCAGGACTCTCATTTTTGGTCTCTAGTCTTTGGTCAAGTGTTTTATTTCTAGCCCAGCTCTCAGATCTATAAGTTAAAATTGGTTTGAACACCATCTTGTGTACAGTTAATTTACTGTGTTGACTAATTTCTCTCTTATTCCATATAAATTTATTCAGTTGAATTCCTACCATACCAGCTTTGTTGATTCTGTTGTCTATTTCCATATTTAATTTACAGTCTTCACTAAAAATTGTGCCCAAGTAACTGAAATGTTTTACTTGTTCTATAGGTTCTCCATTCACAATGCATTTGATATTTTCAATGTTTCTGCCTATTTTCATTGTCTTTGTCTTGTAATTGCTGATCTTCATACCATATCTATTACAACAGTTATTCAATTTAGTCTGGGAATCTTGCAGACTCGTAGCGGATTTATTTAGAAGTAAATCATCCACATTAAGCAAAGAGCTGAATTTGTATCTCCAATTTTGATATCAGGTTTAATACCGCTTTCCTTCATAATGTGATCCATATAGATAATGAATAACAGAGGGGATAGTGTACATCCTTACATGACAGCAGATTTAACATTAAACCACCTTCCTTTACTTCTTTCAATTTTAACTGCTGACTTACAACTCAAATAAAGACTTAAGTATTGCTTGATATAATGCCTCATCGACACCATATAACTGTAGCGTTTCGAATAGCTTCTCTCTTGGCACCTTGTCATATGCCTTTTCCAAATCTACAAAGCTTAAATACAGATCTTTGTTATATTCCCATGATTTCTCAACTATCTGTCATAAAGTGAAAATCTGATCTTGACAGCCTCTATTTGGCCTGAATAAAGCTTGCCTTCCACAACTCTTCTCCACCGTTTGTCAAGTATACTTGCATAAATCTTACCAGGAATACTCAGTAAGGAAATAACTCTGCAATTCCCTACTCCAATCATCTAGGATTCATCCCTCTGTTCAGGCTTTCTGAACTGTGCAATGCAGCCACTGTAAGACTTTTATACCTCCACACTTCAGCATTTCTAGTTGAATATCATCTACTCCTGCTGCCTTTCCACATTTCAGGCTTCTGATGGCTTTTTCTACTTCAAGTACGAATACGTATTCCCGATTGCATGCCTATTCAGTGATTTTTTATTTATTTATTTTTTTTTTTTTTTTTAAGCACTGTGCTCTTGCTGCTTGTTTCAGTTAGAAATTTTTCGAAGTAATTACTCCATACATCAAGGATATCTTTTTCTCCAGTTTACATGTCACCTTTACCATCTCTAATCCTCTTTCTGCCAGCCCGGTTGGCCGAGTGGTTAGAGTATTTGCTCTCCAACCAAAAGGCTGCACAATCGAATCTTGCCGTGGGCATGGATGTTTGTTATTGGCTGTGGAAATACTAGTGGTGGTGGTGGTATTTGGTGGCAGATAGCATTGGTGTCGATGGGGAAAGTAGTTGGTGGAGACAGATTGTTGTGTAGTAGGTGCCCTTCTCTTGATGAGTCTTTGAACTCCTTGGAGGTGTCATGTAATAATAATTTTACAGCAGTCCATTTCTGAGCTTTTTCAACAGCCTCCAGAATATTTTGCCATTTTCCTGATATTGATTTTCTATGTTCTTGCCAAAGTCTAAACATTTTGTTTAGAAAATGTCATGGGACTTTTGCTAAACAAAAGCCCTATGACTTTTGATGAGCTAGTTTTACACAGTGTTTTGATTTTTTTACCTTGGTCTCAGTATTCTCCATGAGCACAAGTTGACTTATTCACCAGGAACTTTCGATATGCTTTCTTCTTTTCCTTCATTGCCTCTTTATCTTCCTGTGTCCACCTTGGAGTTCTGATCGGAGACGACCTCACCACATGCCTCTCTGGCTGAATCAATAAATGCTTTCTTCAGGGCTTGCCATTGAATCTCCAAGGTTTGGTTTCTGTTCTCAAACTCTCATTTTTTTCTTGAATAATGTTTGTCTATTTTAGTCTACAGTTCACATCTGAGAGCTGCTCAACAGTATAGCCTCAACAGATGCAAGAAAAACATGTAGCTTTGTTTATAACTAAATACAGTACAGAGACATTTACAATTTATGTACTATATTTAGCAATAATTAGTGTAATTAGAGACAACTGGAATAACACTCACAATGGAAAAACACTCCCCTACCACAAACCATGCTGCATGCAAGCAAAACAGATTTATTGTAGCACTAAACGTAGCAACTAAATTAACACATTTGTCCTGTTTGTCACATTTGTAGTGTTTATAATGCAGTCACTGCAATGTATGTTTTTATTTATTTTACTTTACAATTTATGTAAAGCAGAAAGATCAAAGTTGTTGGAAGTTTTTTCACTTGGTTATACTATATATTAAAGATACCAAGAAATTATATACTGCACTTGGTTTAATCCTTTATCCAAGTCTAAGCAAACAAAGTTTGTGCCTGAAGTATTTTCAGGACTGGGGCAACTCGTAACTAAAACAGATCTGATGGACTTCGATTATCCCCTTTATGGGAAATATTACATTATTTTTTATGCAAATTCCTGATTATATTATTGTAATTTTTTCACCTAAGGACAAAGTCTCTTCTTTATCACATCCAGGAAGTGTCTTCTTGTGACCTGGTTTACTATGGGCAGACAAGAAGATCTGTTGACATCCGCCTTGGAGAACATAAAAAATACATTTGGCACTATCATTATGGCAAGTCAAATTTAGCAGACCATGTCTTGGACACCCCTACACACAGGATCATATGGAAGAAAACAAATGTGCTACACAGAAGTCATAAGTCAGAGAAATTGTTTTTGGAATCAGCAGCAGCTTTGAAACATACTCCAAAGCTCAACAAGTATATCTGTATCAATTTACCAAAAATCTGGGAGAGTCATTTTAAGATCTAATTAATACTTTTTTTTCTCTCTCTCTCTCTCTCTCTCTATCCAACAATAGCTGGTGCCAATTAGAATTTTAGTTCCTTGTGCTGACTGTTACAATTTTTTAAACTAGTCCCACAGTTATACCAAACTGTTGTTTTGTGTACTGTGACAAACTTTCCTTGTACTCTGAAGATGCTAGATATAGTACCATCAAAATATCAGCTAATAAGTTAATAAATATTTATTTTATCATTTAGTGTTGTGAATCAATACCGTTAAATAAACTAGCATCTTGGTATAAATGTTTTAGAGTAGTTGCACTATGTAATTCAGGTCTGATAAAATAGTCAAAATTTTAGATGATTGGGGTAGAGCTATCAATCAACAAACAGTTAAGAAAACCATTACAATATAAAAATTATCTGTATTTATATTTTGTAGATCTGGGAAAGAAGGATACAATACTTGATGAGGTGACAAAAATGAAAGCAGAATTAAAATTATATGGTGAATGTGAACAAAACCAGAAATAAAAATAGGTAAAATAATGATAATAGCATCACAGTGCAAGAAGTTAAACTTAATTGTTATTCTTTCAGTTCAGTAGTATGCTTTTACTAAATATAAAATAAAATTTTGGCTTCTATCACTTGATGTAGCCTAATCTTTTTTGTATCAAAATAACTTATGGAGAAATTTTTCAACATTCAAATGCTTATCAAGCCTAGCAATCCCATCCATCAAAAAAGAAACATAAAATAAATTATGATCAAATTAAATCCATTTGTTAAGCACAAAGTCTACAAAGTAAAATTTGAAGACTTTTTTTTTTTTTTGGTGAATATTTTTTGCTTTGTTTTTTTCGTCAAAGAAGAAATGAAACTATTTTTTCATACCACATTTTTCTTTGCTTGAAATACGAAACACCTGTGCTTTTGTAAAGTCATATTTTCCAAATTATGAAGGGGCAGCAAAAATGGGTCTTTGTTCCTCTCAGATTCTGTGTAGATTCGATTCTGCTTAAATAGTAAATCAGCTGTTAAAATCGAAGCAAGTAAAGATGGTTTGGTGTAAAATTAGGTGTAAGACAAGACTGTATGCTATCCTCCATTGTTCATCATTGATATGGTACACTATTAACTATCCAACTAGCCATGTGAATGAAACATTCAAATTTTTTATGATTAATATCTATGTTATTTCAGCTACAATGGTCACTTCATATTCATGTTTTTACTGACATGCATCACGTTGAGTATGATGATAAATCTGATATCAAAACTACAGATATTGAACTCAAATCTTTACTTCATACAGATGTTATATTCCCGAGGATTATAACATATAGCCTTTGGGACTTTAAACTGAATAAACACTCTAATAAATATGCTAAGTAAAACAGCAGAAAAAGATTAACTATGGAAAACACCAAATTCATTCTTAACCCAAGACTCCTCACCCTTTTATGGATGACATCACTGCTCACCTGGGGGTATGCTGTCACCCCACGACATTTCTTCTCCCCCCATCCCTCCCCATAGGTAATTGAAATTGTTATTGTGTTTAGATAGCCCAAGCTATTAACAGAGTTTACCTACTAAGATATTTCGAAAGGAGAAAAAGGAAGGGTAAATAAAAAATAAAATACAATATCATGTAATTTTAAATTTTTACTGATATTTATCAAGTGTCATACTTCCTAACGAAAACAAAAAAAATGAATATATCCTAATTTTTCTTGTGCAAATGTGTTGTTAGGTTTCAGATAAAATGTACATGAAGTAAAAATACCTTACAATACAAATGACGAACTTATTTACACAAAACAAACAGTGTGTGTCAAAAATTGATGTTTGCTTTAGTAATATATTACACATAAATAAAACATTTTTCTACCATGTGAATGATTTGTAGTTGGTAAATCTAATAAAAGTTTTTATTAGATTTACCAACTTTTATTAGAAAAGTATTTCAGTTCACAATGAACTCGGGCTATTTTGTTTGGCGAGGAAAATTCTACAAACAAATAGAGGGGACAGCCATGGGTTCTTCACTCTCTCTCCACCCTTGGCCAACTTTTATATGGAGACTTTTGAAGAGAAAGCCTTAAACTCTGCCCCACAAAAACCAACCATTTGGCTTCGTTATGCTGATGATGTATTCACTATTTGGCCACATGGCTCCGATGCACTCCTTTCCTTCCTAACACACTTAAACAACCAACACCCCCAGAATCAAATTCACCCTGGAAGAAGAAAAAATAACCGCCTTCCTTTCTTAGACACACTAGTCACCCACCAGCCTGATGGAACCTTGGTTTTCCCAGTCTATAGAAAACCACCCATACAGGCAGATACATTCACCAACAATCCCACCACGCCTCCTCGCAACAATATGGAGTCATTAAGACACTACACAACAGAGCTAAACTTATCTGTTCAAATGACAATGCCCTAACCACAGAACTAGACCACATTCTCAGCCAATGGCTACCCCCCCCCAAAATCCAAAAAATATTAAAACCAGTAAACCCCCCCCCTCACAACAAGGATTACTCTAAATCCATCACCATACCCTATATCCAAGGTACTTCAGAAAAAATTACAAAAATCCTAAAAAAACATGACTTAACTTCTTGTTACAGACCATATAAAAAATTGGCATCCCTTATCCACTCTACTAAAGACACCCCCCCCCCCCCAGATCTACCTGGTGTATACCAGGTCCCTTGCAGCTGTAAGCTGTCCTACTTTGGCCAAACAGGAAGGACAGCAAATATCAGAATTTCAGAACAGAAGGACTACATCCGGTTTCACCAATACAGCCACTCAGGTCTTGTTGACCATGCACTGGATACCTGCCATAGAATACGGTGGAAGAAAGCCACGATAATACACCGTAGTAAATACAAATATGAAAGGCTTTTCATGGAATTAGCTTCAGCCCAAAGAAACAATCCAAACCTCAACAAATTTGGCTGCATGAGACTGCCTCAAATTTGGGAAACCTACATCAGAAGACCTTCAGCCCAATCGCCCAAGAATACCAACATTGCCCGCTAAGGGGCACCATCAGGATTTTAGGAGAAATAATAGCTTCCTGCTTCTTCTTCACTTACTGTTTGTTGTGCCTGCTTGCACGTGCCTTGTTCTTAAGTTTCTTGAAAATGGCAATGTGACGTTGCCAAAATATTGAAGTATATTAAAATTTATTTTAGTGTATATCCTAGTTGACATTGTAATTTCCTTAAATTATTTAGTAAAATATAAAAAAAAGGCATAAAATAAGACTGTCCATCTCCCCATTTTGAAGTTTTCCATATAATTCTGTCTGAAACCGATTTCCAATCAAAAAGTATCTTCAATTTGGTTTAAATGCTATTGCTACTCATCTCTTTCATCATCATCACGAACCATGGGCTCACTGCCCGTTGGTATCTGATGCTTCCTTCACTATCTTCTTCCACCTTTCTTTGTTCAGTGCACAGTGTTGCAGTTTTTGTACACCCATTCCACACTAATATGTCATCTATCCATTCTCTGTATGGTTTACCTCTTCTGTTTACACAATCCATAACAACATAAATATCTATCTATCTTCCAGTCCTCACTCATTCTACAGATGTGTCCAAATAATTGCAGCTTCCGTTTTTATAATCTTCTGCATTAAATTCTCATTTGGTTTTATCTTCTGATAGAGCTCTTCATTTGTGATTTTCTGTACCCATCCTATTCTTAGAATCTTCCTGTAACAAGTTCTTTCAAATGCCAAAATTCTTTTTCTTGATTCCTTATTTATTACCCATGTTTCAGATCCATACAGTACACTGCTAAAGATGCATGTTTCCAGTACTCTTAGTTTTTTTGCAGGCTGATCACTTTACTTTTCCAGATGATATCCATGACCTTCAGATTTGTTCTTCCCTTTGCAATCATGATATTTATTTCTTCTTTATAGTCCAAATCACATGTCATTTTACTTCCCAAATATGTGAATTGTTCTACATTTTCTATATCAATTCCATCCACTTGTATCTTTTGTTTCATGTTCTTCTCACCAAATACCATTGTCTTAATTTTTTCCAAGTTCATAACAAGTCCAAATCTCTTCCCTTCCTCATTTAACAGTTTGTGTTTTTTGTAGTTCTCTTTCATCTTCTTCAATAATAACAATGTCATCTGCAAATCTCAGATTGTTAATTCTCATTCCGTGTATTGATATTCCTTTTGCATCTTCCTTCATTTTGTCCATTGTTCTTTCTAAATGTGCAATGAAAATGCTTGGTGATATTGGGTCCCCCTATCTAGTACCTCTGCTTGTTCTAAACCATTACCCTAAATCATCACCTATTCTAACTGCTGTAACTGCATTCTGATAAACACCTTTTAATATAATTATTAGTTTTCTATCAATTCCACAGGATTCTATAATTGCTAATGTCACTTTCTGGTCAATACTATCAAATGCCTTCTGAAATTCAACAAAGCAAGTATATATGTTTTTGTTTTTTCTCCTAGCTTTCTCTGCTATTAACTGAATTGTCAAGATCTGTTGAATTATAGTTCTATCTTTCCTAAATCCTGCTTGCTTGTCTGCAAGGTATGCTTCCAAATGTGTTCTCAATCTTTCTGTCAATATCATCATTTTCCCAAGATGACTTGGGAAAGTGATGATATTGACAATTGTTCAAGTCAATTGTTCTATAATTTTTACATTCTAGCTTATTTCCTTTCTTGTATAATGTCACTAATATCGATTTTACCCACTCCTCTGACATTTTCTCTTCCTTCTATACCATATTACATAGTTGGTGCATTTCTGTAACCATACTTTTGCCATCATATTTAATCATTTCTCCAATGATGTTATTGTTACCAGGACTCTTGTTGTGTTTTAGCCATCCTATTGCTTTTTCTACCTCTCCTCTTAAAATGTCCATATCATACTCATTATCTGGTGGTGATATCTGCTTCAATTCTTCAGTCAGTTTCCCAACACTAACTCACTAGAGTAGTCCACTGCTGTACAATTTTTTCTTTATTCATCAATACTTTGCCTTTTTCATCTTTAATTGTGGTCTGTTTTGGTTGCCACTTTCTATTAATGGTTCTAATCGTTTTGTATATCTCCCTTGTTTAAAGCTCTCCATCCATTCTGACTGTTTTTTTCACCTCATTACACTTTCTTCTATATTGCTCCTCTATTTGTTCTGATGTATCCCTTCTTATGTTCAAGATTCTTTTCTCCTGTACTAACTTCAGTGTTTTTTGTCTAATCCATTTCTTCTTGATCTTCTCTTCTTTTGGTAACGTTTCTTCAATTGTATCTTCTATCGTCTTCATTACTCTTTTCACTCTTAGATTCGAATTTTTTTCTTTGTCTACACTTTTAAGTTTCTCTTCTAATACTGTTCTGTAGCTTCTTATTTCTGCTTCACTTATTCTTGCTGTATCTCTTCGTTTCTGATGGGGTTTATATTTCTTTTTTAATTTCAGCTTGATGTTGGCAATCACTAAACTATGGTCCGAGTCTATATCTGCTCCTTGAAAAGTTCGACACTGCCATACTGATGTTATCCATCTTCTTTTAATTGAAATCATATCAATCATGTTCTTGGTTTTCCCATCATTTGATTGCCACACCCATTTTCTACACTCCTTTTGCTGGAATCTAGTGTTACAGATCAACATCTCATGATCCACAGCAAATTGTAATATTTTTTTATCTCGTTCATTTCTTTCTCCGAAACCATATTTTCCCATGACTGTTTTCCAACCATCATTATCTATTCCGACTTTGGCATTCCAATCCTTCCATAATCAGTACATCTTGCTTTGGTACTGTTTCTATTGTCTCTGTCAGATCTTTATAAAATAAGTCAATATCCTCATCTGTGCTGTCAGATGTGGGTGCATATATCTGGACTATTGATATGTTAAATGGTTTTGCTTGAAAACTTGCTACTATGATTCATTCATTGACTGGTTTGTAGCCTAACAGTGCCTCTAGTTCTTTTGTTAAGAAGGAAGCCAACTCCTCTCCTCTCTTTCCGTGACCATTATTACCCAAATATAACATAAATTATTATTTATTACGATCTTACCTGTTTTAGTCATCTTTGTCTCAGTAGCACTAATTATGTCCATATGGCAGTCTTCTAGTTCTTCTGCAAATTTGATTTCCTTTCCACTGATTACCTGATGGTTCTTATCTTCAGGAACACTGGGTTGGTATTTCCTGAAGAAAACGGCAGGGGGCCTTGTTTGAATGGGCAACATCCCAGCAGGCATGAAATCTCATCATGTTGTACCATCAGGTTTATTAATGGTTAAACCAATAGAGAGAGTATAATTTGGTTGGCTAATTCCTACATTCTTAAACCCACCCTCATTCATTCATTCAATGGATATCTACTAATGGGACGCACCATGTGAAGGTGACGAATGGACATTAGGTTAAAGCCTCAGTTGGTTCTCCACATTCCTTAAAGGCAATGTGGAGGTCTCCTCCCAGTTATCTGGCTTTCATTCTTAAGTGGCCCCTTAGCACAAAAAGCAATCATAATACCATAGGTTTATATGATTAAATTTTATACCATTTCAGAATTACATAAAAAATTACTTACAGTTTGTTTTTATCATCAACTAGTTCCAACCGAGCTTATTATTATTTCAAGAACATCAAAAAAGTGAAGTATATATATACAAAAACATAATCTAAATTCTCTTTTTGATTGTTAATATTTGGTCATTTTTTATACTAAATATGAGACATTTTCTTTGGATTTTATTGGACCATGATTCTTTATAAATATATGTATATAATCATCTACCAGTTTCGTCAGCTGGAGTCTGTCTGGCTTCTTCAAGATGAGAGTGGTTACACTAACATTAAATGCTACAACAGAAGAATGCAGTAAAGACCTTAAAATCAGTTAAAAAATTGAAAAGGATGCGTGACATTAAGAGCATAAAGCATGGAGACTTAATCATTGTAGTAGATCTTGTTTTATAGTTTTCCACGTAATTCAGTTTCTCTAAACATAGTGAATTTATTAAGCTTTTCCAAATGTCTTTTAATATCATGCCTTGATTTCTATTGAGATCGTCTCCTGTCTGGAGTACCACTGCAGCTTCTTTATAGTTTTCTTCTAATTCTTCACTTTAGTCTTTCAACATCAGGGTTGCCTTTAAACCTATTTTAACTACACGGCAGGTATTAAGATCTCCTAAGGATAGCATCGCTTTCTACAAATATGCAGGAGTATACAACATCCCATGTTCCTGTGGACTGAATTATGTAGGTCAAACGTCATGAAGCCTAGAAATCCAAAAAAAAGAACATATCAGAGATGTCAACAACAACAGAACAGACACCTCAGGATTAGCCCATCATTTCTCAATTTCGAACCATTCCATTGATTAGGACAACAGCTCCATGCCATACATTGAAGAAGATTTCAAATGTAGAAACTTTAAAGAAGCTACAGTGGTACTCTGGACAGGAGACAATCTCAATAGAAATCAAGGCATAATATTAAAAGACATTTGGAAAAGCTTAATAAATTCCCTATGTTTATCAGAACTGGATTACGCGAAAAATTATAAAACGAGATTTACTAACAATGATTAAGTCTCCTTGCCATCTTCATGGGAACATATAAATATGGCACATGCATGCAGGCACTACAAGAAACTACTTTTGTTCCTTAAGTCCTAATGGTGCTCCCTAGTGGGCTATATTGAGTTGTCTTGGCTGTTGAGCTGATGTTCTCATGATAAGTCTCCCAAATTTGGGGCAGTCTCATGCAACCAAATTTGTTGAGGTTTGGCTTGTTTCTTAGGGCTGAGGCTGATTCCATGAAAAGTCTTCTTTCAAATTTGAACTTGCTACGGTGTATTATTGTGGCTTTCTTCCACTGTATTCTGTGGTATGTATCCAGAGCATAGTCTGCAAGACCAGAGTGGCTATACTGGTGAAAAAGGATGTAGTGCTTGTGTTCTAAAATTCTGATATTCGCTATCCTGCCTGTTTGGCCAAAATTTATAGCTGCAAGGGACCTGGTATATCCCAAGTAGGTCTAGGGGAAGTGGTTGGTCTTTGGTAGAGTAGATAAAGAATGCCAACTTTTTATATGGTCTGTAACAAGAAGTCAGGTCATATTTTTTTTTAAGGATTTTGGTTATTTTTTCAGAGGTGCCCCAGATGTAGGGAATGGTGATAGATTTAGTGTAATGTTTATTGTGAGGGGGGGGGGGGGTTGTGGTTTACTGGTTTTAATATTTTTTGGGGGGTTGTAGCCATTGGCTAAGAAAGTATTAAGGATGAGGTTTAGTTCAGTGGTCAGGACATTGTCATCTGAACAGACTAATTTTGCCCTGTTATATAGTGTTTTAATAACCCCATAGTGCTGTGAAGGGGAGGGAGGGGATTGCTTGTGAATGTATCTGCCTGTATGGGTGGGTTTTCTATAGACAGAGAAAATCAAGGATCCATCAGGTTGGCGAGCATCTAGGAAAGGGAGATGGTTGTTTTCCTCTTTTTCCGGGTGAAAAGGTTTCTGAGGGTGTTGGTTGTTTAATGTGTTAAGAAGGGGTGGAGTGTATCTGAGCCATGTGGCCAAATAGTCATGAGAACATCAGCCCAACAGCCAAGACAACCCAATATAGCCCGCTGGGGGGGGGGGGCACAATTAGGACTTTAGGAACAAAAATAGTTTATCTTCTGCCTCATTTGCTTTTTGTAGTGCCTGCACGCACATGCCATATTTGTATGTTCCCATGAAGATGGCAATGTGCCATTGTCGAAATATGGGAAGTATTTATTAAATTGTCTTTTAATTAATATTCCAGTATACGTTGCAAATTCCTTAAATAATTTAATAGTCATGTGTTGCCAACGTATAAGCCTTTCTACAAGGATTAAGTCTCCATGCTTTATGCTCTTAATGTCACGTGACCTTTACAATTTTTTTAACTGATTTTAAGGTCGTTATTGCATTCTTCTGTTAGCATTTAATGTTAGTGTAACCACTCTCGTACTGAAGAAGCCAGACAGACTCCAACTGGTGAAACTGGTAGATGATTATATGCATATATTTATGAAGAATCATGGTCCAATAAAATCCAAAGAAAATGTCTCATATTTAATCTAAATTCTTATCATTATGGAATAAATGACAAACTGATAAAACTTAAACCATTTTGTGATGCAATTTCTCACTGTGGTTAGTGAGTGTATGCATATAAAGAGACTACTACTAACTTGGAGGAAGACTGCATGGAAACAAGGAATTTAAAGAATTTAGAGTATGCATGCCAGATCTCTTTACAGTACACAAGCACAATGATGTCAAAACTAGCAAGATTCTGAAAGAATTTAAGGTTAGGACTGCTTTCACAACAATAATTATTATCAGTGTTGTAAAACAAGTAAGTGCCAGCACTCATTCTTTACTAGAGGAAAAAATTTGAACATTAAAAAATAAATAAAGTAAAATTACTGATAATTTTATTTTATATATGATAATGTTTTTTGAATATGAAAAACAAACTGTTCAAGTATATATAAAAAAACTAAAATTTATCATTTTAATAAAAATTTTATATAACAAATATCTTTACAACAGACAGTGATAAATGGAAATTTCATTAAATAACTAAGCTTGTTTGAATGCTAGGTAAATGTGTAAAAGGTTATTGAATACAATAACCTTTTACTCATCTGCATGCCAAATGAATGGAAAAAAGTTCTGATATTCCATATCATTGTGTACATCCCAAAAAAGAAGCACTCTATTTATCATTCACACCAAAATATTGCTAAAATACTATAGTATTTATGGAATCAGTGAAGTGATCCTCCTTCCTTGTACAGTCTGAAAAAATCCACTGATCAACAAATTGAACTACAGAGGTCAATTACAGTAGTTGCTTGCTATAGTCCCTAGGGACCAGAAAGCATAACTTATAGTGCAATGTTTGCTATAGCAAATTAAGAGAAAAAAAATACAGACCTCCCCCTTACCCACTCCATTCTCATGAAAGAAAGGCAATCATGAAAAACAAAAAATAGAACAAAGGATTTGAAGGAACAATATATTAAGCACACAAAATGATAACATGGAAAATTACAAATGCAAGCAACAATAGGCCACAAAAGAACTAAACAGAAGAATATGAAAATGTTTAAATTTCAAAACGTTCATAATAAATATGTGCAGTTTATACAACCAAAACCAGCTTTAAAACTTCAGCAGTAAATCAATTTCATATAACTAGTTAACTCTACCTTGAATTACAAATGCAGGGGGGGGGGGATACAAGTGATGAACATAAGTCTGTGTTAGTCATCTGCATTAGCCAATCTAATGGGGGTGGGGATGGAGAAAATAAGTGATTAACACAGTTGCAGTGAATATCAGCTTCCTTACAGAGGTTCAATGATACATGTAGTTCCTCATTCAGAATTTAAATTTCTAACCTAATTTTTGATTTCATAGTGGTGTTCATTATAGTGGCATTCATTACAGAGCTGTCTAATGTTTCGGTACTAAGCCTGAATGGATAAGTATATACACTGTACTTGGGTAGAAAAGCTGAGACAGGGATTTATTAATGTCTTTAGATGGCAGATTATGCTACCTGGCATGAGACAACCATCACCTTGCTTACTATAGTAATGAAGAGAATGAAAAAAGTTATTTACTTTGTAGAGCATAAGAAGCAAAGATGGTGGCAACAAAAGCTAATGACGAACTAGCACCCTGTGTTTCGCCAGTGCAGCACTACTGATCGCTGACAAAACCACAACATGCCACAGTTGTGGCATGTTTATTATTATCACAAATAATAATAATAATAAAAAAAGGGAGTATATTCTTCAAGTTCTGTTGCACTGGCTGCACGCTTCCTGTGCAAAAATAGACGAATCGCCGCACAAGCTATTTATTGACATTAACCAGCCCTTTTTCTGTTTGCTGTGCCTCCCTTATGCAAAACAACTCCTGAACATAGGTAAACAAGTTAGCCTCAAAAAGCACATCAATGCTAAGAATGAAACTTTTCCCTCCATAATACAGCAGTGGAAGCTAAGCTTAAACTAATTCACAATCAATGAACTCTGCGATCTAATCGCACCAATGGTGTATGCTTTGATGGAGGCCAAAACACCATTATGTTGAACTTTCCGACAGAAAATGGAAAATCATTAAAAGACATCAACAAATTAGCAGAAGAATGCAGCATCGATTCTAAAAATATCATTGGTGCCATTGTTTCGGGCCTATAAATAAAAGGATGGAACGAAGTTTCCATGCCTCGTAAAAGTGACTTGTGACATGCCGATAAGCACATCTAACTTAATAACAGTGATCGACAGCAAGTTAAAAGACACTTTCCCCAATCGTGCATATCTGCTCGACCAGACCTAACATTTGCCCAGAGGGAACAA
Source organism: Typopeltis vanoorti (assembly GCF_054136105.1). NCBI lineage: Eukaryota > Metazoa > Arthropoda > Arachnida > Uropygi > Thelyphonidae > Typopeltis > Typopeltis vanoorti. Next base: position 37,757,467 of record NC_143561.1, on the reverse strand, counting down.
GGATGCAATCTTCAAAGAGAACTTGAAGAAAAATGCCAAAATGGAGACAACAATTGGATCATCAACTACAAAAAAAAGTTAAGTTAGTGCAAAAATCAAGTGACACCACTAGTAGCCACCATAGAAACCATTATGCAGGCACCATAGAGGAAATGTGCAAGAACCTTGCAGTCAAATATATGACTCACAAAACCTTGCATATCCACTTCACCAACATCCATGGCCTAAACTCCACCCTTAATAGTGTCCACTAACCGACCACCTTCAGTCTACCAAATCCCTTCTCCTTCTGGCAGAAACTCAAATCTCACCTCCCCAGTACTATTCATCTCAACCTTTTAACTACACACTCTTGACCCACGGGTGGCATCTGTCATCTGCTCTGACATACCTTGCCAAAGAGCATCTGACCTAAAATCATCCAACTTTGCCCTTCTTTATTTGAAAATATCCCTTCCCCGCCCAGTCAAATTCATTTGCTGTCTCTATCGTTCTCCCAATACAACAACCACACTGAGCTCTTTAATTTTCTCTCCTCGAAACTGATTTTCTCCAGTCCCACTTTCACAAGCGAAATTATCTTTCTACAAAATTTTAATGTCCACAACACCAACTGGTTTTTCCTCCTCCAGTTGTACAGATCTTGCAGGCAGAGATGCTGAAACATTTGCCGTCACTAATGACCTTACACAACTTGTTCGGATGCCAACCAGAACACTCCCCAAGTACCCTAGATCTTTTCCTCACCAATGACCCTTACAAATACACAGTGAAAGCAGTGGGCCCACTAGGTAATTCTGACCATAACCTAGTGCTCATCTCTTCTCCCCATGCAATGACAATTACACAGCCACTCCCATACAAGAGTAGTTTGGCATTATAACAGTGCCAAGTGGGACAGCCTCTGCAACTTCTATGCCACATTCCTATGGTTGGACTATTGCTTCCAGTCTTCCAACTCAAACATATGCACTGAAACCTCATCAATTTCAATGCTAATAAAAACCAGTCGTGTCTTATTTCTCATAAAAAAGAAACATTTTTTCCCTGTATTATTTTTGACGATATCCAAATATCCAGACAATATGAGATTTCTCTTCTTGGAATTACCCTGACATCAAACCTCTCCTGGCATAAGCACATCACAACTATCGCATCCTCAACTTCAAAAAAAAAACAGGATTTCTCTTTCACTCAAGATGTTACTTCACCCCTGTTAACATCCCCCCCCCCCCTCGGCCTAACAATGAAAAAACAAATTTATATTTTCAAAATTATTTTTATTTTTCAACATAATCTCCCTTATGACTAATACATTTATTCCAGCGATACACCAGCACCATTATCCTGTCCATGTAGTGGTTCTCAATAAGATCTGCAAAAATACCCCTCTACAGCTGGAATCGCCTCTTGATTCAAAAAAAAAATACTGACAAGCGATGAAGAGTTTTAGTTTTGGGAACAGATAGACGTCAGAGGGAGCCAAAACTGGGGACCAAGGTGGAAGTTCCAACAATTCATAGTGAAGATCCCTTCATTTTCCCATTGACAAAACACTTTTGTGAGCAGGTGCATTGTCCTGATGAAAGATGATTATTTTCTTTTGCAAAGCAGGTCTTTCCTCACGAATTTTTTCATCTGGTCTGGTTAAAAGATCGGATTCCCCGGTTATTGTTTTACCCTTTTCAAGATAATTAATAAAATGTCTTTAGCATCCCAAAACACCGATGCCATGACCTTTCCTAGTGATGAAACTGACTTTGTCTTCTTGGGTGCTGAACAACTGGCTTCTAGAAGAAGAGTGGAGAAGAGTGCCCACTATTTTGACTGCTGTTTGGATTCTGGTATGTAATGGTGAATCCAAGTCTCATCCATAGTAATAAATCAAAGTGAAAATCAATTTTCTTCTTATTAAAATGCTCCAAGCACTGTTCAGAGATTTTCATGCGAATGCATTTTTCATCTACTGTGAGCAAGCATGGCACCCATCTTGCACAAAACTTTTTCATATGCAATTCTTCATGCAAAATATATCCTACCTGTTCTTTTGAAATGCATATAGTCTCAGCAACTTCATGCACTTTTGATTCACCGGTCATCGAATACCATATCATGCACTTGATCAATGATTTCTGGTGTTGTTACACTTTTTGAATGTTCTTCACATGGATCATCTTCAAGGCTGGTATGGCATGTTTAAACTCGGCAGCCCATTTCTTAATTGTCGAAAACGAAGGAGAAGAGTGCCCATAAACTTTTACGAACTTTGAATGAATTTCTTTTGGTGTTAAACCTTCTTTTACAAAGAATTTTATAACCGCACGATACTCAATTTTACCCACTTCAAGGGATACAGACAATACTTTTGCTTCAAACAGCTGTATAAAACAAACTACTTGATAGAAATGACTTGAAATTTCACATGGATGCTTATGACAGATGTAGCAACTTAGAAAAAAAAAAAAATCTTGCCTATAGTGTTGCCATCTATGGTCGAGGTCGATAACTTTTCAGACCACCCTTGTGGTGTACAAATCACAAATCTGCCCAGCTATTGAATACTGTTCTCATATATGGGTGGGCCCCTAAAAGCTCCCTCAAAATGCTGGACTCAATATAGAGGAGAGCAATTAGACTTATTAATGACCCATCTCTTACCAACTCACCCCCCCCCCCACTTTTGCACAGACATTGTTTCCATTATATGTATATTCTACAAATATTTCCTTGGAAAATGTTTATCTGAAATAGCAGATTTCCCCACTTAGTACTGAACTTGTTGGAACACGTGCAGCTGCTGCTCAATATCCCTTCACAGTGCACCATGAAACAAACAGAACAGGTTTCTTTTCTTCTTCCTCACAACTGCAGTATTGTGGAACAGTCTTTCCCCTCTTGTGTTTCCCAAGGAATAAAATATAGTCTTTTAAATCAAATGTAATCAAGTTCCTCCTTTCCCAACTCACTACTCATATACAGTACTAATGTACTATAGGTTGATCAACCAACCTCTCGTGTATGGACTCGACATAAAAAAAAGAGCAGTCTCATTTAATCCTAGGCTCACAATACAGAATGAACATATGTGAAGAAATAAAAAAAATAAATACAATTATTTATTGAACATGGCTGGTGGCAGAATAATCAGGGTCAGTTCTAAAGCAGGGTTCCTTCATCTAACCCAATATACACTTCCAACCTTTCTCAAGCAGGTTTGTCTTTAAAAAAAAAAATTACACCAGTTTAGCTCACACACAGCATTTATTTGCTATAGGCCCTGGACCTCTCATTTCTGCGAGTGAAATAAGTTTTCAGACAGATGTCCTGACTTCAGTAGACAAGAGGATGAGCCCATGAATGAAATTACTGTCTGTACTGGAGGAAAAAAAAAAAAATTGAATTGAGTACTGTTTAGGTTTATATGACAAATTTATACGATGAAATATAAGCTGCTGCTATCACAAACTTCAGAGAAAAATTCTGAATTTACAGCAAGAGTAAATGTCACTATATAATATAACATTCATCTTAGTTTCAACTTGTTCACTGTACTAGGCTATGGCAAACAAAATCCACTCACAATATGCACTTTGTTAACAAAAAATCTATTACATAAAGAGACATTCAAATGGCATTAATATACTATTCTTCAAAGTTTTCCACTCTTCATCTATATCTTCTTTGATACGAAGTCAGAAGACTATATACAAGTAGCTAAGTCATGAAGATGCAGACTAAGTAGTACATTTTTGTATGAGTACTTGCTTCTTAAAATCTGTAAAATGTTCTGTTTGTTAAAGACCGTTCAATGAGATCAACACTAGCCAGTGGTAAACATGAATTATAATTTGTTTACTAGCATTTCTTACACTAATGTATGAATCAGCATTAAAATAAACTTTCAGTGCAGATGTATGAATGTAATGCAAAATATCTTATTTAGTCATCTTCCCTTAATGGGGAAAGTACAAGTAAAATAATAAGAATTAAAAACATTTACCAAAATTGCCTTTTTCAAAGAAATGAACTTCACTGCTCACACTTCTTGCACAAACAGCTTCGTCTTCTGTCCACTGAGGATTCCTAAAATTACAATATCAATATACACATGAAAAATATTCTCAACTGTTAAAAACAAAGCAAAACAGCAACTCAAGTCAATGCATAAAGTCATTATTTCTTAAATATTTTACAATTTGCTAACAGTTTGTCATTTATTAAATAATGTTTTACTTATTTGGAAACATGCTTTTGATAGCACCTGCTTTGAATGATGACAGTTTATATTTAGAAATAAATTTCTCTTTATTTCTAAATAAAGAAAAAAAATATTTCATCATCATCAAATTCCTGACATGTACCCTCAAGGAGTATACAGGATATTATGATAGTGCTACATGAAAAACTTACATCATTATTAACTTCCTATCAACAATTTTTTTTCCAAATCAATCTGTTAAGACCCCAACATTATCAGATCTTATATATCTGTCTTCTAAGGCACTTTTTATTGTATCAATCCAGCTATATCTTGGTCTTCCTCTGGGTCTTTTTCCTGCCAACCTGACAGAGAGCCCTGAGATTAGCTCTGCTAACACATTCCTGGATGCTAACAATGTCACGTTCTTTCCCAATATCCTTGTTTTTAACATGATATTGCCATTGATGCCATCTCTTCATACCTCTAATCTTTCTCAGGAGTGTTATATCTGTGGTCTCTAGTCTTTGGTCAAGTGTTTTATTTCTAACCCAGCTCTCAGATCCATAAGTTAAAATTGGTTTGAACACTCTTGTATACAGCTAATTTAGTGTTTTGACTAATTTCTCCCTTATTCCATATAAATTTATTCGGTTGACTTCCTACCATACTGGCTTTAACTTCACTAAAAATCATGCCTAAGTAGCTGAAATGTTTTACTTGATCTATAGGTTCTCCATTCACAATGCAGTTGATATTTTCAATGTGTCTGCCTATTTTCATTGTCGTAATTTTGTTTATATATATATATATAAGGAATTAATATGGGACTGAGGAAGGGGTTCTTGTTTTGATAAAAGTGGATGCACTTGTAGTGGTAATATATTCTTCGTAATATATTACGAAGAATATATTAATATATTCTTCGTATTATATATATTAATATATATTCTTCGCATAGCCACTAGGCTATGCGCTTCGCAACCATATGCCTCAGGAAGGAGTATCCTGGGTTTGATTCCTGTTGCCGACGTGAGGAGCTTAAGGATCTTCCTCAGCCATAGCCAAGTTAGCCGGTCTTGGGCATGGAGAGCAGGGTTTTTCCCCCAGTTTATCTGGGGTTTTTCAGCCCACAAGCAGGCAAACCGGCCCCCCCCTGAACACATGGATCTACAGCCATAAATACTTAAATCCCCCATGAGGGGGGGGGGGGGCTCAACTCACCCCAACAGGGACAGGGGAGAAAAGGGAGGACACTCCATATGAATAAATAAATAAATCACTCCCACACATGAAAGGCAGCAAAGCCTACAATGGTTGTCAAATTAGTAAGCTGACTATTTGTAAGCAATGTATTATATTGTAAGATCATTATCATTTTCATAAATAGAGACCTCAGGAGTCAGGGACTTATTGAGGAAGGCACATCTATTCACACCAACTGTCATACCTGTTCTTGAATTCATTCACGGTACTTGCACACACAACATTCAACAGCAATCCATTCTAATCACGCACTGAGAGAAAAATCTAGCTCTAACTCCCTTCTTGACAGCATTCATTCTCAACTTCCATGGATGGCCTCGCATCCTTTCCTCACCCTGCATAAAATGAAAAATTCCATCAACTGAAATCCTGCATGACCCTTTCAGAAGTTTGTAAGTCTCAATCATATCACATCACTCCTCTTCTGTTTGTTAGTGTCTGCAGTCTACAATTTCAGTATTCCACATCCTGATATCATTTTTAACATTCCATCATAATCAGTATTCCACAATCTTAACATTCCATCATAATCAGTATTCCACAATCCTGATATCATTTTTAACAGTCTCATTTGCGCTCTCTCCACTGTATCAGAATTACAATAGAAACCAGGAGACCAGACCTGCGTACAATAGTAAAGTGAGGTATTATCAAGGATTTGTAAAGAGGCAAATGACATTATCTTTACATGGCAAAGTTTGTTTCAGCATTGCAATTATCTTTTGAGTTGTATTTGCAATCTTTGCTACATGGCCCTGAACTTCAAATTGCTATCTATTAACACTCCAAGATCCCTCGCCTGATCAGCTTCTTCTAGCATAATTCCACCAATATAATATAACATTAGACATCTAATCATGCCAAAGTGCATTACTTTGTGTTTACTAACATCGAACTGACATCCATTTTCCCATGCCCACAATTCCAGCCTATTCAAATCATTCTGCAAGTACTGCATATCAGCAGCATTCCTGATTACACAATATTAAGATGTAGGTAGGCTGATACAGCTAAAAGTCAGATTGGTCTGTCTTTCAGGACTTCACAATATTGAAGTCCTGAAAGACAGACCAATTTTTTAGAAATTGCTAATAGGCAGTTACTAATAGTCTAAAATTTTCATGTGGTATTATTACAGTATCCTGTATGGTTTGGGGGGGGTAAATATGTAGAATTTTATGATCACTCACTCACTCACACACACACACACACACACAAAAAAAATACGCAGGAAAAAAAAAGTACCACTTACCAGTTAGTTTGCTTCTTTTGAATAAAAGAATGAGCACATATGTCCTTTTTTATATCCCAAATAAGTAGATTTGAACTGTCTTGAGATGCTTCCTTTACTCCTAAAATTGGTTCCCTTCATATAAATTTTAGGTCAAATAAGACTTATTAAAAAGTTAAAATCAACTATAATCTAAACATATGCAAAATTTGCATGGAGAATCTTACATGCACATATCTAATGTTATGCTGTCATTTTTAGATATGAATTGTTTTCTAAAGTATTTATTAGTGTGTAAAAAATTTAGAGCAAATAAAAGGCACTGAATACAGCAAAATTTTTCTGTTCAATTAATTTAAACCTAAATTTCATTTAATATATCTTTAAATTTCACTGACCATATGTTCTTCCGTTCCTTTTCAGCAGTTATTCAAAATGGAAATGAATCTTAAAAAAAAAAGTAAATAAATCTGTTAAGCCTTAACTCTCTATAAGGAGTAGGAGTAAGGGAGGCCATTTTAGCCCTATATAACTTTTGGAGACTGAGGGGGGGGGGGGTTCAGTTACTACCGGTAGCCAATCAGAGATAGCTGACCCAAGAGTGCCATTAATGAACTCTTGGGTCAGCTATCTCTGACACAAGAGTGCATTAATTTACAGTATCTGGTAAAGAGAGGCATACAAGTGATACTACCTCATGGTCTCTAACCCTAGAGCAGTATATTAATGTCTGAAATAGTGTAGGTCCCATGGTCAATTTTCTTGAATTTATGGGACAAAAAAACTAGAGTTTCTGGGAGAAAAAAAAAACTTGCTTGACCATGCCACAGATCAACTAACTCGGGAACCAGCTGAATAAAGGTTTAGGAAAAAGTTCCTCTAGTTGACGACTAAAATAGAGCTGTCCTCCTTTGAGCAGCCTAGCAGTATGGATGCAAATGCTATTTCCATCAACCTAACACACAGCCTCTAATATTCTGTCAATTGTTAAAAGTATGTGTTACAAAACATGCATTTACTAGTTAAGTTACAGCCGTATGAGAAAAAACCCCTTAAGAATTCAAAGTAAACAATGCAGATATGTTACTCTAATAATACAAGGACTATACGTATAACAATAATAATAAAATATTGACAAATAATAGTGATTGCTTCCCAGAAAATGGATCTAGGCATACAACCTGAGCAATTAAGATTCAGACAGTTTCACACATCTCCAGGAAAAGACAAAATATATATCAGAATGAGTGAAGCATTCTAGTTTAGTTTCAGTGAACTCTGATTAGTGTTATAACATTAGGGCTAGATTTGTCAGATTTCAAGTATCTGATATAATCTTGGTGTTCCTGAATTCCTACCTCAGCAGATGGCCAGTCTGTCCAAGATACAGCAGCTGACAAGAATAGGATACTTGATTGCTAAGTAAGGATAGAGGTGATAATTTTTCTTTCATAGGGTAGAAAAGAACAGCTTACAAAATGGTTTTGAAGTTATTTTATAAACTGGACATATCCATTAGCAATTACAGTGATTTTTATTTTGTTCATTTGTGCACACAAGTTGCGTCTTCTGTGATGGATAATGTGTAGATGGATGGATTAATGAATGTATCAGCCAGTAAAAGGGGAATTCCACATAGAAAGAAAGCTAATTATCTTTGAAGTGAGATAATAAAATAACTTCTTTCTAAAAAGAAGTTGTCTGATTCATATTAAAGAGTGAACTTGATACAATTGTAAATGGAATTTAATTTTATTTAAATGTAATAATTTAGTCAGAGTATGATCACACTGCAAATGTGTCATCCACAAAATAAAGCTAGATATGAGGTTGAGAATGTGGTACTAAGAGGTGATATTTGGCTTTATAAGTGTTTTATGAAATAATCTACCAATGCAAGAGAGATAGGACTGTTCATAGCTGATCCAATTTTCTGTTCGATTTGCTTAACTTGTTTTTCCAAGTGAAAGAGGCCTGCACTGATTGAAACTTTAAATAAGTCCATATCTTCCAGGAAATCTTAATGTAAGAAATGAAGATTCTTGAAACAGAATGTTCATGAATAAGAGAGGATCATCATCATACTCGGGTCAAGCAAATAGAAGAGATCGTTAATTTTATCTTTAAAATTGGTACTAATTTTAATGTACAATCTAGGGCAGCAAGTAAAGTTGCAAAGGAAACTGGAAATTTAGAAGTAGTAAGCAGGAGATACAATCACTTTTCAGAAATAATCTTTGTACACTTTAGGATGATCATAAATAGATAAGGAACTGGTATAATGAACATTTAATTTTGCAACTGATGACATATCCCAAGAATGGGAGTTGTCTAATAATTCATTTAATAATTTAACTAGCTTTGTGTTAGGTCTTAGCTGACTACAGTATAGAAAGCCCTGAGTAAAACATTATGTTTACAGTTATAACTGGTTATTGATCAGAACTAGTCAATCTATGACATGGGCAAGCAGGTTTTTTCTCCCAAAAACTTGGGTTTTTCGTCCCGTAAACTCAAGAAAATCGGCCGTCAAAAACCCAGACTAGTTTCAGACGTTAAAAATATTATGTTAGGATTAGGAACAACGAGATAGTCGCACTTGTTAGCCATCTTCTTTACTGCATGCTGGTTAATTAGTGATAGCCTTAGGCCAGCTATCTCTGATTGGCTACCAGTGGAAAGTGAACTGCCCACTCAGTCTCTGAAAGTTAGATAGGGCTAAAAACAGCCTTGTCTACTCCCTATACAGGAACAAAAAGGCATTAGTTGATTTTGATTTTTTTTAATGTATTTTTTATCGAATTTTTATGTTGAGCCCATACACGAGAGGCTAATGGATCAACCTATAGTACATTAGTATCATATATGGGTAGTGAGTTGGGCAAGGAGGAACTTGTTTAAATTTGATTTAAAAGACTATATATTGTATTCCTTGGGAAACAATAGGAGAAAACTGTTCCACAATACAGTAGTTGCAAGGATGAAGGAGGAGGAAAAGAAACCTGTTCTGTGGGTTTCAAGGTGCACTGTGAATGGATGTTGAGCAGCAGCTGCATGTGTTCCAACAAGCTCAGTACTACGTGGAGAAATTATTGAGAATTAAAAAAAATAGGGGGTAGATTATTTCATCACTGATATAGTGAGTGATGGTTATAATGAGGAAATTTTATTGGTCCTGGAGTGCTCATTATAACCAAAAAAAAAAAAATGTTTGAGCTTTCAAACATTTTGAAAGCTCAAATTAGCATTATCAATGGCACTTTGAGAACATGCACTTAGTGAAAACTGAGAATAAAATGACCTCCAGAACAAAAACAGTTATGTGTATGGGGGGCGGCAGTGGTGCTCTCTGTGGTGATTCTCTGATTACTGCTGATGGGCAGGATGCCATATTTATGTAGTATTATACCATCAGTTGGGTACCAACCAAATATAGCATTCTCCTTCATTATTTTCTAATAAATCCTAAAACAAACCAATTGTTCACCCACTGCAGAAGTATTCAAAGTTATCCTGCAATTAATTGCATTGGACAAATTAAGAGAGTGCTGATGTGATATGCACTCTCAAAACTTCATACATCAATAAAAATGCAATCATACGCTCATGTGCATCTGCAGGGTGGGGACAATGGGGAAACCCCCCCCAGGACTGAGTAAATAATTCCACAAATTATAAACGTAAAAGTGATTGAGATATGTAACCTTATACCATCGACCATGGGACACTTTTTCTGTATTAAAATTTTATTATGGGTTGGCCTGTTTCGGCCCATGGCAGGGTAGCCAGAGAACGTGTTTTATTACAGCAATAAAGCACGTGTTCCTGCTTTTGGTTCATCTTTTTCTGATTTGTGAAAAAAATGTTCATTACTGTTGTGAACAGCAACCAGTGTTCATTTTCCCTCTGTGTCTAGTGAATCACTAAGTGGAGTGTGAATTGTAAATTTATAGTGAAACAAATTTAAACAGAAAAATACATTTTTAAAAGCTAAGTGTATATAATTTAATATTATTTTACTTGTTAGTTTTATGATTTTTTTGCTTTTAAAGTGAAATAATTTCATTTAGGATTTTGGGATTAATTAATTAGTTGATTTTTAATAAAATAAGCTGGTCAATTTTTTTATATGAAATTGTGCTAAAAACGTATTAATTCTGAATACTTTTTTTCCCAAGAATTAAAGATCATTAAAATCAATGTAAAATGTAAATACTGCATTTATAGTTTACATCGACAAATAATTACATCAAAAAATGCTAAAATACGTTTATTGATGTAATCAAGAAAGGTATTTTATTGATGTAATTATTTGTCTTCAAGCTTTGTCCCCCCTCCCCCACCAGAAAATTTTCTGCAGACACCTATGCATACAGTCAAATTCATGTGACATTTGTAGCATGGGTTGCATAACCCACATGACAGCACACCAAACTGAAATGGGCACGTGATGCCACTGATATAATGGTTGTCACCATATTAATCTTTTACTTTCTTTGTCTGTTAGTTATCTTTCTACAGGTGAATAAATCATCATCAAATTCCTGATATACCCTCAAGGGGTGTACAGGATATGATATTACTACATGAAATATTTACATCAGTAGCTATCTATAATTTTCCTCCAAATGAGCCTGTTACCTGTCAAGAATCCAATATTATCAGATCTTATCATTCTCTCTTCTAAGGCACTTTTTACTGTATCAATTCACATATATCTTGGTCTTCCTGTGGGTCTTTTTCCTGTCAACCTGGCAGAGAACACTTGTTTTGCTAATCTTTCTTCTCCCATTCTGTTTAAGTGAACATACCACCTGAGATTAGCTCTGCTAATGCATTCCTGGATGCTGACAACGTCAAGTTCTTTCCTAATATTCTCGTTTTTCTGATATGATATTGCCATTGATGCCATCTGTTCGTGCCCCTATTCTATCACAGGACTCTCATATCTGCGGTCTCTAGTCTTTGATCAAGTGTTTTACTTCTAATCCATCTCTCAGATACATAAGTTAAAACTGGTTTGAACACTGTCTTGTATACAGCTAATTTAGTGATTTGGCTAATTTCTCTCTTATTCTATATAAATTTATTCGGATGACTTCCTACCATACCAGCTTTGTTGATTCTATTGTCTATTTCCATATTTAATTTACCATCTTAACTAAAAATAGTGCCTAAGTAGCTGAAATGTTTTACTTGTTCTATAGGTTCTCCATTCACAATGCAGTTGATATTTTCAATGTTTCGGCCTATTTTCATTATCTTTGTCTTTTTAATGCTGACCTTCATACCATATCTATTAAAACAGTTATTCAATTTAGTCAGGAATTTTGCAGACTTGTAGCAGATTTATTTAGAAGTATAGCATCATCTGCATAAAGCAAAGAGCTGACATTAACATCTGAAATTCTGATATCATGTTTAATACCACTTTCCTTCATAATGTGATCCATATAGATAATGAATAACGAGAGGGATAATGTACATCCTTGTCTCACACCATATTTAACATTAAACCATTTTCCTGTACTTCTTTCAATTCTAACTACTGGCTTGCAACTCAAATAAAGACCAAGTATTGCCTGATATAATGCCCAACTGACACCATATAACTGTAGTGTATTGAATAGCTTCTCTCTTGGCACCTTGTCATATGCCTTTTCCAGATCGACAAAACTTAAATACAGATCTTTGTTATATTCCCATGATTTCTCAACTATCTGTCGTAAAGTGAAAATCTGATCTTGACAGCCTCGATTTTTGGCCTGAATCCAGCTTGTTCTTCACCCAGTTCTTGTTTCTTGTTCTTCATCAATCCTTCTCAACTGTTTCTCAAGTATACTTGTGTATATCTTACCAGGAACACTCAGTAATGAAATACCTCTGTAATTCTCACATTGTTTTATTTCCCTTTTTAAAAGCTGTATAACTGAGAAGAGACCTCCACATAGCCTTTAAAGGAATGCGGAGAACCGACCAGGGCTTCTGACCTAATGTCCAATCCTCACCTTTTCGTGGTGCACCTTGTTGGGTATCTACCTGGATACTGAACGAACGAGGATGGGCTGGCAATTTGGGATTTAACCGACCAAATTGTATTCTTATTGGTTAAACCAAAATAAAAAATGATGGAACGACATGACAAAATTTCATGCCGGCTGGGGCTTCGCCCGGTTAAACAAGGTCGTCGTTGTTTTCGCCAGAGAACCAGGGGAACAGTGAAAAGTCAGCTACTGGAACAAATCTGAAAACAAACCCCAACTCAACATCAGAGTTAAAGATCGGTACTATCAACATAAGAACAATGGCAAAGAAATGGCACTAGCTGAGGAATTAGATAAGTATCAAATCGACGTAATAGGGATGACTGAAACAAAAAAGACAAAAACTGGTGAGATCTTCCTGAGCAATAAATACAAAATGTTATATTCAGGCAATGACAATCAAGGAAAAGAAGGAGTAGCCATAGTATACAACACAAAATATGAGGCTAATCTTCTTGAATGGCAGTCAGTCTCAAGTAGAGTAATGTGGGCAAATATGAGAATGGGGAACTGGACAATGAGACTTATTTGTGCCTAAGGTCCCACAGAAGGCTCTACTAAGATAGAAGTAGAGGAATTTTTTGAGGCTTTAGAAAAAGCAACTGAGACAATGAAAAAGGAAACGTTGGTCCTTGTTGGGAATCTAAATAGCAGAGTAGGAAATGATTGTGAGAAAATATTTTGGGAAATTTGGAGAAAAGAGCAAAGCTAATAATAATGGCAAATATCTGTTGGATTTCTGCTCAAGACATTGACTGGTTATTACTAACACCATGTTCCAACATAAAAATGTGCACAAATTCACATGGAGAGAAGAGGCAAGGAATAAGAAAAGTCTCATTGACTATGTTATTGTTGATAGTGATGTTTTCTCTCTGGTGCAGGACACTAGAGTGTACAGAGGATTTGAAATTGGAAGTGATCACTCTTTAGTCTTGAGCAGGATAAAATTGAATTTCATATCGAAAAGAATAACATGCAAGAAAGTTTTAAAGCGAATAAAAGTTTAGCAGCTCTCAGATGTGAACTGTAGACTAAATACACAAAGATTTTTGAAGAAAAAATGAAAGAGTTTGAGAACAGGAATCAAACCTTGGAGATTCAGTGGCAAACTCTGAAGGAAACATTGATTGATTCTGCCAGAGAGGCATGTGATGAGGTTGTCTGCAAGGATAAAAAAATCAGAACTCCCTGGTGGACACAGGAAGTTAAAGAGGCAGTGAAGGAAAAGAAGAAAGCATACCAAAAGTTCCTGTCATATAAGTCAGCTTGTTCTCTTAGAGAATACAGAGACAAATGCAAAAATGCTAAACATTGTGTAAAACTAGCTAAACAAAAGTCATGGAGGACTTTGGCAAGAATATAGAAAATAAATATCAAGAAGGTGGCAAAACATTCTGGAGGTTGTTGAAGAAGCTTAGGAATGGAGGAAAGAGTGCTGTAAATGGAATTGATAAAGGTGACATGAAAACCGTAGAAAAAGATATCCTTCAAGAATGGAGTAATTACTTTGAAAATCTGCTAAATGAAACAAGCAGTGATGACAGCACAGTGGTAAAAAACACTGACCAGGCATGCAGTCAGGAATACATATCCATACAATAGAAAAAGCCATCAAAGGCTTGAAATGGGGAAAGGCAGCAGGAGTAGATGATATTCGACCAGAAATGCTGAAGTATGGTGATATAAGAGTCTTACAGTGGCTGCACTGCATAGTTCAGAAAGCCTGGACAGAGGGACGAATTCCCGATGATTGGAGTAGAGCTCTCATAGTACCCATATATAAAAAGGGAAATAAAGCTGAATGTGAGAATTATAGAGGTATTTCCCTACTGAGTGTTCCTGGCAAGATCTATGCAAGTATACTTGAAAAATGGTTGAGAAGAATTGTGGAAGAAAACCTTGGTGAAGAACAAGCTGGATTCAGGCCAAATAGAGGCTGTCAGGATCAGATCTTCACTTTACGACAAATAGTCAAGAAAGCATGGGAATATAACAGAGATCTGTATTTAAGTTTTCTCGATTTGGAAAAGGCCTATGACAAGGTGCCAAGAGATAAGCTATTCAATACGCTACAGTTATATGGCGTCAATGGGGCATTATATCAAGCAATATGTAGTCTTTATTTGAGTTGTAAGTCAGCAGTTAGAATTGAAGGAAGTACAGGATGATGGTTTAATGTTAAATCTGGTGTGAGACAAGGATGTACATTATCCCCTCTGTTATTCATTATCTATATGGATCACATTATGAAGGAAAGTGGTATTAAACATGATATCAGAATTTCAGAGGTTAATGTCAGCTCTTTGCTTTATGCAGATGATGCAATTCTTCTAAATAAATCCGCTACAAGTCAGCATGATTCTCTGACTAAATTGTATAGCTGTTGTAATAGGTATGGTATGAAGGTCAGCAATAAAAAGACAAAGACAATGAAAATAGGCAGAATCATTGAAAATATCAACTGTGTTGTGAACGGAGAACCTGTGGAACAAGTGAAAAGTTTCAGCTACTTAGGCGTGATTTTTACTGAAGATGGTAAATTAAATATAGAAATAGACAACAGAATCAGCAAAGCTGGTATGGTAGTAAGTCAATTGAATAAATCCATATGGAATAAGAGAGGAATTAGTTGGAACACTAAATTAGCTGTATACAAGACAGTGTTCAAACCAGTTTTAACTTATGGAACTGAGAGCTCTGTCAGAAGTAAAACACTTGACCAAAGATTAGAGACCGCAGATATGAGTGTCCTGAGAAAGATTATAGGCGTGAACAGATGGCATCAATGGCTATATCATATTAAAAAAGAGGATATTAGGAAAGAACTTGACATTGTCAACATCCAGGAATGCATTACCAGAGCTATTCTCAGGTGATATGGTCACTTAAACAGAATGAGCAAAGAAAGATTAGCAAAACAAGTGTTCTTTGTCAAGTTGGCAGCAAAATGACCCCGAGGAAGACCAAGATATAGGTGGATTGATAAGGTACAAAGTGCCTTAGATGATAGAAATATAAGATCTGATAATGTTGAAGCCTTGACAAGTAATAAGACTGATTTGGAGGAAAATTGTAGATAGGAAGTTAGTAATGATGTAATTTTTTTCATGTAGTACTATCATATCCTGTACACCCCTTGAGGGTACATGGCAGGAATTTGATGATGATGAAATATGGATACCATGAGAGCTCTACTCCAATCATCTGGGATTCGTCCCTCTGTTCAAGCCTTCTGAACTATGCAGTGAAGCCACTGTAATACTTTTATACCTCCATAGTTGAGTATTTCTGCTCAATGATCTACTCCTGCTGCCTTTCCACATTTCAGGCTTTTGATGGCTTTTTCTAGTATGGATATGTATTTCTGACTGCATGCCTGGTCAGTGTTTTTTACTACTTCGCTGTCATCACTGCTTGTTTCATTTTCAAAGTAATTACTCCATACTTCAAGGATATCTTTATCTCCTGTTTTCATGTCACCTTTATCATCTCTAATTCCTTTTACAGCACTCTCTCCTCCATTTCTGAGTTTCTTCAACAACCTCCAGAATATCTTGCCACCTTCTTACCAAAACCCTCCCATGACTTTTGTGTAGCTAGTTTTATACAGTATTTAGCTTTCTTACATTTGTCTCTGGATTCTCTAAGTGCAAAAGCTGATTTATTTGCCAGAAACTTTTGATATGCTTTCTTCTTTTTTTTCACTGCATCTAACTTCCTGTGTCCACCATGGAGTTCTGATTTTTCTATCCTTGCAGACAATCTCACCACAAGCCATTCTGGCTGAATCAATCAGTATTTTCTTCAGAGTTTGCCACTGAATCTCCAAGGTTTGGTTCCTGTTCTCAATCTCTTTCATTTTTTCTGAATAATATTCGTGTATTTTAATCTACAGTTCACATCTGAGAGCTGTGCAACTTTTATTTGCTTTAAAACTTTCTTACATGCTCTTCTTATCAATATGAAATTCAATTTTATCCTGTTCAAGAATAAATGGTTATCACTTCCAATTTCAAATCTTCTGTACACTCTGGTGTCCTGCACCAGGGAGAAAACATCACTATCAACAATAACATAGTCAATGAGACTTTTCTTATTCCTTGCCTCTTCTCTCCATGTGAATTTGTGCACATTTTTATGTTGGAATATGGTGTTAGGAATAACCAGTCCATGACCTGAGCAGAAATCCAACAGGTATTTGCCATTATTATTAGCTTTGCTCTTTTCTCCATATTTTCCCAAAATATTTTTGTATGTCTGACAATCATTTCCTACTCTGCTATTTAGATCCCTAACAACGACCAACTCTTCCCTTTTCTTGATGTCAGTTACTTTCTCTAAAGCCTCAAAAAATACCTCCACTTCTACCTCAGGAGAAGTTTCTGTGGAACCATAGGCATAAATAAGTCCCATTGTCCAAGTCTCATTCTGATATTTTTCCACATTACTCTACTTGAGACTGCCTGCCATTCTAGAAGATTAGCCTCATAATTAGTGCTGAATAATATGGGTATTTTTTTTTTCCTTGATTGTTATTGCCTGAATGTAACATTTTGTATTTATTGCTCAGAAAGATCTCAGAAGGTTTTGCCTTTTTTTTATTTCATTCATCTCTATTATGTCGATTTGGTACTTATCCAATTCCTCAGCTAACTCAATTTCTTTGCCATTCAGGCTTCTTATGTTGATAGTACCGATCTTGAATTCTGGTGATGCTGAGTTGGGTGGGTTTTAGGATTTGTTCCAGTAGCTGACTTTTGGCTGTTTGCCCTGGTTTCCTGGCAAAAACAATGGGGGCCTTATTTAATGCCCCAGCCGGCATGAAATTTTGTCATGTTGTACCATCATTTGAAGTTTTGGTTTAAGCCAATAAGAATACAATTTGGTCAGCTAAATCCCAAATTGCCAGATGAAGAAATCTTGTGCAAATAAGATGAAATGTGTTTTTGGTTAAAGTAATGATTTACATCCTATGGTTTACTGTCTTTAAAAATTATATAAATCATACATTTTGTCATATACGGTGTACTGGCAAAGTTTACATGCACGCAAGCACACATACACAATTCTCCATTTACACGGTAGAATGGTTCCAAAAAAAAAAAAAAAATGTAAATGAAAACCGTGTAAAAAAGAATACAGTGCATATGAAAAAATAGAAGAATGGTTCCAGATGTGAAAACCCAATATGAACAATAAGTTATTTTCAAACAAAACATATGAAAATCATTGAATAGAACTATGCAATTTTAATGGAATATTTTTTTATTTTAAATACTTATTTAAAGTACATACATATGTATCTTTTTTAAAGAAAAGAGTGTATCACTAAAAAAACAGAAATTCAAAAATTCTCAAATACATCCACACATGGTTATTAGTTAAATTTTATTCACCATCACTTTCTGACAGTAGCCGCATTCTTTTGTGCGATCCTGGAATTAGCACTAATTTCCAATAATTCTGAAGGTTGATTTTTTTTTTTTTTTTTTTTACCACGAACTCTAATTAATCATTGAAATCCTGTTTTGATTAGATTCTTCATATCATATATAAGTTCTACTTGGCATTTTTTTCAAAAAAGGCCAGTCTCATCTGCATTCCAAATTTGATCAGGAGTGTAGCCACCATTTTGAATAATTTTGGACAGTTTTGAAAGAAATTCCCTAGCTGCTGGCTCATCTGCAGATGCAGCTTCTCCTTTTATTTTTACATTATGAAGCACGTATCTTTTGAGAAATTTTGTAAGTCAACCTGTGATTGCAGAAAAATCCCAATTGTTGTTCGCTCCTTTTCCTGAATCTCTGTACAACTGTAATGCTTTCTGTTTGATGGATGATCTGTCTAAAGGTATTCCTTTTTGTGAGCAATTTTCTATCCACATCACTACAGCCTTTTCCATCTTCACTTTTATAATGTCTCTTGTATACAATGACAACTTGGCATCTAATTTTGTTCCATAAAGAACAGATTTTCTAATGGCCTCTTCATTTTTCTTAATCATTCTCATGGTAGCTTCGTTCAATCCAAAATATTTCCCTAAGGATGTTGAACTTTCTCCAGCTGCTGAATGATCTAAAATTTGGATCTTAGTTTCTAAAGAAATAGCTTTTCTTTTCTTCTTCTAACTGAATTATCTGACATCGTGATTAATGGGGCAATGTTATGAAAATATCTGAAAATAATCAATAATTAATTTTACTAATTTGATATTATGCATACAAAACTTCAAAATTTAATTCATACCTGTATAACTCTATTGCACGAACAAAACATCTCAAATTGTAAACAAGAAACAATTGTTTAGCAAACAGCTTAATTCCTTCCAAGCAGGTTTATATAGGCAGGCCTCCTGTAACGGACCAACTTAACTTCAAGGAATCAGCATAGCTCTTCTTCTTCCAGGAACCAACGGCAAGTTAATACAACGAATCATCTGTCAGCTTAACTTCGGGGAATCGTAATTACAAAAATCGATTTTTTTTGTTGTCACCACAATTGTCTACATTCTGTAGCATAGAGTAATCCCTGATATTTAAAACAAAGAAGAGGTTCTCCAAACTTCAAGTTTAAGTACATATGTACCGTTCTAGGAAATGATAATTATAATGGAAATACCCTTTTTAACAGAACTGAATTCCAACAGAAATTTTAAAAATAAGTGCCATTTGAAATTAAAATGAAATTTTAAAATTAAAGAATCAGAAGAGATTCTAAACAAATCCATGAGAGAATTCGAAAAACGGTCAGATGAACTTAAACTCAAAATCAACCCAGATAAAATAAAATAAAACTAAGCACCTTTAGTACAGACAGGAATAATAGACATTCCTACAATCTCAAAATCATGATCAACAACAGACTAATTGAAAAAGTCGCAAATCCAAAATACCTTGGTATTACACTTGATCAGGAATTACGTTTTGCACAACACATCTCTGACACTTCCAATAAGGCTCTCAAAACACTAAATATATTGAGAAGACTTTGCAGAACAAATTGGGGCACAAAGCCAAAAATTCTCAAAACTACTTACACTACACTAATAAGGCCAATAATGAAATATGCAGCACCTATCTCGTCACCTTCGGCTTCATCGGTAAAGGAAAAATTAGACAAAGTACAAGCAAAAGTGTTCAAGATTATCATTGGTGCAGCCTCATCCACTAACAACATCAGAGCCCAATAGGAATGTGGACTTGACCTGCAGGAAAACAGACAGAAATTTGCCACCATAAAATTCATTAATAATATCAGAACTACCAAAGTGATCATATCTCTCTAAAAACTTATGAACATTGGAATCAAAAATGCAGACTTCACAGATCATCAACTTTACAATATGATGACACTATCAGGAAGAAAATAGGTCACATGATCACCTAAATGCCCACATAAGCAAAGAACCTGTATTTTCCAGTCCTTTACCTTCAAATACTTCCATAAATCTAAACCTTAGAAAACTCTGTCCAAAAAAAGAATCAAAAGAAACGCTCAAAGAAAAAGGCCTAAATACTATCAACTGTGATGAATAGTCAAACGGCTAGTTTTCTGGCAACCTTAATCGAAATGAAGGAAATAAAAATCCCTTGATGTTTTATAGCCAGTAAGCGAAACTCAAGATCGAGAACTACGATCTATGAGTTTCATGCCCAAAAACTATCAGCGAAACCAAGCGTAAGTGACCACTTGGTAGTACAACACCAAGGTAACTCGAAGCAAAGGTGGAGCAAGCTCCTTCACTATTCTTGATATTTTCTCATAATGTAAAACACAGCTCCTAGGAGATGTAATGCTGTCATTACATTATGAGGAGAGGTCACTACCCAGACCGTTTAATAAGTACCATTTCAACCTTTTTTGAGGTCTCATCAGTGAGTAGGTAGACTTGGAAGATATCAAAGCTTAGTGAAAAGAACTTACATACCTTCACTATACGAATGCCATAAAGGTGTGCTTATATTTTACAACTAAGATGAAAAGCCAAATGGTTAGTTTTCTGGCAACCTTAATAGAAATTAAGGGGATAAAAATCCCTTGATGTTTTATAGCCAGTAAGCAAAACTCAAGATCGAGAACTACGATCTATGAGTTTCATGCCGAAAAACTATCGGCGAAACCAAGCATAAGTGACCACTTGGTAGTACAACACCAAGGCAACTTGAAGCAAAGGCTATAAAACTTCAAGGGATTTTTATCCCCTTAATTTCTATTACGGTTGCCAGAAAACTAACCGTTTGGCTTTTCATCTTAGTTATAAAATATAAGCACACCTTTATGGCATTCGTATAGTGAAGGTATGTAAGTTCTTTTCACTAAGCTTTGATATCTTCCAGGTCTACCTACTCACTGATGAGACCTCAAAAAAGGTTGAAACTGGTCTGGGTAGTGACCTCTCCTCACAATGTAATGACAGTATTACATCTCCTAGGAGCTGTGTTTTACATTATGAGAAAATATCAAAAATATTGAGAGAGCTTGCTTCACCTTTGCTTCAAGTTGCCTTGGTGTTGTACTACCAAGTGGTCACTTACGCTTGGTTTCGCCAATAGTTTTGAATAATTTTGGACAGTTTTTCATGCCGAAAAATTTTGAATAATTTTTCGGCATGAAACTCATCGATCTTGAGTTTCACTTGCAGGCTATAAAACATCAAGGAATTTTTATCCCCTTAATTACTATCAACTGTCTTTCATCCTCCAAACAGTTTATTTGTTATACCGATGGATCGTCAGACACCAATATGATTAATGGAAGCGATGCTGCTCTTGTACTTCTGAAAGGTGAAAAACTTTCAATAAAAGTTGGATTTGGAAGAATTGCTTCCAATTTTACCAGCAAACTTTGTGCAATAAATAAAGCACTTGAAGCCTACTAAAAATTACCATTATCCCAACAATTTGAGGAAATTATAATTACAGTGATTCAAGATTAGCTATGGAGGCAATCAAAAATGGCAATACAAAGTTCACACAAGACATCCCTAACTCTTAAACCAACTAAAGTGTTTGGGAAAAAGTTGCATTTTACAATGGATTCCTGCTCATGTAGTCATTGATTACAATGAAGCAGTTAATAAATTAGCAAAACAGGCCAGAGAACTCATCCAGGAAACTGACATGATAACTCTTGCTGATGCTAATGCACTAGCAAAATCTAAACTAATTCCATTAAAATCAGGGATACAACACCAAATTCCTGAAATCAATGCTGACAGAAAGGCTTCCACCACGATAGCAAGACTCCGAAAACAGGACATTTTAGAGGAATGAAGATCAATACAGATGATATGAGAACATATAGAAACTGCAATAATTGCCCTAATGTGACACCCACTCACATTTTTATCTGTCTAGCAATTACAGCAGCGTTGCAAGCAATAGACCCTAATCCTGAACAACAGCTCTATACGAACAAAATCATCCACATAGCCAAAGCAGTTCAAGGAGCACATGGAAATATCTAAGACTCTTCAAAGGACAAGACAACAACAATAACAGAACTGAATCCAAACAGAAATTTTAAAAATAAGTACCATTTGAACTGTGTTAATTCAAAATATACCGTGTAAAAATAGAATTGCATTTATCTATACTATGTTATTTCCAAAACGCGTAAAAAGAGAATTAGCTGTGTGTGTGTGTGTGTGTGTGTGTGTGTATATATATATATATATATATATATATATATTTTTATAAAAAGATTGAATGACTAAAACCGAGAGAAATGAAAACAAAGTTTATTAGTACTACACAACTAGTTTTGGCTTGTATCAGCCTTCGTCAGGTGCACATTAAAAAGAAGAAATAACCAGTAAAAATACATGGAGGAAATAACTGTGTGTGTGTGTGTGTGTGTGTGTGTGTGTGTGTGTGTGTGTGTGTGTGTGTGTGTGTGTATATATATATATATATATATATTTCAACGTTGAAGTCTACGCATTCAAAATTGTTCCCTCATTGGCTTCATTGTTGGGCATATGCATGTGTATAGCATCTTGTGAATGCTAGTATTTGATCACAGCACAGTGACAGTCTGAAAGGTTGAACTCAGGTTGTTGTTGAGATGTAGGGGGTTGAGAATGATTTCTTCCTTTCTACTTCATCATGGCAACGGAAAATGTTATTAGACTTGTCCCATAGGACTGTATGGCTAGGGTTTTCTTCATTAAAATTGGCCGAGAATAGAACATGACTAGACAAAGCACTGGCTCGTGCTCTCTTGTAAGTGACATCTCTCTCTTGTGCTCCTCATTGCGTAACGAGATTGACTTCTCTGTTTGGCCAAAGTAAGGTATGTCACAGTTGCACCAGATCTGGTAAACACCAGGATATTTAAGATTATGATGTCTAGGTTTCAGATGGCTCACAAGGGAGCAGATTTTAGGAAGAGGAGTAAATAAAGTTCTTATGTTGTATTTTCTAAGAACTGTGGCTAATTTGGGTGAGACAGAGCTTATGTATGGAATAAAAATATTGCCTTTTACACTAATGGTTTCTTCATTATGGCGACTAGGAGGATTAAATAGGAATTTATCAGTAGTTTTTTGAGAATAACCATTTAGTTGAAAAGCAGACTTGACAAAATTGAGTTCTTTATTAAGTTCTATCCCATCATCAAGAACAGAGCAAGCGGTGTCCTAGAGTAGAAATGATTCCAAACTTTTGAGGAGGATAATTATGGGAATGACCGTGGAGATATCTGTTAATGTGTAGGTTTCCTGTAAATCGAGATTTTGAGTTTTTCTGAGGAACGGGTCAGTTTGACATCCAAAAAAGGAAAAGAACCATTAGCTTCAAACTCAGCCATAAATTTTATGTTTTGGTGTTGACTATTTAGATGTTCAAGGAAGTTCATGAGAGAATCACGGCCATGGCTCCAAATCAGGAAAATGTCGTCAATATATCTTTCCCAAAATTCTTGGTTTTAAAGGATAGGAAGAGATGGTTTTAACTTCCAGATCTTCTAGATAGATGTTAGCAAGTACAGGAGACAACAGATTACCCACTGCAAGACCATGATTCTGTTTATAGATGGTATCCAGAGTTGACACAATGAGTAAGTAAGGCCATGATCTTTTTAGATAATTTATCCTTGAGTAGAACAAGAACTTCGTCTGTAGGAACATTGGTGAATAAGGAGACTATGTCAAAGCTTGCCATGATTTCGTCTTCCTTAATAATGATATCTTTTATACATGATACGAAATCCGCGAAGTTTTTAATAAAGGACGATGACTTACTGGTAAAACATTTCAGAGATTTGCTAGATATTTGGAAAGGTTGTATGTTGGAGAGTCAATTCCTTCTACGATAGGTCGAAGTGGGGGGTATTTGCCTTGTGAATTTTAGGAAGTCCATATAATCGTGGTATAAGCGGATGGAGAGAACGAAGAGAAAGACGAATGTTTCAAGGTAGTTCTCAGTAAATTGTTGGTCAGGTTGTGGAGTTCACGAATGGGATCTCTCTCTCTCAAGGATCGAGTAAGTGTCACTCCGTAACAATTCCATCATCTTATTTTGATATTCATCAATGTTAATACAGGAAGAATAATTATATTTTTGTTGTTTTGTAACTTCTTAAGAGCCTGTCGTTCTGATGAAGAAATATTGTCTGTAGGAGGTTTGGCGTTACTGATGATAAAAATGGATTTGATGTGGAGTAGGTTTGCCTCTTGGGTAGGAAGAAAGGAGGTAGTTTTTTCTATCTTAGTAAGTAATAATTCTTGCGAAATAGATCTAGGAGACAAAACGAAATTTAGGCCTTTAATGAGGACACTTTTTTCTGCATCAGAAATATTATAAGTTGATTTGTTAATCACAACTTTGTCAGGATGGAGGTGTGGTTTCAAAGAAGTCAAATTACTTCACGTTTTTCTAAGGGCTTCGAATTTTTTAATAAGTTTCAATTTATTGTCATTTTGAATTTTGGCGGCTTGAGATTCACTTCTCACTCTAATAAGATAATTTTAATGTGCACCTGACGAAGGCTGATACAAGCTGAAACTAGTTGTGTAGTACTAATAAACTTTGTTTTCATTTCTCTCGGTTCTAGTCATTCAATCTTTTTATAAAAATGTATACAACAACCAAGTAAATCAGGCTTCATATATATATAGCTTCAGAGCTCAGACTAGGGTGAGAAACATTACAGGCAATTAAAAGATTCAAATTGTGATGGGCAGGTCATATCACATGAAGTAACACTAAAAAATGGACAAAGATGATATCTGAATAGTATCCTAGAGATGAAAGAAGAGCTGCAGAAGGACGAAAAAGATAGTGTGAAATTAAAGAGATGACTGAAACTCAGTGGTATAAAAAAATGTTCAAGATAGGACTGAATGAAAGACTTGGGTGGGGGTATTTCAGTAACAGTGGACAGAAAATGGCTGATGAAGAAGAGATGTATATTCATGCAGCCCATAAGTTGCTATTTACTGAACTGAGTTTTTTTTTTTTTATATTGCTCTCACCCATGAAATGCTATTTGTAAACCTATAGCACATTTTGTACCATGGGCAGGTTAGGGATATATATACCCCCCCCCCCACTATTTTTTTTTTATCATATTTATATATATATATATATATATTTGTATTTTTCATTTTTTTTTTTTTTTTTTTTTTTTACATAGCTGGAAATCCTGCTCTAGAGACCAAACATCGAACTTTTTCAAGCCACTTCAGGCCTCCAAATAAGTGGGAGGTGGTCTCACACTGGGCGGTAACATTCATCTCCCACCTAAAGACAATCACAAACATCCATGGCAGAATTTGAACCTGCAGCCTGTTGGCTGGAGAGCAGGTATGGTAACCACTTGGCCAACCAGGCTGGCATGAGTATTCAACAAGTCATGTGACAGACACTTCTGTAACTATTATATTTACTGGTTGCACTATCATCTGTAAAACCATATGGACAAGGAAAGACTACAAGTTAAAAGATACTAATTTTAGAAAAATCTTTACTTTCTCCACTGTTTTCTGTCCTATATTTTCCCTAGCTTATTAAAGGACATCCTTTCAAAAAAAAAAAACAATAATATACATAATATAACCTGATCTATATAAAACAATATTTATATTTAATGAATGCATATTACTCTGAAGTTATATTTACCAGTATATGGTTTCCACATAGAAAGGAAACTGCCTTTTGGCGAAAAATGAAGGGCAATTGTCCTAGGTTGACTGATCTTCACAACAGCCTGGAATGATTCAAGTGATATAACTGTAACCCTGTTAAGAAAGAAAAAAAATTGCACAATGATGTATATTGCAAAAGTGAACAATTTTGGCATCACATATTGCTTTTCATTTGGTTTATTTCCATAACACTAGTAATAGATAAACATGTATGACAATCATATCTGCAAGTTATAAATATGGAGGACTGTTGATCAAAAAGTAAACTTAATCAGAATTAATTAATTAGATAGTAAACTGGGCTTTATTTGGTTGTAACTGATCACAAAGATAATGAAATCTCTAGTTTTGCCACTTATTTAGTGGCAAAACTAGATATTTGTGGCTCTTCTGGGTGAAATCATCATCATGCCTATTAAGGATTTAGCTTAGAGTGGCCTGTTCCGGCCTTTTAAGAGGAGTCCTGGATTTCTTTTTCTTATTGGCTTGTAATTTAAGGCTTGTTTTGGTAATCTTTCTGTTTTCATTCTTTCAACGTGTTCCATCCATTTGTGTTTATATTTTTTTTTTATATTTTTCTATTACTGATTCCTGGTTTAATTCTTTAATAATTTCTTCGTTTCTTTTGTGGTCAAATAGAGAATACTTTGCAGTTTGTCTCATAAACTTCATTTCAGCTGTTATTAATCTTTGTCTTTTTGTTTTATTGTCCAGATTTCACTTCCATACAATAGGACTAGTAGGACTAATGTATTGTATACTTTTAGTGTGGTTTGTTTTTGTATTAGGTTTGGTTTAAATACAGAGTTAATTACACCTGTTATTTTTAAATATTTTGGAAAAAGATATAAACCTAAATAGATTAGGTTTATATCTTTTTCATTTTCATATGTAATCATACATCCTAAGCAGTTAAATGAATTCACCTGTTCTAAAATTTTGTTATCTATTACTATTTTAGTTCTTACTGGATCTTGTCCTTCAAAGGCCATCGTTTTTGATTTTTCTGTTGATATTATCATTCCATAATCTTTGGCCATCTCATTTAAATTTAAAATATCTTTCTGTAAGTTATCTTCAGAAAGGTATTTTAGAAACTGTCATTATTATTTGGTCATCGGCAAAAAGGAGAGTGTAAGCTCACAGTAGGAGAAAGTTTAATACCTTGATGGAAATTTTTATTCCGTTTTATTATTATTTCATTTAGATAAATATTAGAAAGAGTTGCTGAAAGGGGACATCCCTGTCTGACTCCTTGGTTTATCTCTCTCGTATATGATAGCTCATGATTTAAATCTTATTTGTATTTGATTATTTTCATATATACTTATGATAGCTGAAATTTTATTTTTCACTTGGTTAGAGTATAATAAATTTAGTTTAATCCTTTATCCAAGTGTGAGCAAAACAAAGTTTGCACCTGAAAGTATCTTCAGGATTTTTCTGTTGATATTATCATTCCATAATCTTTGGCCATCTCATTTAAATTTAAAATATCTTTCTGTAAGTTATCTTCAGAAAGGTATTTTAGAAACTGTCATTATTATTTGGTCATCGGCAAAAAGGAGAGTGTAAGCTCACAGTAGGAGAAAGTTTAATACCTTGATGGAAATTTTTATTCCGTTTTATTATTATTTCATTTAGATAAATATTAGAAAGAGTTGCTGAAAGGGGACATCCCTGTCTGACTCCTTGGTTTATCTCTCTCGTATATGATAGCTCATGATTTAAATCTTATTTGTATTTGATTATTTTCATATATACTTATGATAGCTGAAATTTTATTTTTCACTTGGTTAGAGTATAATAAATTTAGTTTAATCCTTTATCCAAGTGTGAGCAAAACAAAGTTTGCGCCTGAAAGTATCTTCAGGACTGGGGTAAGGTGGTACAACAACAGGGCAACTCGTTGCAAAGGTGGAGCAAGCTACCAACACTCCTGTCTCAGTATCTCCTATAATGCAAAACACATTTCCTTGCAGATATGTCTAATGTTATGCATTAAGGGAAGGGCCACTACCCAGACTAGTTTCGACCTTTATTGAGGTCTCTTCAGTGGGAGCCAGGCCCAAGCTGAGATACCAGGCAGAAGCATTCGCAGGTCATCTGTACCTATAGGAGTTGCCAAATGGTGTGCCACCCTTTTTACCACCTTACCCCAGTCCTGAAGATACTTTCAGGCGCAAACTTTGTTTTGCTCACACTTGGATAAAGGATTAAACTAAATTTATTATACTCTAACCAAGTGAAAAATAAACTTTCAACATCTTTCTCTAAATCCAGAGTAATTTATTAAAAAAGGGTGGCACACCATTTGGCAACTCCTATAGGTAGAGATGACCTGCAAATGCTTCTGCCTGGTATCTCAGCTTGGGTCTGGCTCCCACTGAAGAGACCTCAATAAAGGTCAAAACTAGTCTGGGTAGTGGCCCTTCCCTTAATGCATAACATTAGACATATCTGCAAGGAGATGTGTTTTGCATTATAGGAGATACTGAGACAGGAGTGTTGGTATCTTGCTCCACCTTTGCAACGAGTTGCCCTGTTGTTGTACCACCTTACCCCAGTCCTGAAGATACTTTCAGGCGCAAACTTTGTTTTGCTCACACTTGGATAAAGGATTAAACTAAACTTATGATAGCTCTTAGAATATTATTTGGTATTTGTCTTTCCTTTAATATGTTAAATAATATGCTTTTCTTAACTTTGTCAAATGCTTTTTCAAAGTCAATAAATGTAATGTGTTTCTGGGTGAAATATAAATAAAATAAATCCAATAAAGGTAAACATGAACTATAACATTACTAAAAACAAACTATGTAGAACCATTACAATATAAGCTGGCAAAAATCACATGGAATGTGGGAGGTGACATGAGTTAGCTACTGGTTGAGCACTGTGTGTGTAGAGTGGTAGTTGGTTGAAAAGTTGAAGGCTAATGTATGACAAGATCTGATAAGCGATTTCCAAACATCATACAAGATTAATCCATGATTCCCATCAAGTGCCTTGTGAAAAGATGACCACAGTAGATTCTTTTATGTTGCAAGCAGAAAAGTTGTCCTCTGTGTAAGGCATGGAGTTTTAATTCCACTCAATATTATGATGTGTGTAGGAAACATGAAAAGCCAGGCCCAAGTTGTCATTGTTGTTCTTGACATTTTCAATGGATTCTTTCCATCTGATTTCAAAACTTTGTGATGTCTGGCCCATGTAAGAAAGACCACACAAGAGCATGGAATATTATAAACCCAGGATGTTTGTAGAAGGGGCTGTGGTCTTTGGGAGAATGAAGTAAAACATCATATAGTCAAAACAGGCATGAAAGCCATCCTGATGTCATGAGCTTTGAAGAGAATAGCAATCTTGATAAAAAGTTTACCAATGTAAGAGATGAAACCAAAGTCCTATAGTGAATGTCACGATTTTTCTGTGGAACAGGAGAATGGCAATTTGTGGTTTCTGTGCATATCCATTTCAAACAAGTTGTTGGAGTAGAATTTCTGAAGTAATTAGAGTGAAGACAATGATGATGATGGGATCAAAAATTTTCAAGCAGCTTTCTGGCCTCACAATGGGAAGTACCCAGTCTCCTCCATGTGCCAATTTATTTATGGAAAAATTCTGAAAAACGTTTTCTTGCATCAACAAATCATAAACCTTCAATTTGGGGGAGATACATATATAACATATTCATTATCTAGAAATATAATGCTGCTGATTTACACAATTTCCTTTCATCTATTCAACTCACTCCACCAAAAAATCAAATTTACGCTGGAACTAGAAAGTGAGGGGAAACTATCCTTCCTTGATGTTTTAATTAACAAAAAAGATTAACGCTTTTCCCTTGGTGTATATCTTAAGCCTATTCCTACAGGTAAGGCATGGATCTTTTATTCCACTCAATGTGTGATGTGTGCGTGGGAAAAATGAAAAGCCAGACCCAAGTTGTCTGTTGTTCTTGACACCTGCACTCATCTTCTTTGCACCACGTGTCACAAAAGCTAGGTATCATACACACACACACACACACACACACACACAAAAAAAAAAGCTGATCTCTATCCTAAGAGATGAAAAGAAACTTAATGGAGAACTACATACTACTCCAACATCTTTCAAGCCTATTTTGACTATAAGATGTTCACTTCACTCTCCTAATGACCACAACCCCTTCTACAAACATTCTGGAAGGTAATTTATAATGTTTTTCCATGCTCTTATGGTCTTTCTTACAGAGGCTAATGAAATCAGACAGAAAGAACATATTGGAGATGTCAAGAATAACAGAGAAGACAACTTGAGCCTGGCTATTCATCTCTGTCCCCCCCCCCAACACACACACACACACACACACACACACTGAGTGGAAAAAGAGCTCCATGCAAATTTTAGTGGCAAAATCAGTAGGCTTCATTATCTTCGTAGTCAGTTACATCCAAATAAAAACAAGTTTATTTCTAATCTACATATTATGTTAAACTCCTACTTATTATTATTTTTTTTTTTTGAATCTCAATCCAATACACAAAACAGATGAAACTAAAATAGTATCTACATGAATAAACTAAAGATTGAATGGAGGTAAAAAAACAAACTTACTGAACTTGAATATTCATATGCAAAATTTTATTGGGTGTTGGGGTAAGGAAGATTTATGTGCTCTGTGTCTTAATATGAAAAGAAAGATGTCTAACTTTTTTTTTTAAACTATGATCTATCAATATACTTTCTACTAGTAACAAAAATTCACCAAAACAGTGGTAAATCATTCTCCTCTTCTTCATGTTCTTTCAGAAGCATGCTTCTCACTGAAATGGAATTCAAAACACTTTAGATCAATACCCAGAAAGATATGTTCATTAGCCTCCTTCAGAAAACTGATATATAGCCATCCAAGTATCTGGACTATGTAAAAAGAGACCAAACATTGAACTTTTTCAAGCCACTTCAGGCCTCCAATATGTAGGGGCATTGGTCTCCCACTGGGGAATGAAATTCATCTTCCATCTAAAGACAAACACAAACATTCAGGTCCACAGCACTCCTTGCAATCAAACTTGCAGTGTGTTGGTTGGAGATCAGATATACTAAGTACACAGCCAACCAGGCAGGAATAACTAGGCAGTGTCTCATATAGCATGATATTTGATGATGATAATGATGTATCATCATAACATCAGTACAGTCAGCCAGCTAAGTTGCAAATTGTAACCCCCATCCACATTCATTCAGCATCTAAATGGATAGATAATAACCAGGAGTGCTATGGGAAGGTGAGGACTGACATCGAGTCAGTTCTCTGCACTCCTTATACGTATGCTGTAGCAGCCTACTGACAGTTATCTAGCTACTACTCTTAAGATCATAAAATATATGGTATCCAAGTTGAGTTGCAGGAAGATTTCAGAGGATTGCCATTCTATCTCCATGAATAGTCACAGAAAAACAAGCCCAGCCTTTCCACTAGATAAGTGGTAAGCTATAATATTTCTACATGAAAATAGAAATGCATTCTGAGTTCACTTTGAATTTTTTAAAAAATACTGATTTCACGGGTTCTTCAACTTCCCTGTAATTTCTCAAATTTCAGGTTCTACAATAGAAGATGATTAAAAACTTCTTTCAATTCAACAATGTTTACATTTTTCACTTTGTTTATTACACAAAATCTGTATATATTATGTATGCAATTGTGCTGCATACGTTTAATTTTAACTATTTCTTATTTATATTATTTGTTTCAATAATGAAATTATTGAAATTTTTATAATTCTTTTGATTATATTATATTTAAACAGAATTTCATTTTTATTATGATTGTTCTGGGTCATGAGGTATAAAGTTAAGTTAAGGGTGTAATAATAGGAAGACTATGAGCCATTTATTGTAATAACTATATCTGAGACAAATGCTTATATAAAACAGTACATGACTTACTCTTTTCCATTACACCAAGCAAAAAGCCCCCCATCTTGTGAGAAAGCCATTACTCGACACAGTGAGCTAGTATCTCTACATCGTAAAGAAAAGAATTTTTAATGAGTTAAAAAAAAACTGAAAATCAATATTAAAAGACCTCATATTCAATATATATATATACTAAAATATTTTACAGTGCAAAATAATTTTCTCTTTTCATTAAAAACATTAAATAAGGCTTGAATTTAATATTAAACTATTTGATAATAAATTAATTCGTTTTACTGAAATGAACTGAAACCCTCTTCATAAAAGGTTTTTAAGATGTTATCATTAAAAAAAGTAAAGAAAGTTTTCTTTATTGAATAAAGAGAGTACAGTAGTAAAATAATTCTAACCTTGTGTGGCAACAAGACACATCTGGTTTGATGGAATTACAGCTGAAGCATTAAGGCCATCAAAGCTAGTCTGCCTGTTTTAGAGGATGAAAAACTGTCATCTCACATGAATGTAGCTAATGCATCTTCAATAGATGTCATAAAGGATAATATAAGGGGAATTTCAATTCAAGGTACGAAGAAAAACAAATTGCAATTTGCAGGTGACATATTGAAGATGAAAAGGAACTAGAAAGAACAGTGCCTGCTGTTAAGAAAGAAAGATATGGGCAGATAATGAACATCGTCGATAAAACAAAAACAAATGATAATCAGAGAGAAGAGGATGAAAAAAGCAATTAAAGGTCAGACAAGTGCTAGAAGAGGTTAGGAACTTCACATACTTACAGAACAACATTAGATATGATTTAGACTGTAAGAAAGAAATACAATCCTGGATAGCAAAAGCTAAAGTAAACCTATAGGCAATGGACAAGATAAGGAAGAGTAGATCAATGAACCTTCCCATAAAGCAGAGACTGCTGGAAACATGTACATTTACAAGTGCTCTCTATGGTTGTCAGTCATTGGTAATGGTCAAAGACTGAGACAAATATTGTCTTTCAAAAGAACATGCTATAGAAAGATTCTTCGAATTGGATGGGTATAAAAGGTAAGAGATGAAGAACTGTATCGCAAAGTAGACTGCAAAGAAAATATAATGCAGAAAATAATTCACAGGAAACTGAAGTTTTTTTGAACATATCTGCAAAATGGATAGCAGCAGAAAGATGCTTGGTACAATGAACAGTACAAATAGAAGAGGATGGCCAAAGCAAGAGTGGGTAGATGATGTGAAAGAGTTCGCAGGATTTTAGTAATCTGGCAGTGGACAAAAAGTAATAGTAAAGGAGGGTGAAACAGGCATCGAACACCAATGGGCAATGATGATGCATGTGTCTTCAAAATGAAAATACATTAACGTACGTTCCTCACATCGTGGATGGAATTAAACATCCCAGTCAGGAACACAGTGAAAAACTGTATTCACGTAAATGTGGATAAATTCAATCATTTTTGAAATTATGGATTCTACAACTGTGTTAAAATAACTCTTTTTATTATCCCGACGTTTCAATCTTCATATCAAGATCATCATCTGGAACATACATAAATATACAAGACAAGCTGCATTACATTTCAAACTGAAAGCTAGAGAAACAATGATTTGATTGATCAAGTCATTGTTTTTCTAGCTTTCAGATTTATATAACGTGGCATTTCTATGGAACCTAACATCCACGTTATATGAGGGTTACCTGTATTTATAATAGTTGTCGTCTTCTTATTTCATGGCCTGTTCCAGACTCAGTCCTTCTTCTTGGTCATCTCCTATTCTTTATTCCTCTAGGATTATATGTTAAGATCTTTTTTGATAATCTTTCTCTCTGGCTATATGGTCTAGCCAGTTTTTCCTATATTTAATCATTGAGTCTGTTTGGGATTGATTTTGAGATTTTTAATTATTTCACTATTTCTTTCTTATCTAATAGAGTGAGTTTTTCTGTTTTCCTAAGGAATTTCATTTCTGCTGCAGGAATTCTCTATATATCTCTTTCTCCAAAGGTCTATATCTCACACTTACATATAATAGTGTAGGTTTTGCTATTGTTTTGTAGACTCAGAGTCTTGTGTGTTTCTGTACGTAGTTAGGTTTAAAGTTTCTGTTAATTACTCCAGTGATTTTTATAAAGTTTGTCATCTTAAAATCAATATCTATTTCATTTATATAAGAGAGTTTAGTTTACAGTCTAGGTATTTGAAATTATTAACTTGTTCAATTATTTTATTATTTATTACTAATTTACTTCTGACAGAATTATTTCCATAAAAAGCCATGAGTTTAGTTTTCTCCGTTGACATTTCTAGGCCATATTGTTGTATAATATTATTTAAATTATAAATTGATTTCTGCAGTTCATCTTCAGTCTTTCCAAAGAAGATCTGGTCATCAGCAAAGAGTTGCGTGTCTATTTTTGTATGTCGATTGATTGGGAAACCACATGTATTTACTTCTCTCCATTTTTTGATAACATTATTCACATATGTATATATTGAATAATATGGGTGATAAAGGACAGCCTTGATGGACTCCTCTGTTTATTGGTTTCCAAGTGGATATGATATCATTCTGCCTTATTGCTATTTCATTATTATGGTATATATTTAATAGAGCTTTGTATAGTTGGTTTGGAATGTAATATTCTTTTAAAGTTTCCCATGGTTTATTTCTCAAGATTTTGTCAAATACTTTTATATAATCGATGAAAGCTATGTATGTTTCAATATTGTATTCTCTATGTTTTTCTATAATTATTTTTAATATAAAAGGTGAGTCTACACATGATCTTCCCTTACATATCCGTTCTGTTCCCAACTATAATTCTATATAGGATAATAATTTAGTTTAAATTTAATTTAAAACATCACTATCAACAATAACATAGTCAATGAGAGTTTTCTTATTCCATGCCTCTTCTCTCCATGTGGATTTGTGCACATTTTTATGTTAGAACATGGTGTTAGTAATAACCAGTCCATGTCCCGAGCAGAAATCCAACAGGTATTTGCCATTATTATTAGCTTTGCTCTTTTCTCCATATTTTCCCAAAATATTTTTGTATGTCTGACAATCATTTCCTACTCTGCTATTTAGATCCCCAACAACGACCAACTCTTCACTTTTCTTGATGTCAGTTGCTTTCTCTAAAGCCTCAAAAAATACCTCCACTTCTACCTTAGTATGGCCTTCTGTGGGATAGGCACAAATAAGTCTAATTGTCCAGTTCCCCATTCTGATATTTGCCCACATCACTCTACTTGAGACTGCCTGCCATTCAAGAAGATTAGCCTCGTATTTAGTGTTGAATACTATGGCTATTCCTTCTTTTCCTTGATTGTCATTGCCTGAATATAACATTTTGTATTTATTGCTCAGAAAGATCTCACCAGGTTTTGTCTTTTTTGTTTCAGTCACTCCTATTATGTCGATCTGGTACTTATCTAATTCTTCAGCTAGCTCCATTTCTTTGCCATTCGAGCTTCTTATGTTGATATTACCGATCTTTAACTTCGGTGATGTTGAGTTGGGATTTGTTTTCAGATTTGTTCCAGTAGCTGACTTTTTGCTGTTCACTCTGGTTCCCTGGCGAAAACAATGGGGACCTTGTTTAAGCAGGCGACACCCCAGCCGGCATGAAATTTTGTCATGTTGTACCATCATTTTGAATTTTGGTTTAACCAACAGGAATAATTTGGTCGGCTAAATCCCAAATTGCCAGCCCATCCTCGTTCATTCAGTATCCAGGTAGATACCCAACAGGGTGCACCACGAGAAGGTGAGGATTGGACATTAGGTCAGAGGCCCTGGTCGGTTCTCTGCATTCCTTTAAAGGCTATGTGGAGGTCTCCTCTCAGTTATACAGCTTTGACCCTTAAGCACCCCAAAATATAATTATGTATTTAGATATTATTTGTATGAATATGCTTGTGTACAGTACACTTAATATTAAACACAGTTTATTTGTCTATAACTTTAAAACCATATACTTAATGTTAAACACAGTTTATTTCTCCATAATAAAAAACAGTGCTAATTAATAATAAACACAATTTTAATTATTCAGCCAGCCATTGTTACATACAGAATTGTTGTGTCTGAGTTGTATAGCAAATTTTCTGGTTGAGCCTTCAAGATCGACTCTGTCGAGAATTCAGCTGTTAGAAAGTGTGAGCTTACATATAATGATGAAGCTCACACTTTCTAAAGTTGAAACTTATTCAACATATTTCACACCACATTCTAACTAAGGAATAATTTTTGACTTTTTGTGAACAAAGAGACTCTTTCAGTAGACATGTATCTGATGGAAGGTTTCATTTTTAACTGATTTTACAGTTGTAGAAGCATTTGGGTAAAGTGAGGAAGGAGGGCTGGATGCTATACACTGGAGAGTGTATAGCATGATAGGGTTATATAGCATATACCTCTATCATGTCGATCCGGTACTTAAGCAATTCCTCAGCTAGCTCCATTTCTTTACCATTCAGGCTTCGTATGTTGATAGCACCAATCTTGAACTCTGGTGATGTTGAGTTGGAGTGGGTTTTAGGATTTGTTCCAGTAGCTGACTTTTCGTTGTCTGCCCTGGTTCCCTAGTGAAAACAACGCGGGCCTTGTTTAACCGGGATGGCACCCCAGTCAGCATGAAATTCTGTCATTTTATATAATAAATTTAGTTTAATCCTTTATCCAAGTGTGAGCAAACAAAGTTTGCGCCTGAAAGTATCTTCAGGACTGGGTTAAGGTGGTACACACCACGGCAACTCGTTGCAAAGGTGGAGCAAGCTACCAACACTCCTATCCTAGTATCTCCTATAATGCAAAACACATCTCCTTGCAGATATGTCTACTGTTATGCATTAAGGGAAGGGCCACTACCCAGACCGGTTTCGACCTTTATTGAGGTCTCTTCAGTGGGAGCCAGGCCCAAGTCGAGATATCAGGCAGAAGCATTAGCAGGTCATCTCCACCTATAGGAATTGCCAATTGGTGTGCCACCCTTTTTTAATAAATTACTCTGGATTTAGAGAAAGATGTTGAAAGTTTATTTTCCACTTGGTTAGAGTATAATAAATTTAGTTTAATCCTTTATCCAAGTGTGAGCAAACAAAGTTTGCGCCTGAAAGTATCTTCAGGACTG
The DNA here is from genome assembly GCF_054136105.1 of Typopeltis vanoorti. Lineage (NCBI taxonomy): Eukaryota > Metazoa > Arthropoda > Arachnida > Uropygi > Thelyphonidae > Typopeltis > Typopeltis vanoorti. Next base: position 37,720,513 of record NC_143561.1, on the reverse strand, counting down.
GGTTAAGGTGGTACACACCACGGCAACTCGTTGCAAAGGTGGAGCAAGCTACCAACACTCCTATCCTAGTATCTCCTATAATGCAAAACACATCTCCTTGCAGATATGTCTACTGTTATGCATTAAGGGAAGGGCCCAGTCCTGAAGATACTTTCAGGCGCAAACTTTGTTTGCTCACACTTGGATAAAGGATTAAACTAAATTTATTATACTCTAACCAAGTGGAAAATAAACTTTCAACATCTTTCTCTAAATCCAGAGTAATTTATTAAAAAAGGGTGGCACACCAATTGGCAATTCCTATAGGTGGAGATGACCTGCTAATGCTTCTGCCTGATATCTCGACTTGGGCCTGGCTCCCACTGAAGAGACCTCAATAAAGGTCGAAACCGGTCTGGGTAGTGGCCCTTCCCTTAATGCATAACAGTAGACATATCTGCAAGGAGATGTGTTTTGCATTATAGGAGATACTAGGATAGGAGTGTTGGTAGCTTGCTCCACCTTTGCAACGAGTTGCCGTGGTGTGTACCACCTTAACCCAGTCCTGAAGATACTTTCAGGCGCAAACTTTGTTTGCTCACACTTGGATAAAGGATTAAACTAAATTTATTATACTCTAACCAAGTGGAAAATAAACTTTCAACATCTTTCTCTAAATCCAGAGTAATTTATTAAAAAAGGGTGGCACACCAATTGGCAATTCCTATAGGTGGAGATGACCTGCTAATGCTTCTGCCTGATATCTCGACTTGGGCCTGGCTCCCACTGAAGAGACCTCAATAAAGGTCGAAACCGGTCTGGGTAGTGGCCCTTCCCTTAATGCATAACAGTAGACATATCTGCAAGGAGATGTGTTTTGCATTATAGGAGATACTAGGATAGGAGTGTTGGTAGCTTGCTCCACCTTTGCAACGAGTTGCCGTGGTGTGTACCACCTTAACCCAGTCCTGAAGATACTTTCAGGCGCAAACTTTGTTTGCTCACACTTGGATAAAGGATTAAACTAAATTTATTATACTCTAACCAAGTGGAAAATAAACTTTCAACATCTTTCTCTAAATCCAGAGTAATTTATTAAAAAAGGGTGGCACACCAATTGGCAATTCCTATAGGTGGAGATGACCTGCTAATGCTTCTGCCTGATATCTCGACTTGGGCCTGGCTCCCACTGAAGAGACCTCAATAAAGGTCGAAACCGGTCTGGGTAGTGGCCCTTCCCTTAATGCATAACAGTAGACATATCTGCAAGGAGATGTGTTTTGCATTATAGGAGATACTAGGATAGGAGTGTTGGTAGCTTGCTCCACCTTTGCAACGAGTTGCCGTGGTGTGTACCACCTTAACCCAGTCCTGAAGATACTTTCAGGCGCAAACTTTGTTTGCTCACACTTGGATAAAGGATTAAACTAAATTTATTATACTCTAACCAAGTGGAAAATAAACTTTCAACTTCAATGTCATTTTATATTTTGGTTTAAAATACAATTTGGTTAGCTAAACCCCAAAATTGCCAGTCCCATCCTCATTCATTCAGTATCCAGGTAGATGCCTAACAGGGTGCACCACGAGAAGGTGAGGATTGGACATTAGGTTAGAAGCCCTGGTCGGTTCTCCGCATTCCTTTAAAGGCTGTGTGGAGGTCTCCTCTCAGTTATATAGCTATATGTACATTTATTTATATTATAAATAAAAAAATTAATAATAAATGAACAGCATATATTTCTACCCACTGCAGGGTGAAGGCCTCTCCCAGTGCAGGGTGAAGGCCTCTCCCAGTGCAGGATGTTTTGGGTCTACTACTCCCATGGTGACCCAGTCCATATTGGGCGAGTGTTACAAACATCCATGCCTATGCAGGATTCGAACCCGCAGCCTCTTGGCTGGAGAGCGGGTACGCTAACCACTCAGCCAACCAGACCAGCAAAAAATATATATAATATATATATTTCCAGATTTAACTTGCCATCTTAACTAAAAACTGCCTAAATAACTGATATATTTTATTGTTCTATAGGGCACTCCATTGAGAATGCAGCTTAAGTTTGCTATGTTACTGACTATTTTCATAGTTTTGGTCTTTTTGTAACAGCTGTAACAAATTATGATTTTCATGCATAATTTGTTACAGCTGTTATTCAATTTAGTTAAAGAACCTGGAAGGCTTACAATGGATATGTTTGGGAGTACAACATCATCTGCACAAAGCAGAGCTATGTTTGATATCTCTGATTCTAATATCATGTTTAATGCCACTTTCTCTCATAATGTGATTAATATAGATGATGAATAAGAGTGAGGATAATGTGTATCCTTCTCTTACACCTGATTTTACATAAAATCATCTTCCTGTATTCCTTTCAATTCAGACTGCTGACTCACAACTTAAATATAGACTATGTATTGCTCTGTATAATGTTTGATTGAGATACTGCGGTTGAGCCGCGCCATAGGACTATAGTTGGTATTAGAAAGCCCAATTTAATTGTAAACGACGAAACAGTTTAGGTTACTGATGCACAGATAGTGGGTACTGGGTGCGTGCCCACTTGTCGGTCATAGGAACAAGGTCTCATACTAAAGGCAGAATATAGATCTTACTCAACAGACTAAAGAGGAGTCTGGGTAGTTCCTCATTTCGCTAGTGCTACCATCCACATGGTATATGGTGCAATGAGAGTTACAAAGACTTGACTTCTATAGGCATTACTTCAGCAACATTAAGATCGTGTTGCCTAGAGCTTTGCAGGGCACGCTGGTAACTCAACATCGTCACCAACAAATAACGTCCAGAATACCTCATTCCGGCATGGAATAGATCTTGATGTATTTTGGCTTCAGCCTTTTCTCTGGTAGACTGCAGTACGTAGCACTGCATTTCAGTGAGAAGATTTTTAAAATAAAGTAGTACCTAGGGAGCAAATTATTTGAAATGAGTAAAAGCCTTTGCTGGGGTTTGAGAGGAGCTTTTCTTAAAGATGACAAAGCATTTTCTAAAGAGAAGGAATATAAGACCATCCTTTTGGTGTAAAGAAAATACCAAGGTATTTCCATTCCTCCAGGACAGTAAAGCAAGGCAATGGCCTACTGTGCAGGAAAAACTCAAGATTTTCAACCTTTAGCTTCTTGTCATGACCCGAAGGGACAAGTGATGATGAGTAGGACTTCTCCACATTTATGGTAAGACCTCCAACATGAAACAAGTCTACTGCCCAGTCAAGGAATTCCTGCAGGCCTACCTTAGTGGAGGCCATGAGAATAAGGTCGTCAACAAAAGGCCATAGCATTAAAAGAAGAAGCATCAAGAGAGTAACCAATATGGTTAAGTAGAGAATGAAAAAATTCAATGATGCAGCTGAAGAAAAGAGAAGATAGAAGGTCACCTTGGCAAACATCTCAAACTGCAGGAATAGAATTTGCTCAAGCCCCTATATTAATAGTTAGAGAATTGTTAGAATATAATTAAAACATATGAGAGAGAGAGAAAAAAAAAAAAAGAATCTGGACAGCCTGCAATAGATAATGCTCTTAAAAGAGGAAGAGAAACACTATCAAAGGCTTTCTGAAGGTACAGGGAAGCCATAAACAAAGGCTTAATATGTCAGCAGGAATGAGAAAGGATAGAAAGAATATAGATGTTCTCAGCACAGCCATCCGAAGGGCAAAGGCTCTCCACCGAACATCATGTTGAATATACTTTTGCAGTCTTTTGACTAATATTTTATGATAAAGTCAAAGAAAAACAGGAGAAACTGTAATAGGCCTGTAATCTGCAGCTCTACTAGTGATATCCTTCTTTGGGATAAATATAGTTCTTGAGTTAAATAAGGTGGAATAACTTTAGTTGACAGGAAACTCTTCAGAAGATCTTGAAGGATCTGAATGGGCACTTTCCTAAAATGTGACACTGGAAAGCCATCAGGGCCAGAAGATGAGTTACTAGGGGTAAAGACGATACAATTTCTTCATGCGATATGGAAGAATAAATCGCTGATTCAGGGACAGACCCAAGCAGGTCTTGATATGGTAAATGAGGTGGAGTGGAGAAAACAGTACTCCAAAATTCCACAAAATCTTTGTGCTGTTCTTCGGAGGGAGGTGGAGATGTTCTATCTAATATAGTCTTTACACACAACCTGCAATTCTTCTTATATAAGGCTTGCATTTCTGCATAACCCTCTTTCTCAATCGCCTACATGAAGGCCGACAGAGGCTGGTGTTAGATCTTGAATGGGAGACTCTTTCAACAAAAAAGTCATTCATTCATTCAAGATTTAACAAGAAACACAATTCTGAGCTAGAAATGTTTGCACTATTAGTTAAGTAAGAAAAATATAAAAGAAAACCTGTTACAATTACCTTAGACTTAAAGTTGAGGAGAAAATTGTATGTCTAAATAGAATTATATTGTTAAAATTATCGATGTCTAAATTATACTGTGTAAGAATGTAAATCTAAGTGCAAACAAAGGTTCAAAGGTTGCTAGCTAGCTGCCTACGATGACGTAACGGCGCAATGGAAGCGTTTGTAGAAGGCGAGCTGAACTCGCATTCGGCGAAATGAGCGCTCTTCAAGGAGCAGAAGTGTGATGCAATCACGTAGGGGCGAATAGGAGAGCACAGTGAGAGATCCTCCATTACAAAAAGAGGGCGCTAAAAGGAAGAATAAAAAGCAAGTTCACTTGGGTTTGAACCCCCCATTTTTTTCTGTTCCAGCTTTCTCGTGTGGACAAGCAGAGTGCTGACTGATCGACGGCACCGGAAGTAATCCCCTTTCCGGATGCTAGCTGAAGGAGTCGGGCATGCTATACGCAAGCTGACGGCAGACACCAACTAGGGCCATCGGTAAAAGTTTACCGATGCAAAACAGCGGAATAAGTCCCCCAAAAAGGACAGCCGAGATGATGATATCAACCCAGTAGACGAGCGTTTATACGGCAAAGTGCAAGGAATGGCGATTTGCGTCGATCAGCGTAACCTCCACATGGACGCGACTCGATAAAGCAGAAAACATCTGACTACAAAGGACAGATGAAAAGAAACGCGATATCCTCTCAGGACACTGGTAACGTACAGTAAATTCCTTATTCTTGTAACGATTAGTATTGGGGCAAAGAGAGAAGAACAGATTTCTGATTGAGAAAAAGAGAGAACTTTTAAGTGACTTTTGTGCTCGGTAACATGTTAATCATATTGGACTAGTAGTCTGAAAGCCTGAGAGTATGCAACACTTAGTTTAATGTGAATTGACCTTTGTTAGCAAGTTTTACTTAGAATTCTGAATCACTGTTTCATGATAAATATGTGCTTACTTAATCTAGAGATGTAAAATTAGAGTGTTTTGATAATTAATGTGTTCCTTATAGCTCAGCTAATGAATTAGAATTCTGATATGACATATCTTGATATGTAAAAGTTTATTGTATGAAATTTTGATAATTAATAAACATGGTTTTTCTATGTAAGTCTGAGTTTGTCTGAGCATGAGATTGAAATTACCACTCGCTAAAGTTCGAACCTGTGAATAAGGGGAAATTAAAGAAAGTTTAGAAAGTTTGGGCCATGACTGCAATGTTGAAGTTTCTATAGGCACTGGGAAGGTTTCTTTGTACAAGAACTCTTCTGTACTAGGACTCTGGCTGGCACAGCTAAAATAAATAAATTTTGTCAGAGTTCCGAATAGAGAAGCAGCCCCAGAGAGATAGGTTAGAGATTTCAGGCTTAGTTGGTACGACAAGGATTTAAGATAGAAAATTAACAAGAAAGTGACGCCACACAAAGACAAAGAAAGAAGAAGATATAACACTGGGGATGTGTCGTGGTTGTCGAGGCCAATGTTGCTACTTGGAAAATACACTTTGGAGATAATCCTGAAGTTTGTTAGTGATATCATACCCATTAAGATGAGTACAAATAATGTCTCTAAGAGATGTATGATTATATTCTGACAAAGGTTAATGGTCTAAAGCTGATGCTAACTTGGATATCAGCGCCTCTGTTGCTGATAATCAACTTGATGTTGAGTAGGAACTGAAGGTGTGGTGGGAGGTACGAAGATATTACCCATCACCATCCCTAGAAAGTTCTGTAAATTCGTTAACAAGCTGTTTGTAACCTGCTAGTCTTTGATGACTTAATAGCATGAAAAGTACAATGAGGCAGTACATCAACTAAATCATCATTTAAGTTCCAAACACCTACCACCACCAAACGAACTTCATGGGCAGCAAGAATACACTCCTCCTCTGAACTCCAGTGTGCTTTAATGCGCTCAGGATGTCTAGAAGAATGATGCACTCCAAGTCTAACAGCAGCAGTAAAGGCACAATTACATTCAGGTCAAATAAAATTATGAATGCCCGAAATTGCCAACCTGCTGGAACAATGACTTGTATGATAGAAAAGAGTTGATTCTTGCAGGCATTTAGAAACGCTGAAAGGATGGGAGACAGGCACGTCATCAAACACATCCTGAAGTTGGAATCAATTCCTGGATCTAACCAATCAGAGTCAGACCTACTATTTTCTTGATTATTGCAAGTGAGGAAACTAACCCATCCCGGGGTTCTAGCCAGAGATAGGAGGAATAGCGTAATGAGCCAGTTAGTCACCCGAAGGTATTCAGGGAATGCCACAAGGAGGCTGCTCATTTTTGCACTTGCCTGGTGCCTCAGGCCAAAAGGTGTGCAACCAAGGCTACCAGGTATTGATATGTACTCCTGTTTGCATTACTCTTGAAAATGTTTTATTATGGTTCTATCCTTAATTGTTTCATTTACCAGTCTTTCAAAGTAATTACTCCAAACATCTAGGATAACCTTATCTTCAGTTTTTCATCAAATCAACAGTCATAAAGATGATTTCTTTAACAGTACTCTTTCCTCCATTTCTGAGCTTTTTCAATAGCCTCCAGAATATTTTGCCCCTTCCTGATATTTATTTTCTATATTCTTACCAAAGTGTTCCCATGACTCGTTTAGCTACTTTTACACTTAGCTTAGCTATCTTACATTTCACTCTACATTCTTTCTGGGCATCTGCCAAATTATTTGCTAGGACCTTTTGGTAAGCTTTCTTTTCTTTTCCAAAATTGCTTCTTTAACTTCTTGTATCTACCGTTGGAGTTCTTATTTTTTGATCCTTGCAGTCAATTTCACAACATAACTCTTAGTTGAATCAATCAATGTCTTCTTCCGAGTTTGACACTGAGATTCCAAGGTTCTTGATTTCAATCTGTTTCATTTTTTCTTCAATAATGTTTGTATACTGAAGTCTACATGTAAAAGCTGCTGAACCTTAATTCTTTTTAAAACCATTTTACATACTGTTCATTTCAATGTAATATCCATTTTTTTATCCTCATCCTCCTTAGTGCTAAGTAATGGACACTTCCAATTTCAAATCCTCTGTGCACTCTTATCTTGATCTAGCATGAAGATATCACTATCAACAATGACACAGACAATGAGGTTTTTCCTTATTTCTTCTTTCCATGTGAACTTGTGCAAATCTTTACGTTGAATGTAATGTTAGGTAATGACTAGTCTGTATTCTAAGTAGAAATCCAGCAAATACTTACCATTATTACTAGCTTTGTCCTTTTCTTCAAATTTCATTTGGGATTCATTTCAAATCAACAAGTACCACTTTCTTCTCTTAATGTCAGCTGTCTGTTCTAGTGACTGAAAAAAACTGTTAGAGTTCTTTCTTAGAAGAACCTCTTGTGGGACCATAGTCACAAATAAGTTTCGTTGTCCTTTTTCCCATTTTGAAGGGTGTCCACATCAGTCTACTTGAAACTGCCTTCCAATCAAGAAGTTTATCTTCATGTTTGGTGTTGAATGTATTACTACTCCTTAGTTTCTTTGATCATTATTGTCTGAATATAACATCCTATACATTTTTATTTAGAAGATCTCACTTGTTTTTGTCTTCTTTGTCTTAATAATGCCAATTATGTCCATAAAGTGGTACTATTCCAATTCTTCTGCAAGCTCAATTTCCTTTCCATTAATAATCCTTATAATGATGGTTCCTACCTTCAGTTCTAGATATTGAGTCGGAGCTTATTCTAGTAGCTGAATTTTCACTGTTCACCCTGGCTCCCTGACGAAACAGCACAGGCCTTGTTTAACTGGACGATGCCCCAGCCAGCATGAAATCTCATCATGCCATATCACCCTATGCATTTATGGCTTTAAGCTAATAGAGTGTGCAATTTGGTTGGCTAAGTCCCAAACAGCCAGTCCATCCTCATTCGTTCAGTCAGTGGATACCTACTAACTGGGTGCACTATGAGATGGTGAGGATTGGACATTAGTTCAGAAGCTCCAGTCGGTTCTCTGAATTCCTGAAAGGCGATATGGAGGTTTCCTCCCAGTTATTTGGCTTTGATCCTTAAGTGACCCCAGACTACAATTACTTCTGTTTAAAATTATGTGATTGAAAGAATGTTTGCAGTTCTAATAGCTACATTTTTTTTTTTACTGAATGAAGCAGAAACAGATTAGAATTGTAACAAAACAAAATTAAGGAAATACTTTCCAGTGGTCAGTATTATTAAAAAATACATTGAAGTGTAGTTAATGATATAACAGATATCCAAAAGAGAATAGTAACAAGGCAAGGTATGATATTTTTAAGAATGACTTACTTCTGAAAGCCTGCAAAATCTTCATTTGTTGGAGGTCCATGAATGAATGAAAGACCACTGGTCCCCCTAGCTTGGTGTTAAAAAAAAAAGCTCAATGAATAAAAATTAGTGAGATATTTGTTTCTAAAACAAATGTTCTGCTTCAGAATATTTTGCTCATCTTAAACTGTATTAATATAAATTAAAATCAATGTTACGAACATTATTAGAATTCTAAACTTCAATTTGCTTAAAAGGCAATTGTCATATTTCAACTGCTCATTAGTATCCTCTCTGCTTCAAACTAGCCCAGCAAGATTCCCCTTTAACAAATATTTCCTTAAATTTTTTTTTCTTGGAATCAGATGAAGTGCATAAAATATGTAAAATATTTTACCACCTAAGCAACTAAACTTTTTTTTTGTTGTTTCCTGTTCATTTTTAAATTCTTTAAATCAGTGTTATATGCATTAATGTTTTAGCCCTTGCCTTCAAAGATCATCACACAAAATCCAAGCAAATGTATGGCTGTGTATGCAAGTATTTTAATTATATCTTCTTCTTCTTATCTATATACATTCAAAGATTATTATAGTATTTCTGGAAAGAACATGTAGTTTAACATGCCACTAATGAAAGCAGTCATCTGTGTTCTCTGCTAGTGTAGAAGATAACTTGTTGAGGTGAGGACATTGTTGGTTGATTGGTAATGTGTGTGTGTGTATATATATTTGTTGAACGTGGTACTTATACGATACGGTTTCGATATAAGATGGTCTACAAACTGTAGTAGCCCTTTATCTTTTCATATATTTTTCAACACGCAACTTAAAAATCAAATTTTATCTTCGTTAAATTTGTGTCTGCCTGTATCACGCATGTAGTTATAAGTAGCGAATTTATATTAGGGGAAATACCCTTTAGCACACATGTACATCAATTGTTTACCGTATAAAGTGTTTATTGTTGAAAATTGTCTTCGTTTTTTTGCTAGGAAAGCACATTAAAAATCATAAGTGTGTTGATCTCAAGCTGAGGCACTTTATTTTCTGATGAGTTACATACAATATGTAATGCTTTTTTTTCTTTTTATGTAAAAAAATTTAATTTTATAGTAATGGCCACTTAGAGCGCTTTTGCAATATGGTTGAAAACGAAATTAGTGAATTAATTGATGGGGAAATAGATTTCACTGAGGAGGAACTGGTACAATTTATAGATGACGTCAAAATGAGGAAAGTTCTGCAGAAGATTCTCATTGTGATAATCCACTAAAGAATTCAGTTTAAAGACATTAGCAGAAGGATTGGACTTGGCAAGAAAGTTATTTTATTGATAACTATCTCTCTCAATGGATACTCCAGAAAATTCACGAGACAATTGGATATTTGTTTAGCTCCGTATTATGAACTTAATAAAAAATTGCAGCATGGTGGTAAGCAAGGTCTTATTACTGACTTCTTGATAACTAAACCAGCTGAAGTATGCAATGAGAATTATGCAAATGATGTCTAAGAGATTTCAAGTGATGAAGACGTCCGGCCACTCGTAAATAAAGAACATCTACAGAATGTTAGTTTTGAAGAGAGTGATGACGATTAAAATATGCACTTTATTTTATTTTGCCTAAAACGTTCATGTATTATGTGCAATGAAGTTTACGTAAAATTTATATTTTTATAAGTGTACACTTATTTTGTTTCATAGTTTATATGTTTTCTTAACTTACATGAATTACCTGAATTAAATAAAAATATTTTTTTGTTGGATATGTCATTGTTTATATAATCTTAAAAAAAAAAAAAAAAAAAACGATTTCGGAACCTAACCCTACTTTTTCTATGTGATCTGAGTCTCGCATAATGCGATTTATATAACGCGGCATTTCTATGAATCCTAACATCCACATTATACGAGGGTTACCTGTATGTGTGTGTGTGTGAGAGTTCACTGGGCATCTACAGATGCCGTATGGCAGTGGTGTTCAACCTTTTTTACTACGCAAGCTATTTTCTATAATAAGTTATTCGGCGATCTACTCTCTTATATAGATCATGTTCCCCCAACCTGATATCTGATTACGCACAAATAAACAACTAAAAAAAAATATATAACTAAAATCTTTATTTGTGTATTTAAAAATTTATTTATTACTTTTAATTATTTTAATACAACAAATATTTTAATGCAACAAAAAAACAAACAAATATATTGGAATAAAATATTTATTTCTCTATTTTGGAAAACCAAAGTTAGAAAAAAAAACCAATTGATTACAAACCCACAAATTACAGGAAATGCTGGATGATTAAAAAAAAAAAAAGTTAATGTGAAATATGGCATCGTTTGGACCTCGCAATATTTTCATGGTCAAGTTGACATGAAGAAGTGGCCAATCACAGATAGTCATCACTCCTTCCCGCTGTTCAACCAAGCGAAAGAACTCCCCAGTGTCAACCCTGAAACCACCTCTCGACAGTTTAAAAGTTGCAATCATATCACCTCTTCTTCTATCGCACCAAACTCTGCAGTCCACATTCCCTCAGCCGATTTTCATTACTACTAAGTGTGGTCTGATCAGTTTTATACAACAGAATGTTATCTCTGCAGGTCAGCGTGTCCTTCTCATTATTGCAGCAATCCTCTGTGTTACCTTCGCTACCTTTGCAATATGTCCCCTAAATTTCAGGTTTCTATCAATCATCAACCCCAGATCTCTCATCTCCCCTACTTCCTCCAGTATATCTCCTCCAATAGAGTATGCAGCATCCCATCGATGTGTACCAAACCCTTACATTTTGCTGCAACCGATATTCCCATTCATTTGCCCATCTGTCTAGCTTATTCAAATCCTCTTGCAGGGCTACCACATCTGCACTATTACTAATAACCCTTCCCAGCTTTGCATTATCTGCAAACAACTGAATATCCTCCTGCAATCCACTTTAGATTGAAAAACTGTTGGAGGAATCTGAAGGTGGTTTGGAGCTGAGTGATTCTGATGTTGATCCTACAGAGAGTGACAGTTCAAGTGAAGACCATGATATTCAGTATCCTTTCCCTGTTGGTTAGACTCACAACATTCAAAGTCCAGCTAGTGTGCAAAATACAGCTGTTGCTGGTCATATGCCATTGCAGAGACAACCAGTGTGGTTTAGTGAGAAAGATAATCCCTTTGCTGGTACTGAACCACAGTAAATATTCAGGGAGAGAGCCCTGTAGATTATTTTTCACAGCTGTTTCCAGATGAATTGATGGATGAAATTGTGAAACAAACTAATCTACATGCCGTAAAGGCAAAGATAATTTAGCACTTACTGTGACTGAACTCAAAATTTACCTTGAATTGTACTTGTCATGACATACATAAAATACCCACGTGTAAGGCAGTATTAGTCTTCTGAACATGGACTTGCAGGGATGTTATAGCTGATGCTATGTCAGTGAACAGATGGGAGGACAGAAGGCAATATTTGCATTTTGTTGATTCAGACACAATACCTAAACAATAAAGACAAAGCAATACATATAAGACCAGTGCTGCAAACGTTTCATGAAACATTCCATGCTGCTGTCAGCCCAGAAGAATTTCAGAATGTAGATGAGATGATTCTATTCAAAGGTTGTTCACAACTCAAACAATACTTACCTAAGAAACCAAAAAAATGGAGTTTCAAAACGTGGGTGAGGGCAGGCATTTTAGGCAATGTATATTGTTTTGATCTTTATGTAGGTGCAGATCCTGGAAGACAAAATTCAGACTGATTCAGTGCAAGTAAAAATATAGCATGCTGGTAAGAACTTCAAGGTATACGTAGACAACTCCTTCACGAGCATCTCCCTAATTAAGAAACTAAAGGAAGATGATATTTATTATGTGGGTACATGCAGAAGAAATAGACTTCAAGGTGCTGACAAGAAACTGAAAAATGAAAAGGATTTTCAGAAGATGGGATGAGGAAATATGTCAGTTACCACGTCCTCTGATGGCATTACTGTCACTAGATGGGTTGATAACTCAATAGTACATGTGGCATTGTTACACCCTGATAACCAAGAATGTAAAAATTTCAGTTATCATGGTGTTTCAAAAAAATAAAAATATAAAATCTTATGTAGGTAGTTAATACAAGATCTTTAAAGACAGAAAATATGATTGCATCCAAGAAAATTAATTATAGCAGAAATTGTTTGTTTAATTAAATAATAAAAAAGGAAATCTTATTACAAAAAAAATGATATGAAAAAGATAGGTTAAGTAAGACAAAGAAGATTAGATATAAGAATTTGTATGTGAGAGGCTAGTTTAACACTTGAAAAGAGGAGATTAAAATATTCAAAAAATTCAAAAAGGGGGATTAATTTAGTATAGAGGCTAGCTTAAAACAAATGACAATCGCTCAAGGTCAATTCCCGAAGTGAGACGTCGTCACGTGAGAGTCGCATGCAAGCGAACCGTAGCATGTTTTGGGCAGAAAAATGCGACTTTAATTGGTGAATAGGATCAACTCCAGTAGAGGGGGGGGGGGGGGAGAAATTGAAGAAGGTGCCGATAGGAGCCATGCAGATAAAAGAGTGAGGAATCTCCCCCCCATGAGGCTTTTTTTCCTCAGATTTTCTTCACGAAATTTTCGTATAGGTAACACAGGTTTTCCTGAGTGACGGAGTAGGAGTTATCTCCGTCCGACGCAACAAGGAAACAAAGTGTGCGGGAATTCGATCCCGTATTCCTATTGCAAGAGACGAGGAACGCCGTATAGTTACAAGAAGGAAGGAATTGTCTATGTATCTCATCATCCAGTACTCGTATCGAGGGAAAGAAAATCCATACAGAAATCCGTGCCCACGTGATGAGTTCCATAATGATAGACTAGATCCTGTGTGTGTGTCCTTTATTCAAGCACGAAAGGTATAGATCGTGAAAACCAGGGTTCGTCCTAAAAGAGGTACTGTAAAATCTTGTATCTTGAAATTGCATATAGTTGCATTCATTGTTAATGACTGGACAGTCGAAGATATACTAGGACTTTAGTACAAATCAGAGTAAACTAGTTTATATTATTTGATAAGCATTCATGTACTAGAGATTTATGTATGCACATGGTATTTCATATGAGAGTGTCTTAAAAGTCAAAATGTATGTATGGGCATAGCGATACTTGTGTAGAGGCTTAAGTGCTGTGAGGACATTATGTTGGAGGTTTAATGGATTTTTTACAACACTCAAAAAGAATTAAAATAGAATTTAATACTTCCTATATTTCGTCCTAGTCACTAGGACATCTACGGGGATTACAAAGACAATTAATGTAACATGCACACAAAAACTTACAATACTAAGCCCAACCACGTGGGTGACAATAAAGTCCTATCTAGGTGGAGAGCCCTCTAAGGGCAGTTGTAGGTGGCCTGGAATGTAAGGTGGGACCTCTGGCGATGACTGTTTCCCAAATCTTCGGAAGCTTAATGCAACCGTATTTGTTAAGATTTGGTTGGTTTTTGAGAGCTGCTGCTTCTAAGAAAAGTCTCTCTTTCTTGAATTTGCTGTGGTGGAGCATGGTGGTTTTCTTCCATGATACTCTGTGGGTGGTGTCCAAAACATGGTCAGCCAAGCCTGAATGGCCATAGTTGTGTTTAACGATGTACGACTTGTGTTCCTCTAGGCGGATGGATGCTGATGTTCCTGTAAGCTTGCGTACTTTGGACAGACAGGCAGATCAGCATCCATCCGCCTAGAGGAACACAAGTCGTACATCGTTAAACACAACTATGGCCATTCAGGCTTGGCTGACCATGTTTTGGACACCACCCACAGAGTATCATGGAAGAAAACCACCATGCTCCACCACAGCAAATTCAAGAAAGAGAGACTTTTCTTAGAAGCAGCAGCTCTCAAAAACCAACCAAATCTTAACAAATAAGGTTGCATTAAGCTTCCGAAGATTTGGGAAACAGTCATCGCCAGAGGTCCCACCTTACATTCCAGGCCACCTACAACTGCCCTTAGAGGGCGCTCCACCTAGATAGGACTTTATTGTCACCCACGTGGTTGGGCTTAGTATTGTAAGTTTTTGTGTGCATGTTACATTAATTGTCTTTGTAATCCCCGTAGATGTCCTAGTGACTAGGACGAAATATAGGAAGTATTAAATTCTATTTTAATTCTTTTTGAGTGTTGTAAAAAATACATTAAACCTCCAACATAAGGGCATAGCGATAGGATAGTTTAACCTATATTGTTTGTTTTGTAAGTTAGATAAACTGAATATAAACATTAATGTCCAATGGTATTATAGCAATATAGAGCATTCTGACTAGTATAAGGTTAAGTAAAGTGTTAATTTTGTTCCAGGAATACATGTGTATATTTATATGTATAAAGCCTGTTATGACAGCATGATTGCAAATTCCCTTATAGGATTTTGCCCTAATACTTGTACTTCGCTTGTGAAATTTTGTAATTTTATTCTTAGTGTTGAATTGTGTTTTATATAACAGAAATTGAATTGTACCATGTATAAGATTTCAAATAAACTTCTGTTCATTAATAATATAGTTGTCTGAAATTGCTGCCTAATGCACCCCTTGAAAAAACGTACGATCGCAGGAAATTAATGTGTTATGTTACGAGATAAAGGATCACGACTGCTTAATAGTTTCACACTCAGACATATTTTTGTATTTTGCTCCTTGTTTTCGAATTATATATCTTAAACTAAATGTCCTGAAAGGTGCAGTGTAATATAAATTAGGGACACTAATGGGAGAAAATGCTAAAATATTTAAATTTTGTAATATCTCGGGTATAGTTTTGAATAAAGATGAAATAGAGAATCACCTGAACAGGATAAAAGAAAGTTTAACAATCGTAAATAGGGACATAACAGTATCTAGCTACTTAGGAAAGGAGCCTCAGTGTATGTCAGAGGTTCAGCTAAAAAGAAAAAAAGTATGTTGAAATTCCACTGCCTCACAGCATAGCTGTTGATAACAAACATATGGATGGAGTGGACCTTATGGACTCTCTTGTGGCTGTGTATCTAAATGATACCAGGAACAAACGATGGTATATGAGAATTTTTTCCCATATGTTTAAGGTACTTGTTTGTAATGCACAGATTATTTGGAAATGGGAAGAAAAAGAAAAATTGGATTTGTTGGAATGCAAATCAAGAGTGGCAACTGCTTTGATATATCAAGGTTTAGCTCAGCTAGGTACAATGAAACGAGGCTGCTCTTCAAGTAAGACACCACCAGCACTAAAAAAACGCAAAACTTGCTCTGTGTCACATGAGAAACGTTTTGACGGCGGTGGACACTTCCCAAAGAAGACAACAGGTGCTAATGCCAATCGTTGCAGAGATGTACACCGCAAGAGTAAAACAAGACACATCTTTGGTAGATGTGAGGTTCCAATCTGTCCAGAATGTTTTCAGTCTTTCCATAGAAAATGAGACAAAGAGAATAAGACTGTTCTTGATTTACTCTAATGCAAATTCTAATTGATCTACTTTTTTGTATGCACTAAGTAAACCAAATTTTGATCATTCATGCAGTGTTTCAGCAAAATATAAATTGTTTATAATCTGTTGTGTCATACTTGTAATGTCTTTCAATGAAAATAAATTCCTTAGTCAAAGTCATTTCAATAGAAATATGTCTATAGTCTGTTGGTGCATGATATCCTCATATGACGACATCATTTTTAACATATATTAAACACAAATAACATTTGTGTTTAATAAATATAACATATATAACACAAATTTAGCAAAATTAATGAATTCATGGTAATACTGTAAGATTAAATGGTACTGTAGCATGCATTATAATTTTTTATAAATGAATATAAAAATTCATGTATGAGAAGGTTAAGCGCATTGCTACAGATTCTAACTAGATAGGTTAGGTATTCTGTCTCTTAAGATTTATTTGAATATACTTATGTATGTTTTACAGTCAAATTTTGCTACTGGATTTTCTTGAATTCTTCTTCTCTCCTGTAGTCCTAAATGCACCATTGGGTCACTCATGGCTGGTAGGTGATATTCTTTGTTAACCTCCTCCAATCATCTCAGTCTCTTGTTCTTGATAATCCTTGATCCCAGAACGATTCCTTCTAGTGCTGCTTTAGAATGCCATTGGCCCTCTCCACATGTCCAAACCATTTCATCGGTCTTCTTCTGATGACTGTCAGAATGTTTTCCCTTTTTCTCCTGTCTACTGAATCAATCAGTTTTTGGACACTTTCATTGGTTTCGTGAGCAACATAGGGAATTCTCAAAAGTCTTCGGTAAGTTTTCATTTCAAAAGACAGGAGTCTTCTCTCATCTTCCCCCAATAAAGTCCAGACCTCAACCATACAGGAGGATAGAATTCACCAAGGTGTCAATTAGTCTTAGTCTGGTTGTAATTGCTATTCTATTAGAGAGAATGTGCTAGGGAACTGACAGTGCCTTTAACCTGGCTTATCAATGAAAGTCTGGCTTTGGCAAAGGTGCCCAGGGAATGGAAGGAAGGTAAGATAGTGCCATTGCATAAGGGTGGTAACACACTGGAAGTGTCTAATTATAGACCAGTCTGTGTGTCATCAGTAGTTGTTAAGATCTTGGAGAAAATAGTGAGGGCCGTATACAGCATTGGGCAGATGAAGGTAATGTTATCTGTGAGAGTCAACATGGATTTGTGAAAGGGCTCTTGTTTTAGCAATATGCTAGCCTTTTATAATAAAGTTACAAGAACATTAGATGAGGGAAAGGCATATACTGCAATTTTCTTAGACTTAGCGAAGGCATCTGACAGGGTGCCACATGATAAGCTGATATTTAATTGCAGCACATAGGTCTGGATGTCAGATTGGTCAACTGGATTCAGGATTGGCTGTCTGATAGGTATCAGAGAGTTGTGTATGGTGGAGCAGTTTCAAGGAGGCAGAGGGTTACAAGTGGGGTCACACAAGGCTCAGTACTAGGACCTATATTGTTTAACCTTTATATCAATGATATTGCCAGTGGATTGCAAGGGGATATTCAGTTGTTTGCAGATGATGCGAAGCTGGGAAGGATTATTAGTAACAGTGCAGATGTGGTAGCCCTGCAAGAGGATTTGAATAAGCTAGATAGATGGGCAAATGAATGGGGGTTTCAGTTTAATGCAGCAAAATGTAAGGTCTTGAGGTTTGGGAAACATCGATGAGATGCTGCATATTCTATGGGAGGAGTTATACTGGAGGAGGTAGGGGAGACAAGAGATCTGGGGTTGATGATTGATAGAAACCTGAAGTTTAGGAGACATATTGCAAAGGTGGTGAAGTAACACAGAGGATTGCTGCAATTATGAGAAGGACACTGACCTGCAAAGATAAGAGGGTGATCATTCCGTTGTACAAGTCTCTGATCAGACCACACTTGGACTATTGTTCTCAGATTTGGTCCCCAGGATTTGAAGGGATAAATTAACTGTGGAAAGGATACAAAGACAGATGACAAAGATGGTTTCAGGACTGTACAAGGATAGTTATGAGGATCGGCTGAGGGAATGTGGACTGCAGAGTTTGGTGGATAGAAGAAAGAGAGGTGATATGATTGAGACTTTTAAACTGTTGAGAGGTGCTTACAGGGTTGACACTGGGGAGTTTTTTTCACTTGGTTTTACAGCAGGAGGGAGTGATGACAAGAGGCCATCCCTGGAAGTTACGAAAGGAAACTGTGAGCAAGAGGGTAAGGAGTGGTTTCTTTGTGTGGAGGGTGGTTGAACCGTGGAATGCATTGCCTGATGGAGTGGTGGGAGCGAGAACAGTCAATGACTTTAAGGAGTGGTATGACAGAATGTTTCTTAAGGGGGACCTTTCCTCAACGAGTCTTGACAGACTTTATGTTCTTAGGAAGGACCTCCCACCATGAGTCTTTTGACTCCGTGGAGGCCTGAATAATAATAATAATCTCCCCACAATGGTTTTAACTTCTGTAGGGCCATGGTTGCCTTAACAATTCGGTATTTAATGTCGGTTTTTGAGCGACCATCTTGACTCAAAGTGCTTCCTAGATAAGTGAACTTGTTTACATTCTTAATTTGTTTATTGCCAATTTGCATCTTTAAGAATTCAATGTCTGATTTTAGGTCATCATTGTTTTTGTTTTTTGTAGGTTTATGTATAATCCCTATTTTTTTAATGTTCCAAAACCGTGGCTGGTTACCTCTTGTAATTCTTCTTCACTTTCTGCCAGAAGATTGATATCATCTTGAATTATGTAGGATTAAAAACAACACTTTTTTCTGGGGGGGGGGGGGTCATGCTTGTCTTTGCCAAAGAGCAACTCTGAAAATGGCTTATTTCTTATTTATTCGTATGGGCTACTCCCCCATTTCCTCAACCGTCCCTTAGGAATAGTTGAGCCTGCCTAATGAGGGATTAGGAATGTATTTCATGACTGTAGATCCATGTGTTAACGGGCCAGTTTGCCTGCTCTGAGGGACAAAAAAAACCGCTACTTTTGTATGAAACCAGCTGTTAGATCTTGAATGATGGCTCCATCAAGAATAGAACTGCTCCATTCAAGATTTAACAAGAACAACCATATCGAGCAAAAGCACACTTGTATTCTTGGCAAAACAGATATAATATGTAAAAAATGCAGATGTTAACTTTGCTTAAGAAGAGAATTAAAATATAAAGGAAGAAATTGAATCCTAAATTAAAATGAAATTGAAGAAGGAAATAAGTATTAGATTGTACTATGTTTAAAGTATTGTCTAAAATAGATGGAAATCTTAAACTTTCAAAAGCACCAATATTAAACTATGGCATGTATAAAATCGCGTATAGTCGTGCAAACGAAAGTACAAAGGTTGCTGTGTGACCACCAAAGGTGACGTAACAAATGATGAGTAGGCATTCATGGAAGGCGCTCGAATTTCGCATTCCCTGAAGAGAGCGATCCTCGTACTGCGAGGAGGTGACAGCCAATTGGAAAGCATCATAGACAAGCTTAGAGCACGGAAGAGGGCACTATAGAAGAGTTTAAAAACTAACTCACAGGGCTGGAGACTCTCTCTTGGCTCCTTCTACGTTTCTGGTTTTGGTTCCTGTGGTGTTCCCCGGTCGCACGTGTCCCCCCCCCCACATGGGTTACTAGCTCGTAGTTCCGAAGCGGGTCAGCACGGTTGATATCTGATAAGACGGCATGGCAGCAGCAGCGAGTTTATGGTTCGTAATTCTGAAGTGGGTCAATATGGCTGATATCTGATAAGATGGCATGGCGGCAGCGAGTTTATGGTTCGTAATTCCTAAGCGAGTCAGCACAGCTGATATCTGATATGATGGCAGGGTGGCGAGTTTAATGTTCGTAGTTCCGAGGCGGGTCAGCACGGCTGATATCCAATAAGACGGCATGGCGACAACATGTTTCTAGTTGCTGAGTGGTGCAAATCGAAGAAGTTGAGCATGAGATGACGACATTGTTTCGAGTTTCGGCCATTGGTCTGGTTCTAACCGATGAGAAGGCTGCAAAGGATTCCCTTTGAAGATAATTTGTGTTAAAAGCAGTGTCGCGAAAAGTTCGTAAGCCCAGAGGAAACAAAGGAAAAAAATCGGGATGAGCATGTGACTCCACGTGGCGGCAGATCACCGTACAGAGGGACAAGCCATAACAAAGAACAGATGGAAGGATCGAGAAATCGTCTAACAAGGTGGAAATGTACAAAATCTCATTTTATGTATTATCTATTAGTGATGAGTGTGAGAAAATGGACAGAGATTAGAAAAGAAGATAGTGAGAATTTAGAGACAGTTTCATGTGTTAAGTTGATTGAATTGGACTGGTAGTCTACGTTCTTAGATTGTCTAAACCCTAGTTAATGTGTATGGGTCGATAGTAGCACTAATTTAATTTGATATCGGGAACCATGTTTGTGATTTAGATGAATCATGAGAGTGTATAAATAACTTGCCTGTTTGATTACCACTGCCTTGCTTTACCTGTTTTTTAGTATTGATCTTGATTAGCTTTGAATATAAGTGTTAGTCATATTGATCTAGTAGTGTGAAAGCATGAGAGCATGCAACACTTAGTTGAATGTGAATTGATCTTTGTTAGCGAGTTTTATTTAGAATTTGAACTAGTGTTTTATGATGAACGTGTACTTATTTAACCTAGAGATGTAAGATTAGAGTATTTTGATAAATAGAATGTTCCTTATTGTTTAGCTAGTAAATTAGAATTTTGATATGACATATCTTTGATGTGTGGAAGCTTAATGTATGTAATCTTCATAATTATTATTATTATTCAGGCCTCCATGGAGTCAAAAGACTCATGGTGGGAGGTCCTTCCTAAGAACATAGTCTGTCAAGACTCATCAAGGAGAGGACCCCTTAAGAAACACAAAGTCTATCATACCACTCCTTAAACTCATTGACCGTTCTCGCTCCCACCACTCCATCAGGCAATGCATTCCATGGTTCAACCACCCTCCACACAAAGAAACCACTCCTTACCCTCTTGCTCACAGTTTCTTTTCGTAACTTCCAGGGATGGCCTCCTCTCATCACTCCTTCCCGCTGTTCAACCAAGCAAAAGAACTCCCCAGTGTCAACCCTGTAACCACCTCTCAACAGTTTAAAAGTCTCAATCATATCACCTCTCCTTCTTCTATCCACCAAACTCTGCAGTCTGCATTCCCTCAGCCGATCCTCATAACTATGCTTGTAGAGTCCTGAAACCATCTTTGTCATCTGTCTTTGTATCCTTTCCACAGTTAATTTATCCCCTTCAAATCCTGGGGACTAAATCTGAGAACAATAGTCCAAGTGTGGCCTGATCAGAGACTTGATGGAATGATAACCCTCTTATCTCTGCAGGTCAGTGTCCTTCTCATAATTGCAGCAATCCTTTGTGTTACCTTCATCACCTTTGCAATATGCCCCCTAAACTTCAGGTTTCTATCAATCATCAATCCCAGATCTCTTGTCTCCCCTACTTCCTGCAGTATAACTCATCCCATAGAGTATGCAGCATCCCATCGATGTTTCCCAAACCTCAAGACCTTACATTTTGCTGCATTAAACTGAAACCCCCATTCATTTGCCCATCTATCTAGCTTATTTAAATCCTCTTGCAGGGCTACCACATCTGCACTGTTACTAATAATCCTTCCCAGCTTTGCATCATCCGCAAACAATTGAATATCCCCTTGCAATCCACTGGCAACATCATTGATATAAAGGTTAAACAATATAAGTCCTAGTACTGAGCCCTGTGGGACCCCACTTGTAACCCTCTGCCTCCTTGAAACTGCTCCACCATACACAACTCTCTGATACCTATCAGACAGCCAATCCAGTTGACCAATCTGACATCCAGACCCATGTGTTGCAACTTAAATATCAGCTTATCATGTGGCACCCTGTCAAATGCCTTTGCTAAGTCTAAGAAAATTGCAGTATATGCCTTTCCCTCATCTAATGTTCTTGTAACTTTATTATAAAAGGCTAGCATATTGCTAAAACAAGAGCGCCCTCTCACAAATCCATGTTGACTCTCACAGATAACATTACCCTCATCTGCCCAGTGCTGTATACGGTCCCTCACTACTTTCTCCAAGATCTTAACAACTACTGATGACACACAGACTGGTCTATAATTAGACACTTCCAGTGTGTTACCACCCTTATGCAATGGCACTATCTTACCTTCCTTCCATTCCCTGGGCACCTTTGTCGAAGCCAGACTTTCATTGAAAAGCCAGGTTAAAGGCAGCTGAAATAAATAAATTTTGTCAGAGTTCCGAATGGAGAAGCGGTGCCAGAGAGATAGGTTAGAGATTTCAGACTTAGTTGGTACGACAAGGATTTAAGATAGAAAATTAACAAGAAAGTGACGCCACACAAAGAAGAAGAAAGAAGATATAACACAGCTAACTCACCTTTAGTCAAGAGACCAAATAAAGGTTCCTCACGTCATGGACAGGAACCAAACAAAGGTTTTTCCGACCAATGGGCTTTGTCTATACCGACTGAGTTACAGAGGCTATTTGAAAATGACTAAAAAAATGCCTAGAAAAAGTTGAAGTCAATGACTAAAATTAAACCTATACTGGTCTATCTGCAGATCATGGAAGGTTACCTGAGGCTATGAAGAGAATTTGTGGTATTAATGTTAAATTAAAAAATTTACATGTAACAAATTATATCATGTCTAGTTGTCTACCAGCAACAACATTGTCTTCTATGACAAAAGCTCCCATAACTACTTCCTGATAAAACATCAATTATCCATTGAGCATACGTTCCACAGTCAGTACAGATGAAGCCCTTTGGTCGGAAAGACCTGGGTTCGATCCCTTCCATGACATTCCAAGAACCTTGAAACATGAAAAACCAGAAATGCAGATTTTTCATCCCTCAGAACAGGCAAACTGGCCCCGTGAACACAAACACACAGATCTGCAGTCATAAAATACATACTTAATCCCTCATCAGGTGGGCTCAAATTTTGCTACTGGATTTTCCTGAATTGAAGCCCTTTGATCGGAAAGACCTGGGTTTGATTCTCTTCCATGACATACCAAGAACCTTGAAACATGAAAAACCAGAAATGCAGGTTTTTCATCCCTCAGAACAGGCAAACTTGCCCCGTGAACACACACACGGATCTACAGTCATAAAATACATACTTAATCCCTCATCAGGTGGGATCAAATTTTGCTACTGGATTTTCCTGAATTATGCAGGACAGGGGAGGAATGGAGGGAGGGGACCCCATATGAAATAAATAGAATTATCCATTAAGTGTCACTGAGGTAGGGGACTCAGGTAGTGTTGTGATAATCTGTAAGTTGCTCATCCTGCCCTAAGATGCAGAAATTTTTTAAACTTTGCAAAAATAATAAAAATATGCTGCCTCCCCCCCCCAATAACATCAAATCATCCAAAAAAAAATACAGTTCCATATCCATTTCATCAATGTTCGAGGCATTCACACAAACATCAGTGATATATATCATCACTTACATCAAAATCTAATCTCCTTTTTCTAATAGAACACCAACTGGTATCCTCCACAACCCACTTCAACTGTCCCAACTACATTTGGCATTGTGCATTCCACACAAAAGGAGGAATATGAGCTTTTGTAAAACCTGATATCCCTTGCCAAAAGGCTATACAACCTGGTCTTCTCGCTTTTCAAAATTCTGGCTCAAAATTTCCTTACCTCAGTTCATAGCCTTCATTTAATGCTTCCTTAACTGGCAACCATGCTGCAATCTTTGATTACTTATGTCTTCCTAGGGCATTTTAATAACCATAACAAACTAGTTCCATTACTCCAACTTCACAGATAAAGTAAAAGGAAGCTGAATCATTTGCCAAATACACACTGGTCATATGACGAATTAGGTTCGAGTTCACCTAGTATAGCGAATCACCACCTTTCTTCTGTCACTTGTAGATGCATGTAATGGTTTAATAACATTTCAAGCAGTGAGATGAGTGTGTGAATGACAGAAAAAAAGGATTAATTTACATCGATACAGAAATAAAAAAATTCAGAATTTTTGCAAATGAAAAAGTAATTCTGAATAGCTTGGCTTATAAGGGAACACAACAACCAGTTTGATCATCAATCTATACCATTAAATTTTTCCATTTCGGTAACAAGATTGTCATGTTTATGGATAACTGTAGTATTAACTAGAGTAGCACTTTTTTCACTAAGAATTTTATCTTTGTAACTTCTATTGTTACACCTCAATATACCATCGTCACTAAATTTAATCATTTTAATCTTATTATGAAATGTAATAAGTTTACACATCTTTTCATCAGAAGCAATAGCATCCTTACTTTGAATTTTATCTGCCATTATTAACAAAAAATAGTTATAAATAGTTTATAATTCACAGCAAAACAGAGATGCAGTGAGCAAAGATGTTATAAAATTAGTCCACAAAAACTGTGAATCAGTTGATACAGGAGCTCATGTCACTAAGTATCATATGAGCAATTGCAGCATTGTATAAATGGGGCTCTGGTCATAAGAGTGAATCCTCACAAAGCAAAGCGTCATAATGCAGGGTATCACTGTATTTGGGATCTACCACAAATAGTTAACCTATCTACCAGAATACTAGACAATCCTCATTATTAAAAAAAACTCCAATCCTAGAGTTTTTTTTTTTTTTTTTTTTTTTTTTTTTTTTAACTAGCTAACCCTCCAAATATATTGTAGATGACTGATTTTCTCTCAGCAATTCTGACTGCAATCTTATTTAAGCATACTTCTCTACAGTTCAATCTTCTCCTCCCAGTCTTGTATCATATGGCACAAGAACTGTGCAGAATGGGATGACCTCCAGAATTTTTATGCCTGTTATACATAGATTATTGTTTTTCATTCTCCTGATCCAAACAGCTACACTGAACTAATAACTGAAATAGCCCTTGTTAAAATATGAACCTTTATTCCCTGCTCTACAGCAAACATTCAACCCATATCCAAGCTCTGGTTCTCAAAAAAAGCATCTCTCCAGTTCATGATAAAAATGCAGCATATGTTTAATGGCTTAAATTAAAAATTCCAGTATCCCATTCAGCTTACACAAACAGCCTAAAACAGATGTAAAAAAGTTAAATGATTCCAAAAATAAGAAATGCAACAATTTTGCGTCCATTTCGACTGGTAGTCGAACCTTTTGGTTCATCGCTAAGGTAGTTGGGAGCAACTTCTGCTATTCCACCTGTTTCTAGAGAAATCTGAGCTCATTACTGTTAAACCTCTGTTAGTGATGCTGTGAGAGTGTGGATAGCAATGTGCAGTTGTTTGTGAATGATACAGCAGTTAGAGTGATACTAATATCTCTCTAGAAGAATCTTGCTAATCTCCCTGCCTATACCACTGGTATAGGCAGGGAGATTAGCAGGTAAAGAGTTGCAAGCATGGCTGTGGAGTCAGTACAAATAACTTTCAACTGCAATTCTGACTCCAACTCCTCAATTTATAATACATTTGACTGACTAGTTTGACAAGTTTTCTAGCCATTTCCCCATTTAAGCCTAAAAAGGCTGGTTGAGAAAAAAAAAAAAAAAAAAAAGGATTCACTGCCATTTCAATTATGTAGTTTTTAAACTTTTCTGGCATCACTGTTACAATAACTTTGCCAGATGTAAAGAATCTTGGTAGTTGTGTTTGGCCTCCAGTAGATTTCTGATCTTTCTTTAGCCCTGAAATAGAGGGAATGTTTTTATTGCTGTCTTTCTCATTCACAGCTTCTAACACTTCAGGATGAAAATGCTGTCTTTTTAAATTTGTTGCTCTTGTAGGTGCATTTTTATCAGAACCACAAAAACTACTAATTTTTGCATCGCATGCTTTTTCACAATCATCTTCTATAATATATTGACACACATTATATTTCCCATCTGTTGTTACTGTAAAGTGTTCAAAAACAGTGGACCCCATTGACACTTTTTTTTACAATTGTGAATTTTTTCATGGGATGCCGCTTTCACTAATATGATATATAGATTATCATAAAATATGTTTTATTTTGAAATTTGCAAAGAACTTGAAATTAAATATATCTCCTGAAAATATAATCTGGAAAAAATAGGTCAATCAAATTATTATCCATGAAATAGTAAATTTTAACATATTATTTATATTACAATTTAAATTCATTATGATTTGGAATTAGCACATTTTTACCGACTCCGACCCCAGTAAACAAGAAATGCTTCTGACTCCGACTCCAGAGCTGTGGTTGCAAGGCATAACTTTTATTTGAAATCTGGATGGTAATGATGGGATTTTGTACATAGTAGTGAGAGCACCTTGGGAGCAAGGGGGGGGGGGAGGAGACAGGTAGTCTTTGGTGGCCCTGAAATTTGAGGGCTGCACTGCACAAATTGTGATGACAGAATAGTGGACTTATAGCAGAGAGTAAGCAATTGAGATAGTGGTTCCATTAAGCTGCATTACTGTGCATGGATTTAGCACATTGGGGGGGGTGACTTGGATTTGTGCCAGATCAATATAGAAATGTTTCATGATGTAGAGGGAGTTAGGAAATGAGTTGGGCCAACTGGGGAGATTATAAGAATGGAGGAAATTGCTTGGAGAACAGTTGATGAATGGACCGAAATGCCTGGGAGGGATGGGAGTTTGGGGCATGATATGGTAGACATTATGACAATAAGGAGCACCCAAAATAAGCCTATGACTCCATAAAGCTTCCAAATAATAATATAAAAGAAATGCATAATATGTAACATCTTCTACTGAAATAAACTGGTTACATTGAAATGCTTTATGCTTATTTCTTGATGCTTTTGCTAGCTGAGTAGATTGCTGGTGTCCTCTGCTTGCATTTAATGGGGGGTGTGGGTATGAATCACTGTTACACAAATGCGACAAGTCATTACATGATAGATGATTTTCATCACCTAAATGACCTGAAGATGTTGACTGGCAGTCTGAACTCATTTGAATACTATGATCTGGTCTATAGGTGGATTGCCACATGATATCTTCACTTTGCGTGATACTCATGTACTACAAATTCCGATTTGTGTGATTATCTTAAACTTCCCCAGCCTACAAAACCAATGCAGTATGACAGGGAAACTTAATATGGAATGCTACCGTAAACATGATGGTAAGTTTAACTTGGTTTTTGAGCATTATTGTCGTGACTTTTAACAAATTAAAGGAAAACTATTTGTAACATGTATACTGTACACGGTTGTAATATATATACTGTAATATAATATATATTGCCGGCCTGGTTGGCAGAGTGGTTAGGGCATCTGCTCTCCAGCCAAAAGGCTGCGGGTTTGAATCCTACTGTGGGCATACATGTTTGTGATTGTCTATGAAAGTACTAGTGGTGGTAGATGGCATTGGTGTTAGATGATGAAGGTTGGTGGAGTGGTGAGACGAAGAAATATAGAGTAGATGCCCTCCCTCGACGAGTCTTTGGACTCCCTGAAATCTGGATCATCAAATGGAGGTGTGATGTAATAATATATATATTATATTATTATGTAACACCTGCAGGGAGTCCAATATATATATATAAGCACTTCGAGTAAAATAAAATGTTCTACTTAGTCTCCAATAATTTTATCACATAAACTTGCATTTTCCCACTCCACTCAAATATTATTTCATTTTTTAAAACAGTTGGAAACAATACACCGGGTCCAATATTACGGATACTATTAGTGTTTCAGTCCCACATGGTTGTTAAATGCTTAACACCAGTTGTACATTGCAAGTAACTCTTCTTAAAAGGCAACGATGGGAACACCTAAAATAATAAACAAACACATTCATTCAGAAAGTATTTGCTATCCTTACCTACAAGCAACGGTTCAACAATTGCCATCCTTTTAAAAAAATTAGTCAATTCAACAACGAAGATATCTAACACTCTAACATACGTAGTCTAGATAAAATACGCCATCTAATAATAGCGACGAAAAGCAAAGGCTACAAGTTTAGATGATAAAAATAGACACGGAAAGCACTTGAGAAATAAGTGTTATGTCTAATCAAAAAACGATATTATTATTGCATAAGATCTTCACTTGAAAAATATACTTTTGACTCATCAATATATTATTAGTAGTAGTAGTGACGAGTGACCAAGATGATAGAAGGTCTGTGGAAAGAACCTTATGAGAATAGGTTGAAGATTTGTGGGTTGCAGAGATTGGACGATAGGCGAAGGAGGGGTGATATTATTATTATTATTATTATTATTATTATTACGGGCAACTCCAGGGAGTCATTAGACTCATCGAGGGAGGCCCCAAATCATATTCATCACAACTATTCGACATTCATACAGTATCTATCATACCTCGCCTTAAACTCATTCACTGTCACAGCATCCACCACAGACTCAGGGAGCGCATTCCACTCATTCACTACTCTAAAAGTAAAGAACCCAGCTCTAACACCTTTACTAACCACACTTTTGCCCAGTTTCCATGGATGTCCCCTAGTCCTCCCACAACCAGCCCTGTTCTCAAAAATATCTTCTGAATTAATT
Source organism: Typopeltis vanoorti (assembly GCF_054136105.1). Taxonomy (NCBI): domain Eukaryota; kingdom Metazoa; phylum Arthropoda; class Arachnida; order Uropygi; family Thelyphonidae; genus Typopeltis; species Typopeltis vanoorti. The sequence goes on along the minus strand of NC_143561.1, from coordinate 37,691,830 downwards.
TTATAGAAACCCTTCAGTAATTTGAATGTCTCAATCATATCTCCCCTCCTCCGCCTATCAACCAATTTTTGCAACCCACAAATCCTCAACCTGTTCTCATACGGTTCATTCCACAGACCTGCTATCATCTTGGTCACTCGCCTCTGGATCCTCTCCACCTCCTCCCCATCAAGAAGAAACCTAGGTGACCAAATCTGAGCACAGTAGTCGAGATGAGGTCTTATCAAGGCTCGATACAGAGGAACAATAACCTGCTTGTCTCTGCTTGTCAACGTATTCTTCAGCAACCAAGTGATTTGATGAGCTGATTTGGCCACTTTTGCAATGAGTCCCCTAAATTTCAATTCCTTATCCACCAACACTCCTAAATCTCGTGCCTCATCAATTTCCTGGAGCACGGTTCCACCAATGCAGTAAACTGCCTCCCATCTTTTCACCCCAAAATGCATAACCTTACATTTTGCCACATTAAATTGACATCCATTCTCCCTAGCCCAGACCTCCAATCTATCCAAATCATCCTGCAAAATTTTGACGTCATCTGCATTCACTATTGCCCTACCCAACTTCGCATCATCAGCAAACAAATGAACTGTTCCTCTCAGATCCTTTCCTATATCATTTATGAACAAATTAAACAGCAGTGGTCCAAGAACAGATCCTTGTGGTACACCACTAGTCACAGGCCGTCTTGTGGACTCTACTCCTGAGTAAACCACTCTCTGATATCTCTCCGTCAACCACCCTCCTATCCATCTCACCAACCCTATGTCCATTCCCATATGCTGCAATTTACTGATTAGAATTCCATGTGGTATCCTGTCAAAGGCCTTAGCAAGGTCCAGCAGAATCACTGTAAACCCATTACCCTTATCCAGTTCAGCCGTCACTGTGTTATAATACGTGAGCAAGTTACTGAGGCATGACCTACCCTTCACAAAACCATGCTGTCCCCGATACAGTATCCCATTTTCTTCTATCCAATCTTGTATTTTCCTCTTGACTATTTTCTCTAAGACCTTGATAATGATTCCTGTTATGCTGATTGGCCGGTAATTTTCAACAGCAGCCTTGGAACCACCTTTGTGCAGTGGAACTATTTTCCCCTCTTTCCACCCCCTTGGGACTGACCCAGTCCTGAGGCTCAAATTAAACATAATGGTCAAGGGCACTGACAATTCTTTGGCCGCTTCACGTACGACACGAGCTGGTATACCATCCAATCCCACAGATGTATTGACATTGAGGTTCTGTAATAGACTAGTTACCTCTACCTCATTCATCACAATTCCAGTATAAGCTGTTGGTTCCTCCATTTCCGCAAAGCCACCACCTGGATGATATACTCTTGCAAAGTGTTCGCTCAGTAATTCCACAACATCGACTGATTCAGTTACCTCCCTACCCTCAGCATTTTTTAAGATCATTCTACCATGAGCATTTTTCCTTTTACTTGCAACATATTGAAAAAACTGTTTGGGATTCTCTTTAGCCTGCATGGCCAATTTCCTTTCGTAATCTGCTTTTGCTTTTCTTACCACCCTTGTTACCATCCTGGCCTGAGCTTTATACTGTTCATGCACCTGATGGTCACCCTTCTCCTTAAATTCCCTCCACAATTGTTTCTTTTTTTGCAGCTCAAGCTTAATAGTGTTATTCATCCATTTAACCCCTACCTGATTTATTATTCGGACTCTTGGTATACAGTCAACCATTGCCTCCTGCAAACAGTTCTTGACCACCTCCCATGCACCATCAACATCCAGCCCTTGCAGTTTTACATGCCATGGCATTGAGCCAAGCACACACCTAAGCTTGTCATACTTACCAGCCCGGTAATTCCACATATACCCTGTCTTAATTGTAAATTCGACTCCTTTAGCCACCTCCCAAGTCATGACCTTATGGTCACTCTCACCAATTGGTGGCAACAAGGTCATGTTCGTTACAGCCACATTCTCAGTTGCAATTACTAGGTCCAGCACTCTCTGCCCCCTGGTATTTTCCAATACATGTTGCCGTAGATAGTTGTCCCTTAATAACTGCATAAAATCCAATTCCTTCCTCCCATGTGCCCTCTCCTCTTTCCAGTCAATATTACCATAATTGAAATCACCCATAATAATTACCCTCCTTCCATTCATTTCTTCTATTTGCTTATGCATACTATTCCCACCATCCACTCCATCACCCGGTCTATAGCAGCACCCAATTGTATATTTTGTTCTGCTAGATTGTATCTCACACCAAAACAGCCTCAAATGTGCTTTTTTCCCCATCCTGCAGTTCAACTTCTATACTCCTTGGCTGAAGCTCATCAGCTATCATCAATAAACACTCCTCCCCCCTTTTTATTCACCCTGTCACTCCTGAACACCGCTATACCCATCGCATTCAATCCCACTAGCTTTATCATCTTCTGTCAGCCATGTTTCACTAATACCGACAACCTGTGGCCTGGAAGTGCCAACCATGGCCAAAAACTCTTCCTTCTTGTTCCTAATACTCCTGGCATTAGTGTACATGAATCGCAGAAGCCCATTTGTCCCATCCCTACTTTGATTCCTTATACTAATTATCCCATTCTGATTTGTTGTCCGTCGTACTCGCCCGGGCATAATATACTCATTCATACACTTAACTTCCCCCCCTAAAGTCTGCATATCTACTCCCCCCCCTCTTAATAAATCTAGTTTCCCTGAGTCTGTACATCCACTTCCACATCATTCATCAACACTCTTTCAAGTCTCCGTACACCACTTCAGTAATTTGAATGTCTCAATATGATTGAGACATTCAAATTACTGAAGGGTTTCTACAAGATTGATCCAGAAGATATTTTTGAAAATATGACTGGTAGTGGGAGGACTAGGGGCCATGCATAGAAGCTGGCCAAGAGCGTGGTTGGCAAGGGTGTTAGAGCTAGGTTTTTTACTTGGAGAGTGGTGAATGAGTGGAATAAGCTTCCTGAGTCTGTTGTGGGTGCTACGACCGTGAATGAGGTCAAGGCAAGGTATGATAGATACTGTGTCAATGTCGAATAGTTGTTCTTGACATGATGTTAGGGCCTCCCTCGATGAGTCTGTCGACTTCTTGGAGTTGCCCGGAACAATAAAAAAAAAAAATCAGCTAACGCTTTTTTATTCCCGTATACGGGAGTAGGCGAGGCTATTTAGCCCTATCTAACTTTTGGAGACTGAGTGGGCAGTTCAATCTCCACTGGTACCAATCAGAGATAGATGGCCCAAGGCTATCACTAATTAAGCGGTACACAGTGAAGAGAGACGGCTCAAATGTGCTGCCATCTTGTGGTCCCTAACCCTAACACAATATATTTAATGTCTGAAATAATGTGGGTTCTACGGTCGATTTTCTTGAGTTTACGGTACGAAAAACCCGAGTTTCCGGGAGGAAAAACCCGCTTGCCCGTGCCAGAGATCGACTAACTCGGGAACCGGTCGAAAAAAGGCTTAGAAAAATTTCCTCTAGTCGCCGACTAGGCTCGAAACCAAATCTTCCTTCGTGCGGCCAAGCGCCGTGGTGTGCAAACGCCACATCCACTGAGCTACACAGGCTACTGGAATAATAATAATAATAATAATAATAATAATAATAATAATAATAATAATAATAATAATAATAATAATAGTAGTAGTAGTAGTAGTAGTAGTAGTAGTAGTAGTAGTAGTAGTAGTAGTAGTAGTAGTAGTAGTAGTAGAAGTAGTAGTAGTAGCTCAGTGGAAGTGGTGTTTACAATCCATGGTGCTTGACCGTGGAAAACCCGTAAACTGGGTTTTATATCCCATAAACTCAAGAGAACCGACCATCGAACACACGTTATGTTCAAAAAAAAAAATCAGCTAATGCCTTTGTCAGACATTAAAAATGTTGTGTTAGGGTTTAAAAACCACGAGATGGCAGAACTTTATAAAAATAATATACATAATAAGCTATCCCGTTTTTATACCCTTATAGGGAGTAGGCGAGACTTATAAACCCTATCTAGCTTTGGGAGACTGAGTGGGCAGTTTAATCTTCATCGATAGCGAATCAGAGATGACTGGACCATGCCTATCACTAATTATAGGCAGCCATCGATGAAGAGACCGGCAAACCAGTGCTATAATCTCTTGGTACCTAACCCTAACGGGATATGTTACTGTTGGAAACAATGTGGGTTCTACGGTTGATTTCCTTGAGTTTACGGGATGAAAAACCCAAATTAAAATAAATAAATAAATAAATAAATCATCTAACGCCTTTTATTCTTTTATAGGGAGAAGGCGAGGCCTTTATACCCTATCTAACTTTGGAGACTGAGTCAGCATTTCAATCTCTACCGGTAACCAATCAAACATTCATTGCTGGAACATGTCTATCAGTAATTATAGCAGCCACCGATGAAGAGGCTGGCAAACAAGTGCTGCCATCCCTTGATGCCTAACCCTAACAAGATAGAGTTAGGATTAGGTATCTTGCCCGTTAGGTATCCTGCCCACTCAGTCTCCAAAAGCTAGATAGGATATAAAGGCCTCGCCTACTCAAAACAAGGAAATAAACGGAGTTGGGTGATTTATTTATTAAAAACAGGCCTGTGTAGTTCAGTGGAAGTGATGCTTGCATCCTCTGCGCTTGGTCGCTCGATGTTAGACTTAAGTTCAAGTATAGTCGCCGACTGGAGGAACTTTTTCTAAGCCTTTCTTCCATCGGTTCCCGAGTAAGTCGATCTCTGGCACAGGTAAGCGAGTTTTTCCTCCCATGAACTCGGGTTTTTCGTCCTGTACTCGTGTTTTCGTCCCGTAAACTCAAGAAAACCGACTGTGGTACCCACATTATTTATTTCAAAACCCAAATTTCTTGGGGAAATTAAATAAATTTGAATTGTCCAATCAGTCTACAATATTAATTATTCTAAAGCACCCTACATATTCCATATACGGGGATAAAACGTGTTAGCTGATTTTATTATTATTATTATTATTATTATTATTATACGCCAGGCACCTCTATGGAGTCCTAAGACTCATCATTGGAGATCCAAATTATCAACCTAAAATTTATAGTGCATCTTCATGAAGCTATTAACAACAAAATACTCACAAGTGATTTAGGCAACCCATTCCATTCATTCACCACTCTCGAAGCGAAAAATATAATCTTACCATCAATGCTAACCAGACTCTTATCCAAATTCCAGGGCTGACCTCTTGTTCTGCTCCCCTTAGCCAAGTACTGAAACATTTCCCTGTATCAATTCTACAATATCCTTTAAGTAACTTGATTAAGTAAAACTTTTCTGTTGTAACTCCATTCTGGCTAACAACAATCTTTTGCAATCCACAAACCAGCAATGTATTCTCATAGGAAGAATTCTGGAACTTCTCCACCACTTCATTATCCCCAAGAAACCCAAGTGACCAAAATTGAGGACAGTAATCCAGATGAAGTTGGAGAGGAATAATAACTCCCTTATTTCTGCTTATTAGTGCCTTCTTCAATAACCAAGTAATAGTATGAGGTATACTGGCTATTATAGCAATATCCCCTCTGAATTTCAATATCTTACTACCCCAAATCTTTGACTTCATCAAATGTTCTGGAGTACATTTTTCTCAATGCGGTACACTCTCTCTCTCTTACAAGGTCTCTAATTCACGCTGATTAATTATAACCTTACCCAAGTTTTCATCATTCGGAAACATTCCTATGTCATTTATGTACAAATTAAACAGCAGTGTTCCAGGCACAGAGCCCTGCAGCACATCACTAGTCGTCTGCCTTCTTCTCGATTATATTCTTCCATATACTACTTCTTGGTATCGATCCATCAGCCATACTTGTATCCATTTCACCATTTAAATATCCATTCCCATCTTATGCAGTTTGCGAAACATAATTCCATGTGATACTATCCAGTCAAACACGTTCGGAAAGTCAAGGAATGTGTTCATGTGGCCATTTCCTTTATCCAAATTAGCTGTAACTCTATTATGAAAAGTGAATCAATTACTAAGTCACGATCGATCATTCACAAAGCGCGCATAGTATCATATTACCTTGATTAACTTGATGGACCTGTGATTTCGATGTAAGGTCGTGAAGAGTCCAGATCTTCTTGTCTTGAGCATTTCTTCTCCATTTTCTTCCAACTTCTTGATCATTGGGTCTTCCTACATTAAAGCCAGTCTTCCAGGTTTACTTTTGGTATCTCTTGGATATCAATTTCTTACTCTGCTGTCCATCTGTTTCTCTCATTCTGGCAAGATATCCTGCCCATCTACTTTTGCTGTTGTAGATTGCTGTTATTACATCTTTGAGTCCAGACTTTTTCCTGATTTCTGTGTGTCTTACGTGATCCATATTATCCACACTTTCTTCTTACTATTGCAAGTTGAGTTGTTATTAAGGTTTGTTCTTATTTTATTTAAAGTGTTCCATGGGTCATTGCGATAAGTTAATGCTAGTACAATGTGACCATTGAAAAGATGGTATCATTTCTATATCTATGTTCTAGTTAGTAATTGTTGATTTTATTTTGTTGAAGGCCATCCAAACAGCTCTTGTTCTTCTTGCTATTTCATTTGGGATGTTATTCTTTTTAAGACCCTCTGAGATAGAAGTATTCTTCTACTTTTTCGATGGTGTGATTGTATAATCTTTACAATAATAGTTTTTCATCCATCTTGTTTTGTCCAGATGTATTTCCATTGCAATTTTTGGCAGTTTTGGTTTATGTCATTTGGCGTTGATTCTAAGAGTTCGGGAGAGTGAGATATTAATACTACATCGTCAGCGAATAATAGAATATTTAACACTTCACCATCAATGATATTTCACTTTTCATATAAGTGTTGCGAATGATGATTTCCAGAGTAGATGTGAAGAGACTATGTGATAAGACATTAAATTTTAATGTCTTATCACACATTAAATTTTAATCCTCCTAAATTAATCTAATCAGGTGATTGAAAAGAGTGATATTTGTTGTTCCTTCTTTGCAGATATCTTCAACAACAACAACGTTACTGGCTTGCTGGGTGAAGCATAAAATGCTTTTTATTTTCCCCTTTATCTGTGTGGATAAAGGGGAAAATGTTGTGAGACTTATGCTCGCACTTTGTGAATATGGAGTTAGCTCTGTTCTGCTGAAAGCAGGATTGCCTTGGGTCTTTTGTGTTTTTGATAGTCATGTTCACTATAACTGGAAGCTTGTCTGATTAGTGGATTAGGATGAGAATGTGCCTTGCTGGGGGGGGGGGTGGGGGGGGGGGGGGGTGGGGGGGGGGGGGGGTGGGGGGGGGGGGGGGTGGGGGGGGGGGGGGGTGGGGGGGGGGGGGGGTGGGGGGGGGGGGGGGTGGGGGGGGGGGGGGGTGGGGGGGGGGGGGGGTGGGGGGGGGGGGGGGTGGGGGGGGGGGGGGGTGGGGGGGGGGGGGGGTGGGGGGGGGGGGGGGTGGGGGGGGGGGGGGGTGGGGGGGGGGGGGGGTGGGGGGGGGGGGGGGTGGGGGGGGGGGGGGGTGGGGGGGGGGGGGGGTGGGGGGGGGGGGGGGTGGGGGGGGGGGGGGGTGGGGGGGGGGGGGGGTGGGGGGGGGGGGGGGTGGGGGGGGGGGGGGGTGGGGGGGGGGGGGGGTGGGGGGGGGGGGGGGTGGGGGGGGGGGGGGGTGGGGGGGGGGGGGGGTGGGGGGGGGGGGGGGTGGGGGGGGGGGGGGGTGGGGGGGGGGGGGGGTGGGGGGGGGGGGGGGTGGGGGGGGAACTGTGCAGAATGGGATGACCTCCAGAATTTTTATGCCTGTTATACATAGATTATTGTTTTTCATTCTCCTGATCCAAACAGCTACACTGAACTAATAACTGAAATAGCCCTTGTTAAAATATGAACCTTTATTCCCTGCTCTACAGCAAACATTCAACCCATATCCAAGCTCTGGTTCTCAAAAAAAAGCATCTCTCCAGTTCATGATAAAAATGCAGCATATGTTTAATGGCTTAAATTAAAAATTCCAGTATCCCATTCAGCTTACACAAACAGCCTAAAACAGATGTAAAAAAGTTAAATGATTCCAAAAATAAGAAATGCAACAATTTTGCGTCCATTTCGACTGGTAGTCGAACCTTTTGGTTCATCGCTAAGGTAGTTGGGAGCAACTTCTGCTATTCCACCTGTTTCTAGAGAAATCTGAGCTCATTACTGTTAAACCTCTGTTAGTGATGCTGTGAGAGTGTGGATAGCAATGTGCAGTTGTTTGTGAATGATACAGCAGTTAGAGTGATACTAATATCTCTCTAGAAGAATCTTGCTAATCTCCCTGCCTATACCACTGGTATAGGCAGGGAGATTAGCAGGTAAAGAGTTGCAAGCATGGCTGTGGAGTCAGTACAAATAACTTTCAACTGCAATTCTGACTCCAACTCCTCAATTTATAATACATTTGACTGACTAGTTTGACAAGTTTTCTAGCCATTTCCCCATTTAAGCCTAAAAAGGCTGGTTGAGAAAAAAAAAAAAAAAAAAAAGGATTCACTGCCATTTCAATTATGTAGTTTTTAAACTTTTCTGGCATCACTGTTACAATAACTTTGCCAGATGTAAAGAATCTTGGTAGTTGTGTTTGGCCTCCAGTAGATTTCTGATCTTTCTTTAGCCCTGAAATAGAGGGAATGTTTTTATTGCTGTCTTTCTCATTCACAGCTTCTAACACTTCAGGATGAAAATGCTGTCTTTTTAAATTTGTTGCTCTTGTAGGTGCATTTTTATCAGAACCACAAAAACTACTAATTTTTGCATCGCATGCTTTTTCACAATCATCTTCTATAATATATTGACACACATTATATTTCCCATCTGTTGTTACTGTAAAGTGTTCAAAAACAGTGGACCCCATTGACACTTTTTTTTACAATTGTGAATTTTTTCATGGGATGCCGCTTTCACTAATATGATATATAGATTATCATAAAATATGTTTTATTTTGAAATTTGCAAAGAACTTGAAATTAAATATATCTCCTGAAAATATAATCTGGAAAAAATAGGTCAATCAAATTATTATCCATGAAATAGTAAATTTTAACATATTATTTATATTACAATTTAAATTCATTATGATTTGGAATTAGCACATTTTTACCGACTCCGACCCCAGTAAACAAGAAATGCTTCTGACTCCGACTCCAGAGCTGTGGTTGCAAGGCATAACTTTTATTTGAAATCTGGATGGTAATGATGGGATTTTGTACATAGTAGTGAGAGCACCTTGGGAGCAAGGGGGGGGGGAGGAGACAGGTAGTCTTTGGTGGCCCTGAAATTTGAGGGCTGCACTGCACAAATTGTGATGACAGAATAGTGGACTTATAGCAGAGAGTAAGCAATTGAGATAGTGGTTCCATTAAGCTGCATTACTGTGCATGGATTTAGCACATTGGGGGGGGTGACTTGGATTTGTGCCAGATCAATATAGAAATGTTTCATGATGTAGAGGGAGTTAGGAAATGAGTTGGGCCAACTGGGGAGATTATAAGAATGGAGGAAATTGCTTGGAGAACAGTTGATGAATGGACCGAAATGCCTGGGAGGGATGGGAGTTTGGGGCATGATATGGTAGACATTATGACAATAAGGAGCACCCAAAATAAGCCTATGACTCCATAAAGCTTCCAAATAATAATATAAAAGAAATGCATAATATGTAACATCTTCTACTGAAATAAACTGGTTACATTGAAATGCTTTATGCTTATTTCTTGATGCTTTTGCTAGCTGAGTAGATTGCTGGTGTCCTCTGCTTGCATTTAATGGGGGGTGTGGGTATGAATCACTGTTACACAAATGCGACAAGTCATTACATGATAGATGATTTTCATCACCTAAATGACCTGAAGATGTTGACTGGCAGTCTGAACTCATTTGAATACTATGATCTGGTCTATAGGTGGATTGCCACATGATATCTTCACTTTGCGTGATACTCATGTACTACAAATTCCGATTTGTGTGATTATCTTAAACTTCCCCAGCCTACAAAACCAATGCAGTATGACAGGGAAACTTAATATGGAATGCTACCGTAAACATGATGGTAAGTTTAACTTGGTTTTTGAGCATTATTGTCGTGACTTTTAACAAATTAAAGGAAAACTATTTGTAACATGTATACTGTACACGGTTGTAATATATATACTGTAATATAATATATATTGCCGGCCTGGTTGGCAGAGTGGTTAGGGCATCTGCTCTCCAGCCAAAAGGCTGCGGGTTTGAATCCTACTGTGGGCATACATGTTTGTGATTGTCTATGAAAGTACTAGTGGTGGTAGATGGCATTGGTGTTAGATGATGAAGGTTGGTGGAGTGGTGAGACGAAGAAATATAGAGTAGATGCCCTCCCTCGACGAGTCTTTGGACTCCCTGAAATCTGGATCATCAAATGGAGGTGTGATGTAATAATATATATATTATATTATTATGTAACACCTGCAGGGAGTCCAATATATATATATAAGCACTTCGAGTAAAATAAAATGTTCTACTTAGTCTCCAATAATTTTATCACATAAACTTGCATTTTCCCACTCCACTCAAATATTATTTCATTTTTTAAAACAGTTGGAAACAATACACCGGGTCCAATATTACGGATACTATTAGTGTTTCAGTCCCACATGGTTGTTAAATGCTTAACACCAGTTGTACATTGCAAGTAACTCTTCTTAAAAGGCAACGATGGGAACACCTAAAATAATAAACAAACACATTCATTCAGAAAGTATTTGCTATCCTTACCTACAAGCAACGGTTCAACAATTGCCATCCTTTTAAAAAAATTAGTCAATTCAACAACGAAGATATCTAACACTCTAACATACGTAGTCTAGATAAAATACGCCATCTAATAATAGCGACGAAAAGCAAAGGCTACAAGTTTAGATGATAAAAATAGACACGGAAAGCACTTGAGAAATAAGTGTTATGTCTAATCAAAAAACGATATTATTATTGCATAAGATCTTCACTTGAAAAATATACTTTTGACTCATCAATATATTATTAGTAGTAGTAGTGACGAGTGACCAAGATGATAGAAGGTCTGTGGAAAGAACCTTATGAGAATAGGTTGAAGATTTGTGGGTTGCAGAGATTGGACGATAGGCGAAGGAGGGGTGATATTATTATTATTATTATTATTATTATTATTACGGGCAACTCCAGGGAGTCATTAGACTCATCGAGGGAGGCCCCAAATCATATTCATCACAACTATTCGACATTCATACAGTATCTATCATACCTCGCCTTAAACTCATTCACTGTCACAGCATCCACCACAGACTCAGGGAGCGCATTCCACTCATTCACTACTCTAAAAGTAAAGAACCCAGCTCTAACACCTTTACTAACCACACTTTTGCCCAGTTTCCATGGATGTCCCCTAGTCCTCCCACAACCAGCCCTGTTCTCAAAAATATCTTCTGAATTAATTTTATAGAAACCCTTCAGTAATTTGAATGTCTCAATCATATCTCCCCTCCTCCGCCTATCAACCAATTTTTGCAACCCACAAATCCTCAACCTGTTCTCATACGGTTCATTCCACAGACCTGCTATCATCTTGGTCACTCGCCTCTGGATCCTCTCCACCTCCTCCCCATCAAGAAGAAACCTAGGTGACCAAATCTGAGCACAGTAGTCGAGATGAGGTCTTATCAAGGCTCGATACAGAGGAACAATAACCTGCTTGTCTCTGCTTGTCAACGTATTCTTCAGCAACCAAGTGATTTGATGAGCTGATTTGGCCACTTTTGCAATGAGTCCCCTAAATTTCAATTCCTTATCCACCAACACTCCTAAATCTCGTGCCTCATCAATTTCCTGGAGCACGGTTCCACCAATGCAGTAAACTGCCTCCCATCTTTTCACCCCAAAATGCATAACCTTACATTTTGCCACATTAAATTGACATCCATTCTCCCTAGCCCAGACCTCCAATCTATCCAAATCATCCTGCAAAATTTTGACGTCATCTGCATTCACTATTGCCCTACCCAACTTCGCATCATCAGCAAACAAATGAACTGTTCCTCTCAGATCCTTTCCTATATCATTTATGAACAAATTAAACAGCAGTGGTCCAAGAACAGATCCTTGTGGTACACCACTAGTCACAGGCCGTCTTGTGGACTCTACTCCTGAGTAAACCACTCTCTGATATCTCTCCGTCAACCACCCTCCTATCCATCTCACCAACCCTATGTCCATTCCCATATGCTGCAATTTACTGATTAGAATTCCATGTGGTATCCTGTCAAAGGCCTTAGCAAGGTCCAGCAGAATCACTGTAAACCCATTACCCTTATCCAGTTCAGCCGTCACTGTGTTATAATACGTGAGCAAGTTACTGAGGCATGACCTACCCTTCACAAAACCATGCTGTCCCCGATACAGTATCCCATTTTCTTCTATCCAATCTTGTATTTTCCTCTTGACTATTTTCTCTAAGACCTTGATAATGATTCCTGTTATGCTGATTGGCCGGTAATTTTCAACAGCAGCCTTGGAACCACCTTTGTGCAGTGGAACTATTTTCCCCTCTTTCCACCCCCTTGGGACTGACCCAGTCCTGAGGCTCAAATTAAACATAATGGTCAAGGGCACTGACAATTCTTTGGCCGCTTCACGTACGACACGAGCTGGTATACCATCCAATCCCACAGATGTATTGACATTGAGGTTCTGTAATAGACTAGTTACCTCTACCTCATTCATCACAATTCCAGTATAAGCTGTTGGTTCCTCCATTTCCGCAAAGCCACCACCTGGATGATATACTCTTGCAAAGTGTTCGCTCAGTAATTCCACAACATCGACTGATTCAGTTACCTCCCTACCCTCAGCATTTTTTAAGATCATTCTACCATGAGCATTTTTCCTTTTACTTGCAACATATTGAAAAAACTGTTTGGGATTCTCTTTAGCCTGCATGGCCAATTTCCTTTCGTAATCTGCTTTTGCTTTTCTTACCACCCTTGTTACCATCCTGGCCTGAGCTTTATACTGTTCATGCACCTGATGGTCACCCTTCTCCTTAAATTCCCTCCACAATTGTTTCTTTTTTTGCAGCTCAAGCTTAATAGTGTTATTCATCCATTTAACCCCTACCTGATTTATTATTCGGACTCTTGGTATACAGTCAACCATTGCCTCCTGCAAACAGTTCTTGACCACCTCCCATGCACCATCAACATCCAGCCCTTGCAGTTTTACATGCCATGGCATTGAGCCAAGCACACACCTAAGCTTGTCATACTTACCAGCCCGGTAATTCCACATATACCCTGTCTTAATTGTAAATTCGACTCCTTTAGCCACCTCCCAAGTCATGACCTTATGGTCACTCTCACCAATTGGTGGCAACAAGGTCATGTTCGTTACAGCCACATTCTCAGTTGCAATTACTAGGTCCAGCACTCTCTGCCCCCTGGTATTTTCCAATACATGTTGCCGTAGATAGTTGTCCCTTAATAACTGCATAAAATCCAATTCCTTCCTCCCATGTGCCCTCTCCTCTTTCCAGTCAATATTACCATAATTGAAATCACCCATAATAATTACCCTCCTTCCATTCATTTCTTCTATTTGCTTATGCATACTATTCCCACCATCCACTCCATCACCCGGTCTATAGCAGCACCCAATTGTATATTTTGTTCTGCTAGATTGTATCTCACACCAAACAGCCTCAAATGTGCTTTTTTCCCCATCCTGCAGTTCAACTTCTATACTCCTTGGCTGAAGCTCATCAGCTATCATCAATAACACTCCTCCCCCCTTTTTATTCACCCTGTCACTCCTGAACACGCTATACCCATCGCATTCAATCCCACTAGCTTTATCATCTTCTGTCAGCCATGTTTCACTAATACCGACAACCTGTGGCCTGGAAGTGCCAACCATGGCCAAAAACTCTTCCTTCTTGTTCCTAATACTCCTGGCATTAGTGTACATGAATCGCAGAAGCCCATTTGTCCCATCCCTACTTTGATTCCTTATACTAATTATCCCATTCTGATTTGTTGTCCGTCGTACTCGCCCGGGCATAATATACTCATTCATACACTTAACTTCCCCCCCTAAAGTCTGCATATCTACTCCCCCCCCTCTTAATAAATCTAGTTTCCCTGAGTCTGTACATCCACTTCCACATCATTCATCAACACTCTTTCAAGTCTCCGTACACCACTTCAGTAATTTGAATGTCTCAATATGATTGAGACATTCAAATTACTGAAGGGTTTCTACAAGATTGATCCAGAAGATATTTTTGAAAATATGACTGGTAGTGGGAGGACTAGGGGCCATGCATAGAAGCTGGCCAAGAGCGTGGTTGGCAAGGGTGTTAGAGCTAGGTTTTTTACTTGGAGAGTGGTGAATGAGTGGAATAAGCTTCCTGAGTCTGTTGTGGGTGCTACGACCGTGAATGAGGTCAAGGCAAGGTATGATAGATACTGTGTCAATGTCGAATAGTTGTTCTTGACATGATGTTAGGGCCTCCCTCGATGAGTCTGTCGACTTCTTGGAGTTGCCCGGAACAATAAAAAAAAAAAATCAGCTAACGCTTTTTTATTCCCGTATACGGGAGTAGGCGAGGCTATTTAGCCCTATCTAACTTTTGGAGACTGAGTGGGCAGTTCAATCTCCACTGGTACCAATCAGAGATAGATGGCCCAAGGCTATCACTAATTAAGCGGTACACAGTGAAGAGAGACGGCTCAAATGTGCTGCCATCTTGTGGTCCCTAACCCTAACACAATATATTTAATGTCTGAAATAATGTGGGTTCTACGGTCGATTTTCTTGAGTTTACGGTACGAAAAACCCGAGTTTCCGGGAGGAAAAACCCGCTTGCCCGTGCCAGAGATCGACTAACTCGGGAACCGGTCGAAAAAAGGCTTAGAAAAATTTCCTCTAGTCGCCGACTAGGCTCGAAACCAAATCTTCCTTCGTGCGGCCAAGCGCCGTGGTGTGCAAACGCCACATCCACTGAGCTACACAGGCTACTGGAATAATAATAATAATAATAATAATAATAATAATAATAATAATAATAATAATAATAATAATAATAATAGTAGTAGTAGTAGTAGTAGTAGTAGTAGTAGTAGTAGTAGTAGTAGTAGTAGTAGTAGTAGTAGTAGTAGTAGAAGTAGTAGTAGTAGCTCAGTGGAAGTGGTGTTTACAATCCATGGTGCTTGACCGTGGAAAACCCGTAAACTGGGTTTTATATCCCATAAACTCAAGAGAACCGACCATCGAACACACGTTATGTTCAAAAAAAAAAATCAGCTAATGCCTTTGTCAGACATTAAAAATGTTGTGTTAGGGTTTAAAAACCACGAGATGGCAGAACTTTATAAAAATAATATACATAATAAGCTATCCCGTTTTTATACCCTTATAGGGAGTAGGCGAGACTTATAAACCCTATCTAGCTTTGGGAGACTGAGTGGGCAGTTTAATCTTCATCGATAGCGAATCAGAGATGACTGGACCATGCCTATCACTAATTATAGGCAGCCATCGATGAAGAGACCGGCAAACCAGTGCTACAATCTCTTGGTACCTAACCCTAACGGGATATGTTACTGTTGGAAACAATGTGGGTTCTACGGTTGATTTCCTTGAGTTTACGGGATGAAAAACCCAAATTAAAATAAATAAATAAATAAATAAATCATCTAACGCCTTTTATTCTTTTATAGGGAGAAGGCGAGGCCTTTATACCCTATCTAACTTTGGAGACTGAGTCAGCATTTCAATCTCTACCGGTAACCAATCAAACATTCATTGCTGGAACATGTCTATCAGTAATTATAGCAGCCACCGATGAAGAGGCTGGCAAACAAGTGCTGCCATCCCTTGATGCCTAACCCTAACAAGATAGAGTTAGGATTAGGTATCTTGCCCGTTAGGTATCCTGCCCACTCAGTCTCCAAAAGCTAGATAGGATATAAAGGCCTCGCCTACTCAAAACAAGGAAATAAACGGAGTTGGGTGATTTATTTATTAAAAACAGGCCTGTGTAGTTCAGTGGAAGTGATGCTTGCATCCTCTGCGCTTGGTCGCTCGATGTTAGACTTAAGTTCAAGTATAGTCGCCGACTGGAGGAACTTTTTCTAAGCCTTTCTTCCATCGGTTCCCGAGTAAGTCGATCTCTGGCACAGGTAAGCGAGTTTTTCCTCCCATGAACTCGGGTTTTTCGTCCTGTACTCGTGTTTTCGTCCCGTAAACTCAAGAAAACCGACTGTGGTACCCACATTATTTATTTCAAAACCCAAATTTCTTGGGGAAATTAAATAAATTTGAATTGTCCAATCAGTCTACAAAATTAATTATTCTAAAGCACCCTACCTATTCCATATACGGGGATAAAACGTGTTAGCTGATTTTATTATTATTATTATTATTATTATTATTATACGCCAGGCACCTCTATGGAGTCCTAAGACTCATCATTGGAGATCCAAATTATCAACCTAAAATTTATAGTGCATCTTCATGAAGCTATTAACAACAAAATACTCACAAGTGATTTAGGCAACCCATTCCATTCATTCACCACTCTCGAAGCGAAAAATATAATCTTACCATCAATGCTAACCAGACTCTTATCCAAATTCCAGGGCTGACCTCTTGTTCTGCTCCCCTTAGCCAAGTACTGAAACATTTCCCTGTATCAATTCTACAATATCCTTTAAGTAACTTGATTAAGTAAAACTTTTCTGTTGTAACTCCATTCTGGCTAACAACAATCTTTTGCAATCCACAAACCAGCAATGTATTCTCATAGGAAGAATTCTGGAACTTCTCCACCACTTCATTATCCCCAAGAAACCCAAGTGACCAAAATTGAGGACAGTAATCCAGATGAAGTTGGAGAGGAATAATAACTCCCTTATTTCTGCTTATTAGTGCCTTCTTCAATAACCAAGTAATAGTATGAGGTATACTGGCTATTATAGCAATATCCCCTCTGAATTTCAATATCTTACTACCCCAAATCTTTGACTTCATCAAATGTTCTGGAGTACATTTTTCTCAATGCGGTACACTCTCTCTCTCTTACAAGGTCTCTAATTCACGCTGATTAATTATAACCTTACCCAAGTTTTCATCATTCGGAAACATTCCTATGTCATTTATGTACAAATTAAACAGCAGTGTTCCAGGCACAGAGCCCTGCAGCACATCACTAGTCGTCTGCCTTCTTCTCGATTATATTCTTCCATATACTACTTCTTGGTATCGATCCATCAGCCATACTTGTATCCATTTCACCATTTAAATATCCATTCCCATCTTATGCAGTTTGCGAAACATAATTCCATGTGATACTATCCAGTCAAACACGTTCGGAAAGTCAAGGAATGTGTTCATGTGGCCATTTCCTTTATCCAAATTAGCTGTAACTCTATTATGAAAAGTGAATCAATTACTAAGTCACGATCGATCATTCACAAAGCGCGCATAGTATCATATTACCTTGATTAACTTGATGGACCTGTGATTTCGATGTAAGGTCGTGAAGAGTCCAGATCTTCTTGTCTTGAGCATTTCTTCTCCATTTTCTTCCAACTTCTTGATCATTGGGTCTTCCTACATTAAAGCCAGTCTTCCAGGTTTACTTTTGGTATCTCTTGGATATCAATTTCTTACTCTGCTGTCCATCTGTTTCTCTCATTCTGGCAAGATATCCTGCCCATCTACTTTTGCTGTTGTAGATTGCTGTTATTACATCTTTGAGTCCAGACTTTTTCCTGATTTCTGTGTGTCTTACGTGATCCATATTATCCACACTTTCTTCTTACTATTGCAAGTTGAGTTGTTATTAAGGTTTGTTCTTATTTTATTTAAAGTGTTCCATGGGTCATTGCGATAAGTTAATGCTAGTACAATGTGACCATTGAAAAGATGGTATCATTTCTATATCTATGTTCTAGTTAGTAATTGTTGATTTTATTTTGTTGAAGGCCATCCAAACAGCTCTTGTTCTTCTTGCTATTTCATTTGGGATGTTATTCTTTTTAAGACCCTCTGAGATAGAAGTATTCTTCTACTTTTTCGATGGTGTGATTGTATAATCTTTACAATAATAGTTTTTCATCCATCTTGTTTTGTCCAGATGTATTTCCATTGCAATTTTTGGCAGTTTTGGTTTATGTCATTTGGCGTTGATTCTAAGAGTTCGGGAGAGTGAGATATTAATACTACATCGTCAGCGAATAATAGAATATTTAACACTTCACCATCAATGATATTTCACTTTTCATATAAGTGTTGCGAATGATGATTTCCAGAGTAGATGTGAAGAGACTATGTGATAAGACATTAAATTTTAATGTCTTATCACACATTAAATTTTAATCCTCCTAAATTAATCTAATCAGGTGATTGAAAAGAGTGATATTTGTTGTTCCTTCTTTGCAGATATCTTCAACAACAACAACGTTACTGGCTTGCTGGGTGAAGCATAAAATGCTTTTTATTTTCCCCTTTATCTGTGTGGATAAAGGGGAAAATGTTGTGAGACTTATGCTCGCACTTTGTGAATATGGAGTTAGCTCTGTTCTGCTGAAAGCAGGATTGCCTTGGGTCTTTTGTGTTTTTGATAGTCATGTTCACTATAACTGGAAGCTTGTCTGATTAGTGGATTAGGATGAGAATGTGCCTTGCTGAAGAACTTTTCCGCATGGTCATGAAGGAGAGAACGGATGTCAAGGGTTCCGGTTTCTCTGTGGATCTGCGTGTTTCTGACGAACCATGGGGCGTCTAAGATCATCCGCAGGCATTTGTTTTGTATCCTCTGTAGTTTCTGGATGTTAGATTTGGATGTGTGACTCCATGCCGGGGATGCATATGTGATTACAGGTCGAATTACCATCTTATATAATAACAGCTTGTTGCGTTTATCCAATTTGCTGTTGGAATTTGCCAATATGGCTGTTGAAATTTAGCTTTTTGTCTAGCTGTACTCCAAGGTATTTGGCTTCTGTCTGCCATGGTATCTTTTTTCCGAGAAGTTCAATATCATCTTGGATGAAGGCTTTGCGTCTGGTGAAGAGTATAACTGAGCTTTTGACGGGGTTTACTTGTATTCTCCAGTCGGAGAACCATTTCGCTAGCTTTGTGATAGTATCCTGGAGACGACTGATGGCCAGGTGTGGGCGGAGAGATCTTGTCATTATGGCTGTGTCGTCTTCATATAGGGCTGTGATGGTAGTCCTCAGGTTCTGTGGAATGTCAGCCACGTAGATTGTGAAAAGTAAAGGAGCCAAAAGAGATCCCTGCAGTTCTCCTGCCAGGATTTTGCGCCTAGTTGAGATGGTGCCATTTATTTTTATCTGCATGGATCTGTCAGTGAGGTATGATTTTATTAGACAGGTAAGGTTTGTTGGTATGTTGGCCTGAATGAGTTTATAGAGTAATCCTTGATGCCATACCTTATCAAAGGCCTTGGCAATATCCAGAAAAACTGCAGCTGTGTGAAGGTTCCAGTTGTATCCTTGAGTGATATGCTCCACTAGTCTGTGTATTTGTTGCACTGTGCTGTGCATACGGCGGAAGCCGAATTGTTTGTTTGGGATTATTCCTAATTGGTCTGATTTTTCTTGTAGTCTTGAAAGGATAATTTTTTCAGCAGTCTTTCCCAGGTTGGAGAGTAGGCTTATTGGACGGTAGTTTTGCGGGAGTTGCGGATTGTTTCCTGGCTTTTTTATTGGTATGATGTCTGCTGTTTTCCATGCAGAGGGGAAGTGTTGTATCCTCAATATTGCATTGGTTATGTTAACCAGGCGCATAATAGCCTTTCTAGGAAGTAATTTGATGATTCTGTTTGTAATTCCATCTGGCCCTGGAGCTTTTTTGTTGTTTAGATGTTTTATGATGTTGGTTATTTCAAATGGAGTAGTGGGGGTGATGCTGGCTGGTTTGTCTTCGGACTGATTTAAGGTACGCTTGACCTGCTGGTGGACTTTATATATGTGGATGATGCTTATATTATCATATGACAGGCTGCATTGTTTTTCTAGGTTTTCTGCTATTGCTTCTGCTTTTTCTTTATCCGTGTGCGCCGTTCCTTGAGCAGTTTGCATGGGCGGTAGGGGATTGTGTTTAGTGCGCAGAATCTTTAGAAATTTCCATATTGTGTGATCTTCTGGGTTGAGTGATGATAGTTTGATGATTCTGTTAGTAATTCCATCTGGCCCTGGAGCTTTTTTGTTGTTTAGATGTTTTATGATGTTGGTTATTTCAACTGGAGTAGTGGGGGTGATGCTGGCTGGTTTGTCTTCGGACTGATTTAAGGTACGCTTGATCTGCTGGTGGACTTTATATATGTGGATGATGTTTATATTATCATATGACAGGCTGCATTGTTTTTCTAGGTTTTCTGCTATTGCTTCTGCTTTTTCTTTATCCGTGTGCGCCGTTCCTTGAGCAGTTTGCATGGGCGGTAGGGGATTGTGTTTAGTGCGCAGAATCTTTAGAAATTTCCATATTGTGTGATCTTCTGGGTTGAGTGATGATAGTTTATTGTTCCAATCCTGGTTCCTGTGGATTTGAAGTGCTTTTCTGACTTGGTTGTTCAACTTGTTCAGAGTTTTCTTGTCCTGTGGGGCTCTTGTGCTGTGGTATCTTTTCCTGGCTTTGTTTTTTGTTCTGATGAGGTCATTATGTTTTCTGGGAGCCGACCGGATGGGTGGTTGGTTGCGGTTTTGGTGACTGTTTCTAGTGCTTTTTTAATTTGGCTTGTTAAATTGCTTATTGCTTCATCTATATCTTCTTTTTTGTGGATGATTGGTACAGGACCAATGTATTCTGGTAGGATTTTAGCTAGCCTATCCCACGATATGAAGGTGTGCTGGTGGGCTAGTTGATCTTGCGTGCCAAGTTTGATCAGTATTGGGTTGTGGTCGGATGATAGTTCATTGAGCATCTCTAGTTAGTATTGATAACTGATGTTTCTAAGGATAGCTATGTCAAGTACATCTGATCTGCCATGAGGGCTGTAATGAGTGTGCTCAGTGGGTCCACAACTGAGTTAAGTGTTGAATAGTTGTGTAGTATGCGACCACTTCTGTTGTTGGTGGTGCTGAACCATGCTGTGTGTTTGGCGTTCAAGTCACCTAATATGATGGTGGGGTCTATGGTGCCGAGGACTGCATCCAGGTCTGTTGTCAGTAGAGGATTGCTTGGTGAGTTGTAGGCAGCAAATATCTTGAGGCTTCCAGCATTGTTTGTGTGGACTTGTATTCCTGTGGTTTCCAGGTTTGTAGTCTGTGGGTTGGATATGGCATTGTGGTGGAGGTATGGTTTGATGTGGATGGCAGTGCCTCCCCCTCTGGAGCTGAGTCTATCCGTTCGGTATATTGTGTATCCTCTCACTTTTGGGTTGTTGGCAGGTCTTAGGTGGGTCTCGTTGATCAGCATTATATCCGGATTGTGTCTTTGTGCGAATTCCTGTAGTTCTAATGTTTTGTTGGTGAGGCCATTGGCATTCCAGGCTGCAATTAGAAGCGAGTTAGGTTTTACTTTTGTTTTATTCATAGTTGAGTGCTGTGAGTATGGAATGGGTTCCTTGCAGGAATCTCTTTGTGGAGGATGGAGTTGGGTTTGTTCTGCTGAATTTCTGGAGCATAGTGGCTAGCGAAGAAGTCAGTATTGCTGTGATGTTGGAGCCTATTTGATTGCTTTGTATTGTGTCCTTTGGGCGGGCTGCTTCAGCATAGGTCTTGGTGGAAGGTTCAGCCCTTTCCTGATTTTTATGGCTTGGGTTTTGATGGTTTGATGACTGTGCAGCAGAGATGCTTTGATTGTTGTTTCAGATAGGGGGAGGTTGGACGGGTCTTGTAGTTCCGTGATTTCTGGGATGGTGGCTGCATCCTTTATAGTTTGCTGGGTGGGGACCTCCACAGTTGGCACATTTGGCTGGTGTGGTTCTTGCTTTTGTGCATGTAATGGTTTGATGCTTCTCGCCACACTTCAGGCATCTGAACTCGGCTTGACAGAGTCTTTGGGCATGGCCAAACTTTTGGCAACGATGGCATTGCCCTGCTGATGCCCTTTTCCTGAGTGGCACTGTTGATATTTTAAGTCCACAGACTGCAGTTATGTCATAAATTTGTCTTTGAGTGTTCTGTATCTCAACTAATACTAATGCCATTGGTTGTTTATCGGATCTGTACATCCGGCTTACTTTGATAGGTGAGAGGCCCTGCTGGGTAAGGTCAGCCGCGATCTCCTCGGAGGTAATGCCTTCTGTGACACCACGCAGTGCAACCTTTAGATTTCTTTCGCTGCTTAGTGCGAAGGTGTGGTACTGTAGTTTGTTGTTATACATCATTTTTGTTATTCCTCTGTAGTCTGTCACTGTTGTTGGTTGAATTTTTACACCTTTGTCGGTGTTTTTGGCCCAGGATTATCCAATTTGATGTTCTCTTAGGTTTCTTGCAACTGTGGTCCATTTTTCCTTTTCACGGAGAATTACCGGAGGGACCTTTTCCCTTTTTTCCGGGACTGTTTGTGAGGTAGTTTCGTTTTCCACATGATCTTCCTCGATTCGCCGTCTCTTGCCCGTCTGTTCTCCTGTGAAGACCGTCTGACTGGGGCTCTCGGGCAGGGAGATGGATGTGTCATTGATCTCTTCCACTTCGCCGTCCATATCATCGGATTCTTCCGGTTGTGTGTACAGGTTTAGGAAACCTGGCCATTCAGTATCAAATTTTTTAAGAAGTACTTTAAACAATTTTAATGCTTGTTCTTTGTTTAGATGCTCTAGCAGATCAGTCATATTATCCATGTCTGCTTTATTTGTTGTTATATCTAGTAGGTAGTCATTGGAAAAATTGCTTATGATCGCAATTAGAAATCCCGCAGGTCTTGAGACCTGCCAGCAGAAATTTTGTAGAGGATATTGCAGATGCAAAGGATTGCCAGCAATATCGAGCGATAAGCTAAATGTACAAATCAATAGCATATGAAATTTCAGAAAATGAAGAACGCTTACCTCTATACAGTATATATCATAAAATTCACCATCAAAAATACACAACACGAAACACTAACACGCGAGACGCCATCTTCTATTCTCCTCATCGCAGATATCTTTTCACTCCTTGTTCTATTAAAGCTTAGAATACTGCATTATGTTCAACAGTGTCTAATACGTTTTTAAAAACTATAAAAATAAAAACGTGGCATCTGGTATTTTCTGCACCTTATTTATAGTTGATTAATAGTTTAAATGTGTTCTATTGTCGAAAGTCTTTTTTGAAACCGGTTTGTTGGTTGGAGCTATTTTCGTTGATGGAGAATTGCATTCTGTTTAGAATGACCCTAGAGAATATTTTATGTATGTGATAACAGGCATATGGGTCTGTCATTATGATGTCTTCTTTATTACCTTTTTATGAAGAATTACGGTCTTTCGTGTTTTCCATTCAGTAGGTGCTTTAATTAATTGTGTATATCGAGTAAACCTTTCTGCTAGAGCTTCAATGGGTACTTTTCCACCCATTTACAATTCATCAGATTTTATACCGTCAATTCCTGGTGATCGGCCAGTTTACATATGGTGGATAGCCAAATATACTTCTTCAGGTAGGACAGAGGGTATTTCCAAATTTTCTTCTAGTACTCGAGCTCTGACTACGTGTTCAGGTGAGTAAAGTCATGTTGGAGGCTTAAAGGATTTTTTACAACAATCAAAAAGAATTAAAATAGAATTTAATACTTCCTATATTTCGTCCTAGTCACTAGGACATCTACGGGGATTACAAAGACAATTAATGTAACATGCACACAAAAACTTACAATACTAAGCTCAACCAGGTGGGTGACAATAAAGTCCTATCTAGGTGGAGCGCCCTCTAAGGGCGGTAGTAGGTGGCCTGGAATGTAAGGTGGGACCTCTGGTGATGAGTGTTTCCCAAATCTTCAGACGCTTAATGCAACCGTATTTATTAAGATTTGGTTGGTTTCTGAGAGCTGCTGCTGCTTCTAAGAAAAGTATCTCTTCCTTGAATTTGCTGTGGTGGAGCATGGTGATTTTCTTCCATGATACTCTGTGGGTGGTGTCCAAAACATGGTCAGCCAAGCCTGAATGGCCATAGTTGTGTTTACAGATGTAAGACTTGTGTTCCTCCAGGCGGATGGATGCTGATCTGACTGCCTGTCCAAAGTACGCCAGCTTACAGGAACAGGGTACTTTGTAAACTCCAGGTAGAGAGAGAGGAAGGAGCTGATCTTTCGTAGAACGGATAAGCGTAGCAAGTTTGCGGTAGGGCTTATATGCTGTGTGTAGATTGTACTTTTTTTAGTATCTTGGCTATTTTTTCAGATGTGCCATGGATGTAGGGTATGGTGATGGCATTTTTGAAATCTTGTTGATGAGAAGGGCGGGGAATGGGGGAGGGACTGATTACTTTTTTGATACTGTGTTCGCTGTAGCCATTGGAGAGGAAAGTGTTGTGTATGTGGTTAAGCTCAGTAGTAAGGGCGGTTCCACTGGAACAAAGATTGTGGGCTCTCTTGGTAAGAGTTTTGATGATGCCATATTGTGGTGAGGGGTGGTGGTGGGAGAGTTTGTGAATGTATCTTCCTGTGTGTGGGTTTTCTGTATACAGTGAAGGCAAGTGTCTCATTAGGCAGGCGTGTGACTAAGGTGTCTAGGAAGGGTAAACAATTGTTCTTTTCCATTTCCATAGTAAACTGGATGTTTAATATCATATCATACAACGAGTGTTGTAAGAAATCCATTAAGCCTCCAACATGATGTCCTCACAGCACTTAAGCCTCTACACACGAGGTGAGTAAAGGTTTTCATAGAAAGATTTTATTATTTTATCCATTTCACCTCTGTTTCTGAGCCTGTTTTCTTGATTGTCCATGAAGGCGGATGGTAGTGGTTGCTTTAGAACAAGGATAAGCAAACATTTTAGACCATCGACCACTTCGTGGAATCCTTGATCCCTCATCAATCCCCATCATGTTAAATAAATGAATTAATATTATCAACAATAAATTTCTCAATTTAAAAATAATAATTTCTTCACCCTTTTACTTCATTATTGATTCTTGATACGAAATACTTAAAGAAATTTATAAAGAGCATTAAAAATTTAAATTCCCCTTTTTACCCCCTATACAATTATACCTTTATGTGACTATCTATACCCTTAGATAGTCACATCGACTCATAGGAGTCGATATCGACCACTTTGCTGAACCCTGCTTTAGACATTTATTTTCTACTTTTTAGGCTACTGCATAGCCTAGCTACTTCTGCCAATTTTGTCATTCTATATATATTAGAATCGTTTTTTATCGTTCGATATTCTGCCTCAGTTGTTTACAAATAAATTATTATTAAAATTTGATAACTCTTGTCGATGTCGTTTTTTACTTTCCAGTCAGTTTCTTCCATATTTTTTCTAAATTTTTCTGAATTTATCTCTTTTGAGCGTTTTTTTTTATAGTTGGACTGTGCTCGTATGCGTTCTTCATTTTATATACAGGGTGTTCGGGATAAATTTGACAGTTTCGTAAGGAAAAAGAAAATCTTCTTTGTATCTATTAAATTTAATGAATTGACAAAAAAACATTACAGGCAGAGTTAATTACAATACTATCAACAAGATTTACTCAAAATAACCACCATTAGCATCGATCACAGCTTCAATTCTGCTTCGGAACCTCGAACAAGCTGATGCTACAGTCTCCCTGGGAAGGGCCGCAAAAACTGTTTTAATTTTATCCATTAACTGGGCTTTTGTATTACTGGAAGTGCGATTGGTGTCTTTTTCAACTGCGCCCCATACAAAATAATCCATGGGGTTAAGGTCTGGGGAGTTTGGAGGCCAAACATTTGCACTGGTGAAGTCGTAGAAATTTTCAGACAACCATTTTTGACTTTTCCCAGAGGTGTGGCAAGGGGCCGAATCCTGCTGCCATACATACGGCCTACCATTGGCTACCCTTGTTATCCAGGGCTTGACTACAGTTAGCAACTCCACGAACAAAGCCCGAATTCCAATGCCAGGGTTCTTCAACACCTGTTCCTGCAGATTTGCGAGGAATTCTGCTGTACGAACGCAATCAGATCGTCTGCTAGGGATCTTTCTTCTTGCTACATCCTCGTAGTCACCATTGCAAGTCTCTAGTTCATGCCTGATTGTTTTTACTGTATTCAGGGAGCATTGGGCAGCAGTCGTAATATCCTTATTTTGATGGCGGGCACGAATCATCATGATACAAGTTATTCTCTTCCATGATTCAGGTGGGTTCCAGCTATCCATCCTTTCTGACATCTTGTATATGAATGAAGAAGGGTCCAAACTTTTAAATGAAGAGAAGTGTGTGTTAATACATGTAACTTACGGAAAAATATAATTAATTATAAATATGTCAAATTTATCCCGAACACCCTGTATGTAGTTTGTGGAAGGCTTTTATTGGATGATGGAATAAATGATGGTCGGAATGAATATCACAGTAAGTTTTTCCAATGATTTCAACAATTTTTACTATTCTTTTGCCATTTCTTAGAAAGAAAGAAAATCAGCTATCGCCTTTTATTTCCTTACAAGGAGTAGGTGAGGGCTTTATACTCTATCTAGCTTTTGGAGACTGAGTGGGCAGTTCAATCTCCACCAGTAGCCAATCAGAGATAGCTGGCACATGTCTATCAATAATTATAGCATCCACCGATTTCTTAGAATGAAATCAATTTAATTTTCTGTCTCTCTATTTGGAGATTGCCAAGTCGACCTATTTCCAGTTCTCTCTCTCTTTCTCTTTTTTTAAACCTATTCATAATGTAAAGCCTTTTTGCTTCAACAAAATCTGCTGATAGTTCGTCTCGTTCATTTCTTTCCTCTTTTCCCCATGGTCCAATGTATATTTCTTCACCTGGTCATGTACGATCTTTGAATTGAAACCTTCACACACTATATTATAATTATTATTTACTGTATCTCTATTCAGTCCGCGAGAGACTCATCGTCGGAGACCCAAATCAACCATCATACACACAAATCATATCATACCTCTTCTTGAATCCATTCACCATCAGGGATCTCACAACAGTTCTAACAATCCATTCCACTTATTCACCACTCTCCATGCAAAAAATCTGGTGAGCACACGTCTATTAACCAGTTTTACACAACTTTCAAGGAGGCCCATAGATCTCCGACTATTTGTCATATACTGAAAATTTTCACTTGGATAAATTTTATAAAACCCCTCTAATATCTTAAATGTTTCTATCATGTCCTCTCTTTCTGCTTATGAACAATACTTTGTAGCCCACAAACCTTCAACCTTCGACCAAGATGGTAACAAGTCTGTGAACCTGTCACTATCTTGGTCAGACTTCACTGAATCTTTTCGGTCACCTTCTGGTCCCCAAAAAACCTACTTTACAAAATTTATGTGCAGTAATCAAGATGTGGTCGAATCCAAGCTTTATAAAGAGGGATAATAACTTCCTTATCTTTACTCGTCATCGTGTTTTCTAACATTCAAGTTATTCACTGAACTATTTTACAAACTTTTGCAATATGCCCTCTGAATTTTAACTCTTTATCCACCATTATTCCAAAGTAACTAGCCTCTTCAATTTCCTGCAAACCAATACAACCATATACAACCTCTCAACCTGAAGTGCATAACTTTACATTTTGAACATTAAATCTACAATCATTATCCTTTGCTCACAATGCCAATTTATTTAAATCATCCGCAAGATATCTACATCACCTTTAATAATTATTGCTCTCACCAGTTTTGCGTCAATCAGCAAACCACTGAATATTTCCTCTTAAATCTTTCTTTAGTAGTGAGACTAGTACCGATCCATGTGGTAATCCACTGGTCACCATCATTCTACTAGATTTCACTCCACCATATACTACTCTCTGGTGTTTATCCGTAATCCATCCTCCTATCAATGCTACCAGCCTCATATCGATTCCCATTCTCATCAGTTTTTGTAATAGTTTTCCATCTGGTATTCTGTCAAGTGCCTTGGAAATATTGAGCAGTATCACACTGTACCAATTACCTTTATCCAATTTTGCTGTCACTTTATTATAAAATGTGAATAAGTTACTAAGACAGGTTTTACTTTTTACAAGGCTATGCTGCTCACTATAGAGTATCGCGTACCGATCCATCCACTGTTGTATTTGACCTTTCATCAACTTTACCAATACTTTCCCAACCACTCTTAATACATTAATTGGTCAATAGTTTTCTACCGCTGTCTTGGAGCCACCTTAATGTAAGGTACTATCTTACCCTCTTTCCACTTCCTTGGAATTCTGTGACAGCTGGGACTTAGATTGACCAACTTCATCAGAGACAATGCCAATTTTCGTGCATATTTACGTAGTACACAGGCTGATGTACCATCCAGTTCTACTGCTGTGTTTACATTCGTATTTTTTTAATACGTTGAACACCTCCTGTACATCTACCTCAATGTTGATATGCATCTCTGTAACATCAGTAACTGTAAAATCACCACGTGATTTTACACTTGAAATGTGATCAGTCAGAAACTCAACTATTTCTTTTGGTTCAGTCAACTTCCTACTGTGAGAATTGTTTGAAGTCATTCTACTAGAGTCATTTTTTCTCGCACTTGTACATACCGAATAAATATTTTGGGGTTTAATTTGGTCTGTTAAATTTGGCTAATTGTCTCTTATAGTTCGATTTGGCCTTCCGTAGCAAAGTAATCACCCATCTTGCTTGCAGTTTGTACTGTCATGAGTCTGCTGATCATTTATTTATTTATATTTCCTCCACATTTTCTTTTTCAGCTGCTTTTGGGTATGTGCCTACTCATCCACTTAAATCCAACTCGTTTATTCTTCCTGATCTTGGGAATGCTGTAGGATATTGCTACGTGTAAGCAATCTCTGACCACTTTCCATACAGTACTGACATTCTATCCTTAGCTTCTCAAGTCATGGCACTGTTCGATGACTCATCAGTCTCTTATATTCACTAGCCGTATAATTGAATACAAACTCCTTTTTTTGACAAAGAACTCCTTGTGTTTGGCAACTCCCAAGAACAAGGCCACATCGTCACTCTCCCCCCCCTGTTGGAACCATAATGTCGTATCAATCCATTCTGATATCTTTGTTGATATCTCAGTTGATATTTCTTGTCAACCCACTTCTGAATTCTCTTTTTGTCCAACTTTTCTACTACTTTTACTGGCACTCCTGAGATATTGGTCTATAATTTGATACCACGGACTTGGATCCTGCTTTATGCAAGGGAATTATTTTATCCGAAGACCTAGCAAAGTCACACTTTCTTGGGACTTTGCCAGAAAGATCAACATTGTGAAAGCATTGCCAGTTCCCCTGCACCTTCTATTTCAACGTGAGTTGGTATCCCTTTCAATCTGACAGCTGTGTATGCATATCTTAATAGTAATAATTACTGCATTGAAGGATCAGCCTGATATCGATAGATTGTGACTCTAGAGTGGCGGACAGGGGGAACGCGTTGCAGATATAAGTAGTAGAAGGAAAACACCTCAAATGGACTAAAGGCAATAGCAGCGTCTGATCTATTGTATGCGCCTCAAAGCGTATTCTGTTCATAGTGTAAACAGAGACATTCACAGGGCCTTCGCCTCACCGATCCCAGTTCATCTACTCTGTAGAAGGTGTAGCGTGATTCTTCGCTCTATAACATAGCTTGCCAAGCTTCCACGTCCCACTATACACACTGTTTTCCCCACTGAAGACGACACTCCTTGTGGGTTCGGGTAATGTGGAGCTTGTATATTGCCATCCTATCATAGAAGCCCATGTTGTGAAGCACGGTTCTCACTGATTTTGTGCAGTTTCATGTTCCAGTCGATGCTCGTTACTCCAGAATCAACATGTCTGCCGATGAAAGGCGATTTGTACATATTATCGTTCGAAGCACCCTAAGGTTGCGTGCGGTTTGTGTGGTGGGTGTCCGCTGCAGGTAGCACTTGAATATGTTTCCTAGCGTTTCTATTTCAGCATGATGTTCACTGTTTTGTTGACCTTGAATGGCCCAATTTGTCAATAATTTGTGGAACAAATCAGCTTACAACGTGACATCCTAACACATCGATTCTTTTCGTCAGTTTCCTTCTCGGAGCAATTTTTCCGGAACTCAATTGCACTGATTTGAGTGCATCATATTCCTCCAATTTATACTGATACAAACACATAAATCGTTACCAGGCATTCACACCTTGCCCATAGAGTATCAGTTGATTTCTTTCCAAACAATGTATATATATGTGTACCATAACGAATGTTTTGGACAGATGTTATAGATTAAGAGTGTTTCGAATAGCTTTATTAAATTAAGTTAATATTGGATAAAGAAGGCTTTTTATATATGATCTATATGCGAAAGCCCACCCACCTGCATTACAGCACATTAGCTTGGTGCCGGGACGAGAGTAATAGAAATAGGGAGGAATCTTTTCACATTTTGCTTGAACAGCTGAGGGTTTTAATCTTTTGGAAAGCATAGTGCGGAAAACTGTAATAAAGCACAAAAGTAGATGGAATAAAGGAGGACGCAGTGAAGTCCGTTTGTTGAGTTTCAAGACAGTAAAAGGATGTTAGCAGTGGCGGTTGTTTTAATGATTTTGGAGGAGACTGGATGAATAATAGTGGTCAATTCAGCAGAGAACTGTCCATGAAAGTATCTGTAGAAGATACTTTGAAGAAGACAAAATGACCGTCTATGAGAGAGGGACTGAAGTAGGTATAGGAGAGGTGGATAATTAATTAGCTGGACTGCCCAATCCGGACAGAATCCAGCAATCTTAGAGCGGATTTGGACAACAACGCCAAATATGTGAGCAGTGTTCCATGGATAGGAAGATTTGGGCGTGGTATAGGTCTAGTAGCTGTGAGGTTGTGAAATAAAAAAGTCTTGTGCGTAAAAAAGTAAAATAATTTTTTTGGTAGAAACGGAAGCAATATTTGAAATGTGGTTGTTTCAGGAAAGATCGGAGGGGTAGGTCACTCCGAGAAGAGAAATGTTATTGTGTTTGGAAATCTCAGTATTTCTGAAGGTAAGGGAGAGGGGTGTAAGCTTTTTCTTGCATTTCATCAGATAGGACTGAGTTTCGTGGCATTGAGGTTTACAAGGTTGTACCTGCTCCACTGAGATATAGGCTATATCTCAGTATATATAGCTAGGAGATCTTAGTTCTGCTCGTTGCTTGTGGTAGATCTTAAGGATTCTAATACTTGAGCACAACGAGGGTTTCGAATGAAAAGTAGGAATGGAGTGCACACTGTCATCCGCAAAGCTAGGGATAGAATTGAACGTCTGATAGAGCACGTCATTTATATACAAGAAGAAGAGGGATAGAATGAAACGCTGGGGGGGGGGAACTTCTGCGTTGCTGAGGAGAGTAAACCATCTACGATGACAGGTAGTGAGCGAGCAGAGAGAAAGTTGGCAATACAAGTGGAGAGCAAGGAAGGTACACCACAAGATGGAGGTTTATTAAGTAGGACTCTGTGCAAGACCCAATTGAATGCCTTTGATATTTCTAGGCCAAACCACGAGATTTTCTCTTTACGTTTGGGTCCAGATGTGAGTGCTGGAAGCAAAAAGATCAGCTTTAGAATGGCAGAGGGGGATTTCCATACTTTTGGTCGCTGATTATTTGGTATGAATTTAGGTGGTTCAAGAATTGGTTGTTAACTTTCTCCATAGCTTTAGAGAGCAAACGTGCGAGCAATTGGATGGTAGTTGTTGGTTGATTTCTATCATCGTTCTTTGGGATTGGTTGGATGTGGACGGTATCAAAATTCTCATTTATTTGCTCCATCTGATCTATTCAAATGACATCAGCACATAAGCATCATTCCTAATAGGTTTTTCTACTTGACATCAACATTTGAAAACCACGCGAAATATATCATTAAGAAACAAATTATTCTACAGTGGTCTCAGAAAAGAATTCTGTAAACTCCACTGGTAATATTCCTTCTGAGATATATACTTTCTCTTTGTATTGAGCACTGATATATATATTGCAGGATCAGATTTTTACAAATGAATTAAATGTTCCGAAAATTACATTTGCTATGTTGTAGTCTGTCAACTTTATTTCTAAAACTAGAAAGCGCACGTTCAATATATCCAAAGATTATTGAAATATGACTTCCCTTTAGAGCCTGTGTAGCTCAGTGGATGTGGCGTTTACACACCCCGGCGCTTGGCCGCACGAAGGAAGACTTGGTTTCGAGTCTAGTCGGCGACTAGAGGAAATTTTTCTAAGCCTTTTTTCGACCGGTTCCCGAGTTAGTCGATCTCTGGCACGGGCAAGCGGGTTTTTCCTCCCGGAAACTCGGGTTTTTCGTACCGTAAACTCAAGAAAATCGACCGTAGAACCCACATTATTTTCAGACATTAAATATATTGTGTTAGGGACCACGAGATGGCGGCATATCTGAGCCGTCGCTCTTCACTGTGTACCGCTTAATTAGCCTTGGGCCATCTATCTCTGATTGGTACCAGTGGAGATTGAACTGCCCACTCAGTCTCCAAAAGTTAGATAGGGCTAAATGGCCTCGCCTACTCCCCATATACGGGAATAAAAAGGCGTTAGCTGATTTTTTTTTCTGACTTCCCTTTAACAAACCCATATGTTGCCTTCTCTACAGAATCTTTTTCGTATCTATTCAGTCTTGTGTCGTGTTCCAAATCATTGTCTCAGAATCCTGAACAACCACTCCAGAAACCCAGAAACACTTTTTTAAGGTACTTAAACATCCAAAATTTTTTCATTATACAACCTGTTCAAATAAAATATTAATTCAATAGCACATTCTTTTAAACCAGGTGATGAAATCTCCTCCTGGTCATTCACCTGATTCACATCAAGGTACTTAAAATTAAATTCATCTCATTCACATTTTAGGGAATGAGTTGCGGGATTTAGCTCTCAGCCTATTGTTCTTCAGAACATCATCTTTTCCATCAGTACATGAAAAATCTTAGCAAAATAATAACTGGATTTTTCTTCCACTGAAACTATTTTTTGATCACTTTTATACCTTCTCTATCCAGCCGAGAGAGCCTTCCATAGTCGTGTTTTTCACTTGATAGTCACATAACGGAAAAACGATGTGGAATTTTTTCTATTCAGTTTCTTTAACCTAGTTCCCTGCTCTTATTATGCTTATCATTTTTAACGTGCACTGAGCAATTACCTGAACGGTTTCATGTAATTGTTTACTTCTTCCACGTTCATATTTTGCCCATTATGTTCTCTTCCTTTGTTCTATTATTGTTTATCGATTTCCATTTGATACTTACTGTACATTTTTTCTTGCCATAATGAACATTTCTTAAGTAACACTCATGCAATATTTATCTGTTTGCTTTTATCTTTGCGCAAGGAATTACTTCACAGTGTTCTGAATCTTTCATTACAACATTCTGCTCTATAGTTATACTTTCTCCTCCTCTTCTTCTTGTAGATTGCTCTGAATGTCTTTCTACCTCCCATCTTAGAACTATTTGATATACATTCTAACTGTGTAAAATTGATATATTGCCAGTGATTACATCATGTGACGTTATTACTAAATTTAATATATTACCCTTGAATTTCTTTCATAACTAACTGTTTCTGAGATTGTGATCTTTTGCGAACTTAAAAAAT
Organism: Typopeltis vanoorti; assembly: GCF_054136105.1. NCBI lineage: Eukaryota > Metazoa > Arthropoda > Arachnida > Uropygi > Thelyphonidae > Typopeltis > Typopeltis vanoorti. The sequence continues at coordinate 37,658,084 of NC_143561.1, read as the reverse complement.
CACCTCCATTCTCTCATATGCTATTCATTCTTTTCAGTTCGTTGTACATTTTACTTCTGCTATGGTTTGCAACGTGTAAATTGTATTTGAGAAGGCAACAACAACAACAACAACAACAATAATAATAATAATAATAATAATAATAATAAAGCTAACGCTTTTTTCTTCCCTTATAGGGAGTTTGCAAGGACTTTAAACTCAACTATCTTTTGGAGACTGAGGGCAGCTTATTATTTATAGGCGCCAAATGATGAAGAGACGGGCGAAGAAGTTTTGAGATCTCTTGGTACCTAATCCTAACAGGATATGTTACTGTCAGAAATAATGAACTTTTAGTTTACAGGAAGAAAAACACGAGTTTCAGCGAAATAAAACCAGTTTGTCCCTGCCAGAGATCGACAACTCAGGAACCGGTCGAAGAAAGGCTTAGAACAAGTTCCTCCACTCGGCAACTAGACTTGAACTATAATATCTTCGGATGGCTATGTGCAGTAGATACAAGCACCGATTCCACTGAGCTATGCAGGCTTCTTTGACAAGGTATTATATTCTTATTTTTATCCTTTAGCCAATCTACGCAAATGTTATTTTCATAAATTTATCCCCTTTATTCCTCCTGAACATTTCTTTCTCATCTAGATCATTTTTTCCAGGTCTGTAATAGACTTCAACAAAATGTCTATATCTAGTAATATTTTATTTATTATTATTGTTATTATTATTATTATTATTATTATTATTATGCAAACAGTTCTGGAGGCAAGAGACTCATTGAGAGAGGCAATAGTAAGATGCATTTTAACAGAGTAATGTCTCTCATACCTTATCTTAAATTGGGTGCATTCAGCAAAACATCCCAGTCAATAATCACTCTACATGCAAAAAAGTCCTGCCACACTAATTTATGCACCACACCGTTATACAATTTCTAAGAATAACCGTTTGTCTCTATCCTCTTTTCCGCCTTCAACTATTTGTAAAATATCTCTGGAATCTATCTGGTAAAATTCTCTTAATAATTTATGTCTCAATCATATCATCCGCATTACCATATTCACCAGACTCTGAAAATTACATTTACTCAACCTATCTTCATAATCAGTATTCAACGAAAGTATTTCAAACCGAACACTTTCAGAACCATTCTCTCTACCACTTCCTAGTTCTTCCAACTTAAATATACAAAACCTATTTGCTTCATTATCAGCAGTACACCCATTCCTTTTTATGATTTCTTTAAAAATAATGAAAATCGCATAAGATTTTTATTATTTTTCTCTAAATAATATCTGTCCGTATTCTCTAAAAATAGTATGCACATCAGCTTTGATTGAAGTCAATATATCATTATCAGTAAACATTGTTACTCTTATTCCATTGTTTGAGTTCACACTGAACGAACCAAGATGATAAATTCTTCTCTCTTATTTCTTATAATTCTTTCAATGGTGCATTAGAACAGGAGGATGCAGGACAAAACTTTACCTTGGGTTAGATCACCAAATTTCCTCATTCCTTGGAACGTTATTTTCGACACTCTCTACATTTCTAACCACTCTAGTAACTGCCGTTGCCCTGATCCTGCACATTATCATAAATTGGATTAATGAAATTTAACAACTACGAGTATTAAACCACATCGAGGTTAATATGGATTAAATACCTCACTCCTCATACACTTCGCATCCATCATATATTTCAATGTAATATCAATGGTATTACAATTTTAATATCCACTTCACATCCTTGACTCTCACTTGCACTTCACTTTATATATTTTATGACTCTTCTCATACTTATTCTCATAATATTCATTCCATATTATCTATTATAGATCTCTTGCTTAATAAAGTTGCACATCTATTTTGCTCACATGTTATTTGTTCTTTGAACTCTAGAGATACATTCAGATACTTTCCCGTTCCGTAACTGATTACATGTTATGGCCGGTTGGGTAGTTTAAAGGAAAATTACTAATCCATTCAGAAAGAAAGATTTAAAGTTATTCTTTACTCCCAATACTGATTGACGATGCACTAGTGAAATTTCAACAGATAATTTGAGAGACTGAAAAAAACTGGAGATAACTTAGTTAGCTAAAAGATCACTAACTGAATACAAACAAACATAACAAACATTGAAGAAATAATAAATAGCAGTAAATGGCACTGATCAGGATATGCGATGAGAATAGTTGGACCATAAAAATAATGGGAAAATCTCCATGATCTAGCGAACGAATACGAAGTAGAACATGAAGTGGGATGACGAGTAAATTATTATTATTGTATGACACCTTTAAGGAAGCATCATGGAGAGTGTACACTACTCACTACAACTCACCGTCTTTTTTACTCAATCCTCCAACACACGACACTTCTACCATCAGCACACATTGCCGTCTTCCGTCCATTCACCACGACCAATATAGTATTTTGTCTGCAAATTGTGTGTATTCTCATGGCTGATTTGCCTGTATGTGGGATGAAAAATCCGAGTTTCTGGGGTTGGGGAAGATAAAACTCTGTTACTTTCTACGAGATCGGCTAACTTACCTTCAATTGGAAAAGCCCATATAAAGATTCCTCCCGTTCGACGAGAAATGAATCAGATCTTTTCCAATGACACAGTTTACTTTCCTATTTCCCATTGCGCTACTGAGGTGCTTATGATATTAATAATGCGCTAATGGATATTATGATCAATTATGTTGCAGAGATATGTTCGTTAAAATGGCAGAAACATTAATAGGCATTTGTCCAATGGCGGACGCAAGAAAGTTGTTGATGATATTTAAGTGCAAATGCTTTATAGTAGTAAGTTTAGAACTTCGGTTTCCAGGTGGAGTCTCTTTGATGTGATTGTGTACTCTATCAACGAAAGTAGTGTACTTTAATTAGAGTGCATTTCGTTGTGTTTTATTTATTTATTTGTTTTCATTATATTATTCTTTTTAGCATGTTTTGAGCAATTAAGAGTGTAGTTAACTTGTGAGCTATTTGTTAGATTTCGGAAATACTGCAAATCAAGTGAAATGCCGGAAATCAAAGTGACACCATTAGGTATTATGAATGAAAGTTTTACATCATTAAAAAAAAGAAAAGAAAAAGAAAGCTGCCGCGTCATTTAAAATGAATTTTTCAATTAACGAGATATAAATTGATTATTAATATTTGTGAAGATGATTTTTTCCTTGATTTCCACGATTTTATTGAAATTAAAATATTGATGTTGCATACATGCACACAAACTTAATCAATACAAATGTTATGGAGGATTTATAAGGAGAAAGGTGATCAGCAAGCTCCCAAGTAATACAAAGGTCAGGCTAGAAAGGTTAACAGCATAGTATGAAAGATGCTAAATCAGATTATGACAAGACCTTAGTCAAACAGGTCAAAGGAAATTCCAAAGAATTCTTTCACTATCAGGACAAATAAAAGGAAGAATGACTTTGAAAGGATAACTTTAGTTGGTGTTGGAAGCAAGGTGACTAAGGCAATTGTACTAGTGGAGTTACTGAGTGATCACTTTTGAAAAGTCTGTCACTTAAGTTAGAATATTTCTGTATCTCATGTAGCAGTAACTGATATGAGAATTGAGGTCATTGGATTAGAAGTACTTGGGATATTGCAGAATTTAAATGGAAGTAGTGCTGTGGATTTGGATGGGATATCAGCTGAGGTATTATGTGAATGTGTAAAGGAATTTTCAGTGCCTGTGACTAAGCTCTTAAGCCCTCCTAGGGTTCCTAGGAAGCAGAAAAGATTAAAATAGTTCCTTTCCATAAAGGAGGCTATAAGGCTGTGGTCAGGGCCATCGCCAGATTAGACCGCACCCTGAGGCAAACAATTAAATATCGCCCCTGATGAATTATAAGACAAAAATATAAGAAAATCTTCAATTGTTATTTTGGTTTTATTACAACAGAAACATTAATGCAAAACAATTACATAATAATATTAATTAAATGGTTGCTCCACAGAGATATTGCACAATAAAACTGTTTATAAGCTCTTCTAAATTTAAATTATAAGCTATGTCCGCCTCTATCGATATAGTTGCTAGACCAACCAATCTTTCTTGGGTCATTTTAAGCTTGGAAAAACTTCTTTCCGCACTTATTATGCTAACAGGAATTGTTAGCGTAGTGACGGTGTCTACCTCAATATGGCTGAACGAGCGCCCTTATTTAGATGTGCCGCTGTCGATGGTACTGGCTGTGGTAGAAAATTATAGATCAATCACCATCTCAGGACTCATGGTAAAAGTATTGGCAAAGTTGGTTAAAGACTGAATTCAGCAATGGATGGATAAGAATGTGATACCCTGCATGGGGCAACATGGCTTTGTTAAAGGTTGGTCTTAGTCCTTGGTAATTTATTAACTTTTTATAATAGAGTGACAGCTGAGTTGAACATGGGGAATGGCTACACATTGATATTCCTGGATTTTACTAACATTCGACAGGATACCCCATGGAATGCTGTTATGCAAATGGAATGGATATGACACTGGTTATGTGGATAAGAGGGTGGCTGCTGGACAGATATGAAAAGGTTGTATATGGAGGAGGAAATTCCAGGAGGAAATAGGTTACTACTGGTGTGCCGCAAGGGCCGGTGCTAGGACCACTACTGTTTAATTTGTACACAAATATAAGAAATAATGTGAAAGGAAATATTTAGTTGTTTGCTGATGATGCAAAATTAGGTAGAGTAATAAATTAAGATGATGTGGAGAACTTGCAGGATAATTTAAATAAGCTCTCATTATGGGAAAAGATAATGGGTATCAGTTTGATGTGAAGAAGTGTCAAGTTATGCATTTTCAGATAAATTTATTACAAGCTATGTACCACATTGATGGAACTGTACTCCAGGAAATAGACGAAGCTAGGGATTTAGGGATGTGGTAGACAGAGAGTTAAAGTTTAGAAGACATATTGCTAAGGCAGCTCATAAGATTACTTTTTATTGAAGAACACACAAGTAGAGATAAGAATGTTGTTATTCTTCTTTTATAAGGCCTTGATACATCCACATCTGGATTACTGTGCTCAGGTCTGGTCTGGTCTCCTGTGTTTCTTGGGGATGATGGAGAGGATTCAGAGGCGCGCTTCCAAGATGGTTATTGGTCTGTGGAATGTTCCCTATGAGAATAGATTGAGGGTGTGTGGATTGCAGAAGTTGGTTGACAGACGAAAGTGGGGATATGATAGAAACATTTAAGTAACTTAAAGGTTATTATTATTACGTGACACTTCCAAGGAGTCCAGAGATCATAGAGAGAGGGTGCCTACTCTACAGCTCTCCATCTCCACCACTTAATCCACTAACTATGCAAACCACAACTACCATCATCATCTACACCAATGCCATTTACTGTCCACCACCACTAGTATTTTTTGTCTGTAAATTGCATGTTTTCTCAAGGCTGATTTGTCTGTATTTGGAATGAAAAACCCAATTTTCTGGGAGAAAAACACTCTGCTACCTCCGTATGAGATCGGCTAACTCACCTTCAATTGAAAAAACCCATATATAGACTCCTCTCATCATGACGAGAATCAAACTTAAGCATTTTCCAATCAAAGGATGCAAGTTACCGTTTCTTTCAATTGCACTACACAGCTGTCAGATTATACAATTGTTGCACGATACAGTTATAATTGTTGGAGGGGAAATGTTTCAGCACTTGGCTAGATGATTCATAATAAGAGGTCATCCCTGGAAGTTGAGTAAAGGTGTGGTTAGTAATGTTGTGAGAACTAGATTTTTTGCTTGCAGAGTTGTGAATGAATGGAATGGATTGCCAGTGTTGAGTTGTCAGCACTTTGCTAATAGGTTCAAGGTGAGGTATACAACAGATTGTGTGGATAGTTTGGGTCTCCTGTGATGAGTCTTCACACCCCATTATCATCATCGTTATTACACTCTCCTTGGAGTCGGAAGACTCTTCATGGGAAGTTCTCTCAACTGACATAATTATCACATCGAACCTTAAAATCCTTAATATTCACAACATGTTCTGGTAATGTGTTCCACTCACCCACAATTCGACAATTTTTATACTCCATTTAAAAATCTATTCCTTCTTCACCACACTCTTGCACAACTTCAAGTGGTGGTCTCTGGTTCTTTCCTTCTCATCTACTATTTTTATAATCCCCTCTGTATTAATCTGATAAAATTTCCTCACTAACTTAAATTTACTGAATGGAAATCCTGAAGTTACCATTATTATTAGTTTTGCACTTTTCTCCCCAATTTTACCAAAACCTTTTTATTTGTCATTTCTTACTCTGTTTAGATTTCCAACAAAAACCCAACTTTTGCTTTTCTTTGTTAGTTTCCTTCTCTAATGATTTCCTAAATTCCTCGACTTCTTGCTTAGAAGTATTTTCTATGGTACCATAGGCACAAATAAGTCCTTAATATAATATCTTGCTGTTATTCAGAAAAAAAAAACTTCTTTTCCTCCTCCCACCCAGTAACAATTATGTCAGTGTGGTGCTACTCTAATTCTTTTGCCAGTTCTATCTCTTTTCCATGGATACTTATTTTTTGAATGTATGTAAATACCGAATATCATGAAATCTCTCCACACTGGTTCTGTTATTTGTATAGATGTATACACAAAATGACTAGTACTTGTTTATATAATGTTGAGGAATCTTATAGAACATTTCCATGGAGTCTGAGGACTCATCATAGGCACCACTATATGATCTACTGTTTACACTACACCCAATGCATAGTATTTTATCTGTTAATTGTATGTGTTCTCTGGCTGATTTGTTTGTCATTAAAATCTTCACTATATGCGGAAAATCTATTAGTTTTAATTTTTGTGCAAAAGCTTTTATGGTACTAAAATAATATGATTATAGTTGCTGTTCACTATTACATTTCTATTTTTTATGTAATTTTTCGAATTTTTTTTTGTCTTTTGAACAGGAGCTGGCCAAGGTAAGTTGCTGTATGTTTTCATCAGAAAAGTATTCCAAAAGATAAGTATTATACATATTTGTATACTCTTTAAAGGCACCTGTGGCATAACTATAAAACAACAAAATTACATGATAATCACAGTAATAAACTGTAATGAAAGCACAGATATTTTGTACTAAAAATAACAGTACATCATCTTGTGTAGAAACAACATGCAAATTAAATAACAGGAATACATGGTGCATACAACAATCAGTTTTACCAATGATACATAGTTGTCACATGCTAGAAATTAATATTAATAAATCATATTATTAAAACTATTTTTGATGTTTGCATAAAATGAGTATCAGACGTTTGAGAGAGACAGTCATTTCTGTTCAGGTTAAGCTGATGTAAAAGAGCTTCATAACTTTCTTTAAAAAGGTGCTCATATTTAAAACTGCTTCTGTGGAGAAGATGCATTTTATTCCACAGGATGCTGTGTTTAGTGTCAGTACTATGGTGTGCCAGAACAGACTTCTGAGGTTTCACACATTCAATGTAGTATTGATGTTCATTAATTCTTTTTTTTCCACAGAATGTCCTGTCTGTCTAAAGTATGTCAAATTACATTCACAAGGGATCTGGTAAACACCAGCTAAAGATAGAGGCGACAGTTTGTCAGAAGAGAAATTTTGTCGATAGGAAAGTGTGTGGGATTAAGGTGATGCTTCTTCAAAATTCTGAAGATGTAAAAGATGAATTGATTATCTTTCATATACTCCGACAAAAATTAATTTCACAATGGAAATAGAAAAGTAAACAAACTAGTTTTCCCAGACATTGTACCCTCTTGCTCCTCTTCAGGTGACCTAATTCCTTCCATTTAGCCACAAAAAAAAAAAAAAGAGCATACTAGATGCTGTATTCAACAGCAATCTGCTCACTATCTTTCTCAGAAGACAGGGATTATAAAAACTGTTATATCATGCTCATATTATATGCTCTAAAATACAACGGTTACAACAAAAACTTCTGGACATCAAACATTATATGCATTTTAATGGTTTCTTAGAACAGACCACACAAGATATTTTTGATTCCTAACAAGTATGTGCAAGGAGAGATATGATAGGTATATATATAAGTATGAGTGACTGCAATGGCCCTCCAATAAGTCCTTTTGGGAAAACTTTCAAAACACAACCATCATACTTAGGATGTTAATAAGCAGTTACAACTCGCATCTTAAAACTACTAGATGAAAATAGTGTGTAAAATAAGGATTCGATACTAACTCCATCATTAATCAGCTATATGGATTATGAAGGAAAGTAGCATAAAGACGATAAAAATAAAAGACACTCCACTCAATTCTTAACTATGTGAAGATGAATGTTACAATAAATCCTTTACAATCTTTAGGACTCCTCCTTAACTGAATAAATGCCATAACAATTTTTCTATGAAAATCAGAACTAAAAAGATAAACTATGAAAAATTAATCAAACATTAAAAACATTCTCAATGATGAAACCTACAGAGCAAGTAAAACATTTCAGCTATTTAAGCACAATTTTTAGAGAAGATGCCAATTAAATTTTGTTATCTATTTAGATAACAAACGATCATTATGCAAGAGTGTTCAAATAAATTTTAACTTATTGGTATGAATTTGAGTTATAAAAAACAGCTGATCAATATAATATGTGACTGCAATGGAGGGCCATTGCAATCATTCATACTTATATACCTATCATATCTCTCCTTGCACATACTTGTTAGGAATCAAAAATATCTTGTGTAGTCTGTTCTAAGAAACCATTAAAATGCATATAATGTTTGATGTCCAGAAGTTTTGTTGTAGCCATTGTATTTTAGAGCATATAATATGTCTTTATTTGAGTTGTAAATCAGCAGTCAGAATTGAAGGAAGTACAGGAAGATGGTTTAATGTTAAATCTGGTGTGAGACAAGGATGTACATTATCCCCTCTATTATTCATTATTTATATGGATCACATTATGAAGGAAAGTGGTATTAAACCTGATATCAAAATTGGAGATGTTAATGTCAGCTCTTTGCTTTATGCGGATGATGTTATACTTCTAAATAAATCTGCTACAAGTCTGCAAGATTCTCTGACTAAATTGAATAGCTGTTGTAATAGGTATGGTATGAAGGTCAGCAATAAAAAGACAAAGAGAAAGAAACTAGGTAGACGCATTAAAAATATCAACTGCATTGTGAATGGAGAACCTATAGAACAAGAAAAACATTTCAGCTACTTAGGCACGATTTTTACTGAAGATGGTAAATTAAATATAGAAATAGACAACAGAATCAGCAAAGCTGGTATGGTAGTAAGTCAATTGAATAAATTCATATGGAATAAGAGAGAAATTAGTCGGAACACTAAATTAGCTGTATACAAGACAGTGTTCAAACCAGTTTTAACTTATGGATCTGAGAGCTGGGTCAGAAGTAAAACACTTGACCAAAGACTAGAGACCGCAGATATGAGAGTCCTGAGAAAGATTAGAGGCGTGAACAGATGGCATCAATGGCAATATCATATTAAAAATGAGGATATTAGGAAAGAACTTGACATTGTCAGCATCCATGAATGAGTTAGCAGAGCTAATCTCAGGTGGTATGGTCACTTAAATAGAATGGGAGAGGAAAGATTAGCAAAACAAGTGTTCTCTGCCAGGTTGTCAGGAAAACGACCCAGAGTAAGACCAAGATATAGGTGGATTGATACGGTACAAAGTGCCTTAGACGATAGAAATATAAGATCTGATAATGTTGGAGTCTTGACAAGTAACAGACTGATTTGGAGGAAAATTGTAGATAGGAAGTTAGTAATGATGTAATTTTTTCATGTAGTACTTTCATATCCTGTACACCCCTTGAGGGTACATGGCAGGAATTTGATGATGATGATGATAATTATGATAATATGAGCATGATATAACAGTTTTTATAATCCCTGTCTTCTGAGAAAGATAGTGAGCAGATTGCTGTTGAATACAGCATCTAGTATGCTTTTTTTTTTGGCTAAATGGAAGGAATTAGGTAACCTGAAGAGGAGTAAGAGGGTACAATGTCTGGGAAAGCTAGTTTGTTTACTTTTCTATTTCCATTGTTAATTTTTGTCGGCGTATATGAAAGATAATCAGTTCATCTTTTACATCTTCAGAATTTTAAAGAAGCATCACCTTAATCCCACACACTTTCCTATCGACAAAATTTCTCTTCTGACAAACTGTCGCCTTATCTTTAGCTGGTGTTTACCAGATCCCTTGTGAATGTAATTTGACATACTTTAGACAGACAGGACATTCTGTGGAAAAAAAAGAATTAATGAACATCAATACTACATTGAATGTGTGAAACCTCAGAAGTCTGTTCTGGCACACCATAGTACTGACACTAAACACAGCATCCTGTGGAATAAAATGCATCTTCTCCACAGAAGCAGTTTTAAATATGAGCACCTTTTTAAAGAAAGTTATGAAGGCTCTTTTACATCAGCCTAACCTGAACAGAAATGACTGTCTCTCTCAAACGTCTGATACTCATTTTTATGCAAACATCAAAAATAGTTTTAATAATTTGATTTATTAATATTAATTTCTAGCATGTGACAACTATGTATAATTTGTAAAACTGATTGTTGTATGCACTAATTAATTTTTGTGGGCGTAGATTGTTTATTTTGGCTAGAAACACAGGTAATGTGTCTTCATTGTGAAGCCAGGTGTGAAGCCATTTTGAAAATGATGGCTGAGGTTGTATGGATGAGAAAAGAATTTCTTTTGGATGTGCTAGATAAAAGTTTGTGAAAAAAAAAAAACCTATGTGACACAATCAAATAATTTAATTGTGTCCAGCACAAATGCTTTTTGAGAGGAGATGAAGGAAACCTTCCAGAGGCACATTAGTGAATAAAGATTCACCATGAAACTGACCATTAAATTATTAGGTTATCGGAAAATTGGAACTGTTTTTTTTTATGAAAGAACAGGAGTTGCTAATTCGAGACTTTAATAAGCAGGCTAAAAATTTAGTTATGTGATATAGGAGAATTTATATAATTCACAATAGGACATAGAGGAATGCCTTCCTTGTGGATCTTACACAAACCATAGCATTGTGGGGTCTTAGAAAATAAGTTTTAAGCATATCTATAGTATCTGTATATCAAGTCTGATGATTTCATCTAGTAGTGTGTTTAGTTTTCTGAGTTGATTCCTAACAAGTATGTGCAAGGAGAGATATGATAGGTATATATATAAGTATGAGTGATTGCAATGGCCCTCCAATAAGTCTTTTTGGGAACTTATTGGAGGGCCATTTTGGGAACTTTTATCATCTACTAAGTTCTTCCTGTCAACTACCAGGTTCTGTGTGAATGCCACCTTTCGTACTTCAGACAAACTAGATGTTCAGTGGAGAAAAGAAAACTGGCAATGTACGACAAGAAACTTGTCGTACATTACCAGTAAAAAATCAGAGAAACTGGTCTAGCATACCATGAAATTGATACTGATCACAATAACCTATGGTCAAAAATGCTTCCTCCATCGTCGCTGCCTTAAGTGTGACATTTGTTCAAGGTTTGAACAAATGCTTGAAACCTTGCTCCAATATGTGAACCTGAATCAGAATGTGACTGCCTTTCACTATCAAAGATATGGAATTATTTTTTTTTTTTTTCATGTTGAGCCTATGTTGGCTGATCAACCCATAGTATAATAGTACCATGTATGGGTAGTTGTTTGGGAAAGGAGAAACTTGTTTACATTTGATTTGAATGCCTGTATATTGTATTTATTCCTTGGGAAACATATAAGGGGGGACTTCCACAATGCAGTAGCAGCAGGGATGATGGAGGAAGAGGAGAAGAAATGTGTTCTGTGGGTTTGGAGTTGTACTGTGAAGGGGTATTGGGTGGCAGTTGCTCAATGGATTTCGTAGAGAGGAGGAATTATTGATTCTATTTCATATGAATATTTGCCATGCAAATATTTATAGAAGGTACATATTGCAGTAACCAAACGTCTGTGTGAAAGTTGGTAAGAGATGGGTTACCCTCTTCTGTATTGTATATGGTCTTAAGTATTTTTAGGGAGCTCTTAGGGCGAGGCATATGACAGATGGTGGCCAGTCTATGGAATTCTCCATATGAGCAGTTATACAATAGCTGGATGGATTTTTAATTTGTATAAGGGGTTAAGATCTGTTTACAGATGAAGTAACACCTTAAGCAAAAAAGAAATCCTAATTTTTTGGAAGCTGAGGAAGCAGTGGTTGTGATGTGTTTATGCAAGGAAAGGCTAGATGTCAAGGTGATTCCAAGAAGATAAATCTCATCTTGTTTAGAGATTTGAGTGTTGTCAAAGATAATGCATATTTATCCTGAAGTTGATAAGGCCAAGATCTGTTTCTTTCCTCTGTCATGAGGAAAGAAAACCCAGAGGACTGGACCTTTTCTGTCATCCTCTGCCAAGCTATTTTAGTTCATGAGGAAAGAAAACCTAGAGGACTGGACCTTTTCTGTCATCCTCTGCAAAGCTATTTTAGGCCTTCCCTTTTCATTTTTCCTTCTGGATCCATGTCACAGCCACCAGGAATCTCTCTCTCTGCTGTTCATTCTCAGTATGTGTCCAACCCATTTCCATCTACAATTTTTTATTTCATCAGTGATACTTTTTTTTTGCTGATTCAACTTATATAAGTCATTTGTTATAGATTGAGGCCAAAATATTTTTGATATTTAATTTAACATCTTGTTTTTAGGTCAGCTTCCATGTCTCTGATCCATATAACAATATGGCCTTAACATTGCTATTGAAGATCTATATTTTAGTTTTATTATGATATTTGGATGATTTCCATATATTATTTAATTTTCTGAAATCTTTGCATTATATCCCTGTCGGTTCCATCTTCAGTATCAACATCTGCTCCCCAGTATGTAAAATTCTTCACTTCTACAACATGTCGGTTGATTTTAATTTCTTTGTGTCATTTGCTGTAGTTTAAGAACTTTTGTTTCAGTCATACTGTATTTATTTTAAGACCATTTCGGCTGTTTTATGCAAGTCTTTTGATTTTGCTTGTATATCATTGTATTTTGATTATATCAAATCTACACTCATGTTCATAAAAACTGCATCACCTGCTGTAACAATGTTTTTTTGGTAATTAAATTTGAATGCCTATTTGAAAAGGGATAATAACAATAATTGTCACAAATAAAGAAGGTAATATAACATTTTTATTTTTGATTAATATTTGGCTCGTTTTAGTATAAGATGTGACATAATTAGGAAACGACAATAAACTTGATAAATCGACAAATATTTCAAAATTATTATTATTATTATTATAATACAGGCACCTCCATGGAATCTGAAGAAACATTGCAGAAGACCCAATCTATTCACACAATCTATCATACCTCTCCTTGAACCGATTAACAGATGACATTGGAAGTGATCATCATTTATTCTTGAGCAGGATAAAATTGAATTTCATATTGAAAAGAAGAACATGTAAGAAAGTTTTAAAGCAAATAGAAGTTGAGCAGCTCTCAGATGGGAACTGTAGACTAAAATACACAAACATCATTCAAGAAAAAAAATGAAAGAGTTTGAGAACAGGAGCCAAACCTTGGAGATTCAGTGACAAGCCCTGAAGTAAACACTGATTGATTCAACCAGAGAGGTTGTCTGTAAGGATAGAAAAATCAGATCTCCATGGTGGACACAGGAAGTTAAAGAGGCAGTGAAAGAAAAGAAGAAAGCATATCAAAAGTTTCTGGCAAATAAGTCAGATTGTGCTCTTAGAGAATACAGACACAAATGCAAGAAAACTAAACATTGTGTAAAACTACCTAAACAAGAGTCATGGGAGGACTTTGGTAAGAACACAGGAAATAAATATCAAGAAGGTGGCAAGATATTCTGGAGGTTGTTGAAGAAGAAAAATGGAGAAATAGATATCCTTGAAGTATGGAGTAATTATTTCGAAAAGTTGCTAAATGAAACAAGCAGTGATGACAGCACAGTAGTAAAAAACACTGTCAGGAATACATATCCATACTTGAAGTAGAAAAAGCCATCAAAGGCCTGAAATGTGGAAAGGCAGTAGGAGTAGATGATATTCAACCAGAAATACTCAAGTATGGAGGTATAAAAGTCTTACAGTGGCTGCACTTCATAGTTTAGAAGGCCTCAACAGAGGGACGAATTCCGGATGATTGGAGTAGAGCTCTCATAGTACCCATATATAAAAAAGGAAAATAAATCTGAATGCGAGAATTACAGAGGTATTTCCCTACTGAGTGTTCCTGGTAAAATATATGCAAGGATTCTGGAAAGAAAGCTTGGTGGAGAACAAGCTGAATTCAGGCCAAATAGAGGCTGTCAGGATCAGATTTTCACTTTACGACAAATAGTTGAGAAATTGTGGAATATAACAAAGATCTATATTTAAGTTTTTTAGACCTGCAAAAGGTGTCTGCTCGGTTAGCTGAGTGGTTACGCCTCTGCAACTATATGACTTGGAAAGGAGTGTCCTGCGTTCGATTCTCGTTGCCGACGTGAGAAACTTAAGGATCTTTCTCAGACATAGCCAAGTTGGCCAGTCTTGGGCATGGACTGCAGTGTTTTTCTCTCCAGTTTATCAGGGGTTTTTCCTCCTGCAAATAGGTCTTAAGAACACAACGCTTCACAGACAATTACACATGGTTGAGCATGGGGGTAACAATCCCCACCTTGTAATGAGTTGTGAAACCCAGAAATGGGAAGCACTACATGGGGCTGTAGTGCCAAAAAGGAAGGAAGACCTGCAAAAGGCATTTGACAAGGTACAAATAGAAAAGCTTTTCAAAACGCTACAGTTATATGGTGTCAATGGGGCATTATATCAAGCAATACTTAGTCTTTATTTGAGTTGTAAATCAGCAGTCAGAATTGAAGGAAGTACAGGAAGATGGTTTAATGTTAAATCTGGTGTCAGACAAGGATGTACATTGTCCCCTCTGTTATTCATTATCTATATTGGTCATATTATAAAGGAAAGTGGTATTAAACCTGATATCAAAATTGGAGATGTTAATCTCAGCTCTTTGCTTTATGCAGATGATGTTATACTTCTAAATAAATCCATTACAAGTCTGCAAGATTCCCTTACTAAATTGAATAACTGTTGTAATAGATATGGTATGAAGGTCAGCAATAACAGGACAAAGACAATGAAAATAGACAGAAGCATTGAAAATATCAACTAAAACATTTCAGCTACTTAGGCATGATTTTTAGTGAATATGGTAAATTAAATATGAAAATAGACAACAGAATCAACAAAGCCGGTATGGTAGGAAGTCAATTGAATAAATTCATATGGAATAAGAGAGAAATTAGTTAGAACATTAAATTAGCTGTATACAAGACAGTCTTCAAGCCAATTTTAACTTATGGATCTGAGAGCTGGGTCAGAAGCAAAACACTTGACCAAAGACTAGAGACAGCAGGTATGAGAGTTCTGGAGAAAGAATAGGGGCATGAACAGATGGCATCAATGCAATATCATATTAAAAATGAGGATATTAGGAAAGAACTTCACATTGTCAGCATCCAGGAATGCATTATCAGAGCTAATGAAAGAATGGCAAAGCAAGTGTTCTCTGCCCAGTTGGCAGGAAAAAGACCCAGAGGAAGATCAAGATATAGGTGGAGTGATACAGTTAAAAGTGCCTTAGAAGACAGAAATATAAGATCTGATAATGCTGGAGTCTTGACAGGTGACAGACCTTTTTGGAGGAAAATTGTAGATAGGATGTTAGTAATGATGTAGATTTTTCATTAGTATTATCATATCCTGTACACCCCCTTGTGGATATATGTCTGGAATTTGATGATGATGATACACCCAGAACTTGACTCTGGCAACTCAATCCACTCATTTACAACTTTCCAAGCAAAAAACCTAGTCCTCACACACATTTACTGACCACACTTTTACTCAATTTCCAGGGATGACCTTCTTGTTTTAGTCCATCTAGCCAAGTGCTGAAACATTTCCCCTGCATCTATCCTATAAAACCCTTTAAGCAACTTAAACGTTTCTGTCATTTCCCCTCTTTTTCTCCTGTCAACCAACTTTGGCAATCCACACACCTTCAATCTATCCTCACAGGGAACATTCCACAAGCCACTTTGTCGCTCACTTGGGGATGAGGATGTGGTGGAGAGTATTCAGAGGTGAGTGACAAAGTGACACTGGAATTGACTTGAGCACAGTAATCTAGATGTGTATATCAAGGTCTTATAAAGAGGAATGACAACTTTCTTATCTCTACTTGTTAGTGTGGTCTTCAATAAAAAGTAATCTTATGAACAACCTTAGCAATATATCCTCTAAACTTTAATTTTGTGTCTGCCACGAATAGATCTCTAGCTGCATCTATTTCCTGAAGTACAGTGGCATCTATGTGATACATAGCTTGTAATCTATTTATCCCAAAGTGCATAACTTTATATTTCTCAACATTAAACCGACACCCATTAAGTTTTGGCTATACTGACAGCCTATTTAAATCATCTTGCAAGCTCTTCACCTCACCTTGATTAACTATTACTCTACCAAATTGCACATCGTCAGCAAAAAACTGAATTTTTCCTTTCAGGTTATTTCATTTATATACAAATTAAACAGCAACGGTGCCAGCACCGAACCTTGCAGCACACCACTAATCACCTGTTTTTGTCTCGATTCTTTGTCTCGAAAATTGAGTATTGTGCGGTTATAAAATTTCTTTGTAAAAGAAGGTTTAACACCAGTGGTGGCTGGTGAAAATTTTAAGTGGGGGTGCTGCATATAAAAAAAAAAAAAAAAAAAAAAAAAAAAAAAAAAAAAATCTAATCAGTAACAAATTTATTAATAAATAAATTTATTTATTAAAATTGCTTCATTAAAAATATTTCATCCTCAAGATGAACAAACACCAATAATAAAAGTTTCATATCAATAGCAATGACGAGCGCAAACGAATATCGGCGTTAGATCGCAGTGCATTTGTTTCGTGTAGCGATAATTGAAAAAATATAATTCTTTTCATAATTTCAACAGTGACACTCTTCATAATTCAGCCTTGTATCTATAATAAATAAATAATTATATGTTATTTTAAGAAAATAAAATAATATTGACAAAAAATAGTTACCACACACAACCACCAATAATAAACGTTTCATATCACTAATGCCAGGAGTATTAGGAACCAGAAGGAAGAATTTTTGGCCTTGATTGGCTCTTCCTGACCACAGGTTATTGGGATTAGTGAAACATGGCTGATGGAAGATGATATAGTTAGTGGGATAGAATGTGTAGGTTATAGTGTGTTTAGGAGGGACAGAGAGAATAAAATGGGGAGGGGGAGTGTTATTGATGATAGCTGATGAACTGCAGCCAAGGAGAATTGAAGTAGTATTGCAGGGTAGTGAAAAGAGCTCATTTGAGGCTATTTGGTGTGAGATTGAGACTGGCAGAACAAAATATACAGTTGGGTGCTGCTATAGATCAGGTGATGGAATTGATGGTGGAGATAGTATGCATAAACAAATTGATGGAATGAGTGGAAGGAGGGTAATTATTATAGGGGATTTCAACTATGGTAACATTGATTGGAACGAGGAGAGGACACATGTGAGGAAGAAAATGGATTTTATTCAATTATTAAGGGATAACTATCTGAGACAGCATGTAATTGGAAATACAAGGGGTGTGAGAGTGCTTGACCAGGTAATAGCATCTCACAATTTGACTGTAATGAATATGACCATGTTGCCACCTATTGGTGAGAGTGATCATAAGGTCTTGACCTGAGAGGTGGCTAAAGGTGTGGAATTTTCGATTAAGACAGGGTATATGTGGAATTACTGTGCTGGCAAGTATGACAAGCTTAGGAGCTTGCTTGGATCAGTGCAATGGCATGTAAAACTGCAAGGGCTGGATATCGATAGAGCTTGGGAAGTGGTCAAGGAGCATTTACAGGAGGTTATGGTTGATTGTACACCTAGGGTCCGAATAGTAAAACAAGTAGGGGTTAAATGTGAGTAACATCTTTAAGCTTGAGCTGCAAAAAAAGAAACAGCTGTGGAGGGAATTTAAAGAAAAAGGTGACCTGCAGGCACACGAATGGTATGAAGTGCAGGCCAGAAGGGTAATGAGTATGGTAAAAAAAGAAAAGCAGATTATGAAAGGAAACCAACTATGCAAGCTAAAGAAAATCCCAAACAGTTCTTTCAATATGCTGTAAGCAAAAAAAAAAACTGTACACTGCAAAATGATTTTAAGGAATGACGATGGTAAGGAGGTCACTGAATCAGTCGGTATAGTGGAATTACTGAGCGAGCACTTTGCAAGAGTATATCATCCAGGTGGTGACATTGCAGAAATGAATTAACCAATAGATTATATGGGAATTGTGGTGAATGAAGTGGAGGTGAGTAGTCTATTGCAAAACCTCAATGTCAATACATCTGTGGGATTGGATGGTATACCAGCTCGTGTCGTACGAGAAGCAGCTAAAGAATTGTCAGTACCCTTGACCATTTTGTTTAATTTGAGTCTCGGGGTCTGGGTTAGTCCCGAGGGAGGTGGAAAGAGGGGAAAATAGTTCCACTGCATAAAGGAGGTTCCAAGACTGCTGTTGTAAATTACTGACCGATTAGCATATCAGGAATCATTGTCAAGGTCTTGGAGAAATTAGTCAAGAGAAGAATACAGGATTGGATAGATGAAAATGGGATACTGTATGGGGGACAACATGGTTTTGTGAAGGATAGATCATGCCTGAGTAACTTGCTCACGTTTTATAACACAGTGACGGCTGAACTGGATAAGGGTAATGGGTTTACAGTGATACTGCTGAACCTGGCTAAGGCATTTGACAGGATACCACATGGATACAACATATGGGAATGGATATAGGGTTGGTGAGATGGATGGGTGGGTGGTTGATGGAGAGATATCAGAGAGTAGTTTACTCAGGAGTAGAGTCCAAAAGACAGCCTGTGACGAGTGGTGTGCCACAGGGTTCTGTTCTTGAACCACTGCTGTTTAATTTGTTCATTAACGATGTAGGAAAAGATCTGAGAGGAACGGTTCATTTGTTCGCTGATGATGCTAAGTTGGGTAGGGCAATAGTGAATGCTGAAGATGTCAAAATTTTGCAGGATGATTTAGATAGATTGGAGTTCTGGACTAAGGAGAATGGATGTCAATTTAATTTGGCAAAATGTAAGGTTATGCATTTTGGGGTGAAAAGATTAGCAGCAGTATACCACATTGGTGAAACTGTACTCCAGGAGATTGATGAGGCCAGGGACTTGGGAACATTGGTGGATAGGGAGATGAAGTTTAGGGGGCACATTGCAAAAGTAGCTAAATCAGCTCATCAACTCACTTGGTTGTTGAAAAATACTTTGACGAGCAGAGACAAGCAAGTTATTGTACCTCTGTACCGAGCCTTGATAAGACCTCATCTCGACTACTGTGCCCAGATTTGGTAACCTAGGTTTCTTCTTGATGGGGAGGAGGTGGAGAGGATCCAGAAGCAAGTGACCAAGATGATAGCAGGTCTATGGAATGAACCTTATGAGAACAGGTTGAAGATTTGTGGGTTGCAGAAATTAGTTGATAGGCAGAAAAGGGGAGATAGGATTGAAAGGGTTTCTATAGGATTAATTCAGAGGATATTTTTGAGATCAGGACTGGTGGTGGGAGAACTAGGGGACACCTATGGAAGCTGGGCAAGAGTGATTAGCAAGGGTGTTAGAGCTGAGTTCTTTACTTATAGAGTGGTAAATGAGTGGAATAAGCTGCCAGAATCTGTTGTGGGTGTAAATGATGGTGAGCGAGTTCAAGGCAAGGTATGATAGATACTGTGAGAATGTCGTTTAGTTGTGTGGACATGATGTTTAAGGACTCCCTGGAGTCACCCGTAATAATAATAATATCCCACAAAAATAACGTGCGTAAGGATACTAAAAATACACTGCTTTTTGGGCAGTGTCTGAATGACGTAACATGCAATGACAAGCACCAACGAATATCGTCGTTAGATCGCAGTGCTTTTGTTTCGTCTAACGATAATTGATAAAATATAATTCTTTTCATATTTTCAACAGTGACACTCATCATAATTCAGCCTTGTATCTATAATAAATACAATTTCAAAAAAAAAAAATCTTTTCAACAATAGATCACATTCAAACTATTACTCAGCTAACAGAAAGATGCAGAGAATACCAGGTCCCACTTTGTCTTCTTTTTGTAGATTTTAAAAAGGCATTTGACTCTGTTGAGCATATCGCAATATTCCAATCTTTAATAGAACAAGGCGTAGAAAAAGCATACAAAGTCAACTCATAAAAGATATCTACAAAGAAGGCACAACAAATATTACCCTTTTCAATCACCCGATTAAAATTAACTTAAGTAGAGGAGTACGTCAGGTGGAAAGGATGTTGCGAGTGGGAACACTGAATGTTGGAAGCATGACTGGAAGGGGAAGAGAGGTGGCAGACATGAAGAGGAAGAGAAAGTTGGACATTTTGTGTGTGCAGGAGACAAGGTGGAAGGGGGAAAGGCAAAGGAACTGGGAGATGGATATAAATTGTTCTACTCTGGAGCGAATAACGAGGGAAGAAATGGTGTAGGAATTGTGGTGTGTGGCAGAATGAAGGGCGAAGTACTGGAAGTGGGTAGAAGGAATGACAGGATCATGCGAATGAAATTGGGTCCTGGAGAAGAACTGGTGGTCGTATTATGTGTATATGTCCCGCAAGTTGGCTGTACATCAGAGGAGAAAGATGAGTTCTGGAACATGTTAGATGAAGAAATGAGGGAACTGGAAGAAAACCAGATGGTGATTGTCAGAGGAGACTTGAACGGACACATAGGGAGACAGAATAGAGACTGTGAAAGGGTGCATGGTAGCCACGGAGTGGGCATGATGGACCAGGAAGGAGAGAGGGTTGTGGACTTTGCAGTAGCGTTTGATCTGGCAATTGTGAACTTGTTTTTCTACAAGAGGGAAGAACATTTGATAACATTTAGGAGTGGTAACAACAGTTCACAAATTGACTACATTTTGACTAGAAGAAAACATCTTAAGGTTGTGACAAATTGTAAAGTAATTCCAACAGATCAAGTGGCACAGCAACACCGACTGCTGTGTGCAGACTTTAAAATAAGATCGAAGATAAGAACCTCTGGAAGCCATGGGATGAAGACAATTAAGTGGTTTCGCTTAAAAGAAGAGAGTGTGAGGAATCGTTTTAGGGAGAGAGGGTGTTAGAGAGAATTTCGGATGGACTGGAAAGTGTACAAGATTCGTGGAAACATAATTCAAAAGTAATCCTGAGCTGTGCAATTCGTGGAAACATAATTCAAAAGTAATCCTGAGCTGTGCAATTCGTGGAAACATAATTCAAAAGTAATCCTGAGCTGTGCAATCGAGGTGCTTGGTGAGACATCTGGAAAGATTAGAGAGCAGAAGGAGGGTTGGTGGTGGAATAATAATGTACAAGTGGCAGTGACAGCTAAGAGGAAGGCAAAGCAGAAGTGGGATGAGTCAAGAGTAGAAGAGGACAGAGTGAGGAAGGAGGTGGAGATTGCAAAGGAACAATTTGGCTTCATGCCTGGTAGATCAACAACAGATGCTATCTTTGGGTTATAGCAGATGATGGAAAAGTTTGAGAGAAACAACGGGAGCTATAGCTGGCATTTATTGATCTGGAGAAAGCATACGATAGAGTGCCAAGGCAAGAAGTCTGGAGGTGTCTAAGGGAGAAGAAGGTGCCGGAGAAATATGTCAGGTTGGTGCGGGAGATGTACAGAAATGTGAAGACAAGTGTTCAGACCTGTCTGGGACAGACAGAAAGTTTTCAAGTAACAGTTGGCTTGCATCAAGGGTCAGCATTAAGTCCGTTTCTGTTTAATATTGTGATGGAGGTGGTGACAGAGGAGGTGAGAGAAGATGTGCCTTGGACAATGTTGTATGCAGATGACATCTTGCTGTGTGCAGATTCAAGAGAAGAAGCGGGAACTAAACTGGAAAGATGGAAAAAAGTACTGGAAGAGAGAGAGGTATGAGACTGAGCAGAAGTAGGACAGAGTATATGTGTTGCACAGTGGGTGGCGGACAGGAGATAGATCTGGAGCTGGAAGGAAATGTCATCAGGAAGGTGAGGGACTTTAGATACTTAGGTTCAACAGTGGAAGAAGATGGAGGAGCTGAGAAGGAAGTGGGATGCAGGATACAAGCAGGTTGGAGGAACTGGAGGGAGATGGCTGGAGTGTTATGCGATAAGAGGGTACCGATCAATCTGAAAGGCAAAATGTAGACAGTAGTGAGGCCAGCTATGATGTATGCTATAGAAACTGTGGCCCTGAGGAAAAATGACATCAGAAGGATGGAGGTAGCAGAGATGAGAATGCTTAGGTGGATGTGCAGTGTGACCAGAAAGGATCTTCTGAGAAATGACTATGTGAGGGGAACAGTGAAAGTTACGAATTTAGGAGCGAAGATACAGGAGGCAAGGTTGAGATGGTTTGGTCATGTGATGAGGAGGGAGGACGAATATGTGGGAAGAAGGGTCATGCAGATGGATGTGCAAGGAAGGAGGAAGCGTGGGCGGCTAAAGAAGAGATGGAGGGAGCTGGTAGAAGAGGACTTGAGGATGAAGAACTTGTATGTGATGACAGCCCAAGACAGGAAGGTGTGGAGGAGAGTCATCATCAACAGTGACCCCACTTAAGTGGGAGAAGCTGCAAAAGAAGTAGTAGTACGTCAGGGTGATGCCTTATCACCTGATCTCTTCGCATCTACTCTGGACAGCATCATTCAAAAAATTGACATGAAAGATGGAATAAACGTTGATGGTGAAATGTTAAATATCTTATTATTTGCCGATGATGTGGTATTAATATCTCACTCACCCAAACTCTTACAATCAATGCTGATTAACAAGCCAAAACTGCCAAAAAATTGGATTGGAATTACACCCGGACAAAACAAGATGGATGAAAAACAAATACTGTAAAGATCATACAATCACTCTAGAATCTCACACCATTGAAAAAGTTGAAGAATACATCTACCTTGGCCAAGTCCATAAAAATGAATAATGATATATCAAATGAAATAGCAAGGAGAAAAAGAGCTGCTAGGATAGCCTTCAACAAAATAAAATCAACAATTACCAACCCAAATATAGACAGAAATAAGAGCCTATCTTTTCAATAGTCACATCTTACCACCATTAACTTATGGCAGTGAAACATGGAACACAACTTTAAAAGAAGAACAAAGCTTAATAACAACTCAACGTGCAATAGAAAGAAGAATGTGCAATATAAACAGAACAGATCACGTAAGACATACAGAAATCAGGAAGAAGTCTGGACTCACGGACATAATAAAAGCAATCTACAACAGCAAAAGAAGATGGGCAGGACATCTGGCCAGAATGAGAAACAACAGATGGACACCCAGAGTTACAAACTAGTATCCGAGACATACCAAAAGAAAACCTGGAAGAAGACCAGCCTTAAGGTGGGAAGACCCAATGATTAAGAAAGTCGGAAGAAAATGGAGAAGAAAGACCCAAGACAAGAATAGCTGGACTCTTTACGACCTGCAGTCATGGAGAAATCCTGACTGAAATCACAGGTCCATCGAGGTTATCTATAATAAATAAATAATTATATGTTATTTTAACAAAGTAAAATAATATTGACAAAAAATAGTTCGCCATGCACCAATAATAAACATTTCATATCTCACAGAAATAACGTGTGTAAGGATACTAAAAATACACTGCCGTTTGGGCAGTGTCTGAATGACATAATGTGCAATGACAAGCGGAAACGAATATCAGCGTTAGGTCACAGTGCATTTGCTTCGTAATCTTATGTGTTAATCGAACAATTCCACTTATTAAATATTCAATCAATGTCAAAATATAAGCTGTATACTTTATTGCATTTATATAATGTTGTAAGCATTGTTATTATTTATAAACACAAACAAAATTTAAATTTTTCATTTTTTCCTTGGGGGTGCTTCAGTGTCGCAGTGCTTATGTACGGGTTGCCACTGTTTAACACTAAAAGAAATTCATTCGAAGTTCATAAAAGTTGATAGGCATTCTTCCCCTTCATTTTCAACAATTAAGAAATGGGCTGCCAAGTTTAAAGGTGGCTGCACCAGCTTTGAAGATGATCCATGTCCAAAAAGCGTAAGAACACCAGAAATCATTGATCAAGTGCACGATATGGTATTGGATGACAGGCGAGTCAAAGTGCCTGAAGTTGCTGAGACTCTAGGTGTTTCAAAAGCACGTGTAGGATATATTTTGCATGGAGAATTGCATATGAAAATGCTTTGCGCAAATGGGTGCCGCACTTGCTCACAGCAGATCAAAAAAGCACTCACATGAAAATCACTGAACAGTTTTTGCAGCGTTTTAACAAGAATGAAACTGATTTTGTGCGTCGATTTTTTACCATGAATGAGACTTGGATTCACCATTACACACCAGAATCCAAACAGCAGTCAAAACAGTGGACAGAAGCCAGTTGTTCAGTGCCAAAGAAGACAACGTTGGTTCCATCAGCAGGAAAGGTCATGGCATCGGTGTTTTGGGATGCTAAAGGCAATTTGTTTATTAATTGTCTTGAAAAGGGTAAAACAATAACCAGGGAATATTATTCTGATCTTTTAACCAAACTAGATGAAAAAATTTGTGAGAAAAGACCTGGTTTACAGAAGGAAAAAAATCATCTTTCATCAGGACCAATGCACTTGCCCACAAAAGTGTTTTGGCAATGGGAAAATTAAGGGATCTGCACCACAAATTGTTGGATCATCCATCCTATTCCCCAGATTTAGCTCCCTCTGACTTCTATCTCTTCCCAAAACTAAAACTCATCCTCACTTGTCAGCGTTTTTCTTCGAATCAAGAGGAGATTGCAGCTGTAGAGGGGTATTTTGCAGATCTTACTGAGAACCACTACAGGGATGGGATAATGGCACTGGAGCATCGCTGGAATAAATATATTAGTCTTGAGGGAGATATGTTGAAAAATAAAAAATAATTTTGAAATTATAAATTCATTTTTTTCATTGTTAGGCCGAGAACTTTTCAGACCACCCTCGTATATGGATCACATTATGGAAGAAGGCCTGATGTTACAATTGGAGATGTGAAACTTGGCTCTTTGCTTTGTGCAGATGATGTTGTACTTCTATATACGTCTAGTGCAAGTCTCCAGGATTCTATAACTAAATTGAATAACAGCTGGAACAAATTTGGCAGCATTCGAGCACATTAACTGCATTCTGAAAAGAGAACCTATATAACAAGTAAAATATTTCAGCTATTTAGGCACAATTTTTAGTGAAGATGGCAAGGTAAATCTGAAAATAGACAACAGAATAAGCAAAGCTGGTATGGTTAAAAGCCAGCTAAATAAATTTATATGAAAGAGGAGAGAAATTAGCCAAAACACCAGCCCAGCAGCATAACAAGACAGTGTTCAAACCAGTTTTAAGTTATGTATCTGAGAGTTGGGTTAGAAATAAAGCACTTGATCAAAGACTAGAGACCACAGGTATGAGGATTCTGAGAAAAATTAAGGAAGTGATGGCATCAGTGACAGAATCATATTAAAAATGAAGATATTAGAAAACAGTTTAAGACTGTTAGTATTCAAAAATGTGTAAGCAGAGCTAATCTAAGGTGATATGGCCACTTATTCTGCAGAAGAAATTGGATATGTAAGAGTTAAAAGAATAAAAAAACCTTGGATAACTAATGAGATGATTTCTCTAATGGAAGAAAGAAGAAAATGGAAAAATAAAGACACACCAGAAGGGAAAATACAATATAGAACCCTGAATGACAGATTGAGATGGGAAGCAGAGAGAAGTAGAGAAGATTGGCTTAAAAAACAAAATGAAGAAATGGAAAATTATGAGAGAGTGGGAAGGTATAATCTTTTATATAAAAAAGCAAGAAGCATGAATCACAAGAGAAATGGAATTCAAGCTAGAGGCATAAAAAATAAGAATGGAGAAATCATAACTGAAGAAGATAAAATCCTAATGAGATGGAAGGAATACATTGAAGATCTATATGACAAGGAAAATAGATCAAATGAGTTGCCATCAGAAGATATAAAGAAGGTAAATGAAGATGATGTAAACCCAGAGATTTCGAAGACAGAAGTAGAAATGGCCATTAAAGAACTAAATGTGGAAAGGCAGAAGGAATAGATGAAATACCTGCAGAATTCCTGAAACAACTTCAGAAGAAAGGAACTGAAGAAATAACCAAAATAATACATTTAATTTATAACGAAGGAGAACTACCGAATGATTTTATCACCTTAATATTTATACCTATACCAAAGAAAAATAATGCAGTGAACTGCAAGGATTTTAGAACAATAAGCCTCATTTCCCATACATCAAAAATACTTATGAGAATCTTAACACGAAGAATTGCATCTAAAGTGGAAGAATTTCTTGGAGAAGATCAGTTTGGTTTCAGGAAGGGTAGGGGAACAAGAGATGCGATTGGACTGTTAAGAATAGCAAGTGAAAGAAGTCTAGAAGTGAATAAAGAAGTTAACATCTGTTATATAGATTTTGAGAAAACTTTTGACTATGTAAAATGGGATAAGATGGTAGAAGTAATGGAAAAGATTGGTATAGATTGGAAAGACAGAAGTCTAATTATCTCACTATGTATAGGACAAACTGCCATGGTGAGAGACATGTATGGTACAACAGAACCAGGTATCATTGGACGAGGAGTAAGACAAGGCTGTTCTCTATCACCGATTTTGTTCGACATGTATTCCGAAGCAATGCTAAAAGAAGCACTGGAGAATTCGGAAGAAGGAATAAAGATTGGAGGTAGACAGATATTTGCAATAAGATATGCAGATGACAAGGCATTACTATCAAACACTGAAACAGGACTACAACATCTGTTGAACAGATGTTGTAGTCCTGGAATCCTGTATCAAATGAAAATTAACATCAGAAAAACAAAGGTGATGAAAATAGCAAGGAAAGAGGCAAATATGGATATCAGAATAAATGGGGAAAAATTGAATCAAGTAAAGACATTTAAATATCTAGGAAATGTTATTAGCAGTGATGGAAGATGTAAAAGTGGCATAAAAGCAAGAATAGCGATGGAAGAGATGCCTTTAATAGAAAATGGAATTTATTCAGAAGTAAAATGGATAGAAACCTAAAGAAAAGGCTAATAAAATGTTATGTGTGGAGTGTTGCCCTCTATGCATCTGAAACTTGGACATTGAAGAAAGAATTAAGATTTTGGAAAGCTTTGAGATGTGGATTTGGAGAAGGATGGAAAAAATCAATTGGACAGATAAAATAACTAATGAAGAGGTCTTAACAAGAGTAGAAGAAGAAAGAAGTCTGTTAAGGAGGATAAAAAGAAGCCAGGGAAACTGGTTTGGACATATTCTGAGAGGGAATGGAATCATCAGAGATGCCATTGAAGGAAAAATAGACGGAAAAAGACCCAGAGGAAGAGTAAGGAAAACAATGCTAGATGACATGCTCAATGGAGACAGGTATACAACCTTGAAAGAGAAGGCTCAGAACAGAAGAGAGTGGAAGGAAAGTTTCTGCTACTAAAAGAAGAACCTGCTCAATTGCAGAATACTAAAGAAGAAGATGGCCACTTAAACAGAATGGGCAAAAAAAAGTTTGCAAAACAGGCATTTGATATCAAGATGGCAAGAAAGAGATCTCCAGAGGCAGGGCTGCACCGTGCAGTTGTGCAGATTGTGCGCCGCACAAGGGCGCTTGAAGATAGGGGCACCATTTCACCACGGAAAATAATAAAAAAAATATAAATTTTGTTATTCTTGAATTATATCGTACTATATAAATTACACAATTACAAATTATAGTTAATGGAATAAAAATGAAATTTTAAATCAGTCAAATTATTATGAATTCTTAATAATCTAACAACATTTTTAACTTAATACATCACCAGTTTTATTATAATTTGTTTGAAGTGAAATGTTATCAATATTGCTACAGATTTTTTCACAGAGTAAGCATCGACTCACCAAAAATTTTATAATTATTCTCGATTGTTTATTATATTTTTACTGGAAATTATCAGTTTAAGACAGACTGTGAATTCATTCTTACTCTGTGCTTTGCCCAGTACCGTTGACAGGATGTAGCATAGAGGCAGCCTGCCTCAGCCGTATTACGGCAACAAGATATTTTACAAAAATACAGCGTTTAGTTAGCAAATAAAAAAGGTGCCATTTCCCATTGACAGTGAAATATGTGCTTATTATATTTTATTAATAAAAAATATTAATTAATAATATTTATTAATTAATAATATGCTAAGCAACCGTCTGTTCCAAGTGTGTATGGACGAGAACAAAAGCAAACAAAGACCACTGGATAAGATTACCACAGGGGTCAGTTCTGGCTCGCTTCCTTTTTAACTTATACATCACAGATATGCCTCATACAGCCTCTAAGAAGTTTTGCTAAGCGGATGACATTGCTCTAGCCACCAGACACACCAATTTTACTACAATGGAAGATACACTAACAAACGACCTTGCAGTCCTAGATGAATACTTCAGCAAATGGAGATTATGCCCAAATTCTAGCATAACACAAGTTTCATGCTTCCACCTGAACAATAACCAGGCTAACAAAGAACTCATGGTCTACCTCAACCACAAACTGCTACACTACAACAGATTCCCAAAATATCTGGGCGTCACTCTAGATAGAACACTATCTTTTAAACCACATCTCATTAACACAGCATCCAAGCTAAAAACAAGAAACAATATACTGCAAAAACTATGTGGAACAACTTGGGGTGCCTCAGCAACAACGCTTCGCTGCACTGCTCTTGGCCTTGTTTTCTCTACAGCTGAATACTGTTCACCCGTATGGCTGAACAGCGCCCATGTGTATTTGGTTGATGCCCAGCTTAACACCACTATGCACCTTATTTCTGGAACTGTAAAATCAACCCCAACCTGCTGGCTCCCAGTGCTAAGCAACATCCCACCTCCATACATCCGCAGATCCAACGTTCTTCTACATGAATACAACAAAATCATGGAAATCCAAAATCTTCCAATCCATGAAGACATCCCACCTCTAGAAATAAACAGGCTAAAGTCAAGGCACCCTCCAATCTTAACAGCAAAAATTCTTGCAGAGACAAGCTTCAACATGAAGGAGAAGTGGAAAGAGTCCTGGTGTAACACTTCAACAGGGATCTTCCATGAATTAGTGGACCCAACACATATAACTTTGGGTTTTGACCCACCTCGGAAAACTTGGTCTGCCCTTAACTGAATCCGCACCAACCATGGCAGATGTGCAAACCACTTTTACAAATGGGGCATGATTGCCTCACCCAGGTGAGACTGTGGATCACCCCGCCAGACAATTAATCATATTATAGCAGAATGTGTCCTACGTGCATACAGTGGAAACCTGTCAGACTTCATCCATGCTACACCAAGTGCAGTCGACTGGCTAATCAACCTAGACATTCAGTTGTAGCCTATTCTTGAGTGTCTCTTTTATGACTGTATTATGTCTTCTTGTTGTACATATGTCTATTACTATGTCCATATATATTAAGGATTAATGTAATGTAACTTTTCATGTGAGCCATACACTAAATAAATAAATAAAAAAATTATAGTCATACATACTAAAACTAAACATTTTAGAACCCACTTATTAGATACTCAAGGAAACAACCCATAAACCATCATACGATGTGAATTTCATAACCTTTTATAGTCTATATATATATATATATATATATATATATTAAATTATATTATATTATGCATGGATTCTCCTACTCAAATTGTGAGTCTCTATCGCCTCGAATTTCACATTGGAGCTATAATTCGCTCCCTGCAGTAAACAATATGCCATCCCCCAACAGCCATTATACTGCATAAACACGAAAACCAATTAGTTTTATCATGTCACTGGATAAGGTTCACAGACATTTGCAGACTGTGTAATATATTTCTCAACAAATAGTGCATTTACAGACAAGTGGGAATATAAACACTAACTGATGAATCACATTTTCCCTCCAACAGAAACTGCTATATACACTCAGGCAAACCACATGTTGCAGGTGCAACATATGGTTTTGCTTGACACTACCCCGTCATGAACGTGTTAAAACTAAGAAATATATAGTGAATGCATTTCAGATATTATGGAAATTGGTTTAAGAGAATTAGCATTTCAATTCAGTTGTCAGCTTGTTTTGTTTGGGTTGCACAATCTTTTGTTAATACCGCACCAATCACATGCACTTCTTAATAGTTGCTTTTTCTCTACTGGCCTACAATTGTGCACATCTTTCACTTCTCATTAGTAATTTGTCAAGGATTGTTCATTACGTATCTCAAG
Source organism: Typopeltis vanoorti (assembly GCF_054136105.1). Taxonomy (NCBI): domain Eukaryota; kingdom Metazoa; phylum Arthropoda; class Arachnida; order Uropygi; family Thelyphonidae; genus Typopeltis; species Typopeltis vanoorti. The sequence continues at coordinate 37,627,583 of NC_143561.1, read as the reverse complement.
TCTTAAATTACTGGTAATTTTTGCTTGATGTAACCCGAAAGAAGATGACTGTTTGGGTAGATAACTTTGATTGCACACAAGGAAACCGCTCTGGAGGACAGAAGAAGTGATGGAGAATAGAAGCTTCTTGGTAAGTCATACCCATTTTCAGTTTTTTTTTTCCTGAAAACTTTAGTTTCCGAAAATCCCCGCATATATCTCGCAGCACGATTTTTTAGTTTTAATTTTGGGAAAAAAGTGCGAGTTATAGTTGAGTAAATATGGTAATTTTTTTAGCTTTCAAATTGTTAAGTATGGATCATTGGTTAAAGACTAGATTTATAAAATGCACAAAAGAGAGCAATATAGCAGATATAGAAATAAACAATTTCACTCCTCTCATTGATGATAAATTATTTATATTAAGTAAAAATGTATAGTATCTTTATAAATTTTGTTCTATTAAAAATAAATCTTTTTTTTTTTTTTTTGTTTAAATGTACATCTAAATTCAAATTAAACAGACATTTACAATGAAATATATATTTATTTATTATTATTATTATTTTGATAAGGGTATTTTGAAAAGGTACTCGGTAATAATGAAAATTAAAGAAGAGGTACAAGAATATCTGAAATTTCAGAAACACTGATCTATCCAAAAATATTTAGGTGTATATTATGCTGTTCGTTTTCTTAAATTCCGCTTTGAATTTGGATAGACGCTATTTCGTCTATCCAAATATGCACTTTTTACATTTTTTTCAGCGTCATTTCAATTTTGAATGTGAAACATTGAGTGTATTGTGTATTCTGTGTTTAAGTGACTTTGGACAATTTTTGACTTTGATTTTAATTGTGTACTTATTTTTGGATTTTTGATAGACAAAATTTTAAAGATAATAGTTTATAAATTATAAACATATTAATTAGCTGTGGGACCATAGCTAAAAATAAATATATATGCGGGGTAGACTATCTGCACGTCAGGCTGATGCAGATCAAATTAAATTAATAAACATAGGTTATTTATGAGCTATAAAACTCTTTAGATAATCTAAGTTTGTTTACACATACTGCAATTGGCCCTTTCTTGATACTATTTTGGTGTATTTTTGCATCATTTAATTTTGTGCGTCACAGCGTTACTGTGCAGTTGCCTTTTGTTATATAAAATATATTTATTGTTGTTTAGTAAATTTTTTGTGAATTTGGATTATTATTCACATAAAGTAAGTACCTCTATTATATTTTTGCTAAGTTTGAAAATCAGTTAAATTGTTTCATATTAGTTAATTATCTTATTTTGAAAACAAAAGATTTTTAAATATAAAGAGCTAACAGGCTTCATTTTGGTGATATAAACACTATTTCAATTAAGGGGATATTAAATCCCACATTGTTTTAAAACCGAATAAGAAACTCAGAGATTGGAATCGGAGAGTTTCATGCCGAATATAGTAAACTATAAAAGTATCGGCGGTTACTAGCGTGAGCTAATGCAAGTAGTCCTAGTATGTAGTACAATCTCAGGCAACTCATTGCAAAGGTGGGGAAAGTTCTGATCGCTAATCTTGGTATTTTCCATAATGTAAAAACACATTCCTAGGAAATGTATGTTGTTATTACATTATGATGGGAGGTCACTACCCAGACCGGTTTCAGCCTTTTTTGAGGCTTCATCAGTGAGTAGCTAGACCAAATTAATACCAAAGGGTATAGCGAAAAGAACTTATATACTCTGCTATACGAGTTGTCCAAAAGGTGCGCCCATTAAGTTGCGTAAATATAAAGAGCCAACCGGCTTCATTTCGGCAATATAAACACTATTTCAATTAAGGGGATATTAAATCCCACATTGTTTAAAACTTATCAGTGCCTTGTGAAGTAGGGAATATAACTTCTTTTTTTTACCAGTTAGTGTTTTATTCAACAGTGTAGTTATTTGATTGTAATGACTTTATCACCTTAGCAAACTTTAACTCTGTCAGCTATAATCTCCAGGTAGCTTATTGACTTATTCGTTAATAATATTATGAAATTGATTTAATTAATGAATGTATTAAATATATCTTATGAAAGCATATAACTTCATCCTTAAGATTTGAAATTTCATAACTTTAATTGAGGGTTAGATGGAAGAGATACGAGGCAAATTAATAAAACACACCAAAATATTAATATTATTCTAGTATAAAACAAACTTTAACTAGAATCATCACCATGCGTTTAGGGATTTAGGTCCAGTGGACTGTTCTGACTGCATTCTGATTGTCACTGACTTCTCTGTCCTCCATCTGAATGTATTGAAGTCTCTTTTTTGGATAATCTCAAATTTTCCATTCTTTCAAAACGCTAGCTTCATTTCTTTCTTTATGAAATACTCAGTATGAGTATTTCATTAGAAATACTCATACTGAGTATTTTTATTTCTTTACATAGATCTATGTTTTACATATTCCTGCATCAGCAAATTTAATTTTTTCAGTTTCTTTTCATTTTTCTTCTGCATTTGTTCTGCTCCATATTTCACTTCCATGCAGTAAAAGTCTTGCCAGAACTTTATACACTTGTATACTTTTTGTATGCTTTAGAACTTAGTTAAGTTTGAAAATGCTACTCATTCCTGTTATCTTTAGGAAATGTGTAACGTTGTATTTTAGTGTTTTGGTGATTTTCTTCTCCAGCTGAAATGGCATATTTTAAGGAGCAGAGAAACTGCATCAAATTTTGTTTCAACCTCAATAAAACTGCTGCACAGATGAGACAAAGCAACAGTTGTTGTAGTGGAAGTCAGCAAAACTTGCTGCAGCTGAAAAAAACACATCAAATTCTTGGGAATTTCAGATCAGTGTTGATCATTATATTTAATTTTTTTTGACATCCAAGGCATTGTCCACAAGGAATTCCTCTTTTCCTCTAGGAAAAGGGGAATTCCTTTGAAGCTGCTAATGGAGAGCATTTGGCACAAATGTCCAGACACATGGAAGAACAATGACTGGGATCTTCACCATGACAATGCTTCCAAGTTCCTGGCTTCCAAAAATGACAGTCATTCCCCATCTTTTTCCCAATCCCCATTCACCTGACCTCATCCCCCCTTGACTTTTCCTGTTCCCCCTAGATGAAATTCCAGCTGGAAGGGCATCATTTTGACATAACTAGAGAAATCCAGGCAGAATTGCAAGAGGTGCCCTCACTTAAGGACTTCAAGGGATGCTTGGAATCATGGATAAACTGCTGAGACCAATGTAAATATGCCCAAGGGGACTACTTTGAAGGAGACAGTGGAAACTAGGAGTTAGGGTAAGTAATTTTTTTTTATGATCAAATTTCCCGAGCTTTTGGGCAGCACCCCATATTATCATATGACATGGAGCATACAAGGTATTTGAAACAGTTAATTTTTTCCAAAATTTTATTTTCAATCATGATTTTACTTCTGACTGGAGATAGTCCTTTAAAAGTCATGATTTTTGTGGATATTTTCATTCCATATTTTTTAGCAGTTGTGTTTAAGGAAAATATTGATCTTAGCAGTTAACTTCATTTCTTGCTGTGATTATTTAGTTTTCTGCAAACAACAGAGTGTTAAGTTCCATAATCTAGTTTAAATGCTGGTTTTATATTTTTATTCCATTTCTTTACAGTATCCTCTGTATAAATATTTCATAAGACTGGTGATATTGGGCATCTGTTTATTGATTTTCATTCTGTAATTTTTTTTTATTGCTGAGAGTATCTGACTTGGAATGTTGTTTTTTTAGTTTTTGAATATGATTTATAGTTTGTTCTTTATGACTTTGTCAAAGGCTTTCTGGTAATCTTCAAGTGCTGTGTGAATTTCTATGTTGAATTTACAGTACTTTTGCATTAGAATTTTTAATGCAAAATGCTGGATCAATACATGATTGTGCTTTTTGGAATGATTTGAATTTTGAAGTTAACATTCTTGTGTATAACTTATTCTTCTATAGTTCTCAGAGTTACTCATATCACTTATATATTGGAATGATAATGGCCTTATTCCAACTTTCTGGTATGTTTCCTTGCTGCCAGATATTTTAAAATGATTTTAATAATCATTTACCAAACAGGATGGCTGTGTATTTAATAAGTTTTTTTTTTTTTTTTCACTAGAGGCCAGTAGAATAACCATTGATCAAATCATTGTCTCTTGAGTATACTATGTGAAATGTAATATAGCTTGTCTCTGTGTATACTCCAGATGATGACCTTAATATGAAGGTTGACATGTTGGAAAATTAAAATAATTATTTCTAACACGGTTGTAGTCTCCATAATTTGTCTGAAATGAATGCCGATCACCAGGGCCGGCAGAAGCAGGCTTACAGGGCTACATTGCAGGCAGACAGCACTACAAGGTGGGTGCCATTTCGAAATGTACCAGGGCAGAAGCATTAGCAAGGCGTGTTGTATCACTTTACCCCAGTCCTGAAGACACTTTCAGGCTCAAACTTTGTTTGCACACACTTGGATAAAGGATTAAACTAAATTTATTATAGTCTGACCAAGTGAAAAATAAACTTTCAACATCTTTCTCTAAATCCAGAGTAATTTAATAAAAAGGTGGCACACCGTTTGGCAGCTCCTATAGGAGGAGATGACCTTGCTAATGCTTCTGCCTGGTATCTCCACTTGGGCCTGGCTCCCACTGAAGAGACTTCAATAAAGGTCGAAACTAGTCTGGGTAGTGACCCTTCCCTTAATGCATAACATTATACATATCCGCAAGGAGATGTGTTTTGCATTTTGGGAGATACTGAGATAGGAGTGTTGGTAGCTTGCTCCACCTTTGCAACGAGTTGCCTGGTGTTGTACCACTTTACCCCAGTCCTGAAGATACTTTCATGTGCAAACTTTGTTTGCGCCTGAAAGTATCTTCAGGACTGGGGTAAAGTTGTACAACACCAGGATAAAGGATTAAAGGATTAAACTTGGATAAAGGATTAAACTAAATTTATTATAAAGCAGAGAGCTGACATTAACATCTCCAATTCTGATATCATGTTTAATACCACTTTCCTTCATAATGTGATCCATATACATAATGAATAACAGAGGGGATAATGTACATCCTTGTCTCACACCAGATTTAACATTAAACCATCTTCCTGTACTTCCTTCAATTCTAACTGCTGACTTACAACTCAAATATTGCTTGATATAATGCCCCATTGACACCATATAATTGTAGCGTATTGAATAGCTTCTCTCTTGGCACCTTGTCATATACCTTTTCCAGATTGACAAAACTTAAATACAGATCTTTGTTATATTCCCATGCTTTCTCAACTGTTTGTCGTAAAGTGAAGATCTGATCCTGGCAGCCTCTATTTGGCCTGACTCCAACTTGTTCTTTACCAAACTTTCTTCCACAATTCTTCTCAACTGTTTCTCAAGTATACTTGCATAGATCTTGCTAGGAACACTCAGTAGGGAAATACCTCTGTAATTCTCACATTCAGTTTTATTACCCTTTTTTTTATATGGGTACTATTAGAGCTCTACTCCAATCATCGGGAATTCGCCCCTCTGTCCGGGCTTTCTGAACTATGCAGTGCAGCCACTGTAAGACTTTTATACCACCATACTTCAGCATTTCTGGTTTTCGAATTTCTACTCCTGCTGCCTTTCCACATTTCAAGCCTTTGATGGCTTTTTCTACTTCAAGTATGGATATGTATTCCTGGCTGTATGCCTGTTGAGTGTTTTTGAGCAGTGTGCTCTCACTGCTTGTTTCATTTAGCAATTTTTCAAAGTAATTACTCCATACTTCAAGAATATCTTTTTCTCCTGTTTTCATATCACCTTTATCATCTCTAACTCCTTTTACAGCATTCTTTCCTCCATTTCTAAGCTTCTTCAACAAATCTCCAGAATATTTTACCACTTCTTGATATTTATTTTCTATGTTCTTGCCAAAGTCCTCCCATTACTTTTGTTTAGCTAGTTTTACATAGTGTTTCACTTCTTATATTTGTCTGTATTCTCTAAGAGCAAAAGCTGACTTATTTGCCAGGAACTTTTGATGTGCTTTCTTATTTTCCTTCACTGCCTCTTTAACTTCCTGTATCCACCATGGAGTTCTGATTTTTCTATCCTTGCAGACAACCTCACCAGATGCCTCTCTAGCTGAATCAGTCAGGGTTTTCTTCAAGGCTTGCCACTGAATCTCCAAGGTTTGGTTCCTGTTCTCAAACTCTTTAATTTTTTCTTCAATAATCTTTGTGTATTTTAGTCTACAGTTCACATCTGAGAGCTGCTCAACTTTTATTTGCCTTAAAACTTTCTTACATTATTCTTTTCAATATGAAATTCAGTTTTATCCTACTCAAGACTAAATAGTGATCGCTTCCAATTTCAAATCCTCTGTACACTCTGGTGTCCTGCACCAGGGAGAAAACATCACTATGAACAATAACATAGTCAATGAGACTTTTCTTATTCCTTGCCTCTTCTCGCCATGTGAATTTGTGCACATTTTTATGTTGGAACATGGTGTTAGTAATAACCAGTCCATGTCCTGAGCAGAAATCCAACAGATATTTGCCATTATTATTAGCTTTGCTCTTTTCTTCAAATTTTCCCAAAATATTTTTGTATGTCTGACAATCATTTCCTACTCTGCTATTTAGATCCCCAACAAGGACCAATTTTTCCTTTTTCATTGTGTCAGTTGCTTTCTCTAAAGCCTCAAAAAATACCTCCACTTCTACCTTAGCAGAACCTTCTGTGGGACCATAGGTACAAATAAGTCTCATTGTCCAATTCCCCATTCTGATATTTGCCCACATCACTCTACTTGAGACTGCCTGCCATTCAAGATTTGCCTCGTATTTTGTGTTGAATGCTATTGCTACTCCTTCTTTTCCTTGATTGTCATTTCCTGAATATAACATTTTGTATTTATTGCTCAGAAAAATCTCACCAGCTTTTGTCTTTTTTGTTTCAGTCACTCCTATTATGTCGATCTGGTACTTATCTAATTCTTCAGCTAGCTCCATTTCTTTGCCATTCAGGCTTCTTACCCAAAAAATTATTATATTATTTATTACTGTAAAAATTTTAAATCTAACTTCTTAAATTTCAATTTATTTTCAAAAATAAATTAAACAAATGGATATGAAGAAAAAGTTATCCAGCGTAAAAAATCGAAAACGAAAAGCTGCAAAAGAAGCACTGGCCCAAAATCAAGCCAGAGCTGTTAATACTTTTCTTAAAAAAAATTAAAAATTCTTCTGATGATAAAGACTAACAAAACAAACCAGAAATCGATGTTGACGAACGCAGGTCATCAACAATCTCTTATAATGATGTAATTGCTGAAGAAGAAAGTCAAACACAGGAATTAATTGAGAAACACTTGGAACACAACTGATAAGAGAGAGACAAGTCGTTAATTTCTGAAAATTTAGAAGATATAGGCAAATGGCCAAAAATGAATGATAAATTACAAGTAGTTTTAACTCAAATGGGATCTACTGAAAAGAAAAATATACAATATCCAAGAGATATCAATGGACGTAAATTTAGTGATGTTTATTTTTCATCTATTGAATCTAGCAGTCTCATAGAAGGGTACAGTGATTGGGGAAATTTATCTAAAATTTTACATGGACATGAAATAAGTTCAGTTCACATGAAAAACTTCTTAAAATGGAAAGAATTAAATAAAAATTTAAAAAACAAAAGTGCTATGGACTGTCAGGAGTGAGTTATACACAATATGGAGAAGAAACATGGGATAAATGTTTTAATAAGGTTAATAGAAATAATGAAATTCCTTGGCGGTCAAAATTTAACATTTCGAGGATCATCAGATAAATTATATAACAAAAATAATGGAAACTTTTTAAAATTAGTGGAATTATTTTGCTAAATTTGATCCTCTTATGGAAAATCATATTGAAAGAGTCCTTCGAAAAAAACAACAACGTACACTATTTGAGTAAGGATAGTCAAAATGGAATAATAGAAATGTTGGGTAATGCAATAAGGAATAAAATCGTTTTATCAATTTGAGAATCCAAATATTATTCGATAATTTTGGACTGCACACCTGATGCTAGTAAAACAGAACAGATGACTATTATTATGTGCTTTGTTTCCTGTACTAATGAAATAGTCGAAATCAATGAAAACTTTTTAGGTTTTGTTAGTGTTGATGATTCTACAGGCCGCGGTTTATTCGAGACAATAACTGCACAACTGACCAAATGGAACATTCCTATTGAGGACATGCGAGGCCAGAGTTATGATAATGGAGCAAATATGAAGGGAAAGAAAAATGGGCTTCAAAATTTACTTTTAACTAAAATTCCTTGGGCTTTCTACGTTCCATGTGCTGCGCACACACTCAATTTAATGATCAATGATACAGCAAAAGTAAATGCAGATACAATTATTTTTTTTGCAACTGTAAGAAATATATAATTTTTTTCATCATCTCCAAAGCATTGGACAATTCTTTTGAAATTTATATCAAATATAACATTAAAACAGCCATCGAAAACTCATTGGGAAAGCAAAATTAAAGCAATTCGCCCTCTAAGTTATCAGTTAGGAGAAATTTATGATGTGCTTTTTGAATTTTTAAATAATGACAACTTCAATAAAGAAATTCAAAATGAAGCACAAGTTTTATGTCTTAAAATCAAAGACTGTAAATTCATCTGCTCTTTAATAATTTGGCACGATTTGCTTAACAGAATAAATCCAGTTAATAAAGCTCTTCAGGATAAAAATATGAATATATATCACTTGTCTTAAGATCCATTGGAAATTTAAAAAAATTCATATCGGAATATCGATCAGATACAAATTATCAAAATGTTTTTGAAATAGCAAAACAACCAAGTGAAGATGTGGATGGAGAAATAAGAGTTTAAATCTGTATTAGAAGTTTGACAACAGAAGAAAAAACGCGTTTCAATATGAACATCCTGATGAATAGCTACAAATACCAGAAGATAAATTTCAAAAAAGTCAACGTATTTTATACACTTTTAGATACTGCATGGACTTCATTAAACTAACATTTTGAACAACTTAAAACTCACGTTGATAATTTTAGTTTTTTGTATAGACTTTTCCAAATTAATAATGAAGAGTTAAGAAAAAACTGCGACGACTTAGAAATTCTTTTGAAAGATGTGTAACAATAACAATATGAATGTCATGGAACTCTTTGACGAGATATAATCTTATACAGATATTTTTTGAAACGATACTTCAAAAATTGAAAATCCTCTTGATATTCTTGAATATATTGTGTCGAATAATTTCTCTTTTCTGAATTTTGCAATTGTCTTAAGAATATTATTAACTATACCTGTTAGTATAGCAAGCGGTGAGCATTCGTTTTCGAAACTTAAATTAATTAAGACTTACTTAAGAACAAGTATGTTACAAACAAGGCTTGAAAGTCTAGCATTAATAGCTATTGAAAATGATATATGTGAAAACTTAGACATTAAGAATATTATAGATAATTTTGTTAATATCAAAACTAGGAAATTTAAATTTTAATTAATAAAATGTTTTCAAGAACAAATGTGTAATTTAATTTCTTTCTTGTAAATTCTTTCCACGTGATTATGACAAAATAAAAATAAATAAATAAATTGTCATTTGTTTGGTGGTGCCCATTTCAGCTTTGCAGGCAGGCAGTGTTCAGCCTAGCGCTGGCTCTGCTGATCACCATGTAACACTAAAGGAAAGTATTAATAAATTGTATCTTTATTTCATCTTCTCAGTGAATATTCATGTTTACTTTGATGTATTGCTTGTGAGATTTTTTGTAATGTTATTTCTTTCACTGTATAGGTTGTAGTAGTTAGCATTCTATCAGGTTTAGTTTCATCACTATCTTGCCATAAATTTTGGAAGGGTCTATCCAGGATTTTCTCTTTGTTATTTCAAGTTTTCTTTTACCTCCTTATTCAAATACCTTAAAATTTTTGTGCTTGGTTTCTTCATTGTAAGATCTCTTTTCAATTTTGTTATGAGGTGATTTCTATGTTTCTTTTTCCTGGATGTTGTTTATGTTATTGCTCTTTTGTGCTTATAATTAATTTCCTGCTTCTAGTGATTTTGTACTTCTCTACTGTGTATATGATTCTTTTTTGTCTTTGATTATTGATTCAGTATTCTCTGTTCTCTCTATATATTTGTTCTCTGTTCCATGGCATTCTGTTGCTGCACTTATTAATATGGTTTTTAATTGTTCCATTCTATTTCTATATCATCATTTTCTTTTATTTGTTCTAGTTTGATTTATTCTTTGCAAAGTGAGGTAATTAATAATTTTGTCATGCAAAAGTTGAACTCTAAAAGATTCATTGGGATTTTTCTTTGCCTTGATTTGGTTTATTTTAAACCATCTTTGAGATGTATGTTAATGGAGTAAAAATGGAGTAAAACCAGGTTTAAAATTGCTTGGTAAACCTGGTTTTACTCCATTTTTTCCCAAGTGAGCAAACAGACAAGATGTCAAGTTTGTGCCTGCAATTGATGCAAGACTAGCTGATCCCACAGGTAGTGCAAGACCAAGGCAACTCGTGGTAAAGGTGGAGCAAGCTCTGATCACTAATCTTAATATTTGCCCTTAATGCCAAAACACATCTCCAAGAAGGGGATGTATGATGTTTTGTATTAAAGGCAAGGGGCCACTACCCAGACCGGTTTCGACCTTTATTGAGGTCTCATCAGTGGGAGTCAGGCTAGAAATACCAAGATTTAGTAATGCAGAGCTTATAAGTATTTTACCAAAACAAGTTACCATAAGGTGTTTTAACCTTATTAAATAAAAATCTCAGGAGGAGATCTAAATGTAGAAAGTATTTGAGATATTCTCAATTTTCCTTGAAAGAGATAATGATCTGATTCTATTTCTGCACCTCTGAATACCCTACTATCTAGTATCATGTTAGCTGTTTTCCTGTTAGCTATTATATAGTATATTATACTTTTCAGGTTTTCCATTGAAATCTGCTATTATTAAAATATAATCATTTGGATTTGTTATTTTTTTGTAAATCTGAACAGAATGCATTGTTATCTTCTTCTCTTCCTGCCTTTGGGACATAGCTCCAACAATGTCTGGAAGCCATGACTTATTTGCAATCTTATTTCTAGAATTCTCTTGTTCCATTATTTATGAAGTGTGATATCATTCTTAATTGATATATGAATAAAAACCATTACTCCTGTTTTTCTTTATTTCTGACTTCACTGTAATTATCTGTTTCATGTGAACTTTTTTCCTTTGTTTGTTTCTGTTATTACTACTAATGATCTTTCTTTCCATTAGAGCTTTATCAAGATCTTGGTATTTGTGATGAATACTTCTGCATTCAAAGTAGCAACATTCTAGATATTCTTGTTTATTTTCATCCCCCCCATTTTTCTTTATACCAGAATAATGTTAATGTTTTGGTGAATATTACATTGTGTATGTATACCATCTCTGTATTATGCCTGCTCTGCCACCTGTTTCAGTTTTTTTTTTTGACAAGTTTTATTCATAATTTGTCTCATGCCTCTTGCCTTATTGAATGAAGTTTACAATAATTGCATCCTATTATGCATTCCATGTTACTGACTACTGTGTGTGTGGGTGGGGGGGGTTGCAATAATAGGCATTAAATCTCATCTTTGATGTTTATGTTATTGCTTGCACTTTCTTGCCAGTTTTATGGGAAAAAGGAAGGCAAGCAAGTTTACAGGTGGTAAAACCTTTCTGCCTCCTTATGATACCAGCTAACTTACTTTTCATTGAAAAGTCCTTATGAATGTTCCTTATATCCTAGGTAGGATTTGAATTCAGGTTCTTTAATCAAATAAGGTGTTTTCACTGTTGACTGCATCACAAAGCCATTCATTTTACATATTAACAAGTTCCTCCTTTCCCATCCCACTACCCATATACGGTACTAAAGTACTATAGGTTGACCAGCCAACCTCTCGTATATGGGCCCAACATAAAAAAAAATAAAATAAAATAAAAATATACAAGAACAAAAAAAATATTTTCATAAACATTGCTAGAACATTGGTGAAATTGTACAAACACAGTGGATTATAGCACTAATGAGGAGGACCTTGGAAAATGGAAAATTGGAAAATTTTATCGAGAGGATAAGGATATATTAGAAACGCTCCATTTCACAGTCTCTTTCAGGTCTGTGGGATATGAGGACAGACTGAGGAAATACAATTTGCAGAGCCTTGTGAACAGAAAGAGAGAGATATGATTGAGATGTATAAATTGAAGAAAGAAGGGTTGTTACCAAATTAATGCAGAGGAGCTTTTTTATTATTATTATTATTATTATTATTACGGGTATCTCCATGGAGTCAGTAGACTCATCGCGGGAGACCCAAACTAGCAAAACAATATCTGTCATATCTCTTCTTGAATTCATTTACAGACAAAGAGCTCACAACTAAGTCAGGCAATGAATTCCACTCATTCACCACCCTCCAGGCAAAAAACCTTGTTCTGACACCTTTGTTAACCACACTCTTCTTTAATTTCCAGAGATGGCCTCTTGTTCTTCCATCACTATCACACAGCTGAAACATTTCCCCTGCATCAATCCTATAAAAACCTTTTAGTAATTTGAATGTTTCTATCATATCCCCTCTTCTTCGCCTATCAACCAATATCTGCAATCCACAAGCTCTCAGTCTATCAATGTAGGGAGCATTTTTTATATCACTCACCAACTTGGTCACTCTTCTCTGAACCCTCTCCACAGCCTCCTCATCTCCAAGGAATCCAGGTGACCAGACCTGAGCACAGTAATCCAAATGTGGAAGTATCAATGCTTTATAAAGGGGAATAATAACCTCTTTATCTCTGGATGTCAGTGTGTTCCTCAACAACCAAGTAATCCTATGTGCAATCTTGGACACCTTAGCAATGTGTCCTCTGAACTTCATCTCCCTATCTACCAATACCCCTAAGTCCCTAGCCTCATCAATCTCTTGGTGGAGTACCTTTCCATCGATGTAGTACACAGCTGGTAATCTTTTAATCCCAAAATGCATGACTTTACACTTTTCCACATTGAACTGACATCCATTTTCTTTTGCCCATTTTACCAGCTTATTTAAATCCTCCTGCAAACTTTCAACATCAGCTTGATTTTTTATTGCACTACACAACTTTGCATCATCAGCAAACAACTGAATATCTCCCTTTAAGCCATTTCCTATATCATTTATATACAAATTAAACAACATTGGCCCAAGCACAGAGCCCTGAGGCACACCACTGGTCACCTGCCTCATTCTGGACTCGGCTCCTCCATACACCACCTTATGGTATCTCTCCCTGAGCCATTCTCCTATCCATATCACCAATTTAATATCCATTCCCATCTGCTCCAATTTGCGTAACAGTGTTCTATGGGGTATCCTGTCAAAAGCCTTAGCAAAATCCAGAAGTACCACTGTGTAGCCAGTTCCTTTGTCCAACTCAGATGTTATTCTATTATGAATAGTTAATAGATTGCTAAGGCAGGATCTACCTTTAACAAAACCATGTTGGCCTCTATAGAGTATCATATCCTGATCCACCCATTCTTGAATTTTGTCTTTAACCAACTTTTCCAATACTTTTACCACTACTCCTGAGATGGTGATTGGTCTGTAATTCAATACCGCAGTTTTAGAGCCACCCTTATGCAAAGGAACCACTTTGCCTAACTTCCACTCCCTAGGGACCATACCAGAGTTCAACCTTAAATTAAATATCCAGGTAAGAGGGGTTGACAATTCATTTGCACATTCACGCAACACCCGAGCTGATATTCCATCTAAGCCTACCGCAGTGTTTGCATTTAAGTTTTGCAAAATATTTAATACCTCTGATTCTTTAGCTTCAATTCTCACATTTGGTATTGCTATAGGTGTAGAGATATCCTCACTTGGGTGATAGACTTTCGAGAAGTGATCACTCAGTAACTCGACTATTACATCTGATTTTGTCACTTCAATACCATCAGCACCCACTAAGGTTATCCTTCCGAAGTCATTCTTCCTCTTACTTGACACATAGCGGAAGAACTCTTTGGGATTACCCTTGATCTCTTTGGCTAAGGTCTTCTCATAATCTGATTTAGCTTTTCTTACTGTGCTGGTAACCTTCCTAGCTTGAGCCTTGTACTGCTCATGGGTGTCCTGATCGCCCTTCTCCTTGTAAATTCTCCATAACATTTTCTTTTTTTGTAGTTCAAGCTTGATACTACTGCTCATCCATCTAATGCCTGCCTTGTTTGACCTCCTGACCATGGGGACACAATCTGATATTGCTTTCCTCAGATACCCGCTGATTTTATCCCAAGCACTGCTAACATCTTTCCCTTGCAATATGTTCTGCCATGGGATGGCTGCAAGCTCACTCCGAAGCTTGTTATAATTGCCTAACCTGTAGTTCCGTACATACCCCTTCTTAATAGAAAAATCCACAGATTTTGCAACCTCCCAAGTCAATACCACATGATCGCTTTCACCAACTGGAGGTAACGAGAACACCTTACTTATGCATATAACCTCTGAACCAATAACCAGGTCCAACACTCTCACACCACGTGTCCCTTCAGTTACGTGCTGTTTCAAGTAATTATCTCGTAGAAGATGTATGAACTCCATTTTCTTTTTGCTACGTGATATTTCCTCCTTCCAATTGATATCACCATAATTAAAATCCCCCATAATAATCACTAAGCCTTCACTCATTGCACTAAGTTGCTGATGCATGAATTCAATATCTCCCCCCGTACTCCCTGGCCTATAGCAGCATCCAACTGTATATTTGGTTGCGTTGGTCACTATTTCGCACCAGACTGCCTCAAATGAACTCTCATTCACATGTCTATCATCATGATATACTACTTTCTTTGGCTGCAACACATCAGCTATCATCAACAGTACTCCTCCTCCTGTTCTATCTTCTCTATCCTCCCTGAAAATACTGTACCCATCACATTCAATTCCAGTGACCACATCTTCTGCTGACAGCCAAGTTTCACTAATGCCTACAACTTTGGTGAGATTTCACTGACTAATGCCAAAAATTCTTCTCTCTTATTTCGAATGCTTCTAGCATTGGTATACAAAAATTGCAGATTCCCTCTAGATCTTGTACTGGCTTTAGAACTGATATATAAGTCACTAACTACCGTAGTCCTATGTCGATTTTTATCCTCTCTCTTCTGCAATTTATTCTGCCTATAAGGATCAATAAATACACAATCAGTGCTAAAGTTTCTCTCTCTTACACTCAACCTTTTCAATATTAGTTTCCCTGCCCAATAACTTCAACCTGTTCAGAAAACAATAACTTCTTCAATCGCTTATGTCCTTCCATGTTAAGATGCAGTCCATCTCTAGCATACAACCGCCTTTTTCCTTCAAACACACTCCAAACATCAACAAACTCCAGACCTCTTTTTCTGCACATTCTTGCAATCATATCATTCATTATCATTGCTCGTCTACTTAACTCGTAATTGTCAAAACGAGGCAGCACACACACACTATTCTCCCATTGACCCTTTTCCTCTTCACAATATCTAATAATGTTCTTAAATCTTTTCCTACCCGATTTATACTACCTCTCAGGTCATTCGTACCCACCATAACTATCATCTTGTCTGTTTCATGCCCTCTCTTTATTGCTAAAGCCACTCTTTCTATTGTCCCATCAGCCAAGCACTCCTCATGCATACCACTCTCCATACCCTTAATCATAGAATCACCATATATTTTACCACTCATAACTTCATTCAAGTCCACACTCATGGACTCATTCTCTACACTACTATTCAGCATGACTCTCCCAGTTTCATTACTCAACTCTCTATTACTTACCCCCCCACTCTCACTACATCTCATTTCTTCTAGGCCACTTGTGGTTTTATTATGTTGACTCCCAATCACTCCCATACTATTTATTACTGAATCATTAACCAAAGACTCATAAAGACTTATAAAGTAAAGCAATGTTTCTTAAACTTTTTAAGACGCCAGAACCCTATATAAAAATATTTCTTTTTGCAGAACCCCTGTGAAAATTTTAATAAAAAATTATTGGGAAGGAATTATAACCATGAACCATTATTTTGTCCTACCTATTTAAAATATTTTAATTAAAAAGCATATGATACATAATATTACAAATAATAAAATAACATAACTGTTCTAGGAAGTCAATTTATTAAAAATTAGTATTTTCCCCATTCACTAAAGGTTTTTTTTTTTTTTTGGAAACTATATTTCATATAAGTTATGTCTTTATGCTCTGAGGAATCCTGCAAATTTTCACATAACTATAGGGTTGCATGGAACACAATTTAAAAAACATTAGAGAAGAAGACAAGAGTAGAACAAAAGATCATCCCTGGTAACTGTATAAGGAGGGTGTGAGCAAGGGAGTAAGGAACAGACTTTGCATGGAGAGTGGTTGATGAGTGGATTGCATTCGACTTTAGGATCTGTACTGAGGAAAACATTAATATTTTATTGTTAGCTAGAACATTAGATGGTGCTCTTTTGCTGATTTCTGGTTACTTTTTTGCATGGTAAAATAATCAATACAGATGAATTCGGTTCAATTACAAGTTACATGGGCATTAGTCATTAATATTGCTGATGTAAATTATTGTGATAATTGTGCTATCAATCATAAAAAATAACCAATTTCATGTCATATTGTGTTATTAAATCGTACATATCATAATTATGCTAATATCTACCAAATGATTATTCACATAATGGATTACATATATTAAACATAGTTTTGATATAGAACAGTTTCTCTATTTTGAGAACATTATGAGAACTTCAGCCCAACCACCAAGACAACCAAATTAACCCATTAGGACTAATTAACCCGTAAGCACCATTAGGACTTTAGGAACAATATTAGTTTCTTGCCTTCTTCCTCATTTGCTTTTGTTAGTGCCTGCATGCACATACCATATTTTTATGTTCCTGAAGATGGCAACGTGACGTTGCCGAAATATTGAAGTTATTCATTAAAGTTGCCTTTAATTAATATCCTTTATAGGCGTTGTTAATTCCGTAAGCTAATTACCAGTTATGTATGACCAACATATAAGCCTTGCTACTAGAAACAGTTTCTCTGTTTTTATCATTACTCTTCTGAAGTTTCAGAGTATTGTATTCCTGCATGTCCTCTCCATGATAAAGATAAGTCTTAAATGTAATTTAATATTGTATAATTTATTTCTTGGTTGGTTGACTATCAAACATGTGAAAGCTATATGAGCATGATAGTATGTATTTATTCATTTATAAAATCCCAAACTCTTAAAAATTTATCTTTATAATTCAACTTTTTTTTTTTTTTTATCCTCTAGACGTGGGGCGTAGCTGCATTTTATTAACTATTGGTGGAAAGAACATTATGCTGGACTGTGGTATGCATATGGGCTATGTCGATGAGGTATTTCTTTCTTTCTTTTTTTTTTTTTTTTAACTAACTTGTATTTCAGTTGTCTTTGAAATTTAAAATGCTGTTTTTAAAGATAAAATCACATAACATACAAAATTCATATTATTTAGAGAAAGTAGCATGTCACTGTGAGCCTTAAAGTTTTTTAAAATTTTCTGTTCTCCCCCATCTTTGTTACATTAGTTAAATGCAGAAATTTTCTTTGATTTGCAATTACTTCATAATATAGATATTGAAAAAAATTGATTTGGTATATAATAGAATGCTGTCGGACCTTTGGTTATGGCTTTTAATAAAGGTTGGTTTCTTTATGCATGTGTTGTGTATGTAGAGATAAATCTAAGGAAAATCTAAAACCTAAAATAAACATTTAGTGATTGAGGCATACACATTGTCTTTCATCATAGTATATTTAAGAAATGTAATATAATAAAAGACAATGTATGGTCCATTCTGAGAATCTGCTCTTTTAATTATAGTAAATCAGAAGCAGGAGAAAAAAAATTACTTACTCCTCACACCCTTCTCTACATCTTTATACAACTTCCAGGGATGGTCTCTCATTCTTCCCATCTTAACATTCACTCTTGCATCATATATAGTTTAAGGAAATTAACAATCTATTTGTTAATTTTCTTAACAAATTATTTACTTATTATTCTATATTTTGCCAAAGTCAAATCATCATCATCAGGGATTAATGCACTTGTATTAGACACGCGCATGCAGGCACACTTCAGTAACAAAGTTGAAAAAACCGGAGAGATACAGGAAGATCTAAAGTCTTACAATTAGGCCGCCTATTGGCTTGGGTTGGGTGTTCTTGGTTGTTGGAGGAGATGTTAGCTGTCCTACCAATTTGTCCATAATAAGAAAGGTTATAGCTGCAGGTTATCTAGTAAACTCCAGGTAAATCCAGAGGTTGTAGTTGGTATTTGGTCGTCACAAGATTGTGGTTTATTGATATCTTGGCCACCTTTTCTGAGACACCATGGATATAGGGGATGGTGATAGATTTGCTGTAATCTGTGTTAGGGAGGGCGGAAGGATGGTGTAGGTACATGGTGTTAAAATTCTTTGTATTTGTTGAGAAGTGTAGCCATTGGCCAAAAACTTTTTTGTGTGGATGAGTTCTATGTTGAGTGCATTGTTATCTGAGCAAATTAATTTTGCCTGGTGGACTAGGATGTTAATAGTTCTAAATTGATGGGGGTGGGGGTGATGCGACTGTTGATGGATGTATCTACCTGTGTGTGTGGGGGGGGGGGGGTGGAGGGTTCTGTAGACTGTGAAGGTCAGGGATTCATTTGGTTATCTTGTAACTAGGGTGTCTAGGAAGGGCAGAGTATTGTTACTATTTCTGTCATGAATTGGATCCTTGGATGTTGGCTATTGGCTATTCAAATGGAAAAGGAAAGTGTGTAAGGTGTCCGTCCCGGCCATGTGGCCAAATTGCAAACACATAGTCTACAGTGTAGCCAAATAGTGGGTTTAAGAAGGGGAAAGAATTTAGGACATTCTTTTCAAATGTCCCCATGAAAAAGTTAGCCTTGTGTGTGTGTGGAGGTGTCCATAGCTCTTTAAGTGGGGGACATTTGTGAATAAGGAGAAGACATTGAAACTGACCATTAAGTCAGTGTGGCAGAGTGTGAGGTCTTGTATACTGACTTAAAATGGGCTGAGTTTTTGATATGTGATGAAGTATTGCCAGTAGTACAGGAAAGCACTTTGGCTGAATGTTTAGCTAGTTTGTAGGTAGGTGATTATATCATCTACAACTGGTCTTAGAGGTACATCCTCTTTATGGATTTTTGAAAGTCCATAAATATGGAGAGGAGGTCTGGAATTGTAAGGTTTTAGTTTGTTGGTTATGTCTGCTGGTCAGGAAGTAACTTTTTTTAGTAGTCTATGGATGGTTGTAATCTATGTGTGGATGGGATCATAATTTAATAGGAAGTGGATCAGTCTTCAAGAAGGGTGGTCTTTTTTTTAATATAATCCATATGGTTTAAAATGACAGTAGCATTACCCTTGTCTGCTTTCAGGATTAATATTTTTTTGTTATTTCTTACATGCAGAAGGGCTTTTGTGTTCTCTGTTGGGCAGGTTGCTTGCATGAGGTTTCACCTGTGATAGCACATTAGCTACATCAAACCTAATGTTGTTGGCCTCACTGGCAGTAAGGTTGTTGTAAATTCTATGCTTGATCTGAATCATGAAATTTTTGGCTGATACTTGTCTAGGTGTGATGCTGTGGCTGAGTGCGTTGATAGCGGCTGCTTCAAGGATGGCAGTGGATAGATTAACTACATTGTTTTCTAGCAATCTTGGAGACAGTGACTTTTTTGTTAAATTTTCAAACTTTTGACATGTTGACTTTGCCCTAGTCGTGAATGCATTCGAGAAGTCTAAGAGGATCGTCCAAATGTTTGCATTCAGCATTGCAGAGTGCTCCTCTTGAAGCATATGAATAGCTTCGTTGGTGTCGGCAAGCACTGAGCACGTCATGCCAATTTGCTCTCATAGTAGGGCAAGCTAGCGTGCTTATAAATGTGGCGTGCCTTGTTGGAATGGAAACAGCATTTTAATTTAACACAATCGGGAATGACTTATTATCCCTACACCGTTTAAGGAAGGCTAGCCTGTTGAGTTCTCTCGCTAGTTTCAGTTTTAATTTACTGAACTTGTGGGCCTTGCATGCAGCTATATCTCTGTGGATGATTTAATCTTAATTTAGGCTTATGCGTTGATTCTCCAGCATTTTATATAGTTTAAGGAATTAACAATGTATTTGTTAAAATAAAAAACTTTTATTATTAAAAGACCAGAAGATAAATGATAAAATATACAAAG
Source organism: Typopeltis vanoorti (assembly GCF_054136105.1). Lineage (NCBI taxonomy): Eukaryota > Metazoa > Arthropoda > Arachnida > Uropygi > Thelyphonidae > Typopeltis > Typopeltis vanoorti. Next base: position 37,607,242 of record NC_143561.1, on the reverse strand, counting down.
AGCCAACAAGTTTCACTAGCCACTGTCTGGCATTTTCAAGGCTGAACTGGTGTGAAAACAAATGCATTGAGTTACATTTCAAACACACACTTCAGTAACTGTTAGGCCGTTACATTTTGTTCCTTCTGCTTGAAGGCGTGCATGTGTTCGAAAGCTTCAGTCAGATTCCGGTACATGACCACGTGTTTTGTAGTTATTTGCATATTGTAATTCTGTCGAACTGAGAGAGATGATGAGATTTTTCCATATGTCTTTAAGAACAATGCCCTGATTTCTACTTAAATTATTGCCTGTGCGTAATACCACAGCTGCTTCTTTTAAAGTTCTGTATCTGTAGTCATTCTCGATGTAAGGCATAGAACTGTTTTTCCAATCTATAACATGATTTGATGTTGAGTAATGATGTGCTAAACCAGATGTGATGATTCTATTATGATTGACATCCCCCACATGTTCCTTCTGTCTTATTTCAAAACTTCTAGAAATCTGACCAATATAAGAAAGGCCACACGTGCTTGGAATTTCATACACTCCAGAGGTACCTCATCTTTAGGTGATCCTAAGATATGTCTGATCATGGTAGTTGGTTTAAAAACCACTCTGATGTTATGAGCTTTTAACATTCTCGCCAATTTTGTGGAAACTGAATTAATATATGGAATGACAACTGTGGACACATATTGGGGTACTGTAACACGTTGTTGGTGGTTGTCTTTAAATAGCCATTTGTTTAAAATGTTAGAAGGGTATCCATTAAGAGATAGAGTGTTCGCTATTAGTGACAGTTCTCTCTGCACATCTGTTTCTTTTGAAATAGACTAATATAATAGAATCATCACATCTGGTTTAGCACATCATTTCTCAACATCAAATCACGTTATAGATTGGAAAAACAGTTCTATGCCTTACATCGAGAATGACTACAGATACAGAACTTTAAAAGAAGCAGCTGTGGTATTACACACAGGCAATAATTTAAATAGAAATCAGGGCATTGTTCTTAAAGACATATGGAAAAATCTCATCATCTCTCTCAGTTCAACAGAATTACAATATGCAAATAACTACAAAACACATGGTCATGTACCGGAAGATCATCACCTACCTACTAGCAAAGCATCTGGCAAAATTAATGAAAGGAACAATTAGACACACAGAGACCTACATTTAAAACTCTCAACATTTTGTAGAAAAAATCAAGAGTATTAAAATATCAGAAACGGACATTATGGCTAGTCTTGATGTAGTGTCCTTATTCACTAATGTACCGATCGTCGAGGTGGTTAACATTCTGAAAGATCTTTTCCCTCAAGACATCACACAGCTGTTTCATCATTGCCTGAAATCAAATTTCTTCAAATTTAACAACATTGTATACAAACAATTGGAAGGTCTAGCCATGGGTAGTCCTCTGTCACCACCATGTGCGGACCTTTTTATGGAAAAACTTGAAAAGGATATTCTTTCCAACCATTGTACCAAAACCTTCAATTTGGTGGAGATATGTCGATGACGTGTTCATCATCTGGAAAGACACCATGGAAAACCTTCTCGTGTTTCTGAACAAAATCAGCTCACTACACAATAAGATCAAATTCACTATAGAACTAGAGAAGAACAAAGAACTTCCTTTTCTTGACATCCTAATGAAGAAAGAAGATAATTTCCAACTGTCCATTTACAGGAAACCCACAGATATTGGTAGATACCTACATTATTCGTTCAACCATCATAGATCACAAAAACACAGCATCATTCACATGCTCCGTAATAGAGCCTTAAGGTCTATTTCAAAAGAAACAGATGTGCAGAGAGAACTGTCACTAATAGCGAACACTCTATCTCTTAATGGATACCCTTCTAACATTTTAAACAAATGGCTATTTAAAGACAACCACCAACAACGTGTTACAGTACCCCAATATGTGTCCACAGCTGTCATTCCATATATTAATTCAGTTTCCACAAAATTGGCGAGAATGTTAAAAGCTCATAACATCAGAGTGGTTTTTAAACCAACTATCATGATCAGACATATCTTAGGATCACCTAAAGATGAGATACCTTTCTTCAAATGTCCTGGAGTGTATGAAATTCCATGCACGTGTGGCCTTTCTTATATTGGTCAGACTTCTAGAAGTTTTGAAATAAGACAGAAGGAACATGTGGGGGATGTCAATCATAATAGAATCATCACATCTGGTTTAGCACATCATTTCTCAACATCAAACCACATTATAGATTGGAAAAACAGTTCTATGCCTTACATCGAGAATGACTACAGATACAGAACTTTAAAAGAAGCAGCTGTGGTATTACGCACAGGCAATAATTTAAGTAGAAATCAGGGCATTGTTCTTAAAGACATATGGAAAAATCTCATCATCTCTCTCAGTTTGACAGAATTACAATATGCAAATAACTACAAGACACGTGGTCATGTACCGGAATCTGACTGAAGCTTTCAAACACATGCACGCCTTCAAACAGAAGGAACAAAATGTAACGGCCTAACAGTTACTAAAGTGTATGTTTGAAATGTAACGCAATGCATTTGTTTTCACACCAGTTCAGCCTTGAAAATGTTAGACAGTGGCTAGTGAAACTTGTTGGCTCTTTGTATATTTTATCATTTATCTTCTGGTCTTTTAATAATAAAAGTTATTTATTTTAATACATCAGACCAAATATATACAATTTAATGTATTTGTTAATAAATAAAAGTATTTACTTATTATTCTACATTTCACCAAAACACTAGGATAACATTCACTATTTTTATAATTCTTTCTGTATTAATCTGATAGAATTCCTTAACTAACTGGAAGTTCCCTATCATATATATCCTCTTATCTACCAACCTCTGTAATCCATATTCCCTCAAACGCTCTTAACAACCACCACTCCAGAGTTCTTATATCACTCTGTTCTTTAATCTTTGGTCCCTTTCCAGTGTTTCCACATCACAATGAAAACTAGGTGACCAAATTTGAGCATAATAGTCGATATGTAATCTGACCACCTCCTTATCCCTACATGTGAGTGTACTTTTTTATCATAGCAGCAATTTGATGTGCATTCTTTGCAGCACTTACGATGTGCTTTTGGAACTTCAGTTCGCTGTCTGCCATCACTCCAAGATCTCAAATGTCATCCACTTCCTGAAGTACAGCTCTACCAATACAGTACATAGCATTTTCTCTATCCCAAAGTGTAATACTTTGCATTCATTAATATTAAAACTGCAACCTCACTCATTTGTCCAAGCTAAAAGTCTATTCAAATCTTACTGTAGTGAATTAACATAAGTACTACTCCTGATAATTTCATCTAACTTTACATCATCAGCAAACATTTGAAGATTCCCAGTCAATCCACATGAAATATCATTAACAAATAAGTTAAACAATAATGGCCCAAGAACAGAACCCCAATGCACTCCACTGGTCACTTTCTTTTATATGTATCCAGCAATTTTCTCATTCAGTATCCCATATCTGCCTTATTGGGAAAGGATTACCTGATCATCAGCAAAAAGAAGAGAATGTAAGACTTGTTCCAATCTTTATAGCAGATCTAGATCCTTAGTGCATTCTTCTCAAAAATTAGGCATCATCCACCCCTTAAAGAATAGAGTAGTTTCTAACATACAAAATGATGACTGACTCAAAAAAGAACTCTAGACTAATTTTTTGTTCTCAATGGGTATTCCAAGAAAACAGTTAAGATTTTATTTTTGTACCCTACCACTCCCAGTAACCAGAATATCGAATACAGAGATTCTATCATAGTACCATATAATGGAAGTCTGTTGATTAAAATACCATCTCTTTTCAAAGATCACAGTATTATATGTTTAAACCAATTCGGGCTGTTCACAACCTTCTGAGGTCTCATAAAGATAGTGTGCCTTTCTGCAAATAACTAGAAGTATATAGCATTCCATGCTTGTGTAGTTTAGCCTATATAGAACAGACAGGCTGTGGATTTTAGGTCAGAAAGAAGGAACATGTTGCAGATGTTGACCATTAAAGAAAAGACAGATCTAGTTGGTCAATAATACTTATAATACCAACCATGCAGTTAATTGGAGCTTTTCAGCTATATAGAAAATATATAGAAAACTTATGTAATATTAAGAGCTATATAAGGATTTTAGAAAATCCTAAATATTAATACATAATTTTTTTTATGTAAAAGCCTAGAGAAAATATAGGTTTATTTTTCTTATTTTTAAATTGATCTTGTAAGTGTTATTTCAGATCTCTCTCTCTATCTTTTATTTGTAGCGAAGGTTTCCTGATTTTTCTTATGTTAATCAGGAAGGCGGCCTGACAGAGTATTTAGACTGTTTGATTATCAGGTTAGTTATTTTTAGTGCTAAAGATCAAACTGTTTATGTCATCAATATTAGATGCATCATTATCAAAATTTAAATAAACAGAATAGGATGCAATCTTTTTCTTACAGTCATTTTCACTTGGATCACTGTGGAGCTCTTCCTTATATGACAGAAATGGTTGGCTATAATGGGCCTATTTACATGACTCATCCAACTAAAGCCATTTGTCCTATTTTACTGGTGAGGAAATTTTATGTATGTATATATATTACCTTCTTCAGCATGTATAGTGCACTGTGAGATCTGAAATAGGCGACTTCAAATTTTACATGACATCACCATTCCAGAATCTAACAATTAACAAAAAACATACATGCATACTCATCTTTTAGTGCAATGTAAATATGTTTTCTTTTTGTAACAACATCTTGTATAATAAACTGTGAATTTTGTGAATTTTAAATTAATGTATCTAAATGTCTAGCATGAATGTGAGTCAGCAAAAGGGCAAATAAGAGAGAAATTATTAGTGAAATATTGTAAATGAAAGAATGTGTATTATTCAGCAACATAGGGCAAAGATCGCCCTAATATCGTAAAAGCAGCATAAGCACCCGTGGGCATCACATCTAAGAAGGCATCATGATGCATAAGTTCCCGGAAACAAGAAGTCCCGTATGTTGATCAGTGAAGTCACCCAGCCGGAGACCAAGGGGTGAGACGATAAGAGAAATTCAAACTCAGAAAGGTGGCGCTCTAGGAGTGCGAATAAAACCCATGACACGGAAATAAATCATCCCCGTTTTTTCTTGTTCCTGGATTTCTCTCCATGTGTGCTCCAAGAGTTCTTCGCAGTTCAGCTCTCATTTTTGAGGGCTGACTTACGATAGGATCTGGCATGACACTGCAGTAGATTTTCGGCAAGATTAACCACAGGCCACGATGAGAAGATCATCGACATAAAACCTTAGCAAAGAGATAGCGCCCAGCCCAGGCGAGCACATGTAACCCACATGGCGATAAGATCGAGACAACCAGAATTGAAACAAAGAAGGAAGGACGGAAGAAAACCGATAAAGAATAGATAAGTACTCTCATTTGTTCTAGCCCCTTTTGAGAATTGACTAACAGTGTTAAGATAATGCAACCTAAAATTTGTAATGAAAGAAAGAGTGAAGAATTAAGATCTATGTAAATGACTATGTTTTTGAAGTGAACTTTAAGGACTTTCAGTTAGATAGAGATTCTGTCGTATTTAATCCGAGAGAGATTATAAAATGATAAAATGCCTTAATGTCCAAATGAGCTGTAATTATGAATGTATTATATGTTGAGTTAATGAATTTGCTAATATTTTGAAGTCAATGCATAATTGTTTTTAAGAGTGAGAGAGTGAATGAATGGTAGAAGTTTAACATTGATTTGATAACCATTTTAACTTGTATGGCATTATTTATTGAGTTTAATAAATGTTTTGATTCCTTACTTACATGTGTTTCTGATCATGATGACTGACCCTGACCCTTCATAAAACATCGAACCTGAGAATGTGTGCGTGCGTGCGGGAATACCCCAATTGAAAGTAGTAGGGCACAACTGCAAAAAAAAAAAAAATAAGCCAGAGAGCCCAAGTTTCTAAGAATTTAATGTACATTGTTAGTGGCACCTGATATTCTATGATTACCCTAAAGGCTGAGTTTATCTCTAACCTTAAGTTCCAGGCTGGTGCAGAAAAAAAATAAATTTGCCTGAGTGACCAGGATAACTCATAGAATTCAGGGAACAGATAATTTCTGGTGGTCCTTAAAAGTTAAGTTACGTAAGAAAAGGCATAAGAGAAGCGAGACATAAGATTAATATTAATGAAGATTACATGACAATGGTGCAACCTACTTAACAAAGAGGTACATACGATAGAACTTGATATAGCGACTGAAATAAGAAAGGATAAAGTTGAATAAATTGCCTCGATATATCAATATCAGAGATATATGGTTGCAACAGCACTAATATTGGGTTGGCAAATAAGTTCGTTCTGTTTATGCGTTAGTACAAGTTTATGCCACTTTGCCTGTTGCTATTGTTGCCTTTCAACGTTATTGCGCAACAGCGTCCTTTCAATGCTATTGCGCAGTTGAAAGGCGACATTTCACATAACCTTTCAGTGAATTTTCGTTTGGCCTACTTCAGTTGCGTGTGTGTAACATATTTTTAGAAATGGAAGGAGATAACATACACTACCGGCATATTTTGCTTTTTTATTTCAAAAAAGGCAAACAAGCTGCGGAGGCCCATAAAAAAATATGCAGCGTATATGGGGATGGTGCCTTAACAGAACGCTTATGTGAAAAGTGGTTTACCCAATTCCGTTCTGGAGATTTCGACATCAGTGATGTGCTGGTCACCCTACCGAGGTTGATTCGAGTTTTGTGAAGGATATCGTCTACAAAAATCCATTGCAAATACTGTGGGAGATTGCTGCAGTACTGAACATATCCCATACAAGCATTGAAAACCATTTGCACAAGCTGGGATATGTTTTAAAACTCAATGTTTGGGGTGCTGCATGAATTGACTGAGGCCAGTATGACTCAAATCATCCAAATCAAACCACTCCAAATCATCTATTGCTATTTGTTCATAATGATGTAATTATGCATTCCACTCTGAAAAACCGCAAACTTATTTGCCAACCCAATACTAAGTTTAAAGTTAAATGCAGAATTACATCATTATGAACACATGGCAACAGATGATTTGGAAATGTGTTCTTGCCAAATTATTATGTCATCTGTTGTTCTTTATGGCATATTTGACTTATTTATTTACTTATGAAAACATTTAATTACAACTTTTTTTTAAACAATTCTGCTTATATAGATAACATCAGCCAGATCGCAAGTTCCAGAAATGCAAATATCAGTCTTGAATTTTTTTTTAATAAACTTTCAGCAGTGTTTGTTCTTTGGAAGAACAAACATATTACACTGTATTATTTAAACATATTTACAAAGACTTGTGTTATTGGCAATTATTCATTTTAATTATTTAACTGACAATATATTTGAATGAGGAAGGACGTGGGCATCTGGAGAGATTGCTGTTCTGAACGAGTCAGTGTGTCCCAGGGAGGATGATAGCAGGGGTGGCCTCTTGTGGGAATGGATACTTGGGAGAAGGGAGACGATGTCAGGTAACACTGAGCCCAGTGGAGTCTAGAAGGGATAATGCCGGGTATAGAAACAGTGGCATTTATATGCTTTATACTAATGCCAGGAGTATCCGGAATAAGGGAGAGGAATTGGTGGCGCAGATAGCATCAGCCTGGCCAAAAATTATTGGGATCACTGAGACGTGGTTGACAGAAGGGGATATAATAACAGGAATAGAAGTCGCTGGGTATAGCATTTTTCGTCAGGATAGGAGGGGAAAGCGTGGGGGTGGGGTACTGCTTATGATAATTGATGACCTATGTCCTCTAAGAGTGGAGGCTTTGGAAGGAAGTGAGACAAATGATTTTGAGAGCATATGGTGTGAGGTAGAGGTAGGCAAGACATGATATTTAGTGGGGTGTTGCTACAGACTCAGGAGCACGGAGGACGGGGACCAGGAGATGTTTAGACAACTAAGTTTGGCAAGTGCAAGAAGAATGATTGTTACGGGAGATTTTAACTACAGTAGTATAAATTGGAGAGAGGAAGATGCATGTAGCAATAATGGAATGGAATTTCTAGAATTCTTGAGGGACAAATGTCTTAGGCAACATGTAACAGAGGGAACAAGAGGTTCAAGAGTTTTAGATTTGGTTATAGCATCAGAAGAGTTGATAATAACTGAGATGACATCTCTCCCACCAGTTGGAGAGAGTGACCATATGGTTTTGACTTGGAAAATGAATAGACATGCAGGAGTATCAAAGAGACAGGAACTTATGTGGAATTATAATGCAGGTGATTATAATAGTCTTAGACGTCAACTTCGGGAAGTTTATGGAGGGAGGAATTGGAAGGCCGGGATATCATTAGTGCGTGGGAAATTGTGAAAGAATATTTGTTAGCAGCAATGGTAAATTGTATACCACGAGTGAAGAAGAGGACACAATTTGGAGTACAGTGGATGACAAACAATATTAAACAGGAATTGCATGTGAAAAAGAGGCTACGGAAGTAGCCTCTTTTTCACATGCAATTCCTTCACCTGGCTCACCTGCCTTCACCTGGCTAAGGAGACAGGTGAAGAGAAGATGCATGAAGAGTATAAGACATAGGCCAGAAGAGTGACTAGTGTGGTAAGGAAAGCGAAACTGGAATATGAGAGGAGATTGGCCCTAAGATCCAAAGAAAATCCTAGGGAATTTTTTAGCTATGCAGCCAGTAGGAGGAGAAATGACTGTGGAATGATATTGTGGGATAAAAATGGGAATAGAGTGACTGATGCAGAGGACATAGTGGAATTGTTCAATGAACACTTTATTGGAGTATTTCATCCTGGAGGAGTCAGTTTTAATGCTAGAGGGATAGGGCAGGTTCAAGGTTTAGAGGTACAGGAGGAGGGTGTGTTTCAGATACTTTTTGAGAGAACGTGCTAGGGAACTGACAGTGCCTTTAACCTGGCTTTTCAATGAAAGTCTGGCTTCGGCAAAGGTGCCCAGGGAATGGAAGGAAGGTAAGATAGTGCCATTGCATAAGGGTGGTAACAGACTGGAAGTGTCTAATTATAGACCAGTCTGTGTGTCATCAGTAGTTGTTAAGATCTTGGAGAAAGTAGTGAGGGACCGTATACAGCACTGGGCAGATGAGGGTAATGTTATCTGTGAGAATCAACATGGATTTGTGAGAGGGTGCTCTTGTTTTAGCAATATGCTAGCCTTTTATAATAAAGTTACAAGAACATTAGATGAGGGAAAGGCATATACTGCAATTTTCTTAGACTTAGCAAAGGCATTTGACAGGGTGCCACATGATAAGCCGATATTTAAGTTGCAACACATGGGTCTGGATGTCAGATTGGTCAACTGGATTCAGGATTGGCTGTCTGATAGGTATCAGAGAGTTGTGTATGGAGGAGCAGTTTCAAGGAGACAGAAGGTTACAAGTGGGGTCCCACAGGGCTCAGTACTAGGACCTATATTGTTTAACCTTTATATCAATGACATTGCAAGGGGATGGTCAGTTGTTTGCGAATGGTGCAAAGCTGGGAAGGATTATTAGTAATAGTGCAGATGTGGTAGCCCTGCAAGAGGATTTGAATAAGCTAGATAGATGGGCAAATGAATGGGGATGTCAGTTTAATGCAGCAAAGTGTAAGGTCTTGAGGTTTGGGAAACATCGATGGGATGCTGCATACTCTATGGGAGGAAGTTGGGGAGACAAGAGATCTGGGGTTGATGATTGATAGAAACCTGAAGTTTAGAGGACATATTGCAAAGGTGGTGAAGGTAACACAGAGGATTGCTGCAATTATGAGAAGGACACTGACTTGCAGAGATAAGAGGGTTATCATTCCGTTGTATAAGTCTCTGATCAGACCACACTTGGACTATTGTTCTCAGATTTGGTCTCCAGGATTTGAAGGGGATAAATTAACTGTGGAAAGGATACAAAGACAGATGACAAAGATGGTTTCAGGACTGTACAAGGATAGTTATGAGGATCGGCTGAGGGAATGTGGACTGCAGAGTTTGGCGGATAGAAGAAGGAGAGGTGATATGATTGAGACTTTTAAACTGTTGAGAGGTGGTTACAGGGTTGACACTGGGGAGTTCTTTCACTTGGTTGAACAGCAAGAAGGAGTGATGACAAGAGGCCATCCCTGGAAGTTATGAAAGGAAACTGTGAGCAAGAGGGTGAGGAGTAGTTTCTTTGCATGGAGGGTGGTTGAGCCATGGAATGCGTTGCCTGATAGAGTGGTGGGGGCGAGAACGCTCAATGAGTTTAAGGAGTGGTATGATAGACTTTGTGTTTCTTAGGGGGAACCTCCCCTCGATGAATCTTGACAGACTTTATGTTCTTAGGAAGGACCTCCCATGATGAGTCTTTTGACTCCATGGAGGCCTGAATAATAATAATACTACAAGAACAAAATGAATAAGATAATTTATTAGCTTGTATTGTATTTACGAATTGAAGTTTTGAGGTTCCATATATTGGGAAGAATGAGATAATTTAATATAGTTAGGTTACAGCCTGTTAATGGTTTTTCTGGGCTGCAAGAACTATAACCTTTTTTTTAAATTTGTACCACTTTCTTTTGTGTGATATTTTTAAATCATTATCAGCTAGTAATGCCTTTGTTCCATGACAAGTGTTTATTGTGCTCCAAGAATGCTGGTTTGAAAATCCAACAAAATATCAGCAGTTTAATCATCATTCATCCATCCATCCACCTATGCTTGTGCATAGGTTCAAAACTATACTAAGTGTGTTTTCAAAACTAAATTTAATCGAATAGGATTCCTAGTTCTCATTCCTGTTGCCCAGTAATTACATGTTTTTTTTTGCTGCTTCCTTGTAAGACTGGCTAATGTACCTTCATTTGAAATCCCCTATAAAGGTTCTTTGCATAGACTTTTCCAACCAAAGAGGATTGTTTATATCAGTTCAACTACAGTGGCTTTAACAGCTTGATAAATTGTGTATTGATTTTTTTTTTTTTTGTGGAATCCATGTTGTTTGTCAATATCAATACTATTGAATGTTATGTTTATTTTCGTTATTTAACTAAACTTCTTCAAGAGTTTGCAGTGATCTAGTAGTGAAACTTTCTACATGGAACATAAGTAAATGTAAAAAAAAAAAAAATGTCATGAATCCAACCTAAACAAGTTATGTTTGCCATGTAGACATTTATCCTTACACAGTTTTTCTGCTATCAGTCCTCCACAATAAAATGGTTTTCCTGTTTCAAAAATGGGGATATGTCAGTTGAAGACCACCTATGTTTTGGCTGACCTTCAATAATCAGAAATGATGAAAAGATCGAAAAGGTTTGCCAAGCAATCAATGAAGATTGTTGAAAGACCATTGAGCAAGTTTCTAAAGAGACACATTTGTCATGAAGTTCGTGTCAGCAAATTTTAACAGAAAATTTGCAAATGAAACATGTCCACTACATTTGTGCCTCGTTTGCTCAGGATAAAAAAAAAAAAAAAATGTGTGAATGTTTGCTGCAGTTTAAGGGAACAAGTTCTTAATGACCAGAACTAGTTGTCACCAGGGATGAATTTTGGTGTCTACGGTTATGATCCATAAGTAAAGCATCAAGCCAATTGAAACATGCAAATTCACTAAGACCCAAGAAGGCACGTCAAGTTTGATCAGACATCGAGACAATGTTGATTTGTTTTTTTTTATGTGAATGGAATTGTACATAAAAAAATTTGTTCCCCCTGGACAGAGAGTGAACCAACATTTTTATCTCAATGTTTTGAGAAGAATGTGTGATACTGTGTGACGAAAATGGCCAGAAATGTGGAGTAGCAGAGATTGGCTGCTGCACCATGACAACGTCCCATCCCACACAGCCTTATCTGTCCAACAGTCCTTGACAAAAAACAGCATGGTGGTTGTTCCCCACCCTCCCTACTTGCCTGATCTCTCTCCACGTGACTTTTTTTTTTATTCCTACAGATAAAGAAAACCATGAAAGGGCAGCAATTCGTTGATGTAGTTGAAGTTAAAGAAAAGTCGCTGGAGTCCATAAACAGTATTCCGGTTGAACAGTTCCAGAACGGTTTCCAGCATTTTAAAAAATCATTGGGACAAGTGCATTGATTCACATGGAAAGTACTTTGAAGGAGACTAGAATATGGTATTATAAACTTTAATAAAAATTAAAAAAAAAAAAATTCTGGTTATTTTTGGATACCCCCCCCCCCCCTCATACAATAACTTTGATGTTTATGAGCAAAAAATTTTGATTGATTTTAGTATACTGATTTCAGAAATATCAGTTTCCTTTTGTAACACACAGTTTCTGCAGATATGATTATCTTTGGTGGAGCATAACTTATTATCCCAAATTATTATTGTTTGTGGGGGACCAAATATTATTTTTCAAGCCACTTCAAGTCTCTAGTAAGCAGAATATAATTTGGCCTTGGGTGATGAAAATTGCCTTCCACCATAAGAGTTTCACAAACACCATTGCTATAGTGGAAATTCAAATCCACATTCTGTTGTCGATTGGAGACTAGAGATGTTTATCCACTTAGCCATCTAGACTTGCAAGGCTAACAGAAGCAGTCAGAATGTTTTTCATAAATTAACACACCAGAAAATGCTCAGTGTCTTACTTTAATATCTGTAAGGAATTTAGGTCTGTTGAAGCTGGGGATTGAATTTTCTCACTTTCAAGGACCATATCTTTACATTGTAAATAGAATAACTGCATGTGAAGAGATCTTCCTCTCCACGTGCGGAGATAGTGGTCTAGAGCCTTCAGAGGAAGTCCCTAGACCACCATCAGCATCAAATTCCTGATATGTATCCTTGGGGGAAGGCATACAGGATATTAGAAATAATATCCGTAACATGAATAATTGCACAAAAAAATTGTATTATTTTGAAAAACCCGGGTTTTTCAAAAAGTTCACATACCCCTTGCTTTACCAATATTTCTCCCACATCTCTCTACCCCCCTACATTTCCAACCTCCCCCCTTCCTTTCAATCATACTTCCTTCCTTTAACAGCAAATGAATGCATATCACCACATGCCAAGATGCTGCTGAATAAGGACAGCCAGCAACATCCTACAAATGGTATGTCCGAATTATTCCTCATATATATTCTTCATATTTACCTGTCTATATAAAACATTCAGCAATGCCATAAACTTTGAGTAAAAAGCCAATGATATAAAAAAGGGGACTCCTAAACAAAAATAGGTTCGATAGCCATAAAAATAATATTTTGAAAGTTTATTTTTCACTTGGTTGACTATAATAAATTTAGTTTAATCTTTTATCCAAGTGTGAGCAAACTAAGTTTGTGCCTGAAAGTATCTTCAGGACTGGGGTAAGGTGGTACAACACCAGGCAACTCGTTGCAAAGGTGGAGCAAGCTGACATCACTCCTATCTCAGTATCTCCCATAATGCAAAACACATCTCCTTGCAGATATGTATAATGTTATGTATTAAGGGAAGGGCCACTACCCAGACTAGTTTCGACCTTTATTGAGGTCTCTTCAGTGGGAGCCAGGCCCGAGTGGAGATACCAGGCAGAAGCATTAGCAAGGTCATCTCTACCTATAGGAGTTGCCAAATGGTGTGCCACCTTTTTATTAAATTACTCTGGATTTAGAGAAAGACGTTGAAAGTTTATTTTTCACATTTTTCTCTAAATCCAGAGTAATTTAATAAAAAGGTGGCACACTGTTTGACAACTCCTATAGGTAAAGATGACCTGCCACTACTTCTACCTGGTATCTCCACCTCTGGGCCTGGCTCCCTCTGAAGAGACCTCAATAAAGATCGAAACTAGCCTGGGTAGTGGCCCTTCCCTTAATGCATAACATTATACATATCCGCAAGGAGATGTGTTTTGCATTATGGGAGATACTGAGATAGCAGTGATGTTAGCTTGCTCCACCTTTGCAACGAGTTGCTCGGTGTTGTACCACCTTACCCCAGTCCTGAAGATACTTTCAGGCGCAAACTTTGTTTGCTCACACTTGGATAAAGGATTAAACTAAATTTATTAAAAATAATATTTATTTTGTATGTTCTTATCAAAGTCTTTCTAGGACGTTTGTTTAGCTAGTTTTACACAGTGCTTTGCTTTCTTACATTTTTCTCTGTATTCTCTCAGAACACAAGCTGACTTATTGCCAGAAATTTTTTTATAAGTTTTCCTCTTTTCCTTGACTGCCTCTTTAACTTCTAGAGTCCACCATGGAATTCTGATCTTTCTATCCTTGCAGACAAGCTCACCACTTGCCTCTCTGGTTGAATCAATCAGTCAGTGCTTTCTTCAGAGTTTGCCACTGAATCTTGAGGGTTTGGTTCTTATTATGTGATCCTTGTTTTCAAACTTTTCATTTTTTTCCTTAATGATGTTTCTGTATTTGAATGTACAGTTCAACTCTGAAAGCTGCTCAACTTTGATTTGTTTTATAACTTAAAGTTATAAAAGAAATTCTCTTTTCACTTTTATCCTGCTCAAAACTAAATGGTGATCACTTCCAATTTCAAATCCTCTGTTCACACTAGTTCAGGACACAAGTCCTGAACCAGTGTGAAGATATCACTATCAACAATAATCAATGAGACTTTTTCTTATTTCTTGCATCTTCTTTCCAGGTGAATTTGTGCACATCATTTGGAACTCAGTGTTAGTTATAACTACTCCATGTCATGAACAGAAATTCAATCATTATTATCGGCTTTGTTCTTTTCTCCAAATTTTCTGAAAATATCTCTCTGTCTGGTAATCGTTTCCTGCTCTGCTGTTTAGATTTCCTACAAGAACTAACTTTTCATTTTTTAGTTGTGTCAGCTACCTTCCTTAAATGCCTTGAAATAATCCTCAACTTTTTCCCTAGTAGAACCTTTTGTGGGTTCATAGGCACAAATTATTGTCTAGTTTCCCATTCTGATATTTGCCTGCATCACTCTACTTGATACTGTCTGCAATGCAAAAAAGATTAGCTCATATTTATTGTCAAATGCTCTAGCTACCCCTTCTTTTTCCTTATCATCATTGCCTGAATATAACATCTTGTGTTTATGGCTCAGAAAAATCTTACCTGTTTTTATCTTCTTTGTTTCAGTAATGTGTATCATATCAATCTGGTACTTATCCACTTCTTCTTCCAGTTCTATTTCTTTTCCATTGATGCTTTTTATGTTGATGGTGCCAATCTTGAACACTGCTGATGTTGAGTTGGGATTCACTCCAATAGCTGAATTTTTGCTATTCTGCCTGGTTTCCTGATGAAAACAGTGGGGCCTTGTTTAACTGAATGATGCCCCACTTGGTATGAAATTCTATAATATTTCACCATTTTGGATTTTGATTTATGTCAAATAAGAACACAATATCTTCAACTAAATCCCAAATTGCCAGCCCATCCTTGTTCATTCAGTATCCAAATGGATATCTACTAACAGGGTGCACCACCAGAATCTGAGGATTGGGAATTAGATCAGAAGACCTGGTTGGTTCTCTCTTAAAAGATGATGTGAAGGTTTCCTCCCCGTTATCCAGATTTGTTCTGTAAGCAACCCAGCCATAGATCATAATGGCTTATATTTTGTTCCTGAATAATGTTTTTCATTTGGTATAAAAGTAGATATATCAGAATTCCAAAAACTTTTGGATCACTCCTGTATCTATTCTTCAGCAACTAGAATAGACCATTATTAGGAAAAATTGAAGTGGTGAACAGCCACTTTTGTTATTTCCATCATTTTAATTTTTTGCTGATAACGTTTCTCAGAACTTGAATGAACTTTTTTATGTAAGGTTTTTTTTTTTTTTTTTGGATATTTAAGTAGCAGATTGTGAATGCTATGTTGCATACAGTATTGATGGAACTGGGCTGCAGGAAAGTGACGAGTCCAGGAATTTGAGGGTGATTGTGGATAAGGCATATTGCTAAAGCTGGCTGAGATAGTTCATCTGATTGTTTGGATATGGAAGAACACACTGACAAGCAGGGATAGGGAAATTATTATCCCTCTTCATTATGCTTTAATAAAGCCATATTGGGACTACTGCACACAGATATGGTGCAGTAGTCCATACTGCACAGATATCACAAATCCACTTCCTCATCCCCTAGATTCCTTGGGGATGAGGAAGTGGATTTGTGACAGGTCAATAGAATGTTCCCATAAGATAGATTTCAGAATCTGTAGATTGCAGAAGTTTGATATGTGGAAAAAGGGAATTAAAACTATAAGTTACTGAAAAGGTTTTATAGGATTGTAGCAGAGGAAATTTTTCAGCACTTGACCAGAGTGGTGGGGGGGGGGAGGAACAAGGGATCATTTCTGGAAATTCTGTTAGAGTGGTTAGCAAGTGCATGGGAACTATTGTTTAGCATAGAGGGGTGGTAAATGAGTAGAATTGTCATAGGTGGTTGTAAATGCTTTGTCTGTAGATTAGTCAATGTGAGTAATAGTTAGTGTGGGCCTATTGCACTGAATCTTTGACTCCATGAAGATGCCTGAGAAAATAATAATAAGAATGCTTGGAAGTTTTTCACATCTCTTCAGATTTTAATTAGTAGTTAAAAATTCAGGTGGAATTTTTTAGATTTTAAGAGATATGAGATTGTACATGTGTGTATGTGTATATATTTCTTTCCTGCCAAATTTTTATTATGTACATTTCAAAATCATAGTTATGATATGTTATTCTTCAGAAAATGTAATGCAAAAGAAACAGAATTATTCTAGTAAATTTGATAAGTGTTTTAATTTTTTTCCCTCTGGTATATAATAAAATAACTGAATCCTTTGGCCAGCATTTTTTTAGAAATGGAGCTTCACTTAATTTACGGTATTAAGGAAGAATAATAAGAAGAATATAACAGTTCTCCAAAATTGAATCATATCATACATCATCAGCTGTTCAAATTAATGTGTTCACATCGGGTGATCATCACCCTATCTATCTATTGGGACAAGAGAAAACACTATGCCCCATGGAAATTTCATGCTTGAGTTTCATTGGATGAACTACATATTCTGACATTTGTTTTTGAATATATTAGAAAACAATAATGAAGGAGAATGTGGATAGAAATATTTTCATTAGTGGCAAACAAATTATTAATAATTAATGTTTGAGATATTATGTGTGTCCTATAAGTTGCTGAGTGGAGCAAATAGCATGTGATCCTATAAATTCTAGAGATGCATGAGTGAATTTATGATGCCATAATTAAAAAAGAAACTGAGAGCGAAAGAGTTTTTTTGCAAAGTATGAATTACTGACCAATAATAAGCATCCGTTGTATACATTTGGAAGTTCAGTAAATAACTATAGGGAGGGACTAATTGAATGAACTATTAATGTTGATCAGGTGATTCATTTAGATGTGGCAGGAATATATGTTGGTTGATGGAGCAGCAAATCATCTTGTCAAATTTGTTTGCTTGTTATGTGTATTTATTTTTGTTTTGTTTTATGTATATTTTGCTTGGTTTTCTAAGAATTTTCTTTTGTTTAGTGAGAATCAGTAAACATTTTACACAGTAATATGATACATAAATTTCTGATTATTTTTATTTATTTTTTTTGTCAGTAGCTCTTCTTTCTCATTAATAACAGATACCTCACATATGCTAGTATTTTGTCGTAGATCAACCACTTCTTATAATGCATAGAAGTATACATTTTTATTCAGGAATAGATACATTTTTGCTACATCTGTTTCTGAAGACCCTGGAATAAGAATGTTCTATACTGTGAAAAACATTCCAACCTTAACACTATACTGCAGAAGCAAAAAAAGCAGGTAGTCGTATTGTAAAACAAGTATTGTATCACTAAATACAGCATGGAAGCTTTTGCAATCTATGACCTATATTTAGCAACAGTTGGTATAATTAGAGACCACTGGAATGTGTTTTTCATCATGACACTTCATGATGAAAATCAATCCCCTCTAAAAACTCTATGCTATATGCATGTGAGAAAAACAGATTTATTGTAGTACTATACATAGCAGCAACCTAAACGCTTTTGTCCTAACATCCTCTTTAAAATTTTCAGTTCCATAAAATTGTGTTCTGTAAAATATATAACTTAAAATCAGTTCAAATTGCATTTGAGATATTCATTATTGCCAAGACACTTCATAAATGCTAATTTTACAAATAAAATTCTACAATAAAAGTTGCAACTAATATGCTTTTAAGCTTTGTGAAAATATGACCTCCCGACATGAAATACTTATGCTAAAGCTATTTTCTGCCAGCAGTTTACACACGTGCATGGCAGGAATATGTTAAACTTGCCAATAAATTATATTCTTGTTTAATACTTTAGTCAAGTAAGCAAACAAATTTTGTGCATTAAATATTTTTACAATTGGGCTGCTTGTATATAGAGGCTAATGACTTCACATCAGTTTCCTTAGTATCTCATAATGCAAAGCTCACCTCCTCTTTCAGATGTGTATATAATGCTATGCATTATGGGAAGGGCAACTACCCAGATTCAAATAATCTGACAAATGCTCAGCAGTTAGTATTTATCCTTTGAAGTTATCTCTGGTATGCATATATTTCTAGTAAGTAATGTTAACTTAAGAAATGCTGTATATGAAATAATTATTAAATATATATATATTTCAGATGTTAATTTCCATTTTGCCATTGATCACTGGATCATTAAAAAATGAAGTAAACTAGTAACAAGTAATACTGTGAGGGAACATATTGATTTGAAAAAAGAAATGAGAATGGAAGAATATAATGCCAAAATTTCAAGACGGGAGCTGAAGTAAATGAAAAGTCAGATGTGTTTACTGTGCAAAAAAAAAAAAAAAAAGTTTCAATGAGAAAGTGTGGACAGTTTGAAGAAGCATTTTGCAAAATTCACAGTGAATTTGGCAACAAATTTTCAGTTTATAGCTCTAGTTGTATTAGTAAAATTCCTGTATTAAATCAAAATTTCATGATCAGAAGAGCAGCTTGAAACAGTTTTCTTCATCAAATGAGCATTGGTGACATTAATTACTTATAAAGCAGCCTGCATTTAGGTTGAATGAAGAAACCATTTTCTGATACTGAGATTTAATCTGAATTATTTTAATTTGAATGAAAATTTTGATCACAGTGATGGAATTATTGGAAAGCATAAAAGAGCATTTTGCTTGATCAACTAAAACTTTGGTTTTTGCTAGTGTTGGACAAGTCAACTGATCTTACTGACATGGTGTAGTTAATCTTTTGGGTTTGGTATGTGCTCCTAGTTCTTTAAATTCACGAAGAAATCTTTTGTATTGTGGTGACTAAATAAACTCCAATTTTTTGGTAGTTTCAAGAAAGTGTCACATGGATCTGAAAAAACTACCTTCTGTTACAACATATGGTGCACCCTTTATGATTGGAAAGTAAATTGGGATTTGGTTCTCTTTTGAAGTAGCATTTGAATGAGAATTATGTGAAAAATGTGTTGTCCTCTTTCTATTGCATTTTGCATCAGAAGAATTTGTGTGGTCAAATTCCCAGAACTGACACATTAAATTTTGATAGATATGGTTGTGAAAATCATGAATTACATCCTAAGTGGAAGTTCTCTTATTCGTTGACAGTTTGCTGAGAATGCAGTGACTGTGATTTTAATGATCGTACTGACTTTGTGAATGAGATGGCCTGAGCAGAAGAAAAGTATTGGAATAATTTACCTCTTTGCTTTTTCAAATTCAAGATTTTCCTTGTGAAACAGCAGATCAAAAATTTTTCTGACATTGAGATTTCATGGCCTATAAAGGAGATCAGTACTTTCCTCATCAGGGGTACTGTTGATCTCTTTTATAGTTTTTTTTTGTGTGTGTGTGTGTTTGTGTGTTGTCATGAATTATCTCTTATAGTTGGTGACGTGGTATTTATTTATTTATTTGTTTTATATTTGCAGGAAGATTATCGTAAGATCAGTGTTGAAAAAAAAGGAGAAACAAATTTTTTTACTTCACAGATGATCAAAGATTGTATGAAGAAAGTGGTGGCAGTTAATCTTCACCAGACTGTTCAGGTTAGACTAATTAAAATTTTCTAATCTTATCATCATCACTGATCTCCCATATAGTCTTATGTTGCTGTGGGAAGTATACTCTAGATGCCCTGTTTACATTCATATAGTGGTAGATATATTGAATTTCATTTAGCTAATCCAAGGAAAAACATATTCTTACTTCTTTGCTTACTGGCATGCTTTTATAGTCCAGCTGAATGATGTCACGATTTGTCTTTAGTTGGAAAGATCTGTTTAAGAAACTTTTATAATGCTGTTTTTTAGTTGGAGATGATTTAACTGGTCTCTTAGAGAGAGAGAGATGGCAGAATTATCTCCTGGAAGCTTTAGGTTTTCATTCTACAAAACCATAATTCCAACCAATTCAGTCTCTTTAGTAACCATAAATAACCATCTCTTATTTCTTTCCCAGGTCATGGTATCAGAAATATCCTTTGTATCTAATTTATATCAGTCCATTTTCCTGATTTTGGCAGGAAACCTATTTTTATTTTTCCAGCTCTTTCTAAGGT
This sequence comes from Typopeltis vanoorti, assembly GCF_054136105.1. NCBI lineage: Eukaryota > Metazoa > Arthropoda > Arachnida > Uropygi > Thelyphonidae > Typopeltis > Typopeltis vanoorti. The sequence continues at coordinate 37,586,677 of NC_143561.1, read as the reverse complement.
CAATCTACTGCTTTTTCATGTTTTGGTTAAAAAGATTGAAATTACAGCTAAGCTATTAAATTAATCTTGGCAAAACTTCTGTAAGTCCTTATTAAGTTTGTGGAATATCAAATTTTTTATGACAGCTGATGATGACACTTTACATGGGATATATCCAACTTGCGCATTCTTTATGCTCAGATTTTTTGTTCATGCACCTCCATATTCAGGTTTCATCCTATTAGTGCCTAAATTCAAGTTCAGATTCAGATATCTCCTGTTCCCTTTATGTTCATAGGCTAATTTGTTTCTTTGTAGGAGGAAAAACTCTTCTATCCTTTGTATGAAACTAACTCATCTTTCATGGAAAGAAGCTTTTTTATTGTAAATGCTATTCATGGTAGAAGAGCTCCCAGGTTATTATTATTGCTGGCCCTTTTCATTTGTTCTTGTTTGCTTATTTTTCTTTTCATATTCTTTGCTGTATTTCTCCTGAGTTTATTTTATTTATTATTATCCTGGTGTGCATACACTGCTTTGTCTCCTATTTTGGTGCTCCTAGATGGTTCACTCAAGATCATTTGGTGAGTGTATTATCTTCAAAGGTCAACAGTGTTATGGTGTTCTGCTTCTGCGTAGAGAGGCTTCACGGCTCATCATATTGCTGATATGTGTATTGTGGCCAAATAACTCTGGCATCTCACCTTCAAGGCATATTATTGCATGTTAGATAGCAGTATTGGCTCATAGGTAGAGGGGAAGCTCTGGCATGGAATTTTAATTCCCTTTTTATGAATCCTCCCCCTTCAATTTCTTTTGCTTTTCTCAACCACCTCTACTAGAAATCATTCAAATTTTCAATATCCAAAGAAAAAAAAACATAACTACTGATGGATATTGTTATATTTCCAAAGCCAGATCTGGATTCAAAAATTTAATTAGTTATTGTCTGACTACTGATTGGGCATCATCTTGGAAAAAATGGTCAAATCACATAATTTATGGTTTCTGAAAGAGCAAAAACTTTTTTTTTTTTACCAAGGCACAGTCAAGCTTCCATAAAAATAATTTTACATTAGATAATTTCATTAGATTTGCAATGTCATTCAGAGATGCTTTTCTAAAAAAGTGACCATTTAGCATCCATTTTTTTTGACCTGGAAAAAGCATACAACATAATTTTGAAGGGTTAGTATACTATAAAAGACCCGCACGGTTTTGGTCTTAGAGAGTACTGCCCTCTTTTTATTAAAGATAGAGGCACCCTCCTTGACAAAAGAGGGTGCCTCTGTTAACTGACAAAGTTAACTCCATAACAGAATGGCTTCCTCCAAATGTGATCTGTGGCTCTCTATGACAACTATGATTTGGTTGTTCATGCTATATTGAGAGTCATAGAAAGATAGCTGCATTAAGCCATTAAACATCTTTTTCTTCAATGCTTGCAAATAGGTTTAGATTTCTACTGTAAGACTTGCTGTTAATGTCTTCTACATCCTAACTCAGAATTAAGACCAGGACAAATAATTGCAATCCAAAGAACTTTGTAACAGAGGCAAAGCTCTTTTAGATTCATCATTATATTCCTGATATGTAATATTGGGATGGGAGTAGAGGATAATTACATGATTATGTAGAAGATACTACATATTCACATATCATGATTGCTATCAACAATTTTCTTCCAAATTAATCTGTTATTTGTCAACACTCCAATATTATCAGATCTTACACTTCTGTCTTCAAAGGCACATCTTACTGTATCAATCTACCAAAGCCTTGGTCTTTCTCTGGTCCTTTTTCCATCATCCATGCTAAAAAAGACGTCTTTTACTAACCTTTCCACACCCATTCTGTTTAAGTGACCATACCTCAAATGTCATCATTTTTAATATAATACTGCCATTAATGCCACCTGTTTGCTCTCCTCTTCTTTCTTAGCACTCATATCTGTGGTCTCCAATCTGTCGTCAGGGTCTGTTGTAGGACATCTTCATCATTCGGAATCACAAAAAAGAGGAACTAATAGATTATCTAAACAAAATTAATTGCTTCCACAAAACTATCAAGTTCACATTGGAACTAGAAAAAGATAATAAACTTCCATTCCTAGATGTCCTTATTAAGAAACAAACTGATAATAGCATCAACCTGTCAGTATATAGAAAACCTACTAACACTGGACACTACCTCCATTTCGACTCGTCTCACCACATATCCCAGAAACTCAGCATTATCGATATGCTCAAAAAAAGAGCTATACAGTGTACCACAGACCCCAATGACTTACAAGAAGAATTAATAAAAATATCCAGAGATCTATCCTTCAATGGCTACCTTACAAGAATCATCAACAAGATTCTCTTTAGTGACATACCGCAAAGACCACGAGATGAAACCCAATACATCTGCTCTATAACAATTCTATTTGTTAGTACCATATCCAAAAAATTAGCTCTAAAACCATATAATATCAGAGTAACCTTCAAACCTGTTGAGACCATTCAAAAGTTTATAAGATGACCGAAAGATAGCCATCCTTTCTACAAATACTCTGGAGTTTATAGCATACCCTGTTCATGCGGTATTAATTACATCGGACAGACATCTAAAAGTTTTGAAACAAGAAAGAAAGAACACATAGGCTATGTAAGGAACAACAGACAGGATATATATCAGGCCTTTCTTCCCACTTCGCCTCTACCAACCGTAATATTGAATGGGATATGAGCCATATGCCCTACATAGAAGAGAACTACCATTCCAGAACATTTAAAGAAGCTGCTACAGTCGCCTGTTCAACAGGTAACTTAACTAAGAATCAAGGCTTAATCTTACCAGATATATGGAAAACTCTAATCAGATCATTTAACCAAAAAGAAATAAACTTTCATGAAAATTACAATAAATTTCTCAACAAATAAAACGTTGTACTTGTGACACATGTATTATATCATTGTATCACGCACAGTGATAACTTCATATAATTTTTAGAATTGTCGGTTAGTTTCCTAGTTTTTGTTACTTTCTATTGCTTACCAGTGTATCCTTTGAAAATCCTGACAGATATCAGTCAGTGAAACGTCAGATATTAAACTATTATTTACTTGACTAACATACAGAATTAAGTCTTTAATTTATTAATACTAGTGGTCAAGAAAAAGGTCATAATAGTCTTTCTTTTTTGAATTTACTATGGTGGAGGATGGTGGTTTTTTCCTATGATGTCCTGTTGGTTGTATATGATGGTCTGCAAGGCCAGATTGGCCATTGTCGTGATTGCAGATGTATGATTTGTGTTCTTCTAAGTGGATTGTTACTGATCCACCTGTCTGTCCAAAGTAAGCCAGCTTGCAGGAACGGGGTACTTTATATACTCCAGGCACTGAGATAGGAGAGAGCTGATCTTTGGTAGAATGGATATAGGTAGCAAATTTACAGTGGGACTTAAATGCTGTGTGGAGGTAGTACTTTTTTAAGGACCTGACTATTTTTTCTGATGTGCCACAGATGCAGGGTATGGTGATGGCATTTATGAAATCCTTCTGAAGAGATGGTTGGGGAATGGGGGAGGACCTGATTATTTTTTTAAAGGGCAGTTCCACTGGTACAAAGGTTGTGCACTCTCTTGCTTAGAGTTTTAATAATGCCATATTGTTGAGAGGGGTGGGGGTGGTGGGAGAGTTTGTGAAATGTATCTGCCTGTGTGAGTAGGTTTTCTATATACAGTAAAGAAAAGATTACCATTAGGAAGGCGTGTTACTAAAGTGTCTAAGAAGGGTAAACTATTGTTATTTTCCTTTTCAGTCGTAAAGTGTTTTCTTGGATGTAGGCTGAAATGGCAAGAAATTATATTCTTGGTTTCATCCTTTATCCAAGTGTAAGCAAACAAAGTTTGCACGTGAAGTAACTTCACAACAGGGCTACTTGTATATAGAGGCTAATGACTTCACATCAATTCCCTTAGTATATCCCATAATGCAATGCACATATCCTTACGGGGCATGTATAATGCTATGCATTATGGGAAGGGCCCCTACCCAGACCCAGAAGTGCCCTAATCATGAAGTGACTTCATGTGCAAACTTTATTTGCTTACACTTGTAAAGGATGAAACCAAGATTATAATTTCTTGCCATCTTTAATTTATAGTATAACCAAGTGAAAAAACTTTCAATATTTCTAATTCAGAGTATTTTAGTAATAAGGTGTGACACTTTTTTGACTACTTGTATATGGAAATATGACTTCTGCATTACTTCAACCTTGGTATCACTTTAGGTTCTGGCTCCCACTGATGAGACCTCTATAAAGGTCGAAACTGGTCTGGGTAGTGGCCCTTCCCATAATACATAGCAATACACATGCCCATAAGGATATGTGCATTGCATTATGGGATACTAAGGCAATTGATGTGAAGTCATTGGTCTATATACAAGTAGTTTAGTCGTGCAGACTGTTTGCTTACACTTGGATAAAGGATGAAACCAAGAATATAATTTCTTGTCATCTTTAATTTAATGAACATAATGTTTGTAAGTTGAATGTTCATAATATAAATATTTGTTTTTCATAAAGTAATAATATATCATTATTGAATTTGTTAATGCATTTTGAAATAAATTAACTTTATACAAAGATAGTAAAAATGCATAATTCAAAAATAATTACAGTCAAACTTGGTTATAACAAGTATCATTGGGACAAAGTTTTGTTATAATCATTATTCACTATATCAGTGATGATTTAAATCTACCTCCTATTTTTTGTTATTCTCAATAACTAAAAAAAAAAAAAATAGATAAAAAAACAACAAAAGAAGTATTAAAGAGAAAAAAAAATTATCATCATCATCATCATCACATCAAATTCCTGCCATGTACCCTCAGGGGGTGTACAGGATATGATAGTACTACATGAAAAATTTAGATCATTACTAACTTCCTATCTACAATTTTCCTCCAAATCAATCTGTTACTTGTCAAGACTCCGACATTATCAGATCTTATATTTCTACCAGCTAAGGCACATTGTACCGTATCAATCCACCTATATCTTGGTCTTCCTCTGGGTCATTTTCCTGCCAACCTGGCAGAGAACACTTGTTTTGCTAATCTTTCCAAGATCATTCTGTTTAAGTGACCATACCACCTGAGATTAGCTCTGCTAACACATTCCTGGATGCTGACAATATCAAGTTCTTTACTAAAATCCTCGTTTTTAATATGATATTGCCATTGATGCCACCTGTTCACACCTCTAATCTTTTTCAGGACTCTCATATCTGCGGTCTCTAGACTTTGGTCAAGTGTTTTATTTCTGACCCAGTTCTCAGATCCATAAGTTAAAATTGGCTTGAATACTGTTTTGTTTACAGCTAATTTAGTGTTCCAACTAATTTCTCTCTTATTCCATATGAATTTATTCAATTGACTTCCTACCATACCAGCTTTGTTGCATATTTAATTTACCATCTTCAGTAAAAATCATGCCTAAGTAGCTGAAATGTTTTACTTGTTCCACAGGTTCCCCATTCACAACGCAGTTGACATTTTCAATGATATTTTCATTGTCTTTGTCTTTTTATTGCCGATCTTCATACCATATCTATTACAGCAGTTATTCAATTTAGTCAGGGAATCTTGCAGACTTGTAGCAGATTTATTTAAAAGTATAACATCGTCCGCATAAAGCAAAGAGCTGACATTAATATCTCCAATTTTGATATCATGTTTAATACTACTTTCCTTCATAATGTGATCCATATAGATAATGAATAACAGAGGGAATAATGTACATCCTTGTCTCACTCCAGATTTAACATTAAACCACCTTCCTGTACTTCCTTCAATTCTAACTGCTGACTTACAACTCAAATACAGACTAAGTATTGCTTGATATAATGCCCCATTGACACCATGTAACTGTAGCATATTGAATAGCTTCTCTCTTGGCACCTTGTCATATGCCTTTTCCAGATTGACAAAACTTAAATACAGATCTTTGTTATATTCCCATGATTTCTCCACTATTTGTCATAAAGTGAAGATTTGATCCTGACAGCCTCTATTTGGGCTGAATCCAGCTTGTTCTTCACGAAGCTTTTCTTCCACAATTCTTCTCAACCGTTTCTCAAGTATACTGGCATAAATCTTACAGGAACACTCAGTAGGGAAATACCTCTGTAATTCTCACATTCAGTTTTATTTCCCTTTTTATATATGGGTACTATGAGAGCTCTACTCCAGTCATCGGGAATTCGTTCCTCTGTCCGGGCCTTCTGAACTATGCAGTGAAAACACCGTAAGACTTTTATACCACTATACTTCAGCATTTCTGGTCGAATATCATCTACTCCTGCTGCCTTTCCACATTTCAAGCCTTTGATGGCTTTTTCTACTTCAAGGATGGATATGTATTCTTGACTGTATGCCCGTTGAGCGTTTTTTTACCACTGTACTATCACTACTTGTTTCATTTAGCAATTTTTCAAAGTAATAGTTCTATACTTCAAAAATATCTTTTTCTCCAGTTTTAATGTCACTTTATCATCTCTAACTCCTTTTACATTTCCTCCATTTCTAAGCTTCTTCAACAACTTCCAGAATATTTTGCCACCTTCTTGATATTTATTTTCTATGTTCTTGCCAAAGTCCTCCCATGACTTTTGTTTAGCTACTTTTAGAAAGTGTTTAGCTTTCTTACATTTGTCTCTGTATTCTCTAGGAGCACAAGCTAATTTATTTGCCAGGAACTTTTGATATGCTTTCTTCTCTTCCTTCACCACCTCTTTAACCTTTAACTTCCTGTGTCCACCATGGAGTTCTGATTTTTCTATCCTTGCAGACAACCTCACCACATGCCTCTCTGACTGAATCAATCAGGAATTTCTTCATGGCTTGCCACTGAATCTATAAGGTTTGGTTCCTGTTCTCAAACTCTTTCATTTTTTCTTCAATAATCTTTGTGTATTTTATTCTACAATTCACATCTGTGAGCTGCTCAACTTTTATTCGCTTTAAAACTTTCTTACATGTCATTTTTTTTTCAGTATGAAATTCAATTTTATCCTGCTCAAGACTAAATAATGATCACTTCCAATTTCAAATCCTCTGTACACTCTGGAGAAAACATCACTATCAACAATAACATAGTCAATGAGAGTTTTCTTATTCATTGCCTCTTCTCTTCATGTGGATTTTTGCACATTTTTATGTTGGAACATGGTGTTAGTAATAACCAGTCCATGTCCCGAGCAGAAATCCAACAGGTATTTGCCATTATTATTAGCTTTGCTCTTTTCTCCAAATTTTCCCAAAATATTTTTGTATGTCTGACAATCCTTTACTACTCTGCTATTTAGATCCTCAGCAAGAACCAACTTTTCCTTTTTCATTGTGTCAGTTTCTTTCTCTAAAGACTCAAAAAATTTCTCTACCTCTACCTTAGTAGAGCCTTCTGTGGGATAGGCACAAATAAGTCTCATTGTCCAGTTCCCCATTCTGATATTTGCCCACATCACTCTACTTGAGACTGCCTGCCATTCAAGAAGATTAGCCTCGTATTTAGTGTTGAATACTATGGCTATTCCTTCTTTTCCTTGATTGTCATTGCCTGAATATAACATTTTGTATTTATTGCTCAGAAAGATCTCACCAGTTTTTGTCTTTTTTGTTTCAGTCACTCCTATTATGTCGATCTGGTACTTATCTAATTCTTCAGCTAGCTCCATTTCTTTGCCATTCAGGCTTCTTATGTTGATATTACCGATCTTTAACTCCAGTGATGTTGAGTTGGGGGTTTGTTTTCAGATTTGTTCCAGTAGCTGACTTTTTGCTGTTCGCCCTGGTTCCCTGGCGAAAACAATGGGGACCTTGTTTAAACAGGCGACACCCCAGCCGGCATGAAATTTTGTCATGTTGTACCATCAATTTGAATTTTGGTTTAACCAACAGGAATAATTTGGTCGGCTAAATCCCAAATTGCCAGCCCATCCTCGTTCGTTCAGTATCCAGGTAGATACCCAACAGGGTGCACCACAAGAAGGTGAGGATTGGACATTAGGTCAGAAGCCCTTGTCAGTTCTCTGCATTCCTTTAAAGGCTATGTGAGGTCTCCTCTCAGTTATACAGCTTTGACCCTTAAGCACCCCAAAATATAATTATGTATTTAGATATTATTTATATGAATATGCTTGTGTACAGTACACTTAATATTAAACACAGTTTATTTGTCTATAACTTTAAAACCATATACTTAATGTTAAACACAGTTTATTTCTCCATAATAAAAAACAGTGCTAATTAATAATAAACACAATTTTAATTATCCAGCCAACCATTGTAACATACAGAATTGTTGTGTCCACTTTGCATAGCAAATTTTCTGCTTGAGCCTTCAAGATCGAATGTCTATTGAGATTTCAGCACGTTGTATAATGAACCATTGAAGCAATTGAAAGTGTGAGCTTATATATAATGATGAAGCTCACACTTTCTAAAGTTGAAACTTATTCAACATATTTCACACCACATTCTAACTAAGGAATAATTTTTGACTTTTTTGTGAACCGAGAGACTCTTTCAGTAGACATGTATCTGATGGAAGGTTGCATTTTTAACTGATTTTACAGTTGTGGAAGTATTTGGGTAAAGTGATGAAGGAGGGCTGGATGCTATACACTTGAGAGGTCCATAGAGTGGTGGATGGTTCCAGAGGGCAAGATTAGGTTATAAACTATCCCGTAATCTGATGTAGGTAGTCATAAAAGATTTGTAACTCCTTTCATTTTTGTCTATTCCAAGAACTATTCAAGCAATTATGTTTGCTTAACTACTGAAATTTGTGGAGCATATCCATGTGGTATACTCATTATAAAAGGAAGCATTTGTATGGGAATGTGCATAAATTAAAATCATTATGGCCATGATCCCATTACTTCTATGATTGTTACACAAAGTTCCACTGTACTTTATTCTAAAAAAACTTTATTGTAAAAATATATAATTTGAAAAGAAAGTTTATTCTAAAAAGAGTTCAGTGTTTTAAATGTATACAGCATTATTTTCTGCTGCACTGAACTGGGGTACAGATTATCAGATCCAGTATATTCTACTGACATTGTCCCTTGTGCTGAATTAATTTTGCAAAAAAATTATAAATAAAATCGATTAAAATTCTTACTGAAGTAAAAAGTCCGGACTGCATCATCATCATCATCATCATACATTCTTGATATACACTTGTTCACTCGCAAAAATGGCAATAATAGTGTTTTATAAAATTTGCATAATCACGGGGTGTCCACTTGATTATGCAAATTACACGCATTAATTTATGTAGAAATTAATCAAAATATATAAAGAGCACTATTATTTATAACACAGTTATTACTAAGCCTACCAAGTGCCAGGGTATGAAAATCCTAAAAATTTAGCATGGAATGATATTTTTCAAAACAGGGCTGTACACAGAGTCCAGTGTCACATTTGGTGCACATATAGGCTCTCACGACGCTTCTTCTGTTCAAGAGTGGTTTTGGAACAGACATAACAAACTCAAGTTGAATTCTTCTTCTCAGTAGAAGGTACAAGAGAAGGGAAATGCCTTTCTTTGAGATTCAGTGGTTGATCCCCAGGTGATTTATGTCCTTTCAACCTCCCTGTTGTTCTGGGGATATGGTACTTTTGAATTATTTCCCTGATAAGCATGAGTTAGTAGTCTGCTAAGTTTGTGTTTTTTTCCAAATTTTACTTTATAGAGACAGTGGGAATTTAGTAAGGTCATATCAAGATGGTGAGAAAAATAGTTTTTTTGTACCACTTCATAGTTTTTCCTCATACACTCAATAGAAGTGACCATCATATCTGTCAATAATGATGGTCAACATGGGTCAGCACCCATGTTGACATTGTAATTCACCACACAATGTGGTTTCACAATGTTCTCTCCTGTCTGTCGATCTTTTTTGTCCATCTGTGTAACATCATTTTCATGCAATGTTGTCAGCATAGAAATTTCTCTCCTGTCAAGCCACCTTATTGCAAGAATATTGTCTGTATGTTTTGCTTCTATTTGTCCCTTATTTAGTTTCTGTGAAAATTTAGGCATTCCCATTCTATTTTTCCTGACTGTATCACATGCATTGGTCTTGTTTTTATATAACCAGTCGAAAAGTAGAGGGCTGGAATACCAGTTGTCAATCCAAGTGTGTGATCCCTATGTAAATATTTCATCATAAGTGTCTTCTCAACTGCACCCGACACACCAAGGTCATGCTCAGGGAAGATGTCTGTGTCTTTCCCAGTGTACACTATGAAATATGTGATGAAACCTGTTTCACAGTCACAGATGAGAAATAGTTTTATTCCAAATCGACTTCTTTTTGAAGGAATGTACTGGAAAAATGATAATCTACCTTTGAAAAGAACAAGACTTTAATCCATACACAAATATTGAAAGGGATAGAACATTTCACTGAAACTTTTTCTTAGACTTTCAATTACAGATTTCAACTTATATAATCTGTCTCCTTCTGATTGATTTTTATTATCACTAAAATGCAATAATCTAAGTAACAACAAACATCTGTCCCAGGCTATCAAATCAGAAAACTGGGGGCTTGAGAGGAGAAGATCTGTAGACCAATATTCAGAAATTTTAAGTTTTTTACCCTTTCATTAGCATGTAATAGCTAGAAAAATGTAAAGTTCTTGAGGGGTGGTGTTTTTCCACTGCTTTAGTTGTGAAGATGGTGTAGATGGTCTGTTATTTGTGGTGAGGGTATGAATCTTGTTTGTTTCGTCAGCTATTAGTCATTAGTTCATTAGTTATCAGTCATTAGTTCTATAGTAAAAAATTGTTCAAAAATATCTAAAGCTGAAGAATCATCAGTGATATTACCTGTGATTATTCTTGAATTACGGCTATCAAATTCATGTACACTTGGAGTAAATGCATCATCACGCCACTCGAACAATACATCTTCAGTACGCATTCACTTACGCACATTCGTATCGAGACTTTTGTCATTATCTTGCTTGCTTATAACACTTACATCACCAGGATCTTCTTCATATGAAGTACACAATTCACTTAACTTGGACAATTCTTCTCCCGACTCGTTTGTTGTTAGCAATTCATCATTTTGATCATCAGTAAGATAACGCAGATATTTACTGGTAGATGCCATATTGTGAAATCCCCACAGTCACGTGGTTTATGCATCGTGCTGCATATGATTAGTTGCACCAGTTGAAATTTTTCTCTTTAGATGTCATACAAGGACAGAAATCCAAGTCAAATAAACTTCAATTGGTTGGCAATAGATGGAAGAACCTACCCATGAAGTTTGAATATCTTAAGACGATTCTTTCCATACTAAAAAATTGTTTGAATATGGGAAACGCTCCAACTGTACATATACGGGCTCAGCAAAGCAGGCATGTATTTCCGAGCCCCTAATAATACTTTCTCATCAGTTAAAGGGTTAAAACTACCTCAGTTTGATTTAAAGAATCTGCAAGAAGTTTGATTGTTAAAACCTTTAATAGTCAGACTTCTTGGAAAATAGCATGAACCCTCCTTCTAATAGTGTAGATACTATTTTTATTGTTTTTCATCTGCTTCTTCTCTGAGTTCCTCTTGCATTTCACTTAGCTCATCGCGTGTCAGTTCAACTGAATGAAAATTAGTTACTCCTTCTACATTTGAAGCATCCAAGTCCAATCCCATTTCTGCAGCTTCCTGGGTAATGTGTTCTGTAGTTTCTTCAGAAACCTGTGAACCAGAAACAAACTCTGGGCACAGGTTTCTTCCTAGTGTTTCATTGTTGTTGTTGACTTTTTCTTTCCAGTAATGGTCACTGTTTTTGACTGCTTCTGAGATATAGTATCTTTCTAAAATCTTTTAGGGATACAGTTTCATCTGCACTAGTAGCTGCTACAGTTTTTGGTTAATTGTATATGATGTAAAGAGAAGAATTTGAAGGTTGCAATTATTGTTTGGTCCATTGGTTATGGTAAGCTGGTGGTACTGGGAGGCAAGAAAACCCCTTTTTACATTTGGATTTAAGTCAGTCAAGGAGTAATAAAACTTTAAATGTCAAATTATTCTCCTTGCAATATTTTTCTGAAACTGGAGCAAAAGAATTTACAAACCACTTATAGAATGGAATATTTTATTAGAACTCCAAATAACTGGCTTTTGTCACCTTGTCTAACTCTTGAAAGCTCAGTTCTTTTAATTTAGGGAACAGATAGAACTTTTGAGGATTCATATTAGAACACAAGGAATAAGGAGGCATTTGCCATCCATACTTTTTCCCCAAATACTTCATAGGAAACATGTGGCTTGGTTGTTGTATGATGATCTCAGGTCTTCAGTCTGGTAAACTATAAGTAGTTTTAGTTTATAGACTTCTAAAGCATTTCTACCAAGTAGCAGGGTTAGATATTTTGAATACTGGAATGTTTGTCTCCTCATTTGCAATAAGAGTGATGATATATTTTCCTGAAAAGACTGATGTCTCATCACCATTGAAAGTATGATGAGAACGACCTTCCTCTTTCAAAAGGAATTCTTTGGCAGCATTGTGATTGGCACTTGCAGATTCATCATATGATGAAAGTTTTTTTATATTTATCCTTTTCAATCTAGCCAACCACCCGTCACTAACCTTAAAATTAGCAGAATCTACTACTTCTCTCATGTGCATTTTAATGTCTTGAAAAGGTTCCTTAGCTTTAGTAAGTACTGAATTGATTCAAGACTTACTCAAGTGTTGGTTTTTTCTATTTTGATTCTGAATCCCAATTGTTAAACAGCATTCCATTTTTTCGGCAGAATTACATTTTTTAAAAATTACTACAGACTGAATAGCGTGTGCATTTTGAATATAATCACAAATATTTTGATTGTCTTTTAAAATTATTGCACCTCTAGAATAATTGATGTTATAAACACAGCTGATTAAAGAAAATGATTTCCTGTTTTCAAGTTGCTTAAATATGTCTATTTTAGTTTCTAAATCAAAGATCTGCCACTTTTAGCACTTTCACCGTAATTTTGTTTTATGTTTATTTTCTAGTGGTGCTTAAGGGTCAAAGCTGTATAACTGAGAGGAGACCTCCACATGGCCTTTAAAGGAATGCAGAGAACCGACAAGGGCTTCTGACCTAATGTCCAATCCTCACCTTCTCGTGGTGCACCCTGTTGGGTATCTACCTGGATACTGAACGAATGAGGATGGGCTGGCAATTTGGGATTTAGCCGACCAAATTGTATTCTTATTGGTTAAACCAAAATAAAAAATGATGGCACGACTTGACAAAATTTCATGCCAGCTGGGACGTCGCCCGGTTAAACAAGGTTCCCGTTGTTTTTGCCAGGGAACCAGAGTGAACAGTGTAAAGTCAGCTACTGGAACAAATCTGAAAACAAACCCCAACTCAACATCACTGGAGTTAAAGATCGGTATTATCAACATAAGAAACCTGAATGGCAAAGAAATGGAGCTAGCAGAGGAATTAGATAAGTACCAGATCGACATAATAGGAGTGACTGAAACAAAAAAGACCAAAACTGGTGAGATCTTTCTGAGCATTAAATACAAAATGTTTTATTCAGGCAATGACAATCAAGGAAAAGAAGGAATAGCCATAGTATTCAACGCTAAATACGAGGCTAATCTTCTTGAATGGCAGGCAGTGTCAAGTAGAGTGATTTGGGCAAATATCAGAATTGGGAACTGGACAATGAGACTTATTTGTGCCTATATCCCACAGAAGGCTCTACTAAGATAGCAATGGAGGAATTTTTGAGGCTCTAGAGAAAGCAACTGACACAATGAAAAATGAAAAGTTGGTCCTTGTTGGGGATCTAAATAGCAGAGTAGGAAGTGATTGTCAGACATACAAAAATGTTTTGGGAAAATTTGGAGAAAAGAGCAAAGCTAATAATAATGGGAAATACCTGTTGGATTTCTACTCAGGACATGGACTAGTTATTACTAACACCATGTTCCAATATAAAAATGTGCACAAATCACATGGAGAGAAGAGGCAAGGAATAAGAAAAGTCTTGTTGATAGTGATGTTTTCTCCCTGGTGCAGGACACCAGAAAGGTGTCCTGCACCAGGGAGTGATCACTGTTTAGTCTTGAGTAGGATAAAATTGAATTTCATATTGAAAACAATGACATGTAAGAAAGTTTTAAAGCAAATAAAAGTTGAGCAGCTCTGAGATGTGAACTGTAGACTAAAATACACAAAGATTATTGAAGAAAATATGAAACAGTTTGAGAACAGGAACCAAACCTTATAGATTCAGTGGCAAGCCTTGAAGAAAACATTGATTGATTCAGCCAGAGAGGCATGTGGTGAAGTTGTCTACAAGGATAGAAAAATTAGAACCCCATGGTGGACACAGGAAGATAAAGAGGCAGTGAAGGAAAAGAAGAAAGCATATCAAAAGTTCCTGGCAAATAAGTCAGCTTGTGCTCTTAGAGAATACAGAAACAAATGTAAGAAAGCTAAACAGTGTGTAAAACTAGCTAAACAAAAGTCATGGGAGGACTTTGGCAAGAACATAAAAAATAAATATCAAGAAGGTTGCAAAATATTCTGGAGGTTGTTGAAGAAGCTTAGAAATGGAGAAAAGAGTGCTGTAAAAGGAGTAAGAGATGATAAAGGTGATATGAAAACGGGAGGAAAAAGATATCCTTGAAGTATGGTGTAATTACTTTGAAAATTTGCTAAATGAAACAAGCAGAGATGACAGCACAGTGATAAAAAACACTGATCAAGCATGCAGTCAGGAATACATATCCATACTTGAAGTAGAAAAGCCATCAAAGACTTGCAATGTGGAAAGGTAGCAGGAGTAGATGATATTCGACCTGAAATGCTGAAGTATGGTGGTATAAAGGGCCTACGGTGACTGCAATGCATAGTTCAGGAATGTCAGGACAGAGGGACGAATACCTGATGATTGGAGTAGAGCTCTCATAGTACCCATAGTACCCATATATAAAAAGGGAAATAAAACTGAATGTGAGAATTACAGAGGTATATCCCTACAGAGTGTTCCTGGTAAGATATATGCAAGTATACTTGAGAAATGGTTGAGAAGAATTGTGGAAGAAAAGGTTGGTGAAGAACAAGCTGGATTCAGGTCAAATAGAGGCTGTCAGGATCAGATCTTCACTTTACGACAAATAGTGGAGAAATCATGGGAATATAACAAAGCTCTGTATTTAAATTTTGTCGATTTGGAAAAGGCATATGACAAGGTGCCAAGAGAGAAGCTATTCAATATGCTACAGTTATATGGTGTCAATGGGACATTATATCAAGCAATGCTTCGTCTTTATTTGAGTTATAAGTCAGTAGGTAGAATTGAATGAAGTACAGGAAGATGGTTTAATGTTAAATCTGGTGTGAGACAAGGATGTACGTTATCCCACTCTGTTATTCATTATCTATATGGATCACATTATGAAGGAAAGGTATTAAACATGATATGAAAATTGGAGATGTTAATGTCAGCTCTTTGCTTTATGCGGACAATGTTACACTTCTAAATAAATCCACTACAAGTCTGCAATATTCTCTGACTAAATTGAATAACTGTTGTAATAGATAATAAAAAAGACAAAGACAATGAAAATAGGCAGAATTGTTGAAAATGGCAACCATGTTGTGAATGGAGAACCTGTGGAACAAGTAAAACATTTCAGCTACTTAGGCACGATTTTTAGTGAAGATGGTAAATTAAATATGAAAATAGACAACATAATCAACAAAGCTGGTATGGTAGGAAGTCAATTGAATAAATTCATATGGAATAAGAGAGAAATTAGTCGGAACACTAAATTAGTTGTATACAAGACAGTGTTCAAACCAGTTTTAACTTATGGATCTGAGATCTTTGTCAGAAGTAAAACATTTGACCAAAGACTAGAGACCGCAGATATGAGAGTCCTGAGGAAGATTAGAGGTGTGAACAGATGGCATCAGTGGCAATATCATATTAAAAATGAGGATATTAGTAAAGAACTTGACATTGTCAGCATTCAGGAATGCGTTAACAGAGCTAATCTCAGGTGGTATGGTCACTTAAACAGAATGGGCAAGGAAAGATTAGCAAAACAAGTGTTCTCTGCCAAGTTGGCAGGAAAACGACCCAGAGTAAGACCAAGATATAGGTGGATTGATACGGTACAAAGTGCCTTAGACGATCGAAATATAAGATCTGGTAATTTTGGAGTCTTGACAAGTAACAGACTGATTTGGAGGAAAATTGTAGATAGGAAGTTAGTAATGATGTAAATTTTTCATGTAGTACTATCATGTCCTGTACACCCCTTGAGGGTATAAGGCAGGAATTTGATGATGATGATGTTTATTTTCCATAAAAGAATAAGAGTAATATAAAGTATGAGTAATAAAACCTAATACAGTGTATGTAAACATGCATATCATTAACGTGTGGAATATGTTTAGCAACTGAAGAATATTCAAAATGTTTGAAAGTGTATGTTTCTGTGTTCATTAAATGAATTGAGAGTCTCAATTTATTATTCCATGCAATGTTTGTAAATGTGAACTGTTATTTTCTTGAAAGGTCATAAATATAGGTTCATCTTTATTATTAATGTCATCTGTTGACCCTGTTAGTCTAACCCTAAGGGAAAAAAAACTCTTCATTACAAGAGTTATTTCAAAGTTCTGCTTGCTGTATTCCTGTTAATAAACCAAACATTTATTTAACAAAATATACACAGCTTCAATATAATATTGATTTTGCCATCATCATTAACTGTCTAACATATGGGTTAGTTTTGTATTCTCTCCAGCAAACCTTTATTCTGTTGATATGTTTGATAAGTTGGGCACTTCAGCAGAGGCATGGGAACACTACGGCATTGAAGAAGTTGCCATGGGCACCAGTGACATGTCATTTTGACAGTTATGGAAATTGTCACACTGAAAAAAGGTGTGAAGCTATGAATTGCCAAGAGACCCACAAGTAACGTAGCTGTGTTGCTGCACTTCAACAGAAATGGTAGTGAAGCATTTCCTATGGAATGCTTTTAAAATTAAAAGATATATATTCATAGGAGTCCTCGTGGTCAGCCTAGTGACGATGCGCTTCACAACCATATGCCTGGGGAAGGAGTGTCCTGGGTTCGATTCCCGTCGGTGACGTGATGAGCTGAAGGATCTTCCTCGGCCATAGCCAAGTTAGCCGGTCTTGGGCATGGACAGTAGGTTTTACAGTTTATCCTGGGATTTTTCATCCCGAAAAGCAGGCAAACCGACCTTGAGAACTCAACACTATGGACATAGGATACACCGGGGCGTAGGGCTGACCACCTTATCCTGTGAACGGCTTGAGGTCCGATGATTAATAAATCCTCAACACCGCAAGGTAAAAAGAAGGAAAAAAGGAAAATGAGATATTCATAGGAAACATGTGGCTTGTTGTTGCATGATAATCTAGTCTGAGTATGCTAGAAACAGATGCAGTGACAGATATAACTGATGTGGGAATAGGGGTTGATGAATTAGATGTACTTCGGATATTGCAGAATCTCGATGCAAATATTGCCATGGGGTTAGATGATATATCAGCCTGCATATTATGAGAATATGCAAAGGAATTGCCATTACCTCTGACCAGGCTGTTTAACTTAAGTCTCAGCTCTGGTAAAGTCCCAAGGGGGGGGGGCAAACAGAATAGTTCTGTTGCATGAAGGAAGCTCCAAGACAGGCAGAGGCAGAGAGCAACTTATGGAGTGGTGGTAAAGGTTTTGGGTGAGATTGGTCAAAGACAAAATTCAGGAATGGGTGGATAAGAATATAGTAATCTATCGGGGACATCATGGCTTTGGGAAGAGTAGGCCATGCTACAGTAATTTACTCATTTTTTTTGTTGAAAGGGAATGGCTACACATTAATATGGCTGGATTTTGCAATGACATTTGACAGAATACCACATGGAGTCCTGTCTCGCAAATGGGAGTGGATGTGAAGCTGTTGATAGGAATATGAGGGTGGCTGATGGACAGATACCAAATAGTATATAGATCATCTGAAAAAGGCAGGTGTTCTCAGGACTTTGTACTTGAACCACTGCTATTTAATTCATACATCAGCAATATAGGAAATGATTTGAAGGGAAATATTCAGGTGTTTGTTGATGACACAAAATTGGGTCATGTAATAGTTGATCAGAGTGATGTTAGAGAGAACTTATAAAGGACGATTTAAATAGGCTGGCAGTATGGACAAAAGATATCAGATGGGTGTCAGTTTAATATGGAAAAGCATAAAGTTGAGCATTTTGAGATGAAAAGATTACAGCAGTGCATGGAACTACTCCTGAAAATGAATGAAGCTAGGGATTTGAAGGTGTTGGTGGATAGAGAATTCAAGTTCACAGGACTTTATTGCAGAAGTAGCCAAGGTAGGATTACTTGGCTGCTGAAGAACACACAAGCAAAGATGAGCGAGTTATCACTCTTGTTTGAATGACTTTATATGGCATCTGGATTACTGTGCACATGACAAGTCATCTGGGTTTGGTTTCATGGGGATAAGGATGTGGTGAAACAGATCCAGAGGCAAATGGTCTGTGCAATGATGCCTACAAGGATAGATTGGTTGATAAGTAGAAAAGAGGGAGTAGAAAAATTTAAGTTACTGAAACATTTTATAGGATTGATACAGAGGAAGTTTTTCAGCACTTGGCTGGTGGAAGCAGAACCAGGGGATCATCCCTGGAAATTGAATAAGAGTGTGGTTAAAAGTAAGTCATCAGGACTAGATTTTTTGCTTGGGGAGAGAGAGATGGAGTAGTATGGATTACCATGGTTTGCGGTAAGTGCTTTTCTGGTGAGTATGCTCATAGAGAAGTATGATAGGTATTTTGCAGATCATGTGGGCCTCAAGCAATGAGGCTTTGGACTCCATGGTGATTCCTGTACACTAATAATAATAATAACAAAAAACGAAGAAACCATGTAGCCAAATTTCAAAGAAAGACGGTTTATTCCTATTGTTGTTATCATTATGAATGCATTTCTATGAAGTCATTGAGGTGGGGCCCATTTAGATACTTGTACTTAAATAGCTATCATATCTCTCCTTGAACACATTTACTGAAGATGCTCTCACAGCATTATGGTAGCTTCTTCCCCATACTCACCATTTGCCAAGAGAAGAACCTGAACCTCGCATGCTTTCTAGAACTCGAGCGATATTCCAAGGATGATCTTAAGTTCTACCTCTACCATTCATAAAGCTGCAAAATCTTGCCCTATCTGTGCTATAAGATTTCCTTACTAACTTGTATGTTTCTATCATATCTCCTTTCCTCTGTCCATTTCTCAAACTTTGGAGATCACCATAGGCCAGTTATCATCTTACTTATTTAGTTGCCCCTGAAACTTGTTGTTTCTCCCCTTCCCCCTTGTAACCCAGGTGACCATAGCTGGAGCAGTAGTCCAGATAAGGTCTGATGAAAGTCTTGTAAAACTTCCTTATTCCTATAAGTAGTATTCTCTTTAACAGTGTTACTATCCAGTATGATTACTTGCCCACCTGAGCAGTGGAACTCTTAATTCACTGTCCACAGTATCCATCAAGTCTCTAGCTTTGCTGACTACTTCCAACAAATTTCCATTAATATAATATTCTGCCTATAATGTCATCATCCAAAATGTATAACTTTACACTTTGGCAACATTGAACTGTATTATTATTTGCATAGGAATCTTGCATGGCATTCATTGTCATTTTACCATATAACCAATCTTTTCAAATTGGCCTGCAGGAATATCCTATATCAGTTATATTGTTATCACTCTCTCTAACTTAGCATCATCAAATAACAATATCGTGCTCAAGACCCTCCCCAGTATTATAATATACATGTTAAACAACAGAGTCCAAGCACAGAACCCTGTGATACATTACAGATCATGTCTCCTCATAGACTTAGTACCACCATGCTTCAGTCTGTGTTGTATAGTTCATTTTGCAAACCCATCCTTTGAGTTTGTATAACAACCTCCAGTGTAGAATCCTGTCAAATGCCTTGACAAACTCCAGAAGAACTGTTGTATATCCATTCCCTTATCTAATACTCTGTTGTCACTCTGTTATAGATCATGAGCAGATAGCTAAAGCAAGATCTATCTTTAACGAAACCATGCTGTCTTCTGTAGGATTCTAGCATTGTCAATCCACTGTTGGATGTTATTCCTTGACTAGCTTTACAATACCTTGATGGTCACACTAGAGATATTAATTTTTTATGTGACTCCCACCCATGAAAGGTTGTAAACTTATAGTACATTATACCACAGGTAAGCTAAGGATTTTTTTTTCTATTAATTTTGTATTTTTTACATAACCAGAAACACTTCTCTATAGACCATGGAACTTTTTCAAGTTACTTCAGAACTGAAATGATGTTGGGCAACAGCTGTACGTCTTCCAATGGGCTTAGTACAGAGTGGGGGAATTATTGATGCTGTTTCAGATGAACCTTTCCCATGGAAATATTTATAGAATATACAAATTGCAGAGACCAAGCATCTATGTGAAAGTGAGGGGAGCGAGTTGGTGAGAGATGGGTCATTTATCAGTCTAATTGCTCTCCTCTGTATTGAATCAAGCATTTTGAGGGAGCTTTTAGGAGTCCCACTCCAATTGTGAGAGCAGTATTCGATAGCTGTGTGGATTTGTATAATGTTAACAGCTGTTTAGAGGTGAAGTAGCATCTTGAGCGAAAGAGAAAACTTAGTTTTTTGGAAGCTGAGCATGCAATGGTTGTGATGTGTTTATGCCAGGAGAGGCTTGATTTCTAGGTAATTCCGAGAAGAGAAATCTCATCTTGTATGGGAATTTGAGTGTTATCAAAAACAATGCTGGGGGAAAATGGTTCTTTTTTGTGTGAAATAAGACAGAACTGGGTTTTACTAGCATTGAAGTTGATGAGGTTATCTGAGTCCCATTGGAGAATGGCTTGGAGGTCAGAATTAAGGGAAGTTGTGGTTGATGTTCTGTGGGTTGAAGTGAGTTGTGTAGGGTAAGATCTATCAAATGAAAGGGAGGAGTGCAATGTGCTGTCATCTGCAAAACTGTGTATTGGGTTGGAGGTTAACTGAAGTAGGTCATTGATATACAGAAGGAAGAAGGTCATGAGAGAATGAACCTTGTGGGACCCCAGATTAGTTGGATGGTGAGAGGATAGGGAGCTGTCTACCATCACACATAGTGTGCATCCAGACAGAAAGCTGGCAATCCATCTACAGAAGTCCTGAGGCAGTCCAAATGATGGGGGTTTGCTTAGTAAGCCTTTATGCCAGACCCAGTCAAAGGCTTTAGAGATATGAAATGCAACCACTTGGGATTTGCCAAATTTTTCCATGGCATTTGTTCAGAGATGGGTGATATATGAGAGCAGATCACCTGTTGATCGGCATCGATGGAATCCATAATAATAGTCACTTAATAGCTGGATGTCTTCAAGGTAGAGTAGGTGTTGAGAATTGATGGTTTTCTCCATCACTTTAGATAGGACTGAAATGGGACAGTAGTTAGATGTCATCCTTTTTTAGGAATGGGTTGAATGTAGGCCAGTTTCCAGGCTTTGGGATATATATATATATATATATATATATATACACTAATGGAGTAAGAGAGTATGTACAGATGGCATAGGATAGGAGTTAGTTCTGCTGCACAGACCTTCAGGACAATTGGAGGAATGCCATCAGGGCCAGGAGCCTTTTTTGTGTCTAATTTAGACAACAGGTTTATGATCTCTTTCTGGCAAAAGGATACAGGGTGCATTGTATGTTGGGCATTTGGAATGACTGGGAGCATTTGCCATTGTCAGTTATGTATGCATTGGAGGCAAAGTGTGAAGCCAGGAGATTAGATTTTCTGTGGGTGACATTGCAATTGAGCCATCTGGTATGGTGGGGGGGGGGGATAGTGTAGGGCAAAAGTTACAACCAATTGCTTTGGCAAGAGACCAAAAGGCATGGCTGCCATTTGGACAGGCTGCAAGTTTCCTGCTTTTTGCCCATTCAAATTCTGTTTTGGAAGCCTTGATAATTTTCTTGCATCTGTTTCGGGTTTCAGTATAGGCATTGAAGGAGGATGGAGTTCTTGATTTGAGCCAGTTGTGGTATGCCTGATTTTTCATTTGTACAGTCTTGGCACATATTTTGGAGAACCAGGGTTTAGATAGGGGACGGCAGTTCAGAGAAGTGTGGGGAATGTATGTTTTCATGCCAATAAGGAGCACTTTGGTGATACGTTCAGTGCATATGTTTGAATTGGAAGACTGGAAACAATAATCCAACCATGGGAATGAAGCATAATAGTCTCGGAGGCTGTCCCATTTGGCACTGTTATAATGCCAAACTACTACTGTGTGGGAGTGGCTGTGTAAGTGTTGTTACATGGGGGAAGAGATGAGCACCAGGTTGTGGACAGAATTACCACATATTTGGAAGGGACATTGGTAAGGAAGAGATCTAGGGTATTTGGGGAGTGATTTGGGTTATTTGGTATTCTGGTCGGCTTGTGAACAGTTTGTGTAAGGTCATTAGTGATGGCAAATGTTTCAGCATCTCTGGACATTAAAATTACCTAGGAAGATGATTTCACTTTTAGGAAAGTGGGACTGGAGAAATTCAACTTTTAAGGAGAGGAAATTAAAGAGCTCGGAGTGGTTGGTGGTATTAGGAGAGCGATAGAGATAGCAGATGAATTTGACTCAGTGGGGGTAAGGGATATTTTCAACCAAAGAAGGTCAAAGTTGGGCGATTCAAGGTTAGGTGCTCTCTGGCAGGGTATGTGAGAGTGGATATATGTGCAGATGTCACCCTTGGGGCGAAAGGAGTTAAATAGTGTATAGTTTGGAAGGTTGAGATGGATAGTGCTGGGGAACATTGAGACTTGAGTTTCTGTTAAAAAGAGTAGGTGGGGTTTGGTGGACTGCAGATGGTAGTGGACACTATTAAGGTTGGAGATGAGGCCATTGATGTTGGTGAAGTGGATATGCAAAGTTCTGTGAGGCATGGATTTGACCACAAGAGTCTTGCACGTTTTCTGTGCAGTGCCTGCATACTGGTCTCCTTGGAGGCTACTAGTGGCATTACTTGATTTTTGTACTAATTTGGTTTGTTTGTAGTCTATGATCCAACTGGTGTCTCCATTTTGGTGTTTTTCTTCTAGTTGTGTACTAATTTGGTTTGTTTGGAGTCCAGATCCAACTGGTGTCTCCATTTTGGCGTTTTTCTTCTAGTTGTCTTCGGAGTTGGTGTCTTTATTCCCTCTTGGCAAAAGTTAAATCAGGTCGAGCATGTACGTGCAATTGGGAGACAGGTGTTCTTTAGCTTGTTATTTATCGCCGTTATTAATTTGAATGTGTTTGTCAGTGTATCACAAGTCACTTTCATGAGACGTGGAAAGCTCGTTCCATCCTTTCTTTTGTTTATGAGCCTGAAACGATGGCATTTGATGAAATTTCTAGGATCGAAGTTGCACTCACCTGCTAATTTGTTGACGTCTTCTTTTAATGATTTACCGTTTTCCACTGGAAAGTTCAGAATAATGGCATTGAGTCTCCTGTTTATGGCCTCAAGCGACTCATGTACTGTTGATGGGATTAGGTCATGGAGTTCATTAGTGGGCACGAGTGCACTTGTGATCAGCCACTGGTCATCAAGTATCTCGAGCTTAGTTTCCAACTTTCGGATTTTGGAAGAGAAAGTATTGATCGTATTATTAAGTTGTTGTTCGAGGTTTTCAACTCGTTTGCCTAGGTTCAGTAGTTGTTTAACAGAAGGGAGGCATGTGCTGAGATTCAAGTTGAACTACTAGGTCAGCGGTATTGTTAACGTTTTTGCACATTCCTTCAGTACCTATGCTGCTATTCCAACCAGTCTCGTTGTATTTGAGTCATGCTCTTGTAAGAGCTTTAATACTTCTCATACCTGTATTCTTTTGTCCACTTCTCCCAGCATTCAAAGAGCTAATGGGTCTGCCTGGAATATATACTTTCCTAAAGTGATCACTTAACAACCCAGCTATTTCTTCTGTATCTGACACTTTTCTACTGTCTGTATTCACTAAAGTTATTTTTCCAAGGTCCCCCTCCTAATTACATACCTTGTTAGCTATGTAATTAGCATATCAGCCCTCCAACCAACAGACATTTTGATTCAAATGTTTATGAGTGTCTTTAGGAGATTGAATTTCACCACTTGGTGTAAGACCATCATCCCACTTACTAAATGGCAATAAAATTATTTTGGATTTCCTTTGGCCTCTTCAGCTGATTTCTTTTTCAACATTTGATTTTGCCTTCACCCTGGCCATCACTTTCTTATCCTGCTCTTTATATAGCACTCCAGCCTTATCATCACTCTTCTTACAATATTGAGCCCACAGTATAATTTTTAATGCAGCTCTTGCTTTAGGATTATTCATCTATTTAACTACTTTTTGATTAATTCTCTTAACTCTAGGTTGCAGTCAGATATATCTTCCTTTAGGAAATTATATCATCATCATCATCATCAAATTCCTGATATGTACCCTCAAGGGGTGTACAGGATATTGTGATAGTACTACATGAAAACTTACATCATTACTAACTTCTTATCAACAATTTTTCTCCAAATCAATCTGTTATCTGTCAAGACTCCAACATTATCAGATCTTATATTTCTGTCTTCTAAGGTACTTTTTACTGTATCAATCTGCCTATATCTTGGTCTTCCTCTGGTCTTTTTCCTGCCAGCCTAGCAGAGAACATTTGTTTTGCTAAACTTTCCTTTCCCATTCTATTTAAGTGACCATACCACCAGAGATTAGCTCTTCTAGCACATTCATGGATGCTAACAATGTCAGGCTCTTTCCTAATATCCTCATTTTTAATATGATATTGTCATTGATGCCATCTATTCACACCCCTAATTTTCTCAGGACTCTCATATTTGTGGTCTCTAGTCTTTGGTCAAGTGTTTTATTTCTAATCCAGTTCTGAAATCCATAAGTTAAAATTGATTTGAACACTGTCTTGTAGGAAGTTATATCTGACCAAATAATGACAAGATACAAACAATCAACCTATGAAGACAACCATATTAAATGCGATTTAATGTGTTGTTTAATCACATTAAATATTGACCCTGCGAGTGATCAGCTGTAACCACATACTGTGTGAAGTAATGCAACAACTGCTCCAATAACTTGTCCAACTACACCCTCAACAATGGTGAAGTCTTGTTACTTTTTTTTTTTTTTTAAAAAAAAGCTCAAACATTTTCAATATCACCATGATCTACTAACAAATTGGATTTTATCTGCCATATTTGAAAGAGGCTTAGCATCTGTCCAAACTAAGAATATATGGCCTTCCAGAAGCACAAAAACATTCTACATCAACTGATAGTTGAAGGAATTGACAGCTCTAATTATCACTTAGCCAAGAAAGGAGCAGTAACATTCACTGAGTTAGAAAGTCATTTCCCCTCATTTATAAAAAAGACACAACACTTCATGAACAAAATTAACAACATCACACAAAAGATTAGTAAATTTTTCTGCAATTTTCATAATTGTCCCAGTCAGTAATGCTATTTCTTCTTCTTTTACTGGAACAGATTTATCAGTATTGCAGCCCCTCCCTCCTGTACTGCATTCTGATTACTTCATATGGCAAAATTACTTTTACTTACAAAAATTAGGCTTACCAATATTGCTGCTGTAGCCAACTCTAATATGGAAGCTTTTGAACAGTGGGCTCTAGATTCCCCTACCTTAAAACCCAGAGTTTGACTTAGATATCTTAATGATATTTTCATTACATGGCTTCAACAACTAAGTTTAAATACCTTCCTCAACCACCTGAACAAACAACACACTGCTGAATTTGAAAGCTAGAATACAGTTCCATTTCTTGAGACCTCATGTTTCTAAAGGAAAACATGAGACCCTGGTCTCATGTTTTCCTTTAGGCTCTATGTCCTTCAATGTCTACTGTAAGCTTATGCATAGTGGTCACATAGACTTGCAACAGAAACTAGGTGTCATTAACTCCTTCAGAAATAGATCAATAATGATTTGCTTTAATTAGTAAACTCTTAAAAATGTATTATAAATTAGCAGCAAAAACATTTAGAAACAATATACCAAAAAACCTCCAGTAAAATTCTCCACTGACTATATCTAAAATTAAAAAAAAAAAAAAAATTAGTAAAACTATACCTATTCCATACATTAAATGAATATAAAAAAAAAAGTAAACAGAATTCTACACAATACAACCTTAATGCTACCTACCCCCCCTCCTTACATCACGCACTATATAATCTTTATATTCAATTTTTATGCCACCTTTACTATCTCCGATTCTTTTTACAGAACCTGTTTCTTCATTTGTAAGCTTTTCAATAATGTAGAACATTTTGCCACTTTCATGATATTTATCTTCTATGTTCTTACGAGAGTTTTTCCCCATGACTTATAATTACTGTTACTTGTTGCTTAGCATTCTTGCATTTTTTTTCTGTCTTCCATCAGGTTAACCTGCTGACTTATTTTTCAGGAACTTTCAGTGTGATTTCTTGTTACCTTCCTTGCTTTTCCAGGACTGCATTTGTAACTTTTTAGTTAACCATGAAGCTTTGATTTTTTTTTCTTTTTTCTATCTTTGCAAGCAACTATAAGATTTGCTTCTTGTTTTCAAATTCTTTCATGTTTTCTCAAATTAGATTTGTATACATATGAATCACCGGCCTGGTTGGTCGAGTGATTAGCATATCCACTCTCCAGCCAAGAGGCTGCGGGTTCAAATCCTGCCTAGACATGGATGTTTGTGATGTCTTCCCTCTTCATACATTCATTCATACAAGTGAATAAGCACTCTCCAAGATGGGGTGGGTCACGATGGGAGAAGTAGACCCAACTCTCCCTTCAGTGGGAGAGGCCTTTACCACAGCAGTGGGGAAAAGTTTCAGGCTGGGAAAAAATAAAATAAAATATGAATCTATATTTTGCCTCTGAAAGCTGCTGAACCTTGATTCTTTCTAAAACTTTCTTACATATTTTCTTTTCTTTTCAATATATTAATTTTTGTCCTACCCAAAACTAATCAGGGCCTTGCATGTTCAGATGACACCTAGCTGGCATGATATTTCATCATATTGTTTTCGCATTCTTATTCAGCATTCACATGGACATCTGCCAACAGAATGCACCATGAAAAGGTAAGGATTGGAGATTCAGTAAGAAGCCCTGGTTGATTCTCTACAGTATCTTATAAAGAGAACATTCCTTAAAAGTTATGTGCAGTCTCCTTCCATTTATCTAACTTCGACACTGAAGTAAAACCCATTCTGATTATCCTTAGTCCTACATCTGTACTATACTATTGTATTAGATTCAATATTGTATAATATTGTATCTAGTACAATAATGCCTTTTGTGAAATTAGGAATATCATAATTCTGCATCCTCTTTATCATTGAAATTGTTTTGCTGAATTGTCGCATTACTATTTTTCAGGTTGATGATGAACTAGAAATTAAAGCTTATTATGCTGGACATGTTTTAGGTGCAGCCATGTTCTATATCAAAGTGGGTTCTCAGTCTGTGGTATATACAGTAAGTAAAAATTGTATTGTAATATAATGCTATACAAATATATAGTAATATATAAAGAGAACAACATGAATAAAGCAAATTTCAGGTAAAACGATTAGTAGCACTAATAGGAAAAAACAAGGCATGAGATGTGCATAGAACATGTGTCATCTATTCTCTTGGAGACGTTTTAGGTGATTGTTGGAAAAGTTGAAGTCATATGTTTTAAAAAAATATTTTAAAATTCTTAGCATCATTCACAATCCACCTGTGGTTGCCAAATTCATATGGCTCCTTCAGTAGGATGACTCTCTCACACTTACATGTTGCCAAGAGAATAGTAACCAAATAAGTTTATTTTTGTTGATTATCATTTGATTAATGGGAAATTAACAGAACACGATTTCAGTTATATAAATCGTGCTTATTTTGCTGGGATTGATTTGTTAATATATTGTTAATGTAAAATTTATCCACTTATTATAATGAATTGTGAAATTAAAAATGGAGATTGGAGGCTACTTTTAGTTGTCATAAAAATAACTTTCATGAGGTACTGTTCATCCTTTGCACACACAGATCATTGTGTCGTCATCAAAAGTTATGAATACTACATTGCATTTCAAGTGCTCATTTGAATTTGTTTAGAATTCATTTTCCTATAGGTACAGTGCTATAAAAGACAGTTATGTTCTTTAACACAAAATCCTTTTTAACATTAATTAATCTAAAATATTTTACAGCTAATAGTATCAAAAAACCTTTAATAATGCTAGTAAACAGGTAAACAGTTAAATTAATTGTATTTTGATTTTTATACTGATTGTCATATAATTTAATCTGTTTAGCAATGGCTAATGAATGATGTCTGAGAGTGTATTATATCCAGTTCCATTTCAGAAGGTGTGGCATCATTTGAAATATATACTCTTTTGTGTTTTAATGAGGTGCTGTAAAATGTTTTCACATTGAAAACTTTGGGGAACTACTTTTTTATGTAGCATTCTATCACAGTCTACTTGAATTATGTAATTTTAGCAGTTTGGAAAAGAAGTTTTTAAAAACTGCTTTTCCAAAGAAGTTTTTCCAATATGATTACATCAAAATCATAGTTGGTTAGTAGTTGGAAGGGGAGCAATTGTTCGATGCTGTCGGCACACTCTCCCTAGATGAGTCTTTGGACTCCCTGGAGGTGTCAAAATAATAATAATAATAATAAAACTGACATTATAGTCAGTTTTGATGTAATCATATGTTTCTGCTTTTCTTTACAGTTATTTTGAAAATAACTCTTTGGTTACATAGTTTCTAAGTATTACTTGACATTATTCTTAATTCATTATTAAAGGTTTTCTGATACTATTAACTGTAAAATACTTTAGATTAATTAATTTAAAAAGGAATATGTGTTAAACTGTCATTTATTAGCACTGTACCTATAGAAAAATGAATTCTAAGCAAATTCAAATGAGCACTTGAAATGCAACATAGTATTCATAACTTATGATGACTTGACACAATGATCTGTGTATGCAAAGGATGAACAGTATCTTATGAAAGTTATTATTATGACAACTAAAAGGTAGCATCCAATCTCCATTTTTAATTTCACAATTCATTATAATAAGTGGATAAATTTTACATTAAAAATGCACTAATGGAATCATTCCCAGCAAAATAAGTATGATTTATATAACTGAAATCATGTTCTGTTAATTTCTCATTAATCATATGATAATCAACGAAACTGAACTTATTTGGTTACTATTCTCTTGGCAACATGTACGTGTGTGTGAGAGAATCATCCACACATGACACTTGTGTGTTTATAGACCTTGTGGCCTTTTGTGTGTGGACCAGATATTTAAAAAAATAAAAAAAAATATAAAAAAAAAATTTGCAGCCAGATAAGAAGACTTTTGATGCATTCCTAGCAACTAACCTAAAATTGGATCATTGGAGTTTTTTTTCAAAGTGAATTTCACCCATGAAAGGTTACAAACTCAAAGTACATTAAGTATCATATACCTTTCAACTACTTACATGGATAGGCTAAGAGTTAGATAATTTGGGAACAGGGCCATCACCAGATTAGATCTCGCCCTGAGGCAAACAATTAAATATTGCCCCTGATGGATTATAAGACAAAAATATTAGAAAATCTCCAATTGCTACTTTGTTTTTATTACAAGAGAAACATTAATACAAAACGATTACATAATAATATTAATTAAATGTTTGCTATACGGGGATATCGCACAATAAAACTGTTTATAAGCTCTTCTAAAATTTAAATTATAGGCTCTGTCCACCTCTATCGATATAATTGCTAGACTAACCAATCTTTCTTGGGTCATTGCTATTCGCAAATAATTTTTAATTAGTTTTAGCTTGGAAAAACTTCTTTCCACACTTGCTGTGCTAACAGGAATTGTTAGCATAGCGACGATGCCTACTGCAATATGGCTGAAAACGAATGCCCTTATTAAGCCGCACCATGAGGCAGGCCGCCTCTATGCGTTTATAAGCTCTTCTAAATTTAAATTATAGGCTATGTCCACCTCTATCAATATAATTGCTAGACTAACCAATCTTTCTTGGGTCACTGCTGTTCGCAAATAATTTTTAATTAGTTTAAGCTTGGAAAAACTTCTTTCCACACTTGCTATGCTAACAGGAATTGTTAGCATAGTGACGATGCCAACTGCAATATGGCTGAACGAATGCCCTTATTAAGCCGCACCATGAGGCAGGCTGCCTCTATGCTACACCCTGTCAATGGTACTATCTGGGAACCTTGTGCTAGAGACAAAACATGAACTTCTTTTCAAGCCACTTCAGGCCTACAGTAATAACATGGTAGTTTCAAAATGTGCACGAAACTTATCTGAAACCTAAATACATTCATAAACATCTGTATCCATTATGGGATTTGAACCAATAGTCTGTTGATTGAAGAACAGTAATGCTAAAGGTATACTAATATTAATATTATTATTTATTTATAAAATAAATAAATAATTTATTTTATTAAATGAAATAAATTATTTAATATTCCAGTATTTCATAAAGTCAAATTGCCATCATCAGGGAACAAAATACAATGAGATAGGTGCACACAGGCGCTACTCTAAGTAAAAAATAAAGATGAAGCATGTCAACCGAGAGTAGGCCTTCTTCACACACACAAAAAACTCAGTCCACTTTAAAGTCAGTATAGAACCTCACACTCCAACACACTGACATTATAGTCAGTTTTGATGTCTCCTCTCTATTTACCATTTTCCCACGTAAAGATACTTTAGCCCCTATTCAAACTAAATTTCCTCCCAATATTTCAGCCTTGTTTGAGTTCATTATTATGAAGCTGGCAGTTTCGTTTAGCAAGGAAAGGTCTACAAACAAGTGGAGGTGACAGGCACAGCTCCCCCCCCCCCCCCCCCCCAGGATAATTTCATTATGGAAACATTTGAAGAGAAAGCTCTAAACTCTATCCCATATAGACCTACTGTTTGGCTATGCTTTGTTGATGATGTTCTCCGTTTGGTCTCATGGCCTGGATGCTCTCAACATATTTTTAACACCCCTAAACGATCAGCATCACAGGATCCAGTTCACATTAGAAAAAGAAAATGACAACAGTCTCCCCTTCCTAGACACATTAATTACATGCTGGCCTGATGGGTCCCTGGTATTTTTTGTTTACAGAAAACCCACATACAACAGTAGATACATTCATAAACAGTCATTTCCCCCCCCCCCCCACACACACCACCACCTCTACAGTATGGAATTATTAAAACTTTATACATTATTACATTAGCCAGGCGCTATCAGCCCGGTGGGACTTTTGGCCTCAAGCACCACATGTCGCCACTGGGCACAGTCCTCTGTGACTGTCAGCCACGTTCTGGTCATCAGCCCGACAGCCTACAGGTCTCCTGATCTGCCCATCTCTTTCTCGGCCTCCCACGCTTGTCTCACAGTCCTTCCGGGGCCCATACGGTACAGGTGCCCCAGCCACTGAAGATGCCGGGCTCGCAGCTCCATCAAGATGTCTGCCGAGTTCTTTAAAGCATGCATGGCAGCATTGGACCACCTCCTCCAGACTCCGTCTGCCATGACCCCTCCATAGATATGTCATAGCATCTTGTTCTCGAATACTCTCAGGTGATCGGCTTGTCTCGCCGTGAGAGTCCATACTTCAGCACCGTAGAGGAGAACAGGCCTGATCAAAGTCTTGTATAGTCATTAAAACTGTATAACAGGGCTAAATTGATTAGTTCAGATAACAGAGCCCTTCTCCACTGAACTGAACCAGCTTCACAAAACCTTATTAGCTAATGACTACAATTCCTACCAAAAACTAACAAAAATCCTAAAAAAATACCATCTTTCAGCCACTTGCAGACCATATAAAAAAAATTAGCATTCCTTATCCATTCCATCAAAGACCAACCACAATCCCTAGACCTGCCAGGGAACTGATAAACCAAGTGTTAATCAGTTCCCTTATAGTTGTAAACTATCCTATTATGGCCAAACGGGCAGGACAGCCAACATCAGAATTGCTGAACATAAGGACTATATCCTTTTCCATCACTGTAGAACTCCTTCAGGACTTGCTGACTATGCTTTAGTCACCCACCATAGAATATGCTTGAAGAAAGCCACTTTACTCCATTGTAGCAAATATAAATACAAAATACTTTTCCTTGAATTGGCTTCTGCCTTAAGAAACTATCCTAACTCCAACAAATTTGGTTGCATGAAACTGTCCCAAATTTGGGACGCTCTCGTTCTCCATACTTCAGTCCAACAGCCAAGGATGCCCAATTTAGCCCACTAGGAAGCACTACTTAGGACTTTAGGCCTACTCTCAGTTGACATGCTTCATCTTCATTACTTAGTGTAGTGCCTGCATGCATGTAACTCATTATATTTTGTTCCCTAATGATGGCAATTTTACTTTGCCGAAATAATGGAATATTAATTAAATTTATTTTAATTAATATTAGTCTACATTGTAATTTTCTTAAAAAAATACAGTTATGAATAATAATGTAAAAGACTTGCCACCAGACAAACAGTAATGCTATCCACTTGGCCAACAGTTTTTCGTGTATGGGGAATGTAATAGCAGAAGTTAATGAGAAGAAGCTCATATCTTTTTTTGTGGCTACTTAATCTACACCTGAGTAAAAATGCTCTGGGAAAAATTGCTTAATAACAGCAGAAATTGGATGTGAGATTTTATCACATGTTGCTATCTAATTTAAGCAGTGTAACTAGTATAACATTGTGTAAACCACTTTTCTATATTTCAAGAGACTACCTGAAATAAATTTAGAGAAGGTTTCACTTTAAGACAGAAATCCTGGGAGTACAACAAGGATCAGTATTTACATTTTGTAGATCTGGAAAAGGCATATTACAAGGTGCCAAGAGTAAAGCTGTTCAAAACGCTATAGTTATATGGTATAAATGGGACATTATATCAAGCAATACTTAGTCTATATTTGAGTTGTAAGTCAGCAATTAGAATTGGAGGTACAAGAAGATGGTTTGATGTTAAATCGGATGTGAGACAAGGACATTATCTCCACTGTTATTCATCATCTTTATGCATCACACTATGAAGTAAAATGGTATTAAACCTGATACCAAAATTGGAGATGTTAATCTCAGTGCTTTACTCTATGCAGATGATATTATACTTTTAAATACAAGTACAAGTCTGCAGAATTCCATTGCTAAATAGAATAACTGCTGTAATAAATTTAGTATGACAATCAGCAATAAAAAGACAAAGACAATGAAAATAGGCAGAATCATTGAAAAAATAAAAAAATGAAAAAATTATGCTATTTAAGCATAATTTTTTAGTGAAGATGGCAAATTAAATTTGAAAATAGACAGCATAATTAACAAAGCTGGTACGGTAGGAAGTCAACTGAATAAATTTATATGGAATACAGAGAAATTAATCACAACAGAAAACTAACTATATACAAAACAGTGTTCAAATCGATTTTACCTTATGGAATCTCAGAGCTGGGTTAGAAATAACACTTGATCAAAGACTAGAGACCACAAATGACAGTATCATATTAAAAATGAGGTTATGAGAAATGAACTTGACATTATTTGCATTCAGGCATCAGCAGAGGTAATTTCAGGTAGCATGGTCACTTAAATAGAATGAGAGAGGAAAGGTTAGCAGAACAAGTGTTCTTTACCATGATGGCAAGAATAAATGACCCAGGGGAAGACCAAGATGTAAGTTGATTGATATATTAAAAAGTGCCTTAGAATGCAGAAATATAAGATCTGAAACTGTTGGAGTCTTGACAGATAATAGATTAATTTGGAGAAAAATTGTTGATAGGAAGTTAGTAACAATGTAACTTTTTAAATCTAAATGTGGTACTATCATGATATCCTGTACATCCCCTGAGGATAAATTTAGAAATTTGATGATGATGATAATGACCTGAAATAAATGTAAAATTGGGGAAATGAAAATTATGTAATCTATTCATTGACTAGATGAATTATTATTTTTATTATATATTATATTATATATAGTTTTATTACTATATGATTTCTTATAATTATTATATACTTTGAGGGACTTTTGAATGAGGAAAATGCAAGGACTCACAGAGAAGATGGGCAGCCTTCTGAGGGGATGGTGCAGAACATCAGTAGAGTGGAAGTGACGGAGGCCATGAAAAGGATGAGGAATGGAAAATCGGTGGGCCCCGACAGAATTCCAGTGGAGGCATGGAAGGCACTGGGGGAAGAGGAAATTGACATGCTGTGGGACCTGTTCATGAAAGTTTGCCAACAGGAAAATATACCTGAGGAATGGAGGGAGAGTACTCTTGTCCCCATCTACAAGGGTAAAGGGGATACACAAGACTGTAAAAATTACAGAGGAATAAAGTTTATGTCCCACACAATGAAAATCCTAGAAAGGGTTCTTGATGGTAGATTGAGGAAGGCGATGGAGATTGCAAAGGAACAATTTGGCTTCATGCCTGGTAGATCAACAACAGATGCTATCTTTGGGTTATGGCAGATGATGGAAAAGTATCGAGAGAAACAAAGGGAGCTACATCTGGCATTTATTGATCTGGAGAAAGCATATGATAGAGTGCCAAGGCAACAAGTCTGGAGGTGTCTGAGGGAGAAGAAGGTTCCGGAGAAATATGTCAGGTTGGTGCGGGAAATGTACAGAAATGTGAAGACAAGTGTTCAGACCTGTCTGGGACAGATAGAAAGTTTTCAAGTAACAGTTGGCTTGCATCAAGAGTCAGCATTAAGTCCGTTTCTGTTTAATATTGTGATGGAGGTGGTAACAGAGGAGGTGAGAGAAGATACGCCTTGGACAATGTTGTATGCAGATGACATCTTGCTGTGTGCAGATTCAAGAGAAGAACCGGGAACTAAACTGGAAAGATGGAAAAAAGTACTGGAAGAGAGAGGTATGAGACTGAGCAGAAGTAAAACAGAGTATATGTGTTGCACAGTGGGTGGCAGACAGGAGACATCTGGAGCTGGAAGGAAATGTCATCAGGAAGGTGAGAGACTTTAGATACTTAGGTTCAACAGTGGAAGAAGATGGAAGAGCTGAGAAGGAAGTGGGATGCAGGATACAAGCAGGTTGGAGGAACTGGAGGGAGATGGCTGGAGTGTTATGCGATAAGAAGGTACCGATCAATCTGAAAGGCAAAATGTAGATAGTAGTGAGGCCAGCTATGACATATGCTATAGAAACTGTGGCCCTGAGGAAAAATAACATCAGCAGGATGGAAGTAGCAGAGATGATAATGCTTAGGTGGATGTGAGGTGTGACCAGAAAGGATCATCTGAGAAATGACTATGTGAGGAAACAGTGAAAGTTATGAACTTAGGAGCGAAGATACAGGAGGCAAGGTTGAGATGGTTTGGTCATGTGATGAGGAGGGAGGACAAATATGTGGGAAGAAGGGTCATGCAGATGGATGTGCAAGAAAGGCGGAAGCGTGGGCGGCCAAAGAAGATATGGAGGGAGCTGGTAGAAGAGGACTTGAGGATGAAGAACTTGGATGTGGTGACAGCCCAAGACAGGAAGGTGTGGAGGAGACTCATTATCAATAGTGACCCCACTTAAGTGGGAGAAGCTGCAGAAGAAGAAGAAGATATATAGTTTTATTACTACCCATATGTGATACTAATGTACTGTAGGTTGATCAACCAGCCTCTTGTGTATGGGCTCAACATGAA
This sequence comes from Typopeltis vanoorti, assembly GCF_054136105.1. Classification (NCBI taxonomy): domain Eukaryota; kingdom Metazoa; phylum Arthropoda; class Arachnida; order Uropygi; family Thelyphonidae; genus Typopeltis; species Typopeltis vanoorti. Next base: position 37,550,753 of record NC_143561.1, on the reverse strand, counting down.
AAAAAAAGTTTAATTGATCCTTGGCATGGTAAATAGGAAGTTTTCTTCTGAAAGAAATGTTAGTTTTCATTTCTGCAACTGAGCACAATTAGCCATAGCCATAGAAATAATGATAGTTGGAATTATTATCTGTCTGCCTTATTTTGTCATCTTTTGTGAAGCATATTGACTTATAATGTACTCCAGTTTCTGTGATGATAAAAGGTGGAGATAGAACAACATAACTAAAATGCTACAGCCAAAAGAATGCCACCTACCACCTTTGAGAAAGATTTATTTAGGTTTATGCTATAACTTTCATAAATAAATAAATTCTGTGTGATGATACAGCGTTCTCCCTTTTTACGGGAGTTCATGGTACCATCTAGTCCCCCCAAATTTTATCCGGGCTCCGGAACCAGCATAGGCTGACGAATCAGACCTATGGCTAGGTCAGTATTCCTGACTGTAATCCGTGTGTGTCCTCGGACCGGTTTGCCTACTTGTGGGATGAAAAACACCAGATAAATTGGCGGAAAAAACCCTGCTGTCCATGTCCAAGACCAGCTAACTTGGCTATGGCTGAGGAAGATCCTTGAGATTCTCACGTCGTTAACGGGAATCGGGGGAAGGAGTGTCCTAGGATTGAGCACTATAAAAAAAAAACTAAATGCACATATGCCACAATTACTGTTTCTTTTGGCTGCCATTCTAAGTTTAATTATTATTTTTTATATATAGCCAGTATTTAATTTTTTTTTATGTCCAGTTTCTTGATATTTTCTTTATATCAGTTTCTGCAAATGTTTTATATTAAGTCATATACAAAGGTTATTTTATATTCATCTCACATGTACTGTATTTAACCATTTCACCATAATGTTCCAGAACATATTCCTCATATTTTTCTGTTGTATACTTTCATTACGATAAACCAGATGTTATGATAGTTGAACTCAATTGCTGTTCCATTACTGGTTTCTTTTTTTCCCTATCCATGATGCAGGGAACTTTTATTTTACTTATATAAGTGAGATTTCATTAAACAAATAAAAATTGCTGAAAAATATAAGTTGATAGGAACAAAAGATACTAGTTATATTGCTTAAGTGCCTTATCCATAATTCGTATGAAAACAAACAAATTGCGTTCTATGAACATACTTTTATCTTCCCCAAGTAGTTTATTTGTCAGATCATCTCTGAATTGATCAATGCTTATTTTTTTATGTTCCAGAGCACCGCTATCAATATCTTGATCTTTCTCTGGGTCTTTTTCCTGCCATTTTTGCTTTAAACAACTTTGTTTTGGGGGGTGCTTAAGGGTCAAAGCTGTATAACTGAGAGGAGACCTCCACATAGCCTTTAACGGAATGCGGAGAACCGACCAGGCCTTCCGACCTAATGTCCAATCCTCACCTTCTCGTGGTGCACCCTGTTGGGTATCTACTTGGATACTGAACGAACGAGGATGGTCTGGCAATTTGGGATTTAGCCGACCAAATTGTATTCTTATTGGTTAAACCAAAATTAAAAATGATGGTACAACATGACAGAATTTCATGCCGGCTGGGGCGTCGCCTGGTTAAACAAGGTTCCCGTTGTTTTCGCCAGGGAACCAGAGTGAACAGCGTAAAGTCAGCTACTGGAACAAATCTGAAAACAAACCCCAACTCAACGTCACAAGAGTTAAAGATCGGTACTATCAACATAAGAAACCTGAATGGCAAAGAAATGGAGCTAGCGGAGGAATTAAATAAGTACCAGATCGACATAATAGGGGTGACTGAAACAAAAAAAGACCAAAACTGGTGAGATCTTTCTGAGCAATAAATACAAAATGTTATATTCAGGTAATGACAATCAAGGAAAAGAAGGAGTAGCCATAGTATTCAACACAAAATACGAGGCTAATCTTCTTGAATGGCAGTCAGTCTAAAGTAGATGTAATGTGGGCAAATATGAGAATGGGGAACTGGACAATGAGACTTATTTGTGCCTATGGTCCCACAGAAGGTTCTACTAAGATAGAAGTGGAGGAGTTTTTTGAGGCTTTAGAAAAAGCAACAGACACAATGAAAAATGAAAAGTTGGTCCTTGTTGGGGATCTAAATAGCAGAGTAGGAAATGATTGTGAGAGATAAAAAAATATTTTGGGAAAATTTGGAGAAAAGAGCAAAGCTAATAATAATGGCAAATACTTGTTGAATTTCTGCTCAGGACATGGACTGGCTATTACTAACACCATGTTCCAACATAAAAATGTGCACAAATTCACATGGAGAGAAGAGGCAAGGAATAAGAAAAGTCTCATTGACTATGTTATTGTTGATAGTGATGTTTTCTCCCTGGTGCAGGACACCAGAGTGTACAGAGGATTTGAAATTGGAAGTGATCACTATTTAGTCTTGAGCAGGAATTGAATTTAATATTGAAAAGAATAACATGTAAGAAAGTTTTAAAGCGAATAAAAGTTGAGCAGCTCTCAGATGTGAACTGTAGACTAAAATACAGAAATATTATTGAAAAGAAAATGAAAGAGTTTGAGAACAGGAATCAAACCTTGGAGATTCAGTGGCAAACTCTGAAGGAAACATTGATTGATTCTGCCAGAGAGGCATGTGGTGAGGTTGTGTGCAAGGATAAAAAAATCAGAACTCCCTGGTGGACACAGGAAGTTAAAGAGGCAGTGAAGGAAAAGAAGAAAGCATATCAAAAGTTCCTGGCAGATAAGTCAGCTTTTACTCTTACAGAATACAAAGACAAATGTAAGAAAGCTAAACAGTGTGTAAAACTAGCTAAACAAAAGTCATGGGAGGACTTTGGCAAGAATATAGAAAATAAATATCAAGAAGGTGGCAAAATATTCTGGAGGTTGTTGAAGAAGCTTAAGAATGGAGGAAAGAGTGATGTAAAAGGAATTAGAGATGATGAAGGTGACATGAAAACGGGAGAAAAAGATATCCTTGAAGTATGGAGTAATTACTTTGAAAAACTGCTAAATGAAACAAGCAGTGATGACAGCACAGTGGTAAAAAACACTTAACAGGCATGCAGTCAGGAATACATATCCATACTTGAAGTAGAAAAAGCCATCAAAGGCTTGAAATGTGGAAAGGCAGCAGGAGTAGATGATATTCGACCAGAAATGCTGAAGTATGGTGGTATAAGATTCTTACAGTGGCTGCACTGCATAGTTCAGAAATCCTGGACAGAGGGACGAATTCCTGATGATTGGAGTAGAGCTCTCATAGTACCCATATATAAAAAGGGAAATAAAACTGCATGTGAGAATTACAGAGGTATTTCCCTACTGAGTGTTCCTGGCAAGATCTATGCAAGTATACTTGAGAAACGGTTGAGAAGAATTGTGGAAGAAAAGCTTGGTGAAGAACACGCTGGATTCAGGCCAAATAGAGGCTGTCAGGATCAGATCTTCACTTTACGACAAATAGTTGAGAAAGCATGGGAATATAACAAAGATCTGTATTTAAGTTTTGTCGATTTGGAAAAGGCATATGACAAGGTGCCAAGAGAGAAGCTATTTAATACGCTGCAGTTATATGGTGTCAATGGGGCATTATATCAAGCGATACTTAGTCTTTATTTGAGTTGTAAGTCAGCAGTTAGAATTGAAGGAAGTACAGGAAGATGGTTTAATGTTAAATCTGGAGTGAGACAAGGATGTACATTATCCCCTCTGTTATTCATTATCTATATGGATCACATTATGAAGGAAAGTGGTATTAAACATGATATCAAAATTGGAGATGTTAATGTCAGGTCTTTGCTTTATGCAGACGATGTTATACTTCTAAATAAATCTGCTACAAGTCTGCAAGATTCTCTGACTAAATTGAATAGCTGTTGTAATAGATATGGTATGAAGGTCAGCAATACAAAGACAATGAAAATAGGCAGAATCATTGAAAATGTCAACTGTGTTGTGAATGGAGAACCTGTGGAACAAGTAAAACATTTCAGCTATTTAGGCACGATTTTTACTGAAGATGGTAAATTAAATATAGAAATAGACAACAGAATCAGCAAAGCTGGTATGGTAGGAAGTCAATTGAATAAATTCATATGGAATAAGAGAGAAATTAGTCGGAACACTAAATTAGCTGTATACAAGACAATGTTCAAACCAGTTTTAACTTATGGATCTGAGAGCTGGGTCAGAAGTAAAACACTTGACCAAAGACTAGAGACCACAGATATGAGAGTCCTGAGAAAGATTAGAGGCGTGAACAGATGGCATCAATGGCAATATCATATTAAAAACGTGAATATTAGGAAAGAACTTGACATTGTCAGCATCCAGGAATGTGTTAGCAGAGCTAATCTCAAGTGGTATGGTCACTTAAATAGAATGGGCGAGGGAAGATTAGCAAAACAAGTGTTTTCTGCCAGGTTGGCAGCAAAACGACCCGGAGGAAGACCGTGATATAGGTGGATTGATATGGTACAAAGTGCCTTAGATGATAGAAATATAAGATCTGTTAATGTTGGAGTCTTGACACGTAACAGACTGATTTGGAGGAAAATTGTAGATAGGAAATTAATAATGATGTAATTTTTTTCATGTAGTACTATCATATCCTGTACACCCCTTGAGGGTACATGGCAGGAATTTGATGATGATGATGACAACTTTGTTTTGCTGCTCATTATGGCAGGCTTAGGGAGACTGCTACTGTTGCTATAATAACTTTAACATGAAACTAACGAATGCTTGCCAAGGGAGTCACCACTTCTAGTTTCCCAGGAGCAAAAATTAAAATATGACAAATGCAATTGAAAAGCAAAAAAGAAAAGTAAAAGAGATGGTGGTTCTGGTAGGTACTAATAATTTAAATTCTAGTAGCAAGGCTTATACGTTGGTCATACATAACTGGTAATTAGTTTACGGAATTAACAATGCATATAAAGTATATTAATTAAAGGTAATTGTAATAAATAACTTCTATATTTCGGCAATATCACGTTGCCATCTTCAGGAACATAAAGATATGGTATGTGCATGCAGGCACTAACAAACTTTCTTCCTCATTTGCTTTTGTTAGTGCCTGCGTGCACATACCATATCTTTATGTTCCTGAAGATGGCAACATGACATTGCCGAAATATAGAAGTTATTTATTAAAGTTACCTTTAATTAATATACTTTATATGCGTTTTTAATTCCGTAAACTACTTACCAGTTAAATAATTTAAATAGTGACAAATATATTTTGAGAGAAGATATGAAAGGTCTGTTGAAAGAAGCGAGAAAGAAATGTGAGAGAGTAAAAATTATAGGATTACTACCCAGATATAACAGTACTGATTTAAGAAGGATGGCGATGATAGCAAATGGTTTCACATGTAGGCTGTGTAGAAGAAATGGACACAAGTTTTTAGATGTCTGGAGTGTGTTTCATGGCAGAAAAGACTTGTATAAGAAGGATGGTCTGCACTTGAATTCATTTGGTATCAGAAGCCTGGAGAAATTACTTTGTGGTATGAGACCTAATGCAGAGAGTCAGGGAAACTAGATCATCAAGGGAGGAATGGGAAATTTCAGCTATGGTATACAAACGTGATAAAGATATGGATGTCTTCGAACATGGAACATTTATTTATGTATGTGGTGAAGGGGTGGAAAAATGTGCTTTGAGTTTCGGACCTTTTTAGTTTGTTTGTAGAAGGAAAAGAGAAAATTCTAGAACAAGACCAAATAGTTTGCATATCTAATTATAAAAATTGGCTATGTGGTAATTTATTATGTCTATACACAAATGCCAGGAGAATTAGAAACAAAGGGGTTAAGTTTGTTGCTTTATTGAATACAATGTGGCCTAAGATTGTTGGCATTAGTGAAACCTGGCATCAGAATGAGATGTGGTTAGTGGGATCAAGTGTAAGGGGTATACTATTTTTATAGGAGAGAGAGCAGGAGTACTACTAATGATATCAGATGATTTAAGTCCAGTTAGGGTAGAAACACAAGAAAACAATGATGGTAACAATGTCTCATGTAGTGGTGAGTTTGAGTCTATCTGGTGCGAAGTGGAGGTTAACAGAATTAAATATATGGGAGTGTTCCTACAGACCTGGTGACTCAGTTACAGGGGATGAAGAAATGCATTGCCACTTTAGCCTTATGGGTATCAAATAAATGATCATTATGGGTGACTTTAATTTGCCAAACATTGATTGGGTAGAAGAGAAATCTCATGATAAGAAAGGAATTTATTGAATTGTTACAAGACGATTTTCTCAAGCAGCATGTAAAAGAAGGAACTCGAGGTCAAAGATTGTTGGATTTGCTCAATGTTAGAAGGGATCTCTGTTAAGAATATGACTATTTTACCACCAGTTGGTGACAGTGATCATGCTGTGCTTTCTTGGGAAGTATCTAATTGTATTGATTAAAACAGGTTACATGCTGAACTACAAAGCTGGAAATTATGATCAACTTAGGAGAATATTAACTTTGGTCCCATGT